>NC_031991.1:62356581-62512374 GCF_001879085.1 Nicotiana attenuata
ATATTGTTAGTCATTCTTGTGAATTTAAGGCTCGCTCTTTGACTTTATGCTTATTCAGAATCTTACATATCCTAAGATGAAAATTTGGAGTTGCCTTGCATTCACTTGAAGTTTGAAACTATGTTGAGTTGAACAGTTCATGCACTGTGAGTGAGTGAGGATTTGTACAAATAATGCATATGCTTAACTTGTGATGTATAGAACTTGTCTGATTGGTTTCTTGGTGCAACTCTCGGATTAATGATTGGATGCTGAAATGATCTTTGGCTCTCTTTGTGACTACTAGCTAGTTTTGCCCAAATTGACCTCCCTGGTACATCAATTACCCTAGTTAGCCCCGTTGTGCCTTTAACCTTTTATTAGGATCCACATTACAAACCTTTATCCCTTTTGTGAAATAATTCCTTCTTTTGAACCCATCCCTCCTTGAACGGGTAAGAATGAGACTAAAAGCCTAAGTTGGGGGTGCCGGTACAAAGTAGAAATTGGTAAGGTTTACTACTGTGTGTAGAGAAAAAAAACAACAACAACAACCTCAAAGTTGTGTATATAACGAAATGCAAGCTCCAAAAAGAAAAGAAAAAAAATGTAAAAAAGAGAAAAAGAGTGGAGGTTTGTGGAAATTGATGAAATACTTTGAGGTGGTTCTATGTCGGTAACTCGAGGTCAGTAGGTGCTATGTAGTAACGAAGCAAAATGTATGTAGAGTTCAAGGAGGGTACAGCCACTACATTCCCAAATATTCATCCAACCCATCTCGAAGCCTACGTTACAACCCGTGAAAAGTCCTTGGTGATCTGCAGTCAATCAGATAGCAACAAGTCAAAATAAGGGCAAGCTTATGGACTGATACTTGTAGCTTGTAGCTTTAGTTCCAAGTGAAAGAGTGTTTTGATTGCATCCCCTATACATATGTGAGAGTTTGGGATTTTCTTTGCTGTGAGCGAGCGTGAATTGCAGGATTTAGCAGAAGTTAGGTTGTTGAAGTAGAATACAAGTGCACTTAGCTGTGAATAGCATTTTGTCATTTTGGTTAAGGCTCGAAGTTCTCAAGTTGATTAGTCGAATTGTTAAATGATAGTTGTACTCCAGGAAGGGAAAATAAAAGAAGTTACATGCTTGTTAGCTGTCCGTCAAAACCATTTACTGTCATAACTGTTTTGTGACATGTCATAAATAGAATTTGTGTAGGATAGGATAATTTTATTTTTATTGCTTAAGGACAAGCAAGGGTTTAAGTTGGGGGTGTTGATGTGTCGTAGAATTTTGGCACATTTTATATCAATTACATAGACTTTAGTTCATCTTTCAATGCATTTCTAGTTAATTCTTATCAAGTTTTGGTGTTTTGTAGTGCATGAGAATTGAAGACCCAAAAACATGGTAAAGAAGTCAAAAAGTCACAAAAGGACAGAAATGCTGCAAGTATGCGACAGCAGAAGTCAAATGCGGATCGCATAACCTCCGCAAAATGAAGCAGAGCTTTTGGCCAACTAAAGAGAAGAATGTACGGTCCATTATGTGGTCGCATAACACTTTTGTGGACCGCATCATTACCGCACAAATTCCAACTGAAGCTGTTGGGTAGCTATTCTGCAATGGCATAATGTCACGACCCGGATTTCCCACCCTCGGGAGTCGTGATGGTGCCTACTCGTAGAAGCTAGGCAAGCCACGAAATTTAGAAATCCTTAACCTTTTCATTTTAATCATTTTCACAACTTAGACAGAAGACAAGAATTAAGCGGAAGACTTAGACAAATATAATAGCAAAATCGATACGAATAGCCAACATATGTCTCTACCCAGAAACTGGTGTCACAACATTCACGGACTGTCTATGATTACTACATACAAATGTCTGAAAGAAAGAAAATCAGTCTTTCTCGAATACAAGTGATAACAAAACATAATAGTAGATAGAAGAGACGCGGGGCCTGCGGACGCCTGCAGGACTACCTCGGGATCTCTTTGGATTGAAGGCTGGCTCCCAAGCTACTGCTGCTGTCCCAGTACTGCTCCGGTATCTGCACAGAGTGCAGAGTGTAGTATCAGCACAACCGACCTCATGTGCTGGTAAGTGCATGGCCTAACCCTGGCGAGGTATTGACGAGGCTAGGACCAGACTCCAGATAAACCTGTGCAGTTATATATATATATATATATATATATATATATGTATATATATATATATATGTATGTATGTATATATATATATATATGTATGTATGTATGTATATATATATATGTATGTATGTATGTATATATATATATGTATAGCGGAAAAATAAACTAGAACAAACAATTAATGCTGGGAAGGGGAAACATGCTTCGGGGAAATAACAAATAAAACAGAATCTTAAGAGAATTATCAGGAAACAAAAATTTAACTTCTAACAACAATAAGGAAAAAAAGGCAGATTTCTCTCTTGGTTCACATCTTGTTACAGGCGTGCAACCCGATCCTATTTCTCATATCTTGTGGTAGGCGTACCACCCGCTCCCATTTCATCAAATCTCGTGGTAGGCGTACCACCCGATCCCATTTCATTATATCTCGTGGTAGGCATACCACCCGATCCCATTTCATTATATCTATTTGTAGGCGTACACCCGATCCAATTTCATTATATCTCGTGATAGGCGTACCACCCGATCCCATTTCATTATATCTCGTGGTAGGCGTACCACCCGATCCCATTTCATTATATCTCGTGGTAGGTGTACCAGCCGATCCCATTTCATTATATGTCGTGGTAGGTGTACCACCCGATCCCATTTCAAGCCAACACAAAATCACAAGGAATCCCGGCAAGGGAACAAAGCAATATAATAATTTCCCGGCAAGGGAACAAAGCAATATAATAAAATTAACCTCCCTGGTACATCCCGACATGGGAGAATCAGCTATTACCAATATTTACTCAACTCATACTCAGCTCAATTAGTACCAACACTCAATCATAAATAGAATCCACACAAAATAAACTAAATCATTCCTCAATATCGAGAGTCATCAATTAAAGCATCTGTAGTAACATTTAAGAACACAACATCTATCAATTCAAGACTCACGGTCATGCTCGACTCCAACGTATAGATACTCGTCACCATGCCTATACGTCGTACTCAACAAGAAGTAATTAGAAAATAGGATACAACTCCTAATCCCTCAAGCTAACATTAGACTGGACACTTACCTCAAACTTCCACGGCCAACTCAATCCTCAAATACCGCCTTTCCTTTCGAATTTGGCTCCAACACAATCGTATCTATACATAATCGACTTAATGACATCAATAAATGCTAAACAATCCAACTCCAATGCTTAATTATAGCTTTTTAATCATTCCTCCCAAAGAATTTCCTCGAACTTCTTAAAACATCAATTTTTGCAATTTAGGTCCGAATCACGTCACATGGCATCCGTTTTTCACCAAATTTCACAGAATCATCTTAAGTCATATATAAGACTTGTACCGGGTGCCGGAACCAAAATACGGGCCCGATACCAACATGTTCCAATCAAATTTCATTTCCAAGTTCTTTAAACAATTTCAGAAAACAATTTTCTTTAAAAATTCATTTCTCGGGCTTGGGACCTCGAAATTCGATTCCGGGCATACGCCCAAGTCCCATATTTTCCTACGGACCCTCCGGGACTGTCAAATCACGCGTCCGGATCCGTTTACCTAAAATGTTGACCGAAGTCAACTTAAATGCATTTTAAGTCAAAAATTTCAATATTTCACAGATTTTTTACATAACAGCTTTCCGACTACACGCCCGGACTGCGCACGTAAGTCGAGGTGAAGATAAAAGAGGTTTTTAAGGCCTCAGAAACACAAAAATTTAAATTAAAAGCAAGTGATGACCTATTGGGTCATCACATTCTCCACCTCTAAAATAACCGTTCGTCCTCGAAAGGACAGAAGAAGGAAGTACCTGAGTCGGGGAAAAGATGGGGATAACGGCTCCGCATATCAGACTCGGACTCCTAGGTTGAGGCCTCAGGAGTCTGAGCTCTCCATTAAACACGAACAGAAGGGAAACTCTTCGACCTCAACTGACGAACCTGCCGGTCTAGAATGGCTACCGGCTCCTCCTCATAAGACAAGTCCTTGTCCAACTGGACAGTGCTGAAATCTAACACGTGGGACGGATCGCCGTGATACCTCTGAAGCATGGATACATGAAACACTGGATGCAAAGCTGATAAGCTCGGCGACAATGCAAGTCTATAAGCCACCTCTCCCACTAGATCAAGAATCTCAAACGGGCCAATGAACCTAGGGCTAAGCTTGCCCCTCTTCCCAAATCTCATCACGCCCTTCATAGGCGACACTCAAAGCAATACCCGCTCGCCGACCAAGAAAGCCAAATCTCGAACCTTGCGGTCGGCATAACTCTTTTGCCGGGACTGAGCTGAACGAAGCCTATCCTGAATGATCCTGACTTTGTCCAAGGCATCCTGAACCAGATCCGTACCCAACAACCGAGCCTCCCCCGGCTAAAACCATCCAACCGGAGACCGACACCGCCTACCATATAAGGCCTCATAAGGAGCCATCTGGAGACTTGACTGGTAGCTGTTATTGTAGGCGAACTCCGCTAAAGGCAAAAACATATCCCACGAGCCTCCAAAGTCGATAACACAAGCTCGGAGCATATCCTCCAAGATCTGAATAGTCCGCTTGGACTGCCCGTCCGTCTGGGGATAAAATGCTGTGCTCAACTCAACCCGTGTGCCCAACTCTCGTTGAACTGCTCTCCAGAAATGCGAGGTAAACTGCCTACCTCGGTCCGAAATAATAGACACGGGTACACCATGAAGGCGAACAATCTCCCGGATATAGATCTCAGCTAACCTCTCAGAAGAATTGGAGACTGCTACAGGAAAGAAATGTGCTGACTTGGTCAGCCTATCAACAATGACCCATACTGCGTCGAACTTCTTCCGAGTCTACGCGAGCCCAACATCAAAATCCATAGTGATCCGCTCCCACTTTCACTCGGGAAGCTCAATCCTCTGAAATAACCCACCAGGCCTCTGATGCTCGTACTTAACCTGCTGACAATTCAAACATCGAGCCACATATACGACGATATCCTTCTTCATTCTCCGCCACAAATAACGCTGCCGCAAATCCTGATATATCTTTGCGGCGCCCGAATGAATAGAGTACCGGGAGCTATGAGCCTTATCTAAAATCAACTCTCGAAGACCATCCACATTAGGCACACAAACCCGACCCTGCAATCTCAAAACTCCATCATCACCTATAGTAACCTGGTTGGCACCTCCGTGCTGCACCGTGTCTCTAAGGACACACAAATGGGGGTCATCATACTGCCAA
Organism: Nicotiana attenuata; assembly: GCF_001879085.1. NCBI lineage: Eukaryota > Viridiplantae > Streptophyta > Magnoliopsida > Solanales > Solanaceae > Nicotiana > Nicotiana attenuata. Next base: position 62,361,940 of record NC_031991.1, read on the forward strand.
TCTCAGATACGCTCCATTAATGAAGAATGAGCGATTGTGCAAGCTAATAAACGAATGGGCTCAGAAATATCCAATCTCACGAACTGGTTGGCCAAAGCCTGAATATCCAAAGCAAGCGATCTCTCACCGACCGAAATATAAGCTAAACTGCCCATACTGGCTGACTTCCTACTCAAGGCATCGGCCACCACATTGGCCTTTCCCGGATGATATAAAATGGTGATATCATTATCTTTCAACAACTCCAACCACCTCCTCTGCCTCAAATTCAACTCCTTTTGCTTGAAAAAATACTGAAGACTTGTGATCCGTGAATACCTCACATGCCACGCCATACAGATAATGCCTTCAAATCTTCAATGCATGGACAATGGCTGATAACTCCAAATCATGAACCGGATAGTTCTTCTCATGAATCTTCAACTGCCGCAAAGAATTGGCAATGACATTGCCATCCTGCATCAACACTGCACCAAGCCCAACACGAGATGCATCACAATAAACTGTATAAGGCCCTGAACCTGTGGGCAAAACCAACACCGGTGCCGTAGTCAGAGCTGTGTCGAGCTTCTGAAAGCTCGCCTCACACTCATTCGACCATCTGAAACAGGCACCCTTCTGGGTCAACCTGGTCATCGGGGCTGCAATAGATGAGAACCCCTCCATGAAACGACGATAGTAGCCTTCCAATCCCAAGAAACTCCGAATCTCTGTAGCTGATGCTGGTCTAGGCCTGTTCTTGACTACCTTAATCTTCTTCGGGTCTACTTGAATACCCTCTGCTGATACAATATGACCCAGAAATGCAACTGAACTCAACCAGAACTCACACATCGTGAAGTTAGCATATTGACTATCCATTAGAGTCTGAAGAACCACTCTAAGGTGCTGCTCGTGCTCCTCCTGGCTGCGGGAATATATCAATATATCATCAATGAAGACTATCAAGAACGAGTCCAAATAAGGCCTGAACACTCGGTTCATCAAATCCATTAAAGCTGCTGGGGGATTAGTCAACCCGAATGACATCACCAAGAGCTCACAATGCCTATACCGAGTTCGGAAAGCTATCTTAGGGACATCGGATGTCCTAATCCTCAACTGATGGTAGCCAGATCTCAAGTCAATCTTTGAAAATACCTTGGCACCCTGAAGCTGATCGAACAAATCATCAATCCTCGGCAGTGGATACATATTCTTAATTGTAACCTTGTTCAATTGCCGGTAATCAATACACATTCTCATTGACTCATCCTTCTTCTTAACAAACAACACCGACGCACCCCAAGGCGAAACACTGGGTCTAATGAAACCCTTCTCAAGCAAGTCTTGCAATTTCTCCTTTAACTCTTTCAACTCAGGAGGGGCCATGCGATACAGCAGGATGGAAACGGGCTGAGTGCCCGGAACCAGATCAATGCAAAAGTCAATATCCCTATCGGGTGGCATACCCGACATGTCTGAAGAAAATACCTCAGGAAACTCCCGAACAACGGGCACAGAATCAATACGAGGGATCTCAGCACTGGAATCACGAACATATGCCAAATAGGGCAAACACCCCTTCTCGACCATACGCCGAGCCTTCACATAAGAAATCACACTACGGGTAGAATGACTAGGAGTCCCTCTCCACTCTAAACGAGGCAAACCCGACAAGGCTAAGGTCACAGTCTTGGCATGACAATCCAAGATAGCGTGGTAAGGTGATAACCAGTCCATCCCCAATATAACATCAAAATTAACCATGTCCAGAAGCAACAAATCTACACGAGTCTCAAGACCCCCAATCACTACAATACAAGAACGATGGACTCAATCTACCACAATAGAATCACCCACCGGTTTAGACACATAAACAGGAACACTCAAAAGAATCACTAGGAATGACCAGATATGGTGCAAAGTAAGATGACACATACGAGTACGTAGACCCTGGATCAAATAATACTGAAGCATATCTATCACAAACCAGAACAGTACCTGTGATAAATGCATCGAAAGCCTCAGCCTCAGGCCTGGCTGGAAGAGCATAACATCGGGGCTTGGCCCCAACACTCTGATCTACCTCTCTGGGACGGCCTGCAGTTGGCTGGCCTCCACCTCTAGCGGTGTGAGCTCCACCTCTAGCACCTCTACCTCAACCTCTAGCACCTCTACCCCCACCTCTAGTTGGCTGGGCGGGCAATGGAACACCTGGTGCCTAAACCATAGCACGGGAACCCTGATGCGGAGAACTGCTCGAAGCTCGAGGGCAATACCTTGCAATGTGCCTCGTGTCGCCACAAGTAAAATAAGCCCTCGACTGCTGGGGCTGACGACCCTAAAAACTCTGAAGCGGTGATGCAGTGGTAGGAGCTGGTGGTGCACTGTAGGACTGCTGATTAGAATACTGCATCTGAGAACCACGGCCACCTGAAGCGCCGTGAGAAACATGGAGTGCTGACTGAAAAGGCCTAGGAGGATGGCCTCTATCATAAGAATCCTTGCCTCCACACGAGGCACCACTGAATCTGCCTGACTGGGTCTCTTGTCTGCCCTGTGACCACCACCCTGTGATAAAACCATCTCAACTCTTCGGGCCACATTGGCCGCCTCCTGGAAGGATATCTCACTCCCAGCCTTTCTAGCCATCTGAAGACGAATCGGCTAAATGAGTCCATCAATGAACCGTCTCTCTCTCTCTCTCGGTAGGAAGTATGGTAAGGGCATGGCGAGCCAAATCAATAAATTATGGTCTCGTACTGGGTGACAGTCATGGATCCCTGCTGGAGTCACTCGAACTGCCTCCGATAGGCCTCTCGCTGTGTGATAGGGAGAAACTTCTCTAGAAATAGCTGTGTGAACTGCTCCTAGGTCAAGGCTGGCGATCCTGCTAGTCTAGCTAAGCAATAATCCCTCTACCAAGTCATGGCGGATCCAGACAAGCGAAATGTGGCAAAGTTGACCCCATTGGTCTGAACTATCCCCATGTTCCGAAGAACCTCGTGACAGTTGTCTAGATAATCCTGGGGATCCTCAATAGATGCACCGTTGAAGGTAGTAGTGAAGAGCTTGGTGAACCTGTCCAATCTCCACAAAGCATCGGCAGACATAACTGCGCCATCGCCGGTCTGAGCTACCACACTTGGCTGAACTGCTCTAACTGGCTGAGCTGTTAGAGTCTCAAACTGGGGAGCTACCAACTCCGGAGTGCGAGTAGCAAGAGTCTGGGCTCCTCCTCCAGCCTGAGAGACAACTGGTGCTACAGGAAGTAAACCTGCCCTGGTGACACTCTCCATTAGGCCCACTAGACGGACCAGAGTATCCTAAAGAACTGGGGTAGCAATAAACCCCTCTGGGACCTGAGCTGGGCCCCACCGGAACCGCTGCGGCCGTAACCTCATCATCATAGTCAACCTGAGGCTCCGCTACGGGTGCTGCTGCCCTGGTATGAGCTCTGCCCCTGCCTCGACCTCTAGCATGGCCTCGGCCTCACCCTCTGCCCCTCGTGGGAGTTGCTGCTGGGGGCTCGGGCTGCTGATCGGTAGATGAGGAAGCGCGTGTTCTCGCCATCTACAAAAGAACATAGTAGAAATTCAATTAATATTGAGAAACCAAACCGCACGACAAGAAAGAACAAATGTGCAGCTTTCCTAACACGGTAGACTCGGGGGGGATAAATACAGACGTCTCCGTACCAATCCCTCAGACTCTACTAAGCTTGTCCGTGAATTGTAAGACCTATGTAACCTAGAGCTATGATACCAACTTGTGACGACCCGGATTTCCCACCCTCGGGAGTCGTGATGGCGCCTACTCGTAGAAGCTAGGCAAGCCACGAAATTTTAGAAATCCTTAACCTTTTCATTTTAATCCTTTTTACAACTTGTAGTAACAGGTGACAAACAGTAAATAATAGCGGAAGACAAAAATTAAGCGGAAGACTTAGACAAATATAATACAAAAATCGATACGAATAGCCAACATATGTCTCTACCCAGAAACTGGTGTCACAACATTCACAGACTGTCTATGATTACTACATACAAATGTCTGAAAGAAAGAAACTCAGTCTGTCTCGGATAAAAGTGATAACAGAACATAATAGTAGATAGAAGAGATGCGGGGCCTGCGGACGCCTGCAGGACTACCTCGGGATCTCTGTGGACTGAAGGCTGGCTCCCAAGCTACTGCTGCTGTCCCAGTACTACTCCGGTATCTGCACAGAGTGCAGAGTGTAGCATCAGCACAACCGACCCCATGTGCTGGTAAGTGCCTAGCCTAACCCCAGCGAGGTAGTGACGAGGCTAGGACCAGACTCCAGATAAACCTGTGCAGTTATATATATATATATATATATATATATAGCGGAAAGATAAACTAGAGCAAACAATTAAAGCTGGGAAGGGGAAACATGGTTCAGGGAATAACAGATAAACAAAATCTCAAGAGAATTATAAGGAAACCAACATTCAACTTCTAATAAGGATAAGGGAAAACAAAGGCAGATTCCACTTTCGGTTCACATCTCATTGCAGGCGTGCAACCCGATCCCGTTTCTCATATCCCGTGGAAGGCGTACCACCCGTTCCCATTTCATAGTGTCTTGTGGGAGGCGTACCACCCACTCCCTTTCATCATAACTTGTGGTAGGCGTACCACCAGATCCCATTTCATCTTATCTCGTGGTAGGCGTACCACCCGCTCCCATTTATAAGCCAACACCAAATCACAAGGAATCCCGGCAAGGGAACAAAAGCAATATAATAACTTCCCGACAAGGGAACAAAAGCAATATAATAACTTCCTGGCAAGGGAACAAAAGCAATATAATAACTTCCCCACAAGGGAACAACAATACCAAAACAAACATCCCGGCAAGGGAGAATCAGCTATAACCAATCCTAACTCAATTCTTACTCAGCTCAAATAGCACCAATACTTAATCATAAATAGAGTCCACGAGAATAAACCAAATCTTTGCTCAATGTCGAGAATCATCAATTAAAGCATCCATAACAACATTAAGAACACAATATCTGTCAATATAAGACTCACGGTCATGCTCGACACCAACGTATAGATACTCGTCACCATGCCTATACGTCGTACTCAACAAGAAGCAATTAGCAAATAGGACACGACTCCTAATCCCTCAAGCTAAGGTTAGACCGGACACTTACCTCAAACTTCTACGGCCAACTCAATCCTCAAATACCGCCTTTCCTTTCGAATTCGGCTCCAAATCAATTGTATCTATACATAATTGACTTCATAACATCAATAAACGCTAAACAATTCAATTCCAATGCCAAATTATAGCTTTCTAATCATTCTTCCCAAAAACCCAAAAATCGACCCCGGGCCCGCTTGGTCAAAACACAAGGTTCGGACCAAAATCAAACACACATTCACCCACGAGCCCAAATATATAATTATTTTCAGAATTCGACCCCAAAACGAGGTCTAAATCACAATTAATCAAAAAGCCCTAACTCTACCCAAATCCCTAATTTTCTACCCTTATTCACATGATTTAAGCCTAGAAATCTAATGGGTGTTAATTGAAATTAAAGAAAATAAGTCTAAGATTACATACCTACGAATTTGTGGTGAAATCCTCTTTCAAAAATCGCCCAATTTGGAGTTGAAATGAAGAAGTTAAGAAATTTTGAAGAATTCCCGTAATGGCTATTGTTTTGGGTCTTTTAAAATAACTGGGCGAAATTGCCCTTAGCGTTCGCGATAGGCTCATCGCGTTCGCGATGAGTCAGGCCTGAAGACCTTCGCGTTCGCGACATTGGGCTCGAGTTCGCGGAGAGGAAATCCCTCGAGCCCTCGCGTTCGCATCTCAACCTTCGCGTTCGCGAAGTAGAAATTGGGCACCTGGGATGTTTGCCTTACGCGCTCGCGAGAGGGACCACGCGAACGCGCAGGGTAAAATCCCTGGGCACTGAACAGTCAAAAACCTGCAACTTTTTGAGTTCCAAAAACCTCCCGAAGCACATCCAAAACACACCCGAGCCCTCGGGGCTCAAACCTAAACATACGTACTAACTCAACAACATCATACGAACTCATCCGTGTGATCAAATCGCTAAAATAACCTCAATAACCACGAATTAAACGTCAAAGTCAAAGGATTTTTCTCAAACTTCATAAAACATCAACTTTAGCAATTTAGGTCCGAATCACGTCAAACGACATCCGTTTTTCACCAAATTTTACAGAAATGTCTTAAATCATATATAAGACCTGTACCGGGCGACAGAACCAAAATACGGGCCCGATACCACCATGTTCTAACCAGATTTCATTTCAAATTTTCTTAAACAATTTCCTTTAAAAATTCAGTTCTCGGGCTTGGGACCTCGGAATTCGATTCCGGGCATACGCCCAAGTCCCGCATTTTTCTACGGACCCTCCGGGACTCAAATCACGGGTCCGGGTCCGTTTATCCAAAACGTTGACCGAAGTCAAATTAATTCATTTATTAGCCAAATTTTATCATTTTTCACAGACTTTTATATTTAAGCTTTCCGGCTACACGTCCGGACTGCGCACGCAAATCAAAGTGACTCTAAATGAGGTTTTCAAGGCCTCGAAAACACAAAATTTAATTTAAAAACAAGTGATGACCTTTTGGGTCATCATAAGTTAGGTGCCATCACGACTTGTGGTTTTTGGATCGTAACAACTCTGCATTTATATTTCGACGGCTCCAAATCTCTCACGTTACAAGGATTTGATTCTCTTCGCTCTACTTTCTCTCCACAAGAAAGATACTGCAATACCTATCCCTTTGTGAACTAAATATCTGATTCTCCATTTAAGTCATTTCATGATAATTTTTTATTCTCTCAAACAAAAGAAAGCATTGTATTTGTATATTCAATTAGAAACTAATCTACAGATAGAATTAAAATAACAATATTAATTCTCATTCTCATGAAGGTTGTTTTGTTGATGGGATAAGGAATAATAATTCAGAGATTAGATATGGGATTATTTTATTTCGCGTTTGGTTGAATTTAAGCTGAAGAATTAATCCATATAGACGTCCACTTAACCGATTAAACTAAAAATAGCCCATGGAAGTATAATATATGCATAATTTATGTATTATATATGTATAATTGTGTATAATAAATGTAAAAATTATGTATATGACTAGAAAAGTAAATAATTAATATGGCCGTTATTTGTGTAAAGATCCCTTTTCGAATTTGTGATTAGCAATACCATATATTTAGGGTGGAATAATAATTTCGGGATATGCTATAACGACGAAGATGCCCTTTCTAAGGCCCTTCCCTCAAAATCCTTATAATAATTTTGAATTAAAAATAAAAATAAAAGTTTATCCTAACTTATTTAGTATACACAAAAGGTAGCTTAGATTGAGAGGGATAATGAATATTCTTTTATAAAATATGATGAAATATTAAATAAAAGCAACATCAACCGTTTGGAAAGTTGGATCTTTTTTAAGTTTGTGTACTTAATTTATTTGGTATTTCTGCTTTTCCTTTTTCTTTGAGAAGGGCACTCGAGACTCAGCAGCATTTTTAAATTCTAAGACAATGTATCTTTTTCAACTGAAAAGATGGTCTTTTTTGGCTTCATTTTTTCCATAGACTCAGCAGCATTTAGATCGTACACCATAAAAAATGTACGATCTAAAACAGAAAGATAAAAACGATGATAAATAAGTCAGGTGATTTCAAATTACTGCTTTTTCACTTACTACTCAAATAATTTAATAAGAAAAAACAATGTACAGTAGTGACCTTCTTTTAGCATTTTCCCTCTGCACTATCCATGCCGAAATTCATAATCTAATGGCCGAAAGCGTGAAAATCAACCACCTCTGTCAAATTTTATCCTTTCACTGTTTCACATTTGCATATGTTCATTGTTAGCTCCTACTTTAATTAAAAAAAAAAATTCACGTGTATATGGCCACAATTAGCTGGGAGCTTTACATGGTTTTATATTTTTGAAGATTTGAGACAATAATGTGACATTTGCAAAAGCTGAAAAACTTTCATCTAATGGCGTTTGGTTGAAGAAAAAAAATTGAATCTTTTCAGTTGAAAAGGTTTTAAATTTTTTTTCTGAAAGGGTTGCTGAAAGGGCTTTGTTTCTCTAGGAAATGACTGGTACCTGGTGCAAAAAGGATTCTGTGGGACCAGACCATCGGTCCAGTTTCAACCTCAACTGTTTAGCTAAGTCAAGATTTTAAGTTTATGAGTTCGAAATTCTAACCGCTTTAAGTTATTGAATTCTAAATTAATAATTTATATATATTCAATAAATCTTTCAAAGCAAATACAGGATTCAAACCAAAGCTACTGAATTCGACTGAACCTGTTCAGAACACTCTAGCTCCGCCCCAAATCTTCCTTTTCTCTTTGTTTGGTCGGATAGCTACTGGTCGCGTTGGGCAGATTGCATACTACTAGGTTAGATCGGATGTCGGCACCTTTTATCACTATTGGACAAATTTGTCCTTTTGTTTTCTTGTTCACATCAATACAACAAGAGGAGTCAACCAAATAGAAAGACCACTAGAAGTAACGGCCACCAAATTATTTTCTTGTGCTTATATTTTCCAAATAAAAGAATCCCTCTTTATAGGCTAAGATTTGTTGACACAAAGTTCCCTCTCATCCTGACTCATCAAGGAAATGAAAATTGAGACACAAAACCCTTGCATTAAATCTTTTCATTGGTTCATTCTAATTCCTTTCCCTTCTGAAAGGAGAAGAGAGTCCAACTTGTAACTAAGCAACAAAGAAACTCAAAAGGCATAACAGTGCTCTACCAGTTACTAAATACCAAAAAAACGATGCTGCCATTTCTGGCTCACATCCTAAAGCACAAAGATACACCTCAATTACATTAAATGAAAAAAATTACCAGTACCCATCCCTCTCTCTCCCTCACCTGATATTCAGACATTCATCAGAAGCTATAAGAGAATCAAAATACAAACTCTTCCTCCCCTACCCCATTTGGTAGTTCTCTATCCTTCATAGATCTCAAAGTTTCTGCTGTTGAATCACTTATACCTAACAGATACTGTAACCTGGACAACTTATCTGGTGCGGGATCACTCTTCGCATATACGATGAAAAGATCGGCCAGTTCTTCTGGAACCTCCCAAGATAATGGGGTCGAAGGAACGGCCTTGTCACAAGCTAATAAATCATTGAGAGACGAAACCTACAAAAACACAGAGAAGCATTAAAACTGCAAAATTACGACATTATTCACGCAAAACCAATAGCATCTTCAGATCAGACTCATACCAATGCTTTATGGTTTTTCTGCCTCAGAAGGGATACAGCCTGAATAAGCGAGTTTAATAATCTGCTACGAGCTAGTTCATGAACAACTTTTTTGGCCTTCTCAGCGTTAATATTAAGATCTTTTGGGATATTCTCATATACCTCTACTTCGTCAAACTCTCCGGTACCAGATGAGAAGATATCATCCACTGTCTTTTTGAAAAGATTCTGACGTAAACTCTCAGATATCATGGTGTTTATATCTACTGAAGATTCTTTCAATTCTCTAATCTCCTTAATGCTCAGCCTTCCCTGACCAACAGCAGTTTCAAGGGCTGCCGCCAGTTTTGTTGTGGTGATGCTCTTTATTATATTCTGGGCATACTGAGGTGCCAAGCCAACATTCTTCTGCAATTCAGTAAGCTGTTCCATTCTGACCTTGGTTAGCTGTCCATCTGCTAAGATCACCTCAGCTTGTTGCCTAAAAGCCTGCTCGGCTAGACTTCGGTGCACTTCAACAATTTCCTTATCAGTCAACCCAAGGATGCTACCAAGTTGACTTAAGAAAACATATTCTGAATCATCCTTCTTTGTGGTGATTTGGGCCCCAAAAGGAATTCTAGTAACTTCCCCAGTTAGACAAAAGAGCAAGTATGTCTTGTAAAGATCAGTTCTGTCTCTTTCCGGAAGATCATCCTTGAGAGAAATCTCAGTCTGGATTTCCTTTCTCAAATTGTCCTTGCTGGGTTTTACTTTCCTTAGTGATTGCAAGGACTCCCACTCCCCATCCTCCTCGTCGGTTTGTTGAACCTGCTCCTTTTGAGGCTCTTCCGGTGGCGTATCAGACGATTCACCCTTGATGTCCGCAACTAGTTGAGTCACAACCAAACTATTAAAGGCTATCATCTTTTTCAGTTCTTTGGCTTGTTCAGTGCGGCTTCCAGATCCTCGGGCCTTTTGAATGTAACTGATGAAAATCTTTCTGACCTGTATTTGTGAAGCCAATGAATGTAATTAGAGAGATATCGAGGTATATTTCGGATTGTGGAATCAAATTAAACTTTTACAAGCTGTAAACGAGAATTAGCATCCTGATACTTACTGCCTTACTAGCAATAGACATGGCAACCTCCCTGGTTAACCGTAAACCATATGCTGCCTTTCTCACAGATTTCTTGATTTCAGCATCATAACCATCTACACCAGCAGCAATTGCTTCCTTAACCACCTGCCAACAATATTTATATTGGGTGACAGGAGGGAATCAGATTAGCTCAATTTCACACCTTTTGCACCATAAGAAGTTGAAAGAGATCAACCCGCTTAAATATTGAAAACTAAAAACTCACAATCTAAGAAACAAAATCTCTAACAAACGTGGCTTGTTACAATGTGATTACTGTACGTAACAAGACAATGTCAAATCAACTAATTCTACACTATCTGAGAAACCAGTATGGAAGAACTTGCTAAAATTGACATAGGAAAACAAGCTGGCAGAGGACATGGAATGGGACAGTGCTCCAATCAGGAGCTTCCTATTATCTACATACTGAGAGGTGCATACTGATGCAGGTGTATGTATGCACATATATATAACGACTGAGGATGAAAAATTGAGGGGGATGAGACATAATTTACTACTGCCTGCTTCAGTAGAATGAGTATTATGGTGCATAAGATGCTACATACTACTACAGTTGACAATGGGCTTCTGCTTTCTGCAGATCATACGTGGTAATAGAGTAGTTGTGAACAGACAAGCAAACCCTACTGCAGGTTCGACTCAGTACACGTAAACTCTAATCACTAACTACACTCGGCACCAACAAAGTTTATGAAAACATCTGAATTACTAGATGAAAAAATTAAACTTCAACCAAATCACAGATAAATGAAAGTTAAATCGTTCTTGTTCTTTTGCTTTTATTGGGGAAAGCTTGCATTTCACTCCATTCAATCATCCTAAGTTTTCTACCTGTAGCATAAGATGAGAATTTTCAAAGGACCAAGAGCAAAAAGGAAAAGAGACGCTTTCTACAAAAAGCTAACTATATAGACAGTTAAACTGACAACATTTGCTCCATTGTTTACTTCCTTCTGGTTCTCTACTTAGAAACCCATTGATAGCACAGCTACTTCCCCTCGCAAGAAGATTTTGTTGCCACAAGAACTAACACACCGTAAAAACTTACTCCTGCAGCTCAGTGCCAAAGTTTTTTCCAAAATAACCATCTTGAAATATGTATCCTTTTTTTTTATATAAGTAACCCATCTGGAAAAATGATTCTCTCACAAGAAAGAGTGAATGCTGAAGACAAAATTTATCCAATTGACAACCAACTCCAAATCATTCTAAAGAATCGAAGAAAAGCAAGATGAAAAGTAAGTAATGGGTACCTCTACTTAGTTTTCTTTAGTGCAAGTTAATTGTGGAATGAGGCTTGACGTTCTTGGTTTTTAGAATTAAACTGGTTTGATTTTCGTTTATGACCCCGACTCTTTGATTCATTTTATCTGTTTGTGTCAGGCATAGCAAGACAAAACATTTCCATAGCAACTTCTGTTTATCAACAACCACCTGGTTTTGTTGCTAGGGGGAGTCTATGGCTTTGTATGTCGAATGATCAGTTTGCACATATTTTCACCAAGTCTCTCATTGGTCCTCTTATTAGTTATATATATGTAACAAGCTCGGTACATATAAAAGTAACTCCACAAAATGTAGGAGTAGAAAAGTAACTCCACATAAAAAGGTCTAATATTTCAAAATATGAAGCAGATCTATACAAGACATGCATTTGACAGAGGGCACTTTCACATGTGAAAGTATACATGCACAAAAATTATGGGCAGAAGGTAAGCAAGGTAGAAGCAGTCAAGCAATAGCCTTTGGTCCTTGTTAAGTGACCTATATTGGTTGAGAAATGGAGTGTTTATTTCCTTGTATGGTCTTGGCTCATTCTCACCTTATCAGCTAGCTTTTGGGTTTGAGTTAGGAGCAAGGTCCTCACATTCCTAACTGCTTTTTCCCAACATTTATGACTCAACTTATTCAATTCTCATACACCATGAAGCGCATGGATAAGGGTATCAGGTGAATAAAATGTAACTTCCCAGAAAACAGCAGAGTTTTCAAGTTATCTCCTCAATTAAAAGCAGGCGCAAAATAGGTCTCTGTAATGACATTATAAGCAGTATGGGAAGTTTTGTATTTTACCACCATCTGGAGCAAAGGTATTTATGGCAACTGAAGGGGGGTTGGGTGCGATTTCCTAAAGGCAACTGCTCAAAATATCAAACTACACTTAGCTAATTTAACATTAAGAGAAACGACAGGGTACACAAATTTTTATATAATCCACATCAAAATTTGCCCCGTGTCATTACAGCCCAATCAGCTGCATAGCATAAAAATGAACTAATTGACGCCGCATAAATAGAGAAGAGACTGGTGGTTACCTTTTCAAATAAACTGCCACAGATATCTGCATGAGCCGCCTCAACTGTTTGCTTGGGAACGCAAAGCATGACCTGCAGGCGTTCCAATGCCTTCATGTCCTCATCACTAAGTTCTCCATCAGCGACAAGCTGCTGAAGCTTTTGCCTATAGATTTCTGAAAATGAAAAGTAAAGACAAGCTTTTCCAGTGACAGAATACAACAGTTCAAAATAATCTTTTCACAATGTTTAAAGGTTTCAGATGAATGCGTCAGGCACATAGTAAACTTCATGTTGCATATTTTAGGAAAAAAACTTAGTTCATAAGATAACACATAGGCATTACCTAGATGGCTCAAAGCATTGTCAGCGTAAAAATACCTGGACTGAACTGGAGCACAGAATCCAACATACTATAGATAGGTGGTCAATGGTGTTCACAAGCCAATAGGACAAACATCGAAAATTCCCTAATCCCTCACTAGGTCTACTTGTTTGGTTGATACGCCCTTAAGCATTCACTAATCTTATAGCCTCATTCTCAACATTTTGCATCCTCACTTGCAACACTCCAAAAGGGAACAACTAACAGAAATAGGATGTTCAATTATAAAATGAAATTACTAATGGCCGGTAAGCAAACTCGTGACACTATAAACACCTTACCTATTCTAGTCAACTGACATGCTATGCACTACACAGAAATGGAGACAGCTCAAATTTCAAGGACTACTTCAGGAGGAGGTTTTAGTAAAGAATCAGAAAAAGAAAGTCGACACTCTTGTACTGAATGGACAGCTCAGTTATATCTTTGCCTCACAGATGAATCAACTGAAACTCAAACCAATAGCCTCAACAAGTTCTTGTTAGCACTCCTCGATGTGATTAAAAACTTGACTACTAACAAGAGGCTTCCCTCTCCAGAAAGATTGAAAATGAAAATGTCACTCAATATCCATTAGAAGATAAGTTACAGTAAAGTCATGAGTTACCTTCATGAATCTGAAGAGCCTTTTGCGGATCAAAACTTAATTCTTCACACAGCATTTGAAGATAGGCTGCTTTGCTCTCAGCAGCTTCTAAATCACCACTGGTAACAGCTTGAGCAAGTCGTTTACGGTATACTTTTGAGGTGACATCCAATGTGATTGTCTCTGCTTCTCGTCTCCCCAAACCAAATATATTTCTCAATTGGTTCAAAGCAGCAAGCTACAAGAAGAAATAACATTGAACGGTTAAAAGGCATACAACTAAATGACAAACAGAAGAAAATCAAATGGCCTAGAGACGATGCACGGGAACTCCTACTCGTTAGGGTGCAGAACCAACTGAACACATTAACTAAACAATGATCCAATATACTCCAATCTTACAAGCACATCGGTCTAGAAATTGATTGGTCCCACAACCATCTCATCAATGAGAAATCTGTTTCCTGAATCAAGCTAAGAGTAATCCTTATGTGATAATGACGAGGAACTTAGACTGATTAGCATGCAGCTATCAAAAGAGCCAAAGAGGATCATAGACTGATTTGCGTGCAACTTAAAAGAGCCGAAGAACATTGACTGATTTGCACATAATGATTAAACAAACTCTATTATTACATCATTAGATATTGTAGTGATATCAGCCTACACCCACAAAGCAAGATTCAACAAGGTTGAATTACTCCAAATTTATAAATTACTCCAAATTTATTATCTACCCTGTTTTATAACCTTATGTTTTCATAGAAAGGTACTCCCAAATATATCATCAATATATTTGTGGAAGAAACATATTTACCAAGAATGAAATTCAGAAACCAATACATGTACTTTTTCATAGTTCTAACTTTTTAAAAGATGAATGTTCTCAAGGAAAAAAAGATAAAAGAGGGTAAGAAAAGGATCAATGTAGATATAAACAAAAGAAAGGACTCAGCATACTACAGCCTTTTTTTAAATAACCATGGTGGTTGGGCTAGTTTGCACACACCTCGACTAATTCCACGAGATACTTGCTACTTCCCACTAGCAACAAGTACCAGGTAACACTGCCCACCAAGCCTTGGACAGATAGGAAGAAATCACCTAGTTTTTTTTGCCTCTGCTGGGGTTTGAACCTGAGACCTCATGATTCTTAACCCACTTCATTGACCACTTGGCTACACCCTTAGGTGCACCCAACATACTACAGCTTTTTGTGCTATATTTTTCTCATTGGACATGTTTTTAGGGACATAGCGCACATGTGACATGTGATCCTAACAAGCAAGAGCTCCCTTCTATAAATCTGCTCTACCAAAATATGTTAATACACGTGTATATCACTCTCATCTCGAGAAATATGAGATCCTCTAGAGAAAAGCAATTGAAGCCAACAAGCCTATTTGTGCAAGTGTGCAACTTAGAGGGTGTTTGGATTGGCTTATAAAAAGTAGCTTTTAAGCTAAAAGCCAAAAGCCATAAGTTGGTAATACCCAACTTTTGGCTTTTAGCTTATTTTTGTACTTTTTATGCCTAAAAGTAAGTGTTTTTAAGCATTTTTTATCATTGCCAAACACCACACAAACTAAAAAAGTGCTTAAAAGCCAATAAGCACTTGAAATAAGCCAATCCAAACACCCTCTTAGCATAATTAGGACAAGAGCCACTATCAAACTAGTCTTTCTTGCTTTCATCCTCATCAGACAACTCGGACCACATTTAGATTAGTGCATGTCACCTTTGCACAAAGGTCATGCTAATCCTCTTGATTGAACAACTTACAAATCTTGGTCCCACCGCCACCAGTTTTCTGCTAATATTTCCACATCATCCATTTTTTGGTTCTACTTCCATTACTTATCATAAGTTTAGTAGAACAAAGAGGCAGGAGTACAAGCAAGAGAAACGGGATAAGAGAGTAAAAATGGAGGGATATCTGTCTTCCCATGTCAGCATTTTCAACCACAGGGAAGCTAGAAAAAAGAAAAGAATGTGTCTGCTCCAGTCCAGTAATACCAAACACAAGGGGGTGCATAAACTATCTTCCATAGGAAAGCAAATCAACAAGCATAAATTTTTAAACCTGTACCAGAAGTTTAATATAGTGAAGCTGGATAAAAAGAAATGTGTGCTTTCCTTTAACTTCTTGTCCATTCATACCCAACAACAGAAGCAGGTGGATAAACCATCTTTCATAGGAAAAGTATATCAATGAATAACCCTCCCCTTTAATCTTTTGAAGCCCCTCCCAAGAAGCAAATATATGTTAAACATAACTTAATCCGACATATGCAAGGAGAAAAGAAGAGAGAATCTCAAACTTCCCTGCCATTTTGGCAGGAAAGTAAAAAAGGAAAATTCAAAAAAACCCTATAAATAAAGAAGGAAGGAGAGAAAAATTTAATCACCATACCTTGTCTTCTTCCATCCGACCACTTGACAAAGAATCTGTAATATATGCTCTGTAGAGAAGTTTTAGGTCATCCATCTTTCTATCACCATCATACTCCCCTCCTGAAGGAACAGGAAGGAAAAGAATAAGGAAAAAGGAAAGTTAACTCCAGGTAACAAACTGACACACAAACAACAAACAGCTGAAAGAAAAAAGCTCCGTGAAAGGATTTCACTTAGACTTGAGAGAGACCAGTGACTTTTAAAACAAGTTCTATAAGAGTCAGCCAAAGATCACCAATAAACATACCTACTAAGGAAACTGGCCCAATGCCCGGAGCAAAGCGACTAGCATCAGGATGGTTCTTCAGTGAAATTAGCAAATTATTAAATGACAATATCTTATCAAGCTCCTCGATCACACGTGTGGCTTCCCTGCTGAACGACCCAATCAATTTATTAAACAAATGATACAAGCAAAGAATATGGAAGATTATGTCATGCTAGAAATTGCACGAGTTATCCCAATCCTGTAAAAGATTTATCTGGTGAAATTCAAGCCGCGGGTATGCCTCAAAGTTCCCTTTTTAAGAGGTTAAACACACTTAAGACCTTACGTTGCTCTTGTTCTTGATTTCAAACTGCCAAGAGCAAGTGATATGCATTCCTCAACAAGCTTTCTTGCATGCTCTTTAAACATCTCTTCTGCAAGCTGCAAACACATAAATAGTCATGGGCATATCAATGATGACCAAATACATGGATATAGTAAAATCGATCATGAATATCATGCAACAAATTCAAAACAGTCTTATCTTTTTTTTTCAAGGAGCAAAGTATGTTTTACAATGATGTATTTAAGTAGAAATGTGATTATTTTTTAGGCACTACCTCATCCGACAGCC
Organism: Nicotiana attenuata; assembly: GCF_001879085.1. Classification (NCBI taxonomy): domain Eukaryota; kingdom Viridiplantae; phylum Streptophyta; class Magnoliopsida; order Solanales; family Solanaceae; genus Nicotiana; species Nicotiana attenuata. The sequence goes on from NC_031991.1 coordinate 62,378,923, forward strand.
GATATGCAAGCTGTGCTTCTCTCAAACTGACCAGCTGGTTCACATCAATATCTGGAGAAATTAAATAAACCATGCAAAGCTTCTGAAGTAAAGTGGAGTAATTAAATCATGAAAAAACAACTGAAAGAACTTCATCCCAACACCACCACAACTTAGAATTGCAAGGTCCGTTAGCTACTAGGAGTTGAAATTGTGTAATTAATGAAAGAATTAGCATTTGCAATATAAGGCTGGTAAAATCCATACAAAGACCGATACTGCCCTAGAGAATAAAGAATCCAGATTCAAGAGCTATTGCCAGAACGCCCTCAAAACCCATAAATCAATATGATATATCACTAGATCATCCCAACACCACCACAACTTAGAATTGCAAGGTCCGTTAGCTACTAGGAGTTGAAATTGTGTAATTAATGAAAGAATTAGCATTTGCAATATAAGGCTGGTAAAATCCATACAAAGACCGATACTGCCCTAGAGAATAAAGAATCCAGATTCAAGAGCTATTGCCAGAACGCCCTCAAAACCCATAAATCAATATGATATATCACTAGACATAGAGAAATTTGAAGTGAGAGAAAGACTTCCAGAGAAAAGAATCTCTACTAGGTGCACGAGTGGAACCCTACCAAACCCATGCAGCGCAAGGAGCCTCATGTAAAATTCATCTTATTCAGGATTAAGCGCCATATACCACAAAAGAGACAAACTTAAGCACCTAAGCTGATTTGCTAAAATTACCGCAATAGAGAGAAAATTTTAAGAATAGAAAAAGAAAATCCCAAGCAAAAAAGCAAGTAGTTTGAAAATTTTTGGAAAAGCATTGCTTTCATTCAGCGATACAAAAGAAAGCATATGAAGAGATTTGCTCTGAATGACTCATACATTAGAGAAAAGGAAAAAGTGCCTTCTAAGGCATCAGTAGACCAAATTTACCTCGGCTAACAGACTTAAGCTTGGAGGCATATAATCGTTGTGCATTGTCCCTGACAGCAACCTCAACCTAATGAACAAAAATGTAAAAAACAGGTGAAATGAAGTAGAGAGTCGGCCAACTTTTCCTTTCTTTTTTTTTTTTTTTGTAGAAATGGTAAGGTAGTAGGGAGCCAGATAACTTAGAGCCCGTTTGGACATAAGAACTTTTTCACTTTTTTTCGAAAAATTCACTTTTTTCGAAATCGGTGTTTGGCCATAAAATTTTCAATTTTCACTTGAAGATGAATTTTGGAATTTTTCGAAAATTTGAAGAACTCGAAAAAACTGTTTTTCAAAATTTTCACTCTGATCACTCACAAAAATTCAAAAACAACCCAAATTTATATTCATGTCCAAACACAACTCTAATTTTCAAATACCATATCACTTTTTTTGAAATTCTACAATTCTTATGTCCAAACGCCCACTTAGGAATCTAATACATAAATGAAGGGGATGCAGAAAAGGAGGAATGACAGCAACTTCAATCAGAAGATAGAAATGTTAAAGCCACAAGCGGGGCATGGCACCACAATCGAACAATTCCAGAAAGAAGGGGGAGAGAGAAGGGGCCAATGGAGATGCATCGAATTATCCACTACCTGGGAATCAGTAACCTTGAAAACACGTTTCCAAGGTAAAAGGAATGCAGATGCTTCTCCAAATACGAGAGTTGAGACGTATATCAACTTCTGAAATGCCTGCACTGGAGAAGTCAGAAATGGTCAAGTTCCATTTTTTGTTCTTTGATAACTGAAGGCGGTACACTAGCCATAAAGTGGAAACTAAAGCTAAAGAGATGACCCACCCGACGCTGTTCTATATCTCCATCACGATCTCCCGTTTCAAGTCGTTGCCTGAATATTCGCCTGCCAATCTGAGAAACCAACATGTATAAGTTTCTTAACACTTGACGAATTATTAATTAAAGCAAATGTAGCTCATCAACATAACATTCTAACTTTGCAAGCCCACCACAGCTAGAAGTATTGTAATGCTGAGGTACAGAATCAAATAAATACTTCAAGTTACCTCCATATGCATATCTGCTGCATCTGGATCATCAATTCCCAATGCATTTTTAAATTTGATTATGGTATCAACTTCATCGCCTCTAAGTTCTTCGGTCCCAGTAGGAAAGACAGCAGATACATATCTGAACACAAATCAAATTTGATGCATAAGAAAGCGCATATAAGCTAAAAATGTTTAAACTGATAAGTTCTATGGCCCATGTCACTGGTAAATAAAAAGGACATTTAAAATTCAAAATAATCATTTGAAATGAATAAGCAAAATCTCTGCTTGATTCCTTTTACGTGTCTGAAACAAGTATCAAGCCATGTTAGTTGTAGCATTCAAATGTAATTGGGTCAATATGCCAAGACAAGGATAGCAATTTTGATACTTTCTGGGTCATAAGGAACTGAAATAGTATAGAAAAGCATGTGCAAGAAGTTGTAACTGCAGAAAGGTGACAAATATTTTCTTTTTCTTTTAATCTGCAAAAGTTGACAGAACCTTAGAACATTTCGGGGATCTTAATCAAGGAAAAAACATCTCAGAAAGGAAGCAAGATCAATATGTTTGGACGTAGCAAGCAACCAATTAACTACAAAACCCATACTTTGCCCTACAGAGTGCTTAATAGGGTCAAACTCTGCTACTTTTATTCCCAAGCAAGCAACTCATATAAAGAAAATTTGTCATACGACAATTGGGGGGAAAAAGAAACAAAGAACACAAAAGAAACCGAAAACGAAAAAGGAGAGAGATGTGATAATAAATTGAAGAGGTTTTGTCTCAGTTTTATGTAAAAAAAATACATGCAACTTTCACTTACTCAATTTATTTTTTTTAGAAATACATACAGCTTTCATGTCAGCCAGGGTGTTCGTAACAATTTAGTACTTCAGTGCAGACAATCTATCACTCACCGGCAATATATATCACGTAGCTCCGCATTGAATGCCTCATTCTGTTTGCTGACACCATACCTAAACAATAAAAAGAAGTAAAAGGGGTAAAGAAATGAGGTGACAAACATCGCTAAACGAAACTAGAAAAGTTAGAGAACTCTGATAAAACTGTGTGAGAAAGCTCATAAAGTAGCCAACATGGAATTTGATAAATAAGTTCTAGAAGAAAAAGCTAAAATATATATGTGGGAGTAGCATGTTTGGGAACAAAATAGTATGTAATCGAGCCACAGCACCGGTCAATTGTCTGAAATAACTAATTGTTACTAAAAGGTCATTAAGCCAGAAATAAAATGATAATTAGGCTACTTAGCTGATCACAAAGTTAATCAATCAAATCAAAGCAAATGGTCCAAGCATCTACATTAGAGTTTTTTTCCCCCTGAGAATTATACTATCCAAGAAACCCACTACGGGGAAAAATTACGCACAACCGGTGTTTGCACCAACTCATGTTAATTTAACTTTAAGTGGGGGCATTGGTCACAAATCCAAGAAATAGCACATATTAATTAATTTGGTTGGTGCAAGCATTAGTTGCGGGTAAATATACTGGCAAATAAATAAATAAATAAATCAAATGAGTATAGTGGACAAACTTATTAGCAATTGCATCAATATCTTCCTTGTTCAAGGCAGCAGGGTCCTCAAAATCAGCGACATAGTTATGCAAATTAATAGCCGCGACTTCAGGAACACAGGAATTCAATGCATAAGCGGCGCCGGCACCAGCAGCACCAAGAGCAATAGCACCACCCACCCCAGCATTGCGGGACCCACCAAAACGAACACCAAGCCCGTAACCAGCAGCCACAGCGCCAGCAAATACTAAAGCCGAGCTGGCTATTCTTATGGGCGCTGACATGGCATCCACGAGGGATTGAATAGTAGAAAGCTCTTTCTTACCTCCAAAGACATTTGGCTTGACCGAAATAGACGACGAAGGGATTTTGTCAGAAGCAGATGAACGGACAGCAGATAAACCGTAATTGTAGCGAAAATGGCGGCGTTTCTGGGAGATTTTACGGGTAAAACGGAGAGGAGTAGGGTTGAGAAAAGGAGATAAGAAAGTAGTTGTGGTGGGGTTTACAGAAGGTTGGTTGGTAGTGAGGAGAAGTGAGGGGTTCATATTCCTATCTCGTCTTCTCTCTCTGTTGGAGAATTTTTTTGAGAGAGAAGATGATGATGTTGTTGTAGGGTTTAACGGAGTCGAGAGAGAACAGTGAGTTGGTTTGGAAGAAAAGGATAAGTGGGCGGAGAAGAAGATAGGTACAACTTCCTAAATTGCAATTTCGATCCCTTGGGTTTACTCTTTAGTCCTGTCCGATACCCGGTTTGAATCTAACCTAGCGTTTGGCCATAGGTTCTTAATTTATTTTGAAAATTTTGATTTGGGCGAAGTTTGGTTTGAAGATGAAAATGTGTTTGGACATACGTTTTCAAAATATATTTTCCAACTTTATTTTGGAAAAACATGTATATAATTCTCAAGTTTTGAAATTTTGGCCCAAAATCAGCTCAATAGCTGATTCTGGGATTTGAAATTTGGGATTTGGAATTTGGCCAAAATATGAGCAAAATTTATGGCCAAACATGAGTTTTGAAAATAAATCCCAAATTTATTTTGGAAAAACTCATGGCCAAACGGGGCTAAAGAAACTCTAAACTATTTGAAACAAATCACTTTTATTCTTTATTAAATTTTAATTAATAGCAATTGTACCCCTGCCGTTTAATTTCCAGCAACATCTACCATTATTTTTATTACTAATGGCCGTCCAAAAAGATGCCACAACTATTTAAATATACAATAACCATTATTTTTATTACTAATGGCCGTCCAAAAAGATGCCACAACTATTTAAATATACAATAAGTGTGTTACACGTGCCTAAATTATTTTTTTAAAGGTGTATGCTAAAATTAGATTAGTAAGTACGAATAAAGAAAATTAGATAATATAGTTCCTTTAAAAGTTATTATCAAAACTAAAACTTTGTGACGGAGAGTAAAACTTTTTTATACTCACAAATTTTTAAATGTAAATAGGTTTGATAATTTATATTCAACTTGAGAAATTCAAATATGCGGCTGATTTCAAGTTTAAATTTCAGTTTTATAGTGTGTAAGTATAAGTTAACTTAATTATAAAAAAAAGGATCGACCAACAATATATTACTTTAAGATTTTATACTTTACTCACTACACGATTACTAACAATTGTAAATTAATTCGCTATTTGCTAGTTGCTAGATAAAATGGTGAAATCATCATCATCGTCATCCGAAGAAGAAGAAGACGACATCGAATTACCTCTTTGGTTGTATAACTTACCGTAGACGATTGACTTTTACTTGAGTTTAAATCCATTCAATTATTTGGATCATATGTTAAATTCAAGGGATTTTTATCTTCCTATACTACATATGAAACTTTATTACCCTTCGTAATCAAGTTTTAACTTAATTATATGGTCATATATAATTTACCAATTATATACAAATTAGTTTTAAATGGGTATCCCTTTATTTTAGGAATTTAATAAGGAATATCACTTATCCCCCCCCCCCCTCTCTCCCTCCCTCCCTCCTTCTCTATTCCCCTCCCCCCTTGTATTGGGGAAAATTGTATTCATATACATATTGACGTGGCATGATACGTGGAATGGTCAATAGATTATGAACAGTCATACTAAAAGTTGTGAACAACTACGGGAAGAAAAGAAAGAGGCACGAGACAAGAGATTCAACGCTCCGTTCCTGTTTAACTTCAACCGTTCCTATTCAAGCTTATTTATACACGGGCAAAGAGAAGAATGAACCTGGTTAAAGAAAAAGGGGAAATATGGCATTAACTATTAAAGTCGTTAAGGAATATATACAATGATTATGTAACGCAACATTTAATATTATTAAATGCCCGTAATAGCCTCATTATGACTTAGGCGTAACGTATGTTTCTGGAAGTTCTCAAAAGAACCTATAAAAAAGGAAGAAACAAACGATTTAGGGGGTGACTATTGGAATATACTTTGATTTACCAGCTTTCATTCTTGGTTACTCTAAAATTTCTTTTTTATTTACTTTTTCGATTATTAGTAACCCGATTCTTCTAAATTCTAGTTTTGACTAAAATCCTATTTTTTGGTTAAACAAATTGGTTCCGTTACCGGGAATCTGATAATCAAGTATATCTCAACCTAATTTTCTTGATTGCATCAATCATGTCGAACAACAATGACAACACTCAAGGAAACCCAGAAATTCAAACAATCCAACAACTTCAGGGAGATTCCCCACGAGGCTCTCCACAAGGTTCTCCACGAGGCTCCCCACGACGGTCTCGTGAAGGAACTCCTGATGGATCTCACACAGATGGACAGGCTCAGTTCGAAAATGTTGAAACCATGAATGAGGCTCTGCAAAAACGTATTGCCTCTCAAGTCAATAACGCTCTTCAAGCTTTCGTTAGCCAATTACCTGCTGTTCCACCCACATCTACTCCAAACAACAACACTTTGGAGAATCCTCGTTCAGGATTGGTTAATTCAGGCAGCGGTGGAACCCCTAGTGAAACACAAGAGAGAGACCCAGGTAATCCAGTTAACTCTGATTTACAAAATCTAGTACTAACCTTGCAGAAACAGCTCAGGGAGCAAAATGAACGCATAGAGCAAATACCTGGAGTACCGCCCGTGATCAAGGGAGTAGATATAGATAAATATTCCCAACAACCATGGAAGCCAAGTGGTGCTCCCTCCCAATTCCAAAGAAGTTTAAGATGCCTGATATTCCAAAGTATGATGGTACATCAGATCCACGAGATCACGTTACTGCATTCACAACAGGTGTCAAGGGCAATGATTTGACTAAGCAAGAGATTGAGTCGGTCTTGGTCAAAAAATTCGGTGAAACACTCATTAAAGGGGCCTTAACATGGTATTCTCTTTTACCTGAAAATTCTATAAATTCGTTTGCTGAGTTTGCAGATTTATTTATCAAAGCACACTCGGGAACTCAAAAGGTTGAAAAGCGAATGGAAGATATCTTCAAATCCAAGCAAGGAGACTCAGAGTTTCTTAGAGAGTTCGTAGATAGATTTCAACGGGAAAGAATGACGCTGCCACGAGTACCTGACAATTGGGCAGCCATAGCCTTTGCTAGTAATTTGAATGAGAAAAGTTCATAAGCCACGAGGCGACTCAAAGAAAGCCTTCGAGAATTCCGAGCAACAACGTGGAATGATGTCTATAACAGATACAGTACAAAGATGAGGATTGAAGAAGACATTATTCTACGACATAAAACAGAAGAAAAGGTAAGCTCAGTGCGTGTGGAAAACGAAAAGAGGTCCGGTAAAAATAGGCACGAGCCATACATGGGACCTGCGGGGAAAGACTCACGATCAAGGCAAGATAATCAAAGGTACGATCACAAACCTAGAAACAAGGAGTCAGGCTCCTCATCGAGGTTCGGAAATGACCGGAACACACGTGGGTCACGAGACGATGATGGAAGTCTAAAGGCAAGGCTCGGTGGTTACAACTTCAACGTAAGCACCTCTGAACTCGTGGCTGTTTTAAGAAGCATGGGAGATAAGGTACGATGGCCAAAGGGAATGCGATCAAATCCGAACAGACGTAACCCTGATCATTGGTGCGAATTTCATAACGATCATGGGCATAAAACGGCAGATTGCAGGTTTCTATAAGGTAAAGTTGATCATTTGTTAAAACAGGGGTATCTTACTGAGTTGTTCAGTGAGAAAGGTAAACAAGCATACATGAAGAACAAACAGGAGCCTCCAAAACCACCTTCGCCCACGAGAACTGTCAACGTTATAAATGTAGGTGAAGAGATCAATGATGTATCATATAAAAAGGTTTCAAAAGTCACAATTACCCACGGGAAGCGGCCTCGACATGTACTGGAAGAAGATAATGTTATATTCAACAACGCAGACGCCGAGGCACTCATAACTCCGCATAACGACGCACTGGTAATATCTTTACTTGTACATGATACTAACGTGAAATGAGTTTTGGTTGATCCAGGTAGTTCTATAAACATTGTTTTAATACGGGTATGGCGAGATGCAAGCGGAGGATAAACTAATTCCAAAGGCGCATACTTTGTCGGGATTTGATAACTCTAGTGTTGTAACAAAAGGGGAGGCAATACTTACTACATTCGCAGAAGGTGTCGTTAAAGTACCAAATTTCAAGTGGTAAATATGGAAATGGCTTACAATATGATTCTTGGGAGGCCATGGATTCATGACATGGAAGTTGTTCCTTCAACTTTACATCAAGTTATGAAATTCCCATCTCCACGGTGAATATGCCAAATCAGAGGCGATCAACAAACATCTAGAAACACCAATTCCGCTGCAGATTCAACTGTTAAAGGTGAAGACAAATAGCAATTACAGAATTTAGGTGAGGGTAACACGGAGTCAACCTCACCTGAGCAAAAGCAAACAGATCTGGATTCAAGACCTGATACCATTCAAGAACCGGAGGAGAATGAGAACATCAAAACAACGATAGAAGAGCTAGAGGCCGTGGTGTTATTTATACATTGGCCCGAGAGAAAAGTGTTCATAGGAGCTAATCGTAGCCCGGAGGTAAAACGTAAATTGATTGAATTTTTAAAAGCTAATGCGGACTGTTTTGCTTGGTCCCATTCTGACATGACAGGGATACCACCGGAAGTCATGACTCACAAGTTGAATGAAGATCCATCATATGCTCCCGTCAAGCAAAAGAAAAGAAAGCAAGGAACTTTCAAAAATAAGGTGATTCAAGAGGAAGTTCAAAAGCTGCTAAAAATTGGTTCAATTCGTGAGGTAAAATATCCTAACTGGTTAGATAATACTGTTGTGGTTCCTAAGAAGAACGGTAAGTGGCGAGTCTGTGTAGATTACACTGACCTTAATAAAGCCTGTCCAAAAGATTCCTTTCCTTTACCGCACATAGATCAGTTAATTGATGCTATTGCAGGGCATGAGCTATTAAGTTTTTTAGATGCATATTCAGGCTATAATCAAATCAAGATGGATCCAGGAGATGAAGAAAAAACTTCTTTTATAACAGACAGGGGGACTTACTGTTACAAGGTAATGCCCTTCGGTCTTAAGAATGCAGGTGCAACGTATCAAAAGTTGGTCACCCAAATGTTTCAAGAACATTTAGGTAAAACCATGGAACTATATATAGATGATATGCTAGTTAAGACTCAACATTCAGAAGATCATATATCGCACATATCTGATACGTTTAAAATTTTACGAAAATATAATATGAAGTTGAATCCAGAAAAATGTGCATTTGGTGTGGCATCAGGAAAGTTTTTAGGTTTTCTTGTTTCTAACCGTGGTATTGAAGTGAATCCTGCACAGATTAAAGCCATTGAAGAAATCCCTGATATACTTCCGAACAAAAAAGAGGTTCAAAGACTAACAGGGAAAATCGCAGCTTTGGGAAGGTTCATTTCTAAATCATCGGAAAATGTTTCAAATTCTTCTCGGCTCTTAAGAAGTAGGATCATTTTGAATGGGATGAGGAGTTTCAACAAGCACTTAGGGATTTGAAAACATACTTGTCAAATCCACCTTTGCTAGCAAAACCAAAGGCTGGGGAGAAACTTTTCGTCTACCTTGCTATTTCAGAAGTTGCGGTAAGCGCGGTTTTGGTTCGAGAAGAGCAGGGTAAACAATCTCCTATCTATTATGTTAGTAAATCAACGTTAGATGCAGAGACACGGTATCCACAATTGGAAAAACTAGCACTTGCTCTAATCATGGCATCTAGGAAGTTAAGACCATATTTTCAATGTCATCCCATTGTTGTAGTGACTGCATACCCCCTACGTAATATATTGCATAAACATGAATTGTCAGGGAGGTTAGTTAAATGGGCCATAGAGCTAAGTGAGTATGAAATCACGTACCTACCTAGAACAGCAATAAAATCCCAGATATTAGCTGATTTCGTGGCTGACTTTAGCCAAGGGATGCAACTAGAAGTAGAAAAAGAAGTACAAGTACTTAATGGGGCTAATCCAGGAACATGGACCTTATTTACTGATGGATCATCTAACGTAAAAGGTGCAGGATTAGGAATTATTTTAGTACCACCTACAGGTGAAACTATTAGGCAAGCCACTAAATGTCATTCCGTGACTAACAATGAAGCGGAGTATGAAGCTGTGATTGCAGGTTTAGAATTGGCACGAGAACTTGGTATAAATCAAGTAGTGATCAAAAGTGACTCGCAGCTCGTGGTTAATCAAATGCTGGGGACTTACACAGCTAGGGAAGCAAGGATGCAACAGTACCTGGATAAGGTACGGGAACTGATAAAGCAATTCCAAACTTGGAAGGTCATACAGATATCGAGGGATGAAAATGTTAAAGTAGATGCCTTAGCTAATCTCGCATCCGCAGCTGATGTAGCAAAAGATGCAAATGCTGCAATTATACATTTATTTCACTCAGTTCTCGATCCAGATAAGAATGAGGTAAATTTTAATAATTTAACTTGGGATTGGAGAAACGAAATTGTTGCTTTTTTACAGTATGGTACCGTCCCTAATGACAAGAAGCAAGCGCATTCACTTCAAAAAAAGGTTGCTCGTTACTGTTTAAAACAAGGGAATCTTTATCGTAAGATGTTCGGTGGTCCATTAGCAAGATGCCTCGGACCTTCTCAAATGGAGTATGTAATGAGGGAAATATACGAGGGGCATTGCGGGAATCACGCAGGAGGAAGATCACTAGTAAGAACCTTGATTAGAGCAGGATATTACTGGCCTAAAATGGAGGAAGAAACGGAAAGTTTTGTAGCTAAATGCTATGTCAAAGGTACGGTAACAACATGCATAGACCTGCGGAGTTGTTACATCCGGTCATATCACCATGGTCATTCATGAAGTGGGGAATGGATATCGTGGGTCCATTACCACAAGCAAAAGGACAGGTTAAATTTTTGCTCGTACTTACTGATTATTTCACTAAATGGGTAGAGGCAGGAGCATTTAAACGGGTACGAGAAAAGGAGGTCAAAGACTTCATTTAACGTAATATCATCTGCCGATTTGGTGTACCAAAGGAGATTGTATGCGACAATGGCCCTCAATTTATCGGAGCTCAAGTCAATGAGTTTTTTGAGAGCTGGCAAATTAAGAGAATCACATCTACACCTTATCACCCAGTGGGCAATGGGCAAGCAGAATCAACGAACAAAGTCATAATCAACAATTTGAAGAAACGTTTAAAGGAATCAAAGGGTAATTGGCCTGAAGTGTTACCCGGAGTTTTATGGGCATATCGCACGACAACAAAGACGAGCACAGGTGAAACTCCTTTCTCTTTAGTTTATGGAGCTGAAGCATTAATCCCAGTTGAAATAGGAGAACCGAGTACAAGATTCTCACAAGCAACACAAGAGTCTAGTGATGAAAAGATGCGGGTCAATTTATATCTACTGGAAGGCAAGAGAGAAGCCGCATTAATAAGAATGGCAGCACAAAAGCAAGTGGTCGAACGATATTACAACAGGAAAGCACGACTGCGATACTTCAAAACTGGGGACTTCGTGCTTAAAAAAGTTTTTCAATCTACAAAGGCGGCCAACGCGGGTAAACTAAGTCCAACCTGGGAAGGACCCTACAGAGTTCGAGATATTGCAGGAAAAGGAGCATACGAGTTGGAAATAATGGACGGGAAGGTGCTTCCTTCGCATTGGAATGCAGTTCATTTGAAGAGATACTACTTCTAAGGAAAAACTCACGGTCAGGTATCACCATGTTAAATTATATTTGTTTTTGAATTGTTAAAATTTTACTAACGATTTTAGATGATAGGCAAAATGCTAACCCGTACTAAATGATGAGTCACGACCTGTAAGGCAAAATGGAATAAACTAAAATTCCTGGCCCAGGGTTACAATTATTCTGATAGAAATTTAAACGGGTTAAGCAGTCTTCATCTATAATCGTATCTCCGAGTCCCGTATGTATTTCCTTTTCAGAAAAAAGGACCAGGTGAAGGAGACTATCAAGTGCTCGAGGCTTCATACTTCAACACTCAAACACTTGGGGGACTACATAGTATGTACAGTCACGTGTATAAAAAAGGCAAAGAAGATTTGAAAAATCAAGCCTAGGTGAATCAAGTACAGAGTGAAAGTTACGAAGTCATGGCATTCGTCTAGTATTCTTTCCCATGAGAACAATGGCATTCATCATAGTATTCTTTCCCATAAGAACAATGGAGTCATCTCTCAAACTCTTCCTAATGTTCTGGAGCTAAAGGGACTATGTACTAAAACGAGTTATAAGGAAAAACCCTGTATCTATTGTTATTCTTTTGTATAAATCTGTTATAAGGAAAATAGTTACGAGAAAGTTATAGATGTAATTCAAATACATGTAAAGTATTATTCAAAACTTGTCAAAAGTTCAGAAATAACAATTTGTCGAAGTTACTGCAAAAAAAAAACATGTGTGTTCCTATTTCTTTTATCGTATGATCACACCATTATGAAGTTGAGACGTCTTCTTCATTAAGTGTCAAAATATAAAAGGGCCCTCTTTTATAAAACTCATGTTATTTAGTCATGGGATTAACAGAAGCATTTTTTTTAAAAAAAATTGCAGACTATTCTTTAAGTCCTTGAAAATAAAAAGGCAAGGATAGAACAAACGGAAGTTCAATGATAATAAAAGCTTCCTAATATTTAAAACTACAGACTAAGTATAAACTTAGTCATTGAATTGTTTATACAAAATGCCCCATAACAAGACTTGGGGACTTGCATTTCTAAAAAAAAATCAATCCTCAAGTGATAGCCAAGAGTTTGATTTAAAAACAAACTATCACAAGAAACCAAAAATCTTAAACATGGTTTTCCAGATTGGCACCTGCAACAAGGGAATTTAAAATAGTTATAAAATTACTTCTAAAAAGAAGGAACTGAAGAGAGTTCATCAGTGGGCTCGACTGGAGCAGCACCATCGACAACTGAAGGTTGAGTTTCAAATATAGCAGTAGGAGCATCAACGGGTAGAATATTAGTTTGACTAACAGCAGGAGGAACGGAGTAACTCGAGGAAGGAGTGACACTCGCAGCAATTTCAACAGTCACTGGAATTTCAACTGTGGAGGTCGCAGCCAAAGTAGTTTCAATCATGGGAACTTCAATCTCGGGAGATGAAAAATCTTGCGGTTGTTGTGCTCGTTCAATGGCTTCATTTACCTTGGCTAATTCAGATTCCAGGTTGAAATTTTCTTGACTCATCTCGACAAAGGTATCACGACGAGACTTTAAGAAGGTCCAACTTACCTCAAAATTGGTAGACTCTTCGAGAAGTTCATAATCTTTCTCCCAAGCAGCCACTTCATTCTTAAGTTCCTCGTTTTTGGCTGAAACAGAACTGAAAGATGATTGAAGAATGGCATGAGAACTCTCTAAGGCATGAACCTTGCCCGCAGAAGTTCGTAGTTCCTCCTGAACCTGTGAAAGTTTTTGAGCCAGCTCCCCTGCATGCATCTCCTCCTGAGCCAGCAAAGTCTTTAGAGTTTGGTTTTCTTCATTGATCTTAGACAAAAGTTCTGAGAAAGAGGATTCAAGGCGTTCTTTTTCCATTTCAGCTTGGCTTGAAGTAGCCTTAATTCTTGCTAGCTCGGAGGTCAATGTTTGGACTTGCTTTTCCAAGGAATTTTTCCTCTCCTCCAAGTTTTCCATATCAATTTGAACACTTTCAAACTGGCCCTTCCAATTATTCGCTTCCAATTGAGAATCACGGGCAGCTTCCTCAGCATCATGAGTTTCTTTCTCCAAGTCACGAGCCAATTTCTCCAAAAGAGAGACTCGGGTCATTAGTTCAGTTCCAATAAGGTTGGCCTACGCAAACAAAAAGAAAAGGTGGAAAGGTTAGGATTTCGGAAATCAAAAGATTAAAGAAAAGAAGGCAAGAAAATACCTTTAAAGTCGCGTGAACAATATCATTCATGAGAGTCATATTAGAGTGACTCTCAAGTTTAGCCTTCTCAATAGGGCCAATCAAAGGTTTGAGCCAAGTGTCAGCTTGCCCAAATTTTTCTTAAAAGACTACTATTTGCAGGGACCTCAAGGGTCACACTTCTCATAGCAAAACCTCTGCTCGAAGTCTCCGCCTCTGTACGGTGGACAGTAGGGGGAGAAATTGTTGAAGGAGGAGCAGCGGAAGGAGTAGAGATAGTGGAAGAAGATACGGAAGTAATAATTGAAGAAGGCAAGGGTGCAATCACAGGAACCGAAGAAGTAAAAGAAGACAAGGGAGGTTCATTTAAAACAGGTCCTAAGGACCCACTACCGAAACCACTGATGAAAAGCTGGTTTATGGATTCATGAGTGTCAGAAGAAGGGGAAACATCATCATCAGGGATGATCATCGGAGTAATGACAGGTTCGGAGAGAGACAGGCGAGGGGAGACATCAGCCTCATCTTCAGAGACGATACGTCTCCTAATTCGTGGCCTTGGCACTAGAGAACCCTCGTCTTCTTCTTCAAAGTCATCGTCCTCAGCAGATTTTCTCTTTACAGATCTTACGAGTATATCCTGATCCGAAGAGGAGCGAGCACTTAAAGAATCACGAGATGCCAAGATGGCCTCCGAGGTAACTCCTCGAATGGCAAAACCTGGTGAAAAGAAGGGTAAAAGTTAGAACGCCAAAAATATTTAAACATAGATAAGGCGGAAGTCGAAATCCTTACCATGAGTTTTAACTTTCCAGCCATAACGGTTGGAGAGATTTTTTCATGATCTACCCTCCATTGGGGCAACCTTCAGTAACTTATCTACCCAACCACGGAAGTTGGGTACAGGTTCCACAACGCCCATGGTTGCTGAAGAAAAAAGGGAAGAGTTTAAGAAAGATAAACAAGCCTGAAAATAGAAAGGCACGAGAAAAATTTAGTACTCACGTGCAAAATTCCACTTCTCTGGAAAACGTACGTTCTTTTCACCCACTAAACCAACAGTGGGAGCAGCAACATACCGGGTATACCAGCCACGATCTTTATCATCCTCGGGGCTAACTAGAACCCTCTTACTCCTAGCTACACCATTTCGAAAAAGCCTAGGCGAGTAAAGATGAATCAGGTGAGGAAAAGTGAATTCAACATCTGCCATATTGGCAATATGCCTTAGGCAAGCAACAACTCTCCATACAATCGGACCAATTTGGCCCAAACACACATCGAAAAAGCGGCAGAAGTCCAGAATGACCGGATCAATGGCCGGTTTAAATCCCAAAGTAAAAGGGTATGTGTAAATAAAAGAGTATCCTATTAAGTAGGATGTAATTCTTTGATTTGGGTTAGGAACAATAATTGGAAAATTATCACTCCAATGACAGTCCTTGCGCACTATGGGGGCTAAAACCTCTATGATTTGAGTAGCAAAGGGGTCAGCACGATTTAGAGATTCAAGTTGAGTCTTAAGGGACTCTCTATCATGGTGAAAGGAAATTTCAGAAGGAACTATTTCCTCAACCAGAGGCTCGCGAAGTGGCTCGGAAGATTCTTTGTTACGGGAAGAAGTCCTTTGAGAATGTGAACCCCTAGCCCCAAAAGAGGGACCAGAACTGGAAGAAGGAGTCGACATATTACCACGAGTAGATCCAAGGTTACGGAGTCTGCCCCCTCTCCTATGCCTAATAGGAGCATTGGGAAAGCTATCCAGAATAGGGGTTCTCTTAGGGTTAGAGGAAGCCATAGCAGAGGAGGTTGAAGTGAAGCAGAGAAAAGGAGAAGATTTCGAAAAATTAAAGTGTTTGATATGCTTTATGTGGAACAAGACAAGAAGGGATGTTATATTTATACTAATGGGTAACCGGCAAAGGGAAAAAGTACAATGATGAAAGAGCCACAATGATGATAACTGACATTTCGTGAAAAGAAAGCCTAGAAAGGTACTGCTAGGAAATGCAACCAATAGAAAAACGACACGTGTCAGTTGCATTCAAAGGAAGTGACAGTTGAAGCGTCAACTTTGTCAGAGCATTAATGGTGACAGAAATTCTCCTTTTATGAAACTCCACTTTCCTAATATTCAAACTGATGAATAAATGGAAAGTGGGGGGACTATCTGTATTGGGGAAAATTGTATTCATATACATGTTGACGTGGCATGACACGTGGAATGGTCAATAAATTATGAACAGTCATAGTCCAAAGGTTGTGAACAGCTAACGGGACAGAAAAGAAGAGGCACGAAACGAGAGATTCACGCTCCATTCCTGTTTAACTTCAACCGTTCCTATTCAAGCTTATTTGTACCGGGCAAAGAGAAGAATGAACCTGGTTAAAGAAAAAGGGGGAAATATGACAATTAACTATTAAAGCCGTTAAGGGATATATACAATGATTATGTAACGCAGCTTTAATATTATTAATGCCCGTAATAGCCTCATTATGACTTAGGCGTAACGTGTGTTTCTGGAAGTTTCTCAAAAGAACTATAAAAAGGAAGAAGAACAAACGATTGTAGGGGGTGACTATTAGAATATACTTTGATTTACCAAGCTTTCATTCTTGGTTACTCTAAAATTTTCTTTCTTTAATTTACCTTTTCGATTATCAGTAACCCGATTCTTCTAAATTCTAGTTTTTGACTAAAATCCTATTTTTTGGTTAAACACCCCCCCTACCACAATTTTTCTCCTGTTGATATTTCTATTTTTATGCTTTCTTGTTGTATAGGGTTTTAATGGAATTCATCAATGAATTTTTGTCGTTATACGATAGAGTTTTAACTTAGCAATTTTTTTCATGTTGTAAATTGAAGTTCGAATTAAAATTTTCAATCATAAAGTTTTAAAGGTGTTTGATTTTTCATCATTGACAGCTTAAAAAGCTTCGAAGCTTTGAATTCGAACTTGGGTTTTCAAAAAAATATTATTTGTTTGGTTGGTGTTGTTGCAAACAATTGAGAATATTTCTTTGAAGTTTATATCTCAATTTTGAGGGTGTTTTGGGAAGATTAGAACTTGATTTTGACCGAGAATTTCAGATTGAAACTCGACGACGAAAAGAAGAAGAAGACACAGTGACGTACAATATGCTTACGAAATTGTATTAAAGTTGTATGTAAATTATTTTTAAGTTGTATTATATTGTAGTTTATATATATTTTTTTATTTGAATGATGTATGAAAGTTAAAAGTATTGTATAGTGTATGAATCGCTGTAAGAAATTTGTATTTAAGTTACAAATGCTATCTTTTACATAAAGTGGTTGATATGTATCAAACTGTATTAAGAGAGAAAGTTTTGATTGCAATTTCTTAGAGTTAGAAGAACACACCAAATACAAAATATATACCCATCATATACAAAATACATATTGTTATAAATTTTGTATGAAAATTGTATTCAAGTTGTATGATGTTGTAGTTGTATTTAACTGGGTAAAAATGATGTATGAAAATTGTTGATAAATTGTAAATAAATTGATACTATAATAATTATGTTGTAAAAATTTATTTTTAGTTTATATGTTGTTGAAAATGTATCAAATTTGTATGAAATTTATTTAGAATAAATAAAAAAATAACTTTAAGTTGTATTATGTTGTAGTTATTTTTACTAAACAAATATTGGGAAAATAAAACAGTAGCAAATTTAAACCAAACAGTGTGTATGACGGTGATAATTAAGGAAGCAAATTCATGTAAACTTTATAGAACCAAGTTTGTTAAATGCAAATTAGATAAAGCAAAATTAATTAAGGCGGCAGAAAATTTTTTTGACAATTAGTATTAAGCAATATCAGTATTGTCGTTTTATTCTCATTTTCAATAAATTGTGATCACAGTGAGAGCAGTGGTTGACAGTGATAATTAAGGAAGCAAATTAACTTTCTAATTTTTACTAAGAGCCCGTTTGGCTTAGCTGATTTAGAGTAGCTGATAAACATAGGTGCTGAAAAGCACTTTTAAGTGCTGAAGCTGATTTAAAAAATAAGGAGTTACGTGTTTGGATAAAAGTGCTGAAATTAATAATAAGCAGCTAAAAAATTGGGTATACAAAGAGTTTTGTTTTAAAAAGAAGTATTTTAGGGATAGAATAGTAAATATTTTGGTCAAACCTAAAGTGCTTATAAGCTGAAATTTGATAAGTTGGGGGAGACCAACTTATGGCTTTTGGCTTATAAGCACTTAACTTATAAGCACTTTTAGTTTTACCAAACGCGTAAATAAGCCAAAAAATGCTTATAAGCCAGTTTGACCAGCTTATAAGCTTAGCCAAACACCCTCTAAGTAAGTAAATGTTGGGAAAACAAAACAATAGCAAATTTAAACCAAACAGTGTATGACAGTGACAATTAAGAAAGTAAATTCTTGTAAAATTTATAGAGCTAAATCTATATCTATATCTATCTATCTATATTATATTAAAAGGAGAGTAGTGAAGCATGTGGTTAAACCAAGTGCCAAGCTAAAATGAAGCCACTTGGCAATTTTAAGACAACATTAAAAATTTTGAATTATAAATGGAAACATATTTAATGTAAGTAGTTTAATGAATTTTATACATAATCTAAATAGATCCTAGAAAAATCTAATTTATATATCTATATTTATATTTGTATCTGTATCTATATCTACATCTATATCTATATATTGATCCAGTCATAGATTTTCCTCTATGTTAGCTAGAAATATGGAGATAAAAATTAATAAAAAATAAAAAGTATAAAAATACGTAAATTCAGATAATCTATGACTATTTATATTTTGGTGTAAGTTAAAATATAAAATAAAATCAAAATTTACTCAAGATGTTAAAGAGTTATTGAGTTTAAAATTAAAAAAAATTCAACCAGCAAAATAAGATCTTACATAAAGGATACAAATTATTTATAAGTTAAGAAAATAAATAAATAATCAGTAAAAACTATTTTAATAATAAGAATAATAAAGTCATATTAATATTGATAAATCGGGCAAACAAATATTTTGTACGTAAAATATTACAACGTTTAGATATAATGTGTTCAAATAATTAAGAAAATATTTTTGTATGATTAATATTTGAATTGAGTGCAGTTAGTTTAAGTTTGAAAGCATAACATAATTTTTTGAAAATACGGTCCAATTTAGAACATGGAATGATAAAAATTATTTGAATTTCAGATGAGAAAGTTATTTAATTTTTATTTATGGTGTATTAGAATGAGTGTGATAGAAATTGATATTAAATTCAAACAAGCTAATAAAAATCCACATGACAGTGTAATAATATTAGGAATTGAATAATATAATATCAAAAATAAATAATAAATAATAAATAGAAAATTCATTATCATAGAGAAAAAGGGTAAAAACTAATTTAAATTTGATATGAGAAAGTTTTTTATATTGTGATAAGAAAAGTCATAATATAGATAAGTCCACGTAACTCAAGTCTAATAGACAAAATCAAAAACTAAAAATATTGAATAATAGAAATAAATTAGAGATAATGTGAGGATATTTATAATCATACGTTTAGAAAATAAAATAAAGAAAATATACAATACTTATAAATATTATTAAAAATTAAATAATTTAAAATTTTCAAGCAATATTCTTGAAACGAAATAAATATTATTTTTTGATTAAAAAAATTATATATTTATCTATATTATATTAAAGAATAGTACTATATTAAATAAAGTTACAAGTTAATGAAAAGTCACATAACGTAATAAAACTATATATTAGATTAAAAAAAATAGCAAAATCACGTTAAATTATTAAAAATTTACTATTAGAAATGAAAGGGAAAGAGTATTTGAATTTGAGATTAGAAAGTTCTTAAAAGCCAAATTTGTATCAATAGATTACAAAATAAATGCACGTAATACAAAAAATAATTATATGTCACGACCCAAAATCCACTAAGGGTCGTGGTGGCGCCGAACACCGCTGTTAGGCAAGCCAACCAAGAATGCATAATTAAATTCCAGTTTTAGTACTTGCGGAAAACGTTTTTCTTATACGAAGAATGTTAAACAATAAAGATTTTACAAAAGGGAATGAATTTAAAGTCAATAAAGGACTTAATACTGAATAATCCAAAATCCTCCCAGAACCCGGTGTCACAAGTGCATGAGCATCTACTGATAGGGAAATAAAATACAACCTCCGTCCGAAATACAGTGGACAGGAAATAAATACAAAGTGCTGAAAGGGACTACACTAGCTGCGGGTCGCCTCGAACAATGCAACTCACCAAGTCCCAGAATCATCCGCGCTGTTACGCCCAGTAGGCTGCTAGAGGTACATATACCTGTGCAATAAAAATGCACAGAAGTGTAGTATGAGTACGTAATCAACGTGTACTCAATGAGTATCCCGTCTAATCTCGAAGAAGTAGAGACGAGATGGTCAACTTCGACNAAATTATGTATAGAGAGAAAAATAGAGATAGCGCGAGGATACTTATATTTTCAAATTTATTAAAAATAAATAAATAAAATTATTAAATTGTAGTAAAAAATATTATTAATAGATTTAAATGATGAAAGAGATCTGATTAAGTGGATAATAGTGTAAAAATACATTAAATTTCAAGAATAACTTTTTTTTTTTACATTTATTGATGATTATTAAAAGGGTAATAAACAAGATTAATAAAAGATCTCATTATAGTATAACAATATTAAGTAATAAATAATGCAAAAACTATAAGCAAGGAACAAAAAAAAGAAAAAAATTATGTCTAAAACTGTAGAAGGATAAGATATTTGAATTTGAGATGAAAAATAAAGTGGTAGTAAGAATTTTGTTAAAATAATATAATTTAATGTGCTCAAACAAGACAGATCACAATATTACATGTATAGTATTCATTAATATTGACCGTAAAATATAATACAAGGGTTGGGTTATTACCGATATAGAAAAAGAAAATAAATTATCCACTATGAGATTTAAAAAATGATTTCATGTCCTGCTTCTTAATTAATAACAAATAATTATTTATAATTTATATATAGAAGGTTTAATTTAAGGTTATTTGCACATAATTTAAATAACCCAAATCATAATTTGATATGCTTTATGTCCGCACATCGTGCGAGTACTAATACTAGTTTTATTAAAAGCAATTAGTATAAAAGCAATTAACTAAGGCGGCAGAAATTTTTTGACATTCCTTATCGTTCTGAAAAGAGTTCACCTTAATTTTACAAGCAATTAAGACGGCAGAAAAAATAAGGAAAGAGGAGAGGAGAAGAAAAAAAAGAGAAAAAAGGGTGTAATTGAATCCCCTAATTTAAGACACTAATAATATATTATATGTGGAGAGGACAGTAGAGTATAGGTAGTGTTCATGGTTCGGTTTGATCGGTTTTCCCCTAAAAAGAAATCAAACCAAGCAAGTCGGTTTTTTAAATATTAGAACCAAACCAAACCAATTAAGTCAGTTTTTTCTCTATTCGGGCTTTGTCGGTTTTTGTTTTTTCGGTTATTTGTCGGTTTTTCTTAAATATAAGACATACACTACCAAACACATATTCCGACGACCACATTCTCAACGTAACACTATCAAATCAATTGCCCTTTGAGAAATCTATTATTTACTAAAATATATTGATGATAATTGAATCAAATAGTGATGAATAATTTAAGGAATCAATTAATTTTTTTTTTTTAAACATGAAATGGATTCTTACACTTAACAAAAGAAAACTACCAATCAAACTAGAATATAAAGGTAAAAAATTGTACTAAAAGTGCAAACGATTAACATTCACCATAAAAATTTTGAAACCTTGTATAAAAATATACATATATATAGGTGTAATAATAATTTTAAAATAGCTACTCCTATAGTTGGTCTGGTTCGATTTTTTCGATTATTTTTTGATTAAACCAAAACAAAACCAAATTTGATGGGTTTTTAAAATTCAAAACCAAAACCAAACAAAATAAAAAAGTATCGATTTTTTGGTCGGTTTTCGGTTTGGTTCGGTTTTTATGAACACCCATAAGTATAGGGAAAGAGGAAAGGAGAGAAAAAAAAAAGGAAAAAGTGTAACTGAATCCCCTAATTTAAGGCACTAATAATGGATTGTATATAATTGTAAGTAATCCTTGTTTAAGGAAGGTAATATACAAAACTAGGACACTTTTGGTAAATAAGTTTCAAATATTGTATAAGAAGGAAAAAATCTCTAAATTCAAAGACGTATTAGCCCAAACAAGAATTACGGGCTAGTATAATTGAATTTATTATTCAAATCCAATATACGTATATGGATTTAATTAAGAGCCCGAGTTAATTGGGCTAGTTCATCTTGTCAGACTTCAAATGATAAGCCCAAGGTCCATGCCACGTGTCAATGACATGGCGCGCCAAGTCAAATCAAGGATCACTAAAATCATGGCACACGCATAAGTGATGTAGCATGCCAAGTCAAATGTAAGGACCAATAAAATGTCGCCAAATATTCAAATGACATGGTTCAACCAATTATATGCATGATTACCACATAGCTTTGGTGATAGTTTGATGACTTAAGTTGGCCAATCAAATTGGAGGAAAAAAATATGTGTTTATCACAAGTCTCCTCCCCTACAACTATAAATAAGGGTCTCCATATGGCCAAAAAAAACAAGAAAAAGATTGGAAGCTCTCCTCTACAGTGGTGATTCGCAAGTCTTCTGCATAGCAAGAAGTCGTCGTCTCCAAAGGGTGAGCTGCAAGTTTCCATCCTCCACGTTTGTGATCAAAGCCTAGCTCCACAGTCGTGGTCAAATCCCAACAACAAGTGTCCATCAATTCAAGAACAAGTGAAGCTCTCTAATTGACGGTCGTGAGGAGAAGAATCAGAGGATTACATCTTCTAACTTAAGATTGTTCAAAGATTATAACCCACGTAAATTATTGAAATATAAATACTTTTATTTGTCGCCATATTTCTTATCTTGATTATTATTTTCAGCAACGAATGTTTAGATTTTACAAATTTTGGCACGCCCAATGGGACTATCTTTGCCTCTCATCTCTTCTCTCAAACAATCAAAATCCAGGAACACTAAGATTGTTCCTAAGAAGGTCAGCTCAAAGTTCGCTTCCACAAAAGCTACTGAATCCAAATCTTCTGTTGTTGTGGAAAACATCCTAGATGTCACTTTTGGAAGCGTGGGACCAATTACAAGGAACCAAGCCAAATTGTTGGGACAACAAACATCTCAAGCGCAGTCTGAATCTTTTGTTGGCTTCGGTTCATCATCTTCAAAAGGCGTGAGATCTTCCACAAGCACGGCCGCAGAAGGAAATAACATCGCCAAAAGGATCGAGAAGGTTCTTTCCTAAATTATCTTGTCTACACCTAAGAAATCCCATGTGCAAATCGATGATGATACCTTGAGTACTGGATCAACTCCGCATAACTTGTCCAAATATCCTACTCGCGAGAATCCATGTTATTCTCCATCGTCTACTATGGTGATTCATGCAATGATGACCAATGCTTCATCCATAGAGGACCAACTCGCGAACTTGACAAAAGCGATCGAAGGCTTAACCAAATGTATGCAAGGTCAAGAAGCTCGAATTGACAAGTTGACAAATAGGGTGGACGGCCTAATGGAAGGAGATTCTAGTTGTGCACCTGTAAAGCGTCCAAAAGCACAAGAGAGAATTGATTTTCTCGCAATACAAGTGGCGTCTGCTAAGGAAATCGCAGTCTCTTCTGAAGGGATGATCCAAATTGATCAACTGAAGGAGTTCATCGTGGGGACTCTCAAGGATAAGTACGAGGTGGCTACCAAATCCTCTATCACATATGCAAAATCATACGCTGCAAGGATTGATAGCCTGAACATGCCTACTGGTTATTAATCCCCAAAATTTCAGTAGTTTTACAGAAAAGGAAATCCGAAGCAACATGTGGTGCACTTCGTCGAAACATGCAACAATGCTGGAATATATGATGATTACCTTGTCAAACAGTTTGTCCGTTCCCTTAAAGGGGAATGCTTTTGACTGGTACACAGACCTTGAGTCTAGTTCCATTGATAGCTGGGAGCAATTAGAGCAAGAGTTTCTCAATCGCTTCTATAGCACAAGACGTACCGTAAGTATGGTAGAACTTACAAACACGCGCCAACAAAAGGGAGAGCCAATTATTGACTTTATTAATCGATAGAGACATGCAAGTCTCAACTGTAAAGATAGGCTTAGTGAAGCTTCTGAAATTGAGATGTGCATTCAAGGTATCCATTGGGGTCTTTGCTACATCTTGCAAGGCATAAAGCCTAGGACTTTCGAAGAACTGGCCACTCGCGCTCATGATATGGAGTTAAGCATGGTTGCAGTTGGGAGTGAAGGGCCGCCTGTCTAGGAACCTTGCATAGGCAGAAACAAGCAAGAAGTCAATAAAGTGGGAAATTTTTTGCCCAAGGTTGAAAGCAAAGAATCCATGAATGTCAATGTTTCGTCGATGAAGTTTACTACTAAGGTAAGCAAGAAGCAGAGCGTGAAGACAACTTCTATGAAGGATAGGGCAAACCGAAAACTGACCCTGAAGGAAATGCAAGAGAAAGAGTACCCATTCCTTGATTATGATGTTTCTGCAATCTTTGATTAACTCCTTGCGCTAAAACTTCTGGAGTTGCCAGAGATGAAGCGACCAAATAAAGTAGGGAGAACCAATGAACCAAATTATTGCAAGTACAATTGATTGGTTGGCCACTCCATTGAGAAAGGCTTTGTCTTCAAGGATAAAGTTATGGAGCTAGCTCGCGAAGGAAAGATCACACTTGAAGATGAGAAAGCAAATAAAAACCAAGTTTTTATCACTTTTGGCTCACTCGATATGTGCATTACCTGCAGTATTGTTGAGGGACATGTAGGAAGAGACATACCAAATGTCACTCTGCCAAGAATGATCAAGTTTGGGGACTTTGAACCAGTCGTTGTAAATGAATTACCATACAATGTCAAGTGATTTGGTTCTAGTAGGTGAAGGATCCACAAACGAAAATGAAGTCCAAGTAGATCAACTTGATGACAAGGGTTGGACTCTCGTGACTCACCGTAAACACCATAAAGCAAGTTCACAAAAGGAGTCGTCCAAATGACAAATTAGGGAAAAAATGGTGAGGAAATCCAAAATGAAATATCCAATTAAGCGCTCAAAGAAGGAACGAATGAAGGGGCACCACCACTAGAATGCACGTCGACTCGTGATGTTGGAAGAATGTTTACCAAGATGGTTTCTCACCAAGTTGGTTCATAATAACGTTAAAGCTTTGTGTTGTAACATTGATCAGAAAAAGCAAACAATGCAACCTTATCATGTTCGTCGCCACTAGATGACCCTCCAAAGTCTTCTCATGAAGTCGTAGATGCTTGCATGGCTAAAATTACTTTCACCGTTGACGATATTCTACTTGGTGAAACACTGCACAATCGTCCTTTATTCATGGTAGGATATGTGCTTGAGAAGAGGATAAATAGAATCTTGATAGATGATGGATCCAGAGTCAATATTCTTCCTATCCGCACAATGAAGGAACTGGGAATTTCAATTGAAGAACTTTCTGAAAGACACTTGATTATTCAAGGATTTAATCGGGGTAGGGGGGGGGGGGAAAGGGCCATAGGTTCTATAAAATTAGAAATCACCATCAGAGATATGCATTCAAGTGCATGGATGCATGTGATTGAATCAAAAACTTCATACAACATGTTGATTGGTAGGCCGTGGATACATGAGAACAAAGTTGTCCCATCCACCTACGATCAATATTTGAAGTATCATGAAGGCGGAGTCAAAAAATGATAGTTGCAGATGACAAGCCGTTCACTGAAGCTGAGTCATACTTTGTGGATGCAAACTTGTACTTAAAGAGCTACGTCCTGAGTGAAGTCAAAGTTGGAAACGTCTCAAAGGGCAAAAGTGAAGACATTGCTACTATCAAGAATGCTGAGACCAATACCAAAAGATCCGAAGTGGGAGCTGGGAAGGTTCAGGTTAAGGAAGATCAAGTGCTCACCAAAAGGAATAAGGTGACTCAAATGGATATTGCATCTTAAAGTAAAAGGGTAGCACCTGCTCTTTATTATGTTCCTAGGGTTAAGAAAGTCGAAGAACAATCTCCTAAGTTGCAAGGAAATGCATTTGGAGGAATGACCCATCCTATCAGGCGGATTGGCACGGAAAGGTACCCTCATAATTACTTAGAAAGCTTGTGGCCCATAGTCCGCCACAAAATGATGCACTCCCGGAGAAGCGTACAGACGAGGGTTTGGATCCAAATGCTTACAAACTATTTGTAAAAGCAGGTACAATCCTAATGAACTATCAAAATTAGGGAAACTTTCTTCAGAACCTGTTACAAGGCGATCACATGCAGCTTTAGGATGCAAACAACCTTTGCCAGACCGCATCTCCATAAAAAGAGAAAGCAACAACTACATCACTTCGGAAGACGAATATGTTGCTTCTAATGGAAGACCTTCTATATTCAATCGTCTAGGAAAATCAACTGCAAGAACTTCTGTATTCGAGAAATTAGGGCCGTTGAAGAAGAAAAGTAAGTTGCGCAGAAACCATAAAAGCATGAAAGCATCTTCTATGTCTAAATCTCAAAGACTCTCCGATGATTGTTAGAGTTTGATCCTTTCCAGAATGAGGCGACAAACAAACCTTGTGGTTTCGTGGAGAGGTACTAAAAGTAAAGTCGCACGTTCTGATATACACCAAATAATGTGATGAAGACAAAGAGAGTGTTGGATATTCATATCATTTTAGTGCACAAAATAAGCGTTATACTACATCTCAAAAAAATATTGATGAATAATTGAAGGATATTTCCTGGTGTTACCACATATCTTTCAATGATGGCGATCCTCAAAAGGATGAAGATGCTGAAAATGCCCAGCCCGAACTTGAGGAAGTGATTAAAACGATGGTCGATGCACTGAAAGAGGTCAACCTTAGCATTAAAGATGATCCAAGTTCCACTTACGTATGTGATTTTCTCGCAGTTGATGAAGAAGTTGCTTACATTGAGGTACTTAAAGAGTATAACGATGTCTTTGCCTGGAGTTACAAAGAGATGCCTGGCTTAGACCATAAAATGGAAATCCATCATCTTGGGGTCAAGAAAGGTGCCCGTCCTATCAGTAAAGCTCAGCGACGCTTTAGGCCAGAGTTGGTTCCCTTAATCGAAACTGAAGTTAACAAGCTTATTGAAGCTGGCTTCATTCGTGAAGTTAAGTACCTCACATGGATTTCAAGTATTGTCCCTGTGAGGAATAAGAATGGAAAAACTTGAGTTTGTGTCGACTTTAGGGATCTCAATAATGCAAGCCCTAAGGATGAACTTTTGCTACCTGTTCCCGAGCTTCTAATTGACGCCACCACTAGATACGAGGTGTGTCTTTTATGGATGGTTCGTCTGGCTACAATCAAATTCACATGTCACCTAAGGATGAACAACTTACCGCATTTCGTACTCCTATAGGTATTTATTGCTATATGGTAATGCCTTTTGGCTTGAAGAATGATGGCGCCACCTACCAAAGAGCTATGCAAAATATCTTCGATGGCATGCTTCACAAAAACATTGAATGTTATGTTGATGACTTGGTGGTAAAATCAAGAGAGAGGAAAGACCACTTGCAAGACTTGAGAATGGTGTTTGTTCTACTACGGAGGTATCAACTCAGAATGAATCCTTTGAAATATGCATTTGGAGTTACTTCTGGAAAATTCCTTGGCTTCATTGTTCGACATCGAGGGATAGAGATTGATCAAGCCAAAGTAGATGCAATCCTGAAAATGCCCGAGCCAAGAAATATCCTTGAATTGAAAAGTCTACAAGGGAAGTTGGCGTATCTTAGGAGATTCATCTCAAATTTAGCAGGAAGTGTCAACCATTCAGTTGTCTCATGAAGAAGAGTGTCCCTTTTGAGTGGGACCATGCTTGTAGTAATGCCTTCGACAACATCAAATCTTACTTGAAGAGACCTCCAGTTCTGGTGGCTCCTATGCTTGGGAAGCTACTAATACTATATATATCGGCACAAGAATGATCGGTGGGAGTGCTCTTAGCCCAAGAGAAAAGTGAACTAAAAGAAAATTCTCTTTGCTATTGAGTAGAATGATGAAGCCAAACGAGTTGAAGTATTCACCAATCGAGAAGCCATGTTTGGCCCTAGTCTTCTCAATTCAGAAGTTGAAACACTACTTTCAAGCTCATGTTGTCCGTCTTATTTCCAAAGCAAACCCCATCAAGTTTGTGATGTCAAAACCTATCCTTAGTGATCGAATAGCAAGGTGGTACCTCAAATTTCAACTATTTGCCTCAGAAAGCTATAAAAGGGCAAGCATTGGCGAATTTCTTAGCTGATCATCCGATACCGGATGATTGGGAGCTAACTGTCAAGCTAGCCGATGAGGATGCAATGGTCGTCAAAGTTGAACCGCTGAAGATGTATTTTGATGGCGCCTCACATTGCGAAGGAGCTAGTACGGGTGTAGTGTTCATCACTTCCCAACAAGAGGTCTTGCCATATTCCTTTACTTTTATGCAATGTCGGTCCAATAATGTGGAAGAATATCAAGCACTCATACTTGGGCTTGAAATGGCTGTTGATATGAAACAACTCCAATTACATATTTTTGGAGACTCCGAGTTGGTGATCAATCAATTGCTAGGTAGCTACGAGGTCAAAAAGCCAGAATTGCATCCATATCATGACTTTGCACAGAAATTGATTGGATGGCTTGGTTACATCACTCTTCAGCATGTGCCAAGAAAGAAAAATAATAAATTTGATGCCTTAGCTGCTTTGGCTTCAATATTGACTTTGCCGACCAAACGCAAATCACCATCTGCCAAAAATGGATAGTACCACTAGATGGGGATGAGGATGAAGAAAGCAAGCTTGAGCGTCTTGTAGCCGTTTCTGAAGCTGAGAAGGTTGACTGGCAATAAGTCATGATCGACTACTTATGCTATGGGATACTTCCACAAGATCTAAGGAGAAAGACTGAAATCCATTGTCGTGCTCCTCGCTTCCTTTATTACAAAGATACTTTGTATTGAAGATCATTTGAGGTAATTCTCTTGCGTTGTTTAGGTAAAGATGAATCAACTCAAGCTATGCAAGAAACACATTCTAGAGTTTGTAGATCACATCAACTGGGCCGAAGCTGCATTTTCACATAATAAGAATGGGGTATTATTGGCTAACGATGGTCAAAGATTGATTGGACTATGCTCGAAGATGCAAACCATGCCAACTTCATGCAAACTTCATACACCAGCCTCCTAAAGTGTTAATTCTAACTGTAGCATCTTGGCTATTTGATGGGGATTAGATGTTGTTGGACCGCTACCAAAATCTTCTGGTAGCTACTTGTATGTCTTAGCTGTAACTACTTACTTCTCGAAATGGGCGGAGGCGGTCGCCATCAAAGAAGTGAAGAAGTAGAATGTTGCAAACTTCATTCGAGTGAATATCATCTATCATTTCGGCATTCCTAGTTATATCATAACACATATGTCGACGCCCCCTTTTTCTCTAAAGCGAGATCGGGTTTACGACATTCGGGAAGACAACTCTATTCCCGTTTGGGAATTGTTTTTTTTTGAAGAGTCGCCACCTAATGATTAAGTGCATTAGGACACTAAGGGTTTTGAATTTGAAAACCAGAGTTCGGGTAAGGGCTAGAAATTATCTCGAGGGGAAGGTGTTAGGCACCCCTCAAGATCCACTAGTGTGGTTCCCGGCCATGCTACAATTGTAACTTTAAATGCAAACAACAAGTACACAAGCAAGAATTACAAACACAAAGAGGGATTTTCACATAATGGTTGCAAGGGATAAAGGAAATTAAAGAAACTGAATTTTGATAGAGGAAGCAGTTTTAAAAGCTTGAATAAAAGAGTAAAAGAGAAATTTTTACATAGTTGTTGCAAGTTAAAAGCAGTTTAAAAGCTGAAGTTTGGCAAAAATAAAATGGACAAATAAGGGAAGGGGTCCTAGGTTTATACATAATATGGATCACCCCACACAACACCCGGTAACCGTTTATACACGTGGTGTTATCGCGTGGTCATCATATCCATATCTACCCTTTCCCACCCCGTTAAGGTATTAAGCGCGAAATGGTATCGTTACCTATAGCATGCTATTACCCGTCCTAATCCTATCAGTCCCGGAGGCATTTGGGACTTCTAATCCTATCACGGGAAGGAATTTTTGGGCTTTTTCAAGAGTTTAGAAAGGTAAAAATTCTAATGCGTCAAACAAAACATATAGGACAGTTATGGGGTACACATAACAATTAAAGGCTCACATAAGCCTCCTCAGAATCACGAAAATGTAGTTTAGCATGCCTTACATATACTGATTAGGTCTGAATTAAACTTAAACGTTAAGCGGACTGGTTCAACCCATATTTTTAGACAAGAAATCCGCATTAAGTCCGCCTTGCTGCAATTATTGAAGACTGATGCAGTTAAAGCTTTTACCCTAAGGTTTGCCTAGGTGAAACTTATAGACATGATATCTACTGGTTTCAGAAAAGAAGTAAACAGGTTACAAAAGAGTTGCCAGTTTTAACAGAATAATACAAGTTTTGTAATTGATAACGCGTTATTACTGACAGATTACCTTAAAACGAGTGAGGTAATTCAAAATTGATTGACAGTTCCTATAGGCATGTTTTCTAGCGTTGTTAATTTTAAACACTTTTATAGACATGGAAGAAAATGCAGAAAACCTACAACATGATATCTAGGTGTTGCATTTTATTACGAACGTGATATCTGCTTGCATTTGGTTATTAAGACCTATAAACATGTTTGCCTAATGAGGAATGGATATGCAACAATCAGAAAGGACCTATAGGCATATTTTCTACATGCAGAAATCCTATAGGCAGGGTATCTATATGAGAACATGCTGAGATTAGAAATCCTAGAGACATGGTATCTATATGAGAACATGCTGAAAATAGAAATCCTATAGACAAGTTATCTATATGAGAACATGCTGAAAAATAGAAATCCCATAGATAGGTTTTCTACACGAGAACATGCTGAAAAATAGAAATCCAATAGACATGTTTTCTACCCCCTTTTGCATACATGGTTACCCTCCCCTTTCTTCACTAAACCCCATAAGTTATTACAAATTATTATAGACCAAATGAATCAGGCAGAAAAAATAAAATTACATCAGAAATTTAAGCTGCATCCAAGGAACCTAATTCAGACTCGATATCTAACAATATGAGATGAACCAACTTCTGGGGTCGATTTTCGAAGCCTTTCTCTTATTTGGGATGTGTCAAAGTTCCAAAGAACTTCAAGAGTTCCAGGAAGTGATTACACCCCAAATGTTATTGCAGAACAGATTAAGGTGCAGTGTGGAAGTGCCAACCCTCAAGTGTCCAAGTTCGGAGGGAACTCAAGGTTCCCAAAGCAAGGCTCATAAGAGGGGGCGGGACTTAAGGACTAGAAGTAAGTATAAGTGCAATGAGAGGGAATAAGGGGGGAGCCAGGGCAGGTTGGTGGTCATGCCTAGCAACTGGGCTGCTGGCACACCCCTGACCAGCTTGTCAGCTCAAAAAATTAGAGAGATAGGACCTTTTGAAGGTCAGGTTCAGCCATGGATAGCAATTCATATGCTGCCAGGCTATACCTAAACTCTATACACATAAGGGAATAGGGGAATAGGAGATTGAAAGAGGCTAGGATCCAAAGGACCCAGTCTTAATCCATGACAACAACTTTGCATGTTGCCATATCTTAAAATATAGCCCAAACACATAAAGGGAATGGGGATAGGGATTCATTGCAAAACAGATAGCAAGACATAAGTATTTATTTTCTTAAAGCTGAACTCTATAAAGCAGTAAAAAGGAAGCTTGTAAGTAAACACATTGTATTTGACGCTTGAATCAAAAGTAGGACATACCAGTTCAGAAGAACAAGTAGGGAGAAGCAGTAGATTTGGGGAAGCCAAATTACAATCAGGAAGCAAGAGTGTGAGTTTTAGAAGAGAGTTGATGATTTAAAAAATCGTCTGTGTGTTAATGAAAGAGCAGGGTATTTATAATTGAAAATAGGTGTAGCAAATAAGGCAAGGATCATAGTTTAGTAATAATTAAGGAACTATGTACCAATTAAAATCAATCAGCCGATTGACTCCCTTTAATTAAGGAGTCCAAATTCAAACGGTAATGGGCAGAAGTTATTTAAGGAAGGGAAATCAAGTAAATATCTCGTGCAAGGTAGGCAAATAAGGGTAAATACATAGAAGACATTTAAGGTAAAAGTCTAGTGGTACTTGGTTTGTAAAACAAGGAAAAAGAATTAGTAAAATAACCAGTAAAGAATCCCATTGAAAGCTTTGCTCGAGTCAGAAAAGAGGTAAAGGAGAGTTTTAATTTAGGAAAAATCAGTAACAATCAAATAAGTAACATTAAAGGGATTCAGAATCAATTAACAATTGGCAAAACATTTGAAAGAGAAGCTCTCGTATAAAACACATAGGCATGTCAAGCAAGAGGGTTTCAAAATCACAAATGCAGAAAAAGGTTCAAATTCAATTCATAAACTCGAAGTGAGTCTGAGAGTTCAAGGTTTCAAAGTAGAACCCTTGTCCAAACATAAAACCAAATTAGCCAAAGAAAACCCTCAAATTAGGGTTTTTAAACTTGAATTTGACACAGAGACGAAGAGGCAAACCATTCAGATAGGCTTAGAGACTTTTTCAGAGTCTCATGAGAAGCATACAAGCACAATAGCAAAGAACATATGAACCAGTACAGGAAACAAGTTTCAAGAAAGCTTGAAAATTAAATGAGTTCAGGTAATGTAAACTTAAAGAAACATTCGATAAAACACATCTAAAAGAATCCAAGCAAAGTCCGGTAAAGGCACCAAAAGGGCTAAAACTCGGTAGGAAAACACAGTAGAGAAGCACATGAAATAGGCATGTGAGGGCATACCAGAAAAACTTCATAATACAGCAAATATAAGAACACACGAAAAGGCATGCGAATCAGAAAAGAGCAAATAAGGACATAGCAGGGGTTGATTCTCACCAAGAAAAGGAGAAGAAGAAGAGTCAGAAACATTTGAAGAATTTTCCAGAAACCCTAATCGAAAGGAAGTGCTTTTTGAAAGAAAATCGGAGAAAACGTTTAAGCAACTTAAGCAACAGTGCAAACATGTAACAGATCTAAAATAATCGGAGAGAACCTCGATATTTAGGGTTCCAGATGAACCCTAGAAATGAGAAAGGCTTCAAAAATACTTGATCTAAGCCGGATAATGTCATAAACAGGCTCAAAAGACGAAGAGCCACTAGAGCAAGGCCGGAGATTGCCGGAGCTTCGAATCAGTGAAGGCCTGAGTTAAGACCTTCGAGGTCTGGCCTCGATCCTTCGAACAACAAGCATGCAGAAGCCATAGGAGGTGGGTATAGGTTGTCCATGGCCTGAGAAGCCATGGACGCCGGTGAAATCATGGTGGAACAAGGTAGAGGAACGCTAGGGTTCCGGGGAGGGCTAGAGAGAGTTTGAGAGATGAGAGTTTAAAGGCGGCGTATCTGATAGAATAGATTAGGGTTAGGGGGGTATGAAAATTAAAAAGGAAAGAACGGATCATGGCCGTTGATCAAAATGATCGACGGCCAAGATTAAAAGAGGAACCGGGCGGGTCTGAAAATTGGTTGTGGCTTCGGGTTGGAATTTGAAATTGGGTCGTTTGATTAGGGGTAGAGTTGGGGGTTAAATTGAGGCTACAATTGCAATTAGAAATGGCTATGTATTAAATAACCAATTTCTCCCCTCTAATTTATATAAAAATAGTTGAAATGATTTTAAAAACGAATTAAAAGCACTGAACTAATTAATAATATATAAAAATTAATCTGAAAATACTGGGAATAATTTTATAATTGTAAAATGCCATTAATCATAATATAGGCTATGATTGCAATTTTAGTTTAAAATATCAAATAAATTTTTAAAGATATGCAAAAATCACCTTGATTATATTTTGGTGTAAATATGCGGATGGAAATAAATTATTCACAAAAACAGTAGTTTTAAGAATAATTACGTAATTTTGTACTGCTAAAATAGACAATAAATCGAGTATATGAATCTTAGAAAATTAGGGAAAAATACCAAAACTCTTAGGCATGCTTATGTATGCACACACATACTATGTTGAGAATATTTTGAGTATATAAAATACATAGGGAAAAATTGGGTATCAACAGCTGCCCCTCTTTACCCGGGAAGGATGAAAGAGTTGTCGGGTAAAGATACGATGACCAATTTTGACCGAGAGAGACGGCTTGCAAAAGGTTTTAATCGAGCTCTGGTTTTTGAGCTGCCTACATATCCCTGGTTTTACATGAATCAGGTCATATGTTGTTCAGGATACATCGACGGAGTATGCCGATGGATGTTTCCAAAGAGACGGGCGCAATAATTTGGTTGGGAAGGGTGGTCAGGGACTGATGGGTTGCGAGAACCGGGGCGAGATCGCTCCTGCTGTAATGGTCGTTGCCAGTTGATGTACCTGCAATTGAGTAATACAAGCATATCTTGCGGAATTTTAAACGTGATGCAAGTTCCCATTGGACCATGAATGTTGTCTTTGGACGGTTAAGATGACGTCCTCAGACCATGACGTCCTCGGCCATGAAGCGCATAATAAAGGATTCGCAGGCTATGAAATGACGTTCTCGGGCTATGATAATGGTGCCTCCGAACCATGATGCCTTTGAATAATGATGTGCAGAATATAAAGCGGGGTCCTCGGGCCATGGCATGGCATTCTCGGGCTATGAAGATGGTGCCTCTGAACAATGACGCCCTTGGACGGTTTGGCGGTATTTCAGCCCATGAAATGCAAGATTTGGCGGTATTTGAGCCCATGAAATGGAAGATTTGGCGGTATTTCAGCCGATGTGAAGGATAAGTCCAAATGGCGATATTTCAGCCGACAGAAATTTAAATAAAGCTGGCTATGTTTCAGCCGATGTAGAAAATGTAAATGGCAATATTTCAGCCGACAGAAATTTAAATAAAGCTGGCGATGTTTCAGCCGATGTAGAAAATGTAAATGGCGATATCTCAGCCGATAGAAATTTAAATAAAACTGGCGATATTTCAGCCGATGAAAAGATTTAAGTAAAATTGGCGATATTTCAGCCGATGTAGGGATCTAAATAGAGTTGGCGATATTTCAGCCGATATAGAGATTTAAATAAAGTTGGCGATCTTTCAGCCATGCAGATGAAGGTAGAGCTTAACCTCGGAAGGCAGAATGGTAGCCTTATGAAATATAGAGAAATGCAGGATGGAGGTAGAGCTTAACCTCAGAAGGCAGAATGGTAGCCTTATGCAATGCAGAGAAATGCAGGATGGAGACAGTGCTTAGTCTCGGAAGGCAGAAAAGTAGCCTTATGCAATGCAAAAAATGCAGATGGAGGCAATGCTTAGTCTCGGAAGGCAGAAAAGTAGCCTTATGCAATGCGAAAAATGCAGATGGAGACAGTGCTTAGTCTCGGAAGGCAGAAAAGGTAGCCTTATGCAATGCGAAAAATGCAGATGGAGATAGTGCTTAGTCTCGGAAGGCAGAAAAGGTAGCCTTATGAAATGCAATAAATAATGGTGAGGAGTAACGAAATCTCTTAGCTGATGGATGATGGACGGTAGTTGATTATCATTGTGGCTGCTGAGAATGTCATGCGCGGATAGCACTTGTAAGTGGGCGATGATTTTGAGAGTCGTATTCCTGAAAAATATGAGTTTGTAATCATATATGATGACTTTATGTCTGGGGTGCCTGCATCCAAAGAAAAATCGTGAGTTTTGTAAAGGGGAAGGTTAGTTCGTCTTCCCGTGGACCTCTCTTGTCCTACTCGGCTCTTGCTTTCATTGGGGTAGCGTCGCTAAACAAAGCAAATTTGATAGTAGCCATGCATGACTTAGCAAAATAATAAAAATATGATGTAAATACATAATAGGTAAAATGGTTTTAGATGAACCGATGACTGCGACACGGTTCAAGATATTGCAACCTCTTTTGCTCCGGAATTTTGAGAGTCCTCCTCAAAATTCTGCCCCAGTTTACTGGGCTGGTGCTTCTGACGGCTGCGCGTGATGATTGGCGAAGATCAACTTTGGAATTTTGAGGGTCCTCCTCAAAATTCTGCCCCAGTTTCCAGTATCGGGGGAAATGAAAATTTTATTGAATTGTTACCGAACCCATAAGGCTGCCTACGTATCCCCTCTTAAACGGGAATCAGGTCAGGCGTAGTTCAAATTACATCATAAAGGAATCATAATGGTTACACATAGTATCGCTTCACTACATCTGAATTGATCGGCTTTGGCCAGACTTCTCCATCCATTTCTGCGAGTATGAGGGCTCCCCCGGTTAGAACCCGGTGAACCATGTACGGACCTTGCCAGTTGGGAGAAAACTTTCCTTTGGCTTCATCTTAGTGCGGAAAAATCTTCTTCAGTACTAACTGCCCTGGCGCAAATCGTCTTGGCTTGACTCTCTTGTTGAAGGCTCTGGTCATTATGTTTTGATAAAGCTGACCATGGCAAACTGCATTCAGTCTTTTCCCGTCTATAAGGGTTAGCTGCTCGTAGCGACTCTTTACCCATTCTGCATCTTCAAGTCTGCTTCTTGCATAATTCTCAGGGAGGGAATCTCTACTTTGGCTGGGATGACTGCCTCGGTACCGTAAACTAGCATATAAGGAGTTGCCCCAGTTGATGTGCGGACTGTGGTACGGTATCCCAATAGAGCAAATGATAGCTTCTTATGCCGCTGCTTGTGTTTTTCTATCATTTTCCTTAGTATCTTCTTAATGTTCTTATTGGCTCTTTCTACAGCTCCATTCATCTAGGGTCTGTAGACTGTAGAATTCTTGTGCTTAATCTTAAATGTCTCACACATTGCTTTCATTAGATCATTGTTGAGGTTGGAACCATTGTCAGTGATGATTGACTCTGGGACGCCGAACCGGCAAATGATACGGTCGCGAACAAAGTCTGCCACAACCTTCTTGGTTACCGCCTTATATGATGCCGCTTCAACCTATTTGGTGAAGTAATCAATTGCCACTAGAATGAACCTGTGCCCGTTTGATGTGGCAGGCTCGATGGGTCCGATGACATCCATTCCCCAAACGGCGAACGGCCATGGTGAGCTTGTTGCATTGAGCTCGTTAGGGGGTACCTTTATCATGTCTGCATGGATCTGGCAACGATGGCATTTCCGAACATACTGGATGCAGTCTGTCTCCATAGTCATCCAGAAATAACCAGCTCGGAGTATTTTCTTGGCTAAGACGAAACCATTCATGTGCGGGCCACATGTCCCTGCATGAACCTCCTCCAACAACCTGGATGCTTCCTTTGCCTCGACACACCTTAGTAATCCCAAATCGGGAGTCTCCTGTACAGGATTCCTCCGCTGTGAAAGAATTGATTGGATAACCCCCGCAGTGTGCGCTTTTGTGTAATGTTTGCAAGTTCTGGATACTCTCGTGTTGACAGATATTTCTTAATGTCATGGAACCATGGTTTTCCGTCTGCTTCTTCCTCGACATGAGCACAGTAAGCAGGTTGTTCCTGGATTTTTATCGGGATAGGATCAATGAAGTTCTTATCTGGATGTTGAATCATGGATGACAGAGTGGCCAATGCATCAGCGAACTCATTCTGAACTCTGGGGACATGCCGGAATTCTATCTTTGTAAACCTCTTCCTCAACTCCTGTACATGATGCAAGTATGGGAGTATTTTGGAATTCTTGGTTGCCCATTCTTCTCGAACCTGATGTATGAACAAGTCTGAATCCCCGATCACTAGTAACTCCTAAACGTTCATATTAATGGCCAGCTTGAGCCCTAAGATGCATGCTTCATACTCGGCAATGTTGTTGGTGCACGGGAACCTGAGGTTGGCGGACACCGGATAATGTTGGCCTGTTTCTGATACTAGGACTGCTCCTATGCCAACACCTTTAAAGTTTGCTGCTCCGTCGAAAAATATTCTCCAGCCATCATAGGATTCTACAATGTCTTCTCCTATGAAAGAAACCTCCTCATCGGGAAAATACGTCTTTAGAGGCTCGTATTCTCCGCCCACGGGGTTTTCGGCAAGATGATCGGCTAGTGCTTGTGCTTTGATCGCTTTCTGAGTCACGTAGACAACATCAAACTCACTCAACAGAATTTGCCATTTAGCCAGCTTGCCCATGGGCATGGGCTTCTGGAAGATGTACTTCAGCGGATCCATCCTTGATATGAGATAAGTGGTATAGGCACAGAAATAATGCCTCAACTTCTGAGCTACCCAAGTCAGAGCACAACATGTGCGTTCTAGCAGGGAATACCGGGCCTCCTATGGGGTGAACTTCTTGCTGAGATAGTAGATGGCTTGCTCCTTTCTCCCCCTTTCATCATGTTGTCCCAAAACACAACCAAATAGAGCAATAGCGGTCTATCTGGTTCGGGCGGAACCAGAACTGGTGGCGTTGATAGGTATTCCTTGATTCTGTCGAAGGCTTTCTGACAATCATCAGTCCATTTGGTGGCGGCGTCCTTTTTCAACATCTTAAAGATTGGTTCACAAATGACAGTGGACTGAGCTATGAACCGGCTGATGTAATTGAGTCTCCCCAAGAAACTCATAACCTCTTTCTTCTTCTTTGGAGGTGGTAATTCTTGAATGGCCTTGTCCTTTGACGGATCAAGTTCTATTCCCCGCCGACTTACGATGAGCCCAAGCAATTTTCCGGCTGGAACCCCGAAAGCGCACTTGGCGGGATTCAGTTTCAGGTTATACCTTCTCAATCTGTTGAAGAACTTTCTTAAATCTTCCACGTGGTCAGTGGCTTTCTTGGATTTGATGATGACATCATCTACATACACCTCGATCTCTTTGTGTATCATGTCATGGAAAATAGTAGTCATGGCCCTCATGTAGGTGGCCCAAGCATTCTTTAATCCAAATGGCATCATCTTGTAACAATACATCCCCCACGGCGTAATGAAAGCCGTTTTCTCCGCGTCTTCTTTGTCCATCCATATCTGATGATACCCAGCAAAACAATCGACAAATGACCGTAACTCGTGCTTGGCACAGTTGTCAATCAGATGTGTATGTTCAGCCAGGGGAAGTCATCTTCCGGACTGGCCCGGTTGAGGTCCCGGTAGTCGACACAGACTCTAACCTTCCCGTCCTTCTTCGGCACTGGCACAAGGTTGGCTAACCATGTTGGATACTCCACTACCCTGAGAACCTTGGCTTTGACTTGCTTGGTAACTTCTTCTTTGATTTTCAAACTCATGTCTGGTTTAAACTTTCTGAGTTTCTGTTTTACCGATGGACACGTCGGATCCGTTGGCAGTTTGTGAGCTACGATAGATGTACTGAGACCGGTCATATCATCGTATGACCAGTCAAATATGTCCTCATATTCTTTTAAGAACTCCGCGTACTCTTCTTTTTCTGATGGTGACAAGTGAACACTGATGCGCGTTTCCTTGACATTCTCTGTGTTCCCCAAGTTGATAACCTTAGTTTTGTCCAAGTTAGACTTAGGTCTGTTCTCAAAATACTCAATATCTTTAACGACCTCTTCTGGTATCTCATCCTCTTTTGAGTCTATGTCCGTTTGTTGTGTTATCTAGTCGCATGTCACATTCATCGGTTCATCAAGATAAGTAATAGTAATGCTGTGTAATGTAAAGTAAATGGCAGAGAAAAAGAAATAATAAGAGCGAGATTTATATAAAAACTGAAATGCTTCGATAAATGCCAAAAAATTGTTTTGAACATCGGAGCTCTTTTCAAAAATTTAAAGATAATACTGAAGGGAAATCAACTAATGAAAAAGTAAAAGATAATGTATAATGCTTTGTTCAGCCTTGCTACCCAGAAGCTCTCCGGGCCTTGGTGGTTCTGATAGACCAATTGTTGAGGCGCTCTCCTCGGTTCACTGCCTGTATGGAAGGGCCTTCCTCCCCTTCCTCCTCGAGAATGACGTGACAGTCCATATTGTCATCTTCCAAGAACAGGTTCTTCATTGCTGCTAATGCTTCATCTTCCTCTGATCCATATATATTATGTCGGCCGGCTGGAAAGTCTGTTCGAGGCGGGGTATTGTCTCCAGCGGATAGTAAGGGCCGTGCCATGGTGGCGACCAGTTCCTGAATTCCTGCCAAGTATATCCATACCCTAACCCGAAAGTGGTGCCATGCTTCTTCAGTTTGATAGGCTTGGTGATTCCCTGGAGATTCTTGCCGTGCCCTTTGCCAGGTTCATACCCGCTCCGATTCAATATACTTTCTATCTTGTTATCCCACCATTTGTCTTTATCCACGGCGTTGACTCGCACAATGTGGTGGTAAGTTTCTCCTCCTAGCTTCCTTCTCCCTTCAATCGCTGGGATGGTTTGGCGACTGTATATGGGGTTACCCCCGTCACCATGAATAATCACCTCTTGGTGATTCCACTCGAACTTCACTGCCTGGTGCAGGGTTGATGCTACAGCTCCGGCAGCGTGGATCCATGGTCGTCCCAGCAGTAAGTTGTAGGATGCTGGGATGTCTATTACTTGAAAATCAACATCGAACCAAGTTGGCCCCATTTGTAGACATAAACTGATCTCCCCAATAGTGGACCTTTGGGAACCATCGAAAGCTTTGACGTTGATAGCCCCATCCTTGATTTCATGTAGACTCTTCCCCAATGTTCTGAGGGTCACAAATGTTGAGGCTGGATCCTCCGTCAATCAAAGTCCTGGTGATGAAATAGTCTTCACATTGCACAGTGATATGCAACGCTTTGTTGTGTCCTAAACCTTCAGGGGGCAACTCATCCTCGTGGAAAGTGATCTTATGACTCTCCAATATCTGCTCGACCATATTTGCCATCTCTCCTCCAACTATATTGCTGGATACGTATGCCTCGCTCAGTATCTTCATTAGGGCGTTCTTGTGTGCCTCGGAGCTCTGCAGCAGAGCTAGAATGGAGATCTGCGCCGGTGTTTTATTTAATTGATCAATAACTGAGTATTCTTTCGCCTGTATCTTCCACCAGAGATTATCACGTTCAGTTTCAATAGGCCATCTAGAGGCCTGCTTACTTGATTCAACTAAGTGCTCCGGAGTATAAATTCTGCCAGTCCTGGTCATACCCTGTGCTGCGATTGCTTCTCCAGACTTAGTTTTTCCCTTCCTTCTTACCTCGGCGGTGTAATCCCAAGGAATGTCCTGTGTCTAGAATGGCGTTACTGCTGACATCGCTACAGGAATGGGCACTCTCGTTTTGGGTGGCAACACAACAACTTCAAATGGTACCTTTGGAGACCCAAACTCTACCTCAATCGGCTCTGCGGTCCTTTTGGATGACGGTGTTTCAAACTCGAGAGGCACAAACATGTTTACTTCAGCATCCCCAGAGGGCTGGATCTGGACTACAATTGGATTCAATGTGACGGTTGGTTTCTTGGGCTCGTCACCTTCGGTAATTAATCCAATCGACCCCTCGGGGTCCCAATCCTCTTCTACCTCGATCATGTGCACACCACCACCCTTATGATCAGGCAGAGGATTGTTTCGAACATTAGAAGCAGGTTCTTTGGCCACGATGATTTTATTGTCAATTAGAGCTCGGATTTTGTCTTTTAGAGATCGGCACTCATCAATGGTATGCCCTTTCATGCCGGAATGGTACGCACAGGTTTTATTTGGATTGACCCACAGGGAAGGATTTTTTGGAGTTATGGCAGGGATTGGGGTGACGTAACCGGCTGCTTTGAGTCTTTCATATAATTGGTCGATTGGCTCGGCGATGGCGGTGTATTGCTTGGGAGGTCTACGGCCGAAGTTAGGGCGTGGCCTGGGGAAGTTTTGGCGGGTAGGAGGTGATTGGTAGTGAGCATTATAGGCTGGGTAGACGGGTGCAAGTTGGGAATATTTTGGTGAGGTAGGAGATGAGTGGTAAGCAGGTGATGGAAATTGGTAAGAGGGCGGAGGTGCTTGGTAATTGGGAATAGGCTGGTATGTGAGAGGGGGTACTGGGTAGGCTTGGTATTTTACTGGAGACTTGGTTCTTTGTGCGACCATCACGGCACTCACGTCCTTTTTCTTGGATGTGCCAACAGATTGTAGGGCTTTGTTGGTGGCCTGCAGTGCCTCGAAATTAGTGACCATACCGCTCTTAATGCCTTCCTCAATCTTTTCTCCTAGCTTGATGATATCGGAGAATTTCTGGCCCTCTATCAACATTAACCTCTCATAATACTGCGGATCCTGAGCTCGGACGAAAAATCGGTTCATTTGTTCTTCCTCTAAGGCCGGCCTGACCTTAGCAGCCTCGGATCTCCATCGAGTAGCATACTCGCGGAATGTCTCAGTGGGTTTCTTTTTCAGATTCTGGATGTAGAAGATATCTGGTGCATTTTCTGTATTGAACCTGAACCTGTCCATGAAATCGGACGCCATTCCAACCCAGCTCGTCCACTTCTTGGGATCTTGGCTAATGTACCAAGATAGCGCATCGCCTTTCAAACTTTTCATGAAGAGTTTCATGCAGATCTTCTCATCTCTTCCTACGCCGACCAGTTTATCACAATATGTCCTCAGATGGACTCTAGGATCCCCCGAGCCGTGAAACATTTCGAGCTTGGGAGGTTTGTACCCCTCCGGGAGTTCAACGTCTGGCTGAATGCAAAGATCCTCATAATTCAGCCCTTCAATGCCTTTGTTTCCTTCAACGCCCTGGACTCGGCTAGTCAATTTCTTGAGCTCAGCTGCCAGGTTCTTGATGAGAGAGTCTTTCTCCTCGGATTCTGGTGTGTTTGTAATGGGTTGAGTGTATTGTGGCATGGTTTCCACATAGATGGGAATGTGGTGGGGATGATCACTTGATGGTTCAGGGATGAGGAGTGGAGCGTTATTGTGACATGTGCTGCAATTTTGATGAGTAGCGGGTTGTTTTTGCGGCTTCGGGATGTCCTGTGGAGGTATGGGGTGTTGAGCTTTGGGAAAGTTGATGTCTGGAGTCGTGAAGGAGAATGACAGACTTGCCAAGTTCCGAACTTGGTCTAGTTTCTTCAGTAACTTTTGTTCGAGCTGAGCGGCACTTTCTTTGGATACCTAAACACCCTGAGGAACCTCTACCCTTTCAGCTGAGTCGTCCTTTCTAATGTTGTTCACGTTCTCCATTTTTTTTGTTCTTGCTTTTGATAGGACTTGGAGGAGGAGGAGGTGGAGGGCCCTTAGATCTTGTGGAGTAGGATGACGATGCCAGAATGCACGAACTAACCTTTTGGGGAGGGGAATAAAAGTAAAAACAAAAAAGGTAGCAAGTTAGTACGGATTCTGAGAAAAATATTGCAATATTAAACATATAGTACAAGAATATATATTGTGTCCTAGATTGGGTGCCTCGTTGTGCCCGAGGTAGGCCTAGCAACAAGTTGATTTGGAGAACTTATAATGCTAAATGCCTCATTTTATTGATAAAAATAAGACGAATCCCAAAACGACACTAAAATTGCATAAAGTAAAATAGCACTAATGGTCATTGGCCTTATTACATTTCAAAGCGAAAAAGAAAAGAAACTCCTAACTATTTGGTCCCAGAAGGACCTTCCCCAGACTCGACATCTTTGGCTCCATCGAACAGTGTCACCAGATCACGCAAACCCATCAGCAGATAAGCCCTAGCCAAATGTCCTCCTTCGTTTCCCTCGGCGTTTTGGCAATTCTCGATCCTCCAGATGAACTTCCCTTCCAGCTCTACTAATCCTCGCTCCAAATGCCCTAGGTGCTTGTTGGCTCTGACAGCCATATCCTTCAATTCCTCGATTAACTTTTGATTAGCCTCTTGAATCTCTTGATGCTCACTATCACACTCCCTAATTCTTTTGCGCAACTGATTGTACTTAACCTGTATCTCAGCCCTTTCGTCGATGACCCTGTGACCTCGAGCAGACCCGGGCTGTCCTAACCCAGCATGATCTTTTTCTAACCAACCTGGATAGTATGAGGTATAGCCAGCATGATATCTGTCAGGCTCTATGGAATCCTTTTCTAGGATGATCTTACTGTTCCACATGTGTTGAGCTTGACATTTGTATGGGCTATCGTCGTCTTGGAAGTCAGCCCTGAAATGACTTATCTTTTCGACCTTTGGTACGACTTGCTTTCTCCCTACCTGCCTCATGACTCGGAGAGGGACATAGGGATAAGTTCCCCTCAGACCAATGAGTACGAGGAATGGAGCGTCCCGAGAGCGGATGATGAACTCTCCAGTGGGGAACCATTCGAACATCCACTGCACCTTGTCTTCTTTCAAGCTTTCAAACAACTCTACCCATCCTCGAGCATCCCCT
This sequence comes from Nicotiana attenuata, assembly GCF_001879085.1. Taxonomy (NCBI): domain Eukaryota; kingdom Viridiplantae; phylum Streptophyta; class Magnoliopsida; order Solanales; family Solanaceae; genus Nicotiana; species Nicotiana attenuata. Next base: position 62,423,332 of record NC_031991.1, read on the forward strand.
GGCCGAGCAAACATGTCAGGCATATAGTTCATTCTATTGGGCTATATGATCATTCCACGGCCTTCGCGAAAGCTCTTAACGGTATCGACCCTTTTGGAGATGTTCTATAAGCCAGAGTTGGAGTAATAAGTTGCAACCCTCAAAATGACTGGCCCCTCGTTGACAATTTTCCAGAGCTCGGTAGATCTCTGCAACAATCATAGGCACTATGCTGAAATGTTGCCCTTCAATCCCCTCCATTAGTGTCTTGGCGACCATGGCTAGTCTGGTATGGATCCTAGCCTTCTTCATGGGAAACACTATCATTCCTAGGAAGCAGAACATGAGGACGAAAAACTCTCATGTGGATATGTCCCAATGATGTGAGGGTGAATTCATCTGGATAGGTGCGGTAGGACTTGCTATGACCGCACCTCTCGTACAGGTAGTCGAAAGGAACATAGGAATCCTTCAAACAAGTCAAGTCTGAATTTTTCTTCAACCCCATCATTTTGAAGAAACCCTTACCCTTGCGGTTTTCTGGCATGAGTAAACCTGGAGTCTCCCAAGGAATACCGGCTAACCCACCTATTTCCTCGAGCAATGGTGTCATTTCAAGGTCCCCAAATCGAAATACTGATCTATCACTGTCCCAGAATAAGGTCGCAGCCTCTATGATTTTGTTGTTCGGACGAATTTCCAAAAGAGAGGGTAAGTTTACCAAATACTTGCGGACAAGAGTCCGGTCACTGGAATGAAGGTCCTCCCACCATCTCAGCAACCTTGGGTGAATATTGGTTACCATGCCTAATCTGGGGATTTCATGCCTCATTTCATGCAAAACAAAGCGTTAGTCCCTCACCCCCGCCGGACTCGACTTTTTAAATCAATAATTGGCATAAATAGCATTTAGTCCTCCAAATAAATGCACAGAGTATGGTGTTGTCCATTTGGGTTCCAGGGGAACCCAGTGGACTTTGGATAAGGCTATCTTAAAGAGTCATTATGTGGACAACATAACTGACTCGACTAGGTTTGACAATGATGCATGAACAGTTAAACAAAATAAGGTTTCTATGGGGTGCTAGACCGGTACCCTTGAGCGGACAACTCAAGAGGGGAAGGCACAGAACCGTCGACTGCACCGCTGATCGACTAGTTTTACCGCAAATACGCCCTTGACAAAATTTAGGGGGTAATAATATTGGAAGAGCGCAACCACTCATCAAGCGTTGCTATGGTATTAATTTGGCACGAGTGGAATATGATGTTGAAAAATGAATTACAAGAATGAAACAAATTGCCACGTATTTTCACGTTCATAATGATTACAATAATTGCTCAAAATTACAACGGTATTGAAGGAAAACAGTAAATGAAAACGTTAAAGAAAAAAAGAAACAAAAAGACAAGTCAGTTTCGAATAAAGGCATTAAACAAAGCTATAAAGAAAACAGTAAAGTCACATATAACATGCACTGGTAGAAGCCTAAAGAAATCTCTAGCAGAGTCGCCATGCTGTCGACGCCCTCTTTTTCTCTAAAGCGAGATCGGGTTTACGACATTTGGGAAGACAACTCTATTCCCGTCTGGGAATTGGTTTTTTTTTGAAGAGTCGCCACCTAATGATTAAGTGCATTAGGACACTAAGGGTTTTGAATTTGAAAACCAGAGTTCGGGTAAGGGCTAGAAATTATCTTGAGGGGAAGGTGTTAGGCACCCCTCAAGATCCACTAGTGTGGTTCCCGGCCATGCTACAATTGTGACTTTAAATGCAAACAACAAGTAGACAAGCAAGAATTACAAACACAAAGAGGGATTTTCACATAATGGTTGCAAGGGATAAAGGAAATTAAAGAAACTGAATTTTGATAGAGGAAGTTTTAAAATCTTGAATAAAAGAGTAAAAGAGAAATTTTTACATAGTTGTTGGAAGTTAAAAGCAGTTTAAAAGCTGAAGTTTGGCAAACATAAAATGGACAAATAAGGGAAGGGGTCCTTGGTTTATACATAATATGGATCACCCCACACAACACCCGGTAACCGTTTATACACGTGGTGTTATCGCGTGGTCATCATATCCATATCTACCCTTTCCCACCCTATTAAGGTATTAAGCGCGAAATGGTATCGTTACCTATAGCATGCTATTACCCGTCCCAATCCTATAAGTCCTGGAGGCATTTGGGACTTCTAATCCTATCAAGGGAAGGAATTTTTGGGCTTTTTCAAGAGTTTAGAAAGGTAAAAATTCTAATGCGTCAAATAAAACATATAGGACAGTTATGGGGTAACATAACAATTAAAGGCTCACATAAGCCTCCTCAGAATCACGAAAATGTAGTTTAGCATGCCTTACATATACTGATTAGGTCTGAATTAAACTTAAACGTTAAGCGGACTGGTTCAACCCATATTTTTAGACAAGAAATCCGCATTAGGTCCGCCGGGCTGCAATTATTGAAGACTGATGCAGTTACAACTTTTACCCTAAGGCTTGCCTAGGTGAAACTTATAGACATGATATCTACCCCCTTTTGCATACATGGTTACCCTCCCCTATCTTCACTAAACCTCATAAGTTATTACAAATTATTACAGACCAAATGAATCAGGCAGAAAAAATAAAATTACATCAGAAATTTAAGCTGCATCCAAGGAACCTAATTCAGACTCGATATCTAACAATATGAGATGAACCAACTTCCGGGGTCAATTTTCAAAGACTTTCTCTTATTTGGGATGTGTCAAAGTTCTAAGGAACTTAGAGAGTTCCAGGCAGTCCTTACACCCCAAATGTTATTGCAGAACAGATTAAGGTGCAGTGTGGAAGTACCAGCCCTCAAGTGTCCAAGTTCGGAGGGAACTCAAGGTTCCCAAAGCAAGGCTCACAAGAGGGGGGCAAGACTTAAGGACTAGGAGTAAGTATGAGTGCAATGAGAGGGAATAAGGGGGGAGCCGGGGAAGGTTGGTGGTCATGCCTAGCAACTGGGCTGCTGGCACACCCCTGACCAGCTTGTCAGCTCAAAAACTTAGAGAGTTAGGACCTTTTGAAGGTCAGGTTCAGCCATGGACAGCGATGTAACGACCCGACCCGTCGTTACGAGAGTTACCGCCCCGTTTCCCCCGTTTTATGCTTCTATATGTTTCATTATATGTGTTTGGAGAATTTGAAGTAATTCGGATAGAGTTCGGTTAGAAATGAGACAATAAGTCTCTTTATGAGAAGGTTAGTTTGGAAAAGTCAACCGAATGTTGACTTATGAGTTAGAAGGCTCAGAATGGATTTCCGATGATTCGACTAGTTTCGGGGGATGATTTGTGACTTAGGAGCACAATCGGAATTGAATTTGGAGGTCCGGTGTAGAATTAGGCTTGAATTGGCTAAGGTTGGATTTTGGCGAATTCCGGATGGTAGGTGAGATTTTGATCCGAGTTTCAGAATGGAATTCCGAGAGTTGCAGTAGCTCCGTTAGGTGATTTTGGATATGCGTGCAAAGTTTTAGATCATTCGGAGGTGTTTAGGTCGGGTTTTAGTTTAACTTACGCTTGAATCCGTGGTAATTCGATGATTTTGGTGTTTATGATAGTGTTTTTATGTTACGAGCAAGTTCGAATGAAGTAATAGAACATATCTGTGCTTTTGGTTGAGGTCCCAAGGGCCTCGGGGTGAATTCGGGTGGTTAAACGAGAGTTTTGAGGTGTAATTGCAGGTCAAATTTTCTATCACCTGGTGTTTCCGCTTCTGCGGAAATGGACCGCAGAAGCGGGTACGTGGTCGCAGAAGCGGTCGTGTCCGGGTAGGGAAATTCCGCAGATGCGGAAGGTGGCTCGCACCAGCGGGTCCGCATAAGCGGACAATGTGCCGCAGGAGCGGTTTTGAAGGAACCGCAGAAGCGGACTTCGCGTCGCATAAGCGAAGTCCGGGCTTCTAAGTGAAAACCGCTTAAGCGGAAATGTGGCTGCAGAAGCGGTCCCGCATAAGCGAAAGCGGGACCGCAGAAGCGAAAATCGCTGGGCGACAGAAGGGTTTTAAAATAATATTTCATCCGCGACCCTTTCATACTTTTCCTCCATTGTTGACGTTCTTAAGAGCTTTGAACAAGGAAATTCGAGGGTTTTGACTGAGAACCACTTGGAGGTTATTTCCTTGGCCTAAATATTCGAATTTATGGTAGAAATTACATGTAAATTGTAGAAAATTCATCAAAACGGGTCAAGCTAGGGCTTGGAAAGCTGTGATGTAAAAATGGAATTTTGAGGGTCAAACGAGCTCCGATTTTGGTAAACTTTATATGCACGGACTCGTGGCGAGACGAGGAATCTGTTGGTGTGATTTTCGGAATTTTTCGAGAAGTGGGCCCGGGGCTCGGGTTTTACCAACTTCGTGAATTTTAGTACTTTTCGAGTATTTTTGATTGGGTTATGTTTCTTTAACCCATATTTATGTATTCGTTGTGATTTTGACTAGATTCGACACGCGAGGAGGTCGATACAAAAGGAAAAGGCATTGCGGACCATTCTACGGCCGGTTAGAGGTGAGTAGTTGGTGTATATGATGGCCTGAGGGTTTGAAACCCCGGCTTATCACATTGTGACGCTATTGTAGGGCGTGACTCACACCCCATGGCAGGTGCGGGGTCTGTTATGACTGGGGATTGAGACTTAGTCCATCCCGAACAAGAATGTTTCTATATTGGTGACTGATACGCACCCTGCATTGAATATATCTGGGCTTACTGCCGTGTTTGGGGCCTTGTGCCGATCTGTAGCATCCTTAGAGGTTGAATGTTATTGTGATAGCTTGCTTTGTGTAATCATTGATCTCAGTCCTGTGTTTAATCACTATTATGAAACGCTAAGTCACTTTTCCTGAAGTTAAATATCTAAAGTATATTTTTCTTAATAAATTGGAAATTGGTAAAATTAATCGAATCTGTTACGTGACTCATATGCATATTGTGGACTGAGTATGGATCGGGCTGCACGCCACAGCGAATGATATGATTATATTGCGCTTGGGCTGAAGGAGCCCCTCCGGAGTCTGTACACACCCCCAGTGAGCGCCGTCGACGTTAAATGGATCGGGCTGTACGCCACAGCGTGTTCATGTGCATTGCATTGCATCATTACATTTTTACTTGACTGTATTATTTGAAGTTGTTTTGCTGTTGGTTCGTAGTAAGGTGTAGGATTGTTAGTTTTAGCTTTGCTTTGTGGTATTTCGTGGATTTCTTATCTTCAGACATTTTATATGCTTATTACTCACTGAGTCGGTAGTACTCACCCCTACTCCCTGCACCTTGTGTGCAGATTCAGGTACACCGGAGGCTTAGCTGAGCAGTCTTTGTTTCCCAGAGCTTATCAGAGTTGTTGAGGTAGCTGCTTGACGTCCGCAGGACCTGACTACTCTTCCTACTTCAGTTTATTTATATATACATTTCCAGACTTAAGTATTTTCGTTCAGATATAGTTATTCAGATTGTTTTAGAGGCTCTAGACTCGTGACCCCAGGTCTTTGGGAGCGTTTTATCAGACTTCGTATTTTTCTCAGTATTATTCTATTATAAATATTGGATTATTATTCTAAAACTATTATAATCTCCTTAGATTGTCGGTTTGAGGTTTACGGTTAATTTGGGAACGATTGTGGTCTAGCTTGCCTAGCAATATTGTTGGGTGCCATCACGACCGGGTTTGGGGTCGTGACAAGCAATTCATATGCTGCCAGGCTATACCTAAACTCTATACACATAAGGGAATATGGGAATAGGAGATTGAAAGAGGCTAGGATCCAAAGGACCTAGTCTTAATCCATGACAACAACTTTGCATGTTGCCATGTCTTAAAATACAGCCCAAACACATAAAAGAAATGGGGATAGGGATTCATTGCAACAACAGATATCAAGACATAAGTATTTATTTTTCTTAAAGCTGAACTCTATAAAGCAGTAAAAAGGAAGCTTGTAAGTAAACACATTGTATTTGATGCTTGAATCAAAAGTAGGACATACCAGTTCAGAAGAACAAGTAGGGAGAAGCAGTAGATTTGGGGAAGCCAAATTACAATCAGGAAGCAAGAGTGTGAGTTTTAGAAGAGAGTTGTGATAATTTTTAAAAATCGTCTGTGCGTTAATGAAAGAGCAGGGTATTTATAATTGAACTCAGGTGTAGCAAATAAGGCAAGGATCATAGTTTAGTAATAATTAAGGAACTGTGTACCAATTAAAATCAATCAACCGATAGACTCCCTTTAATTAAGGAGTCCAAATTCAAAAGGTAATGGGCAGAAGTTATTTAAGGAAGGGAAATCAAGGACATATCTCGTGCAAGGTAGGCAAATAAGTGTAAATACATAGAAGACATTTAAGGTAAAAGTCTAGTGGTACTTGGTTTGTAAAACAAGGAAAAGGAATCAGTAAAATAACCAGTAAAGAATTCCATTGAAAGCTTTGCTCGAGTCAGAAAAGAGGTAAAGGAGAGTTTTAATTTAGGAAAAATCAGTAACAATCAAATAAGCAACATTAAAGGGATTCAGAATCAATTAACAGTTGGCAAAACATTTGAAAGAGAAGCTCTCGTATAAAACACATAGGCATGTCAAGCAAGAGGGTTTCAAAGTCACAAACGCAGAAAAAGGTTCAAATTCAATTCATAAACTCGAAGTGAGTCTGAGAGTTCAAGGTTTCAAAGTAGAACCCCCGTCCAAACATAAAACCAAATTAGCCAAAGAAAACCCTCAAATTAGGGGTTTTTAAACTTGAATTTGACACAGAGATGAAGAGGAAAACCATTGAGATAGGCTCAGAGACTTTTTCAGAGTCTCATGAGAAGCATACAAGCACAATAGCAAAGAACAAATTAACCAGTACAGGAAACAAGTTTCAAGAAAGCTTGAAAATTAAATGAGTTTAGGTAATGTAAACTTAAAGAAACATTCGATAAAACACATCTAAAAGAATCCAAGCAAAGTCCGGTAAAGGCACCCAAAGGACTAAACCTCAGTAGGAAAACACAGTAGAGAAGCACATGAAATAGGCATGTGAGAGCATACCAGAAAAACTTCATAATACAGCAAATATAAGAACACACGAAAAGGCATGCGAATCAGAAAAGAGAAAATAAGGACATAGCAGGGGTTGATTCTCACCAAGAAAAGGAGAAGAAGAAGAGTCAGAAACATTTTAAGAACTTTCCAGAAACCCTAATCGAAAGGAAGTGCTTTTTGAAAGAAAATCGGAGAAAACGTTTAAGCAACTTAAGCAATAGTGCAAACATGTAATAGATATAAAATAATCGGAGAGAACCTCGATATTTAGGGTTCCAGATGAACCCTAGAAATGAGAAAGGCTTCGAAAATACTCGATCTAAGCCGGATAATGTCATAAACAGGCTCAAAAGACCAAGAGCCACTGGAGCAAGGCCGAAGATGGCCGGAGCTTCGAATCAGTGAAGGCCTGAGTGAAGACCTTCGAGGTCTGGCCTCGATCCTTCGAACAATAGGCATGCAGAAGCCATAGGAGGTGGGTATAGGCTGTCCATGGCCTGAGAAGCCATGGCCGCTGGTGAAATCATGGTGGAACAAGGTAGGGGAACGCTAGGGTTCCGGGGAGGGCTAGAGAGAGTTTGAGAGACGAGAGTTCGAAGGCGGCGTATCTGACAGAATAGATTAGGGTTAGGGGTGGTATGGAAATTAAAAAAGAAAGAACGGATCATGGTCGTTGATCAAAATGATCAACGGCCAAGATTAAAAGAGGAACCGGGCGGGTCTGAAAATGGGTTGTGGGTTTGGGTTGGAATTTGAAATTGGGTCGTTTGATTAGGGGTGGAATTGGTGGTTAAATTGAGGCTACAATTGCAATTGGAAATGGCTATGTATTAAATAACCAATTTCTCCCCTCTAATTTATATAAAAATAGTTAAAATGATTTTAAAAATGAATTAAAAGCACTGAACTAATTAATAGTATATAAAGATTAATCTAAAAATACTGGGAATAATTTTATAATTGTAAAATACCATTAATCATAATATAAGCTATTATTGCAATTTTAGTTTAAAATATCAAATAAATTTGTAAAAATATGCAAAAGTCACCTTTATTTTATTTTGGTGTAAATATGCGGATGGAAATAAATTATTCACAAAAACGGTAGTTTTAAGAATAATTACGTAATTTTGTACTGCTAAAATAGACAATAAATCGAGTATATGAATCTTAGAAAATTAGGGAAAAATACCAAAACTCTTGGGCATGCTTATGTATGCACACACATACTATTTTGAGAATATTTTGAGTATATAAAATACATAGGGAAAAATTGGGTATCAACAACATAATGGCAAGCCGTTCGATAACAAATTGATAACCAAGATATGCGACCTCTTTGGGTTCAAGCAACGTAATTCGTCAATATATTATGTTGCTGCAAATGGACTGGCCGAAGCATTTAACAAGACACTATGCAACTTGTCAAAGAAGGACGTCTCCAAATCTAAAAGTGATTTTGATGACAGAATGGAAGAAGCTTTGTAGGCATATCAGATGACTCATCGCACGCCAACGCAAGCTACTCCTTATTCTCTTGTTTATGGAATTAAAGCATTTCTTCCTCTTGACCGTCAAATACCATCCTTACGACTCGCTATCCAGGAAGGGATTACTGCAGAAGAAAACACTCGTTTATGCCTTGAAGAACTAGAGACCCTTGATGAGAAAATGTTAGAAGCTCAACAAAGTCCTGAATGCTATCAAGCTCGTCTTTCTTGTGCTTTCAATAAAAAGGTTTGCCTAAGGTCTTTCCAAGTAGGTGATCAAGTCCTTGCAGTAAGAAGACCCATTATCATTTCTCATAAGTCGAAAAACAAGTTCACCTTGAAGTGGGATGTGCCATATGTGGTGCAAGAAGCCTATTCAAGTGGTGCTTACAAGCTTGTAGATGCAGATGGTTTGTGGATCGGTCCCATCATGGGAAGATTCTTGAAGAGGTTAAGGAAAATATGCTCCCCGACGCACGAGCCTAAACGGCAAGTCATGAAGCTCCTTAATGCAAGAGCCTAAACTGCATGTTGCTACACTCCTTGCATGCATGAGTCTAAATGTGTATCGCCCCCAAAAAAAAGAAGTCCACTAGGCTGAAAACCTCGCGAGAGGCGGCCTAGGCAAAAATTAGGACATAAATAAAATTAAAAAAAAACATCCTTTTGAACTACGTGATGACTTGATTCTCTTCACCGAGGTACGTAGGCAACTTAGAGTCTCATTCTAAGTTCAGTCACATGAGTAAAAATCAATATTGACTTTGAACTACGTGATGACTTGATCCTCTTCACCGAGGTACGTAGGTAGCTTAGAGCCTTATTCTAAGTTCAGTCACGTGAGTTTAAAAAAAAGAGAATGGCGTGACACGATAATCGAAATTAAAGTCAAGAGAACCACCTTAATTATCTTAAATACAAAGGCATAAAGCGCAGAACAAAAGAAAGAAGACAATTAAAGAAAAAAGAAAATTTTCATTTCTTCAATATGACGAAAACTTGATATATCAAACTTTTTTATAGGGGGGGGGGGGGGAGGATGAAAATGCATTATCCTGTAATCATAAAGCAATTGAAGTCGAAGGTCATCACCAGCTTGTCTTGAAAGTCTGTTCTTGATATCTACAACTCTATCATATTTTTGTCATAGCAATAGTAGGTCATCTTCATTGAAGCATCTCTAAAAGTAAAAAAGAAAATGAGATAGTTCACTGCACATGCCACACGAAGTCATCATTGACCGGATTCTTGAATGATTTATGAAAGTCAATCAAGGATAAACTCGGTCTTCATCTTCGGTGTAACCATGGATTTAAAGGTAAGATGCCGAAGGACCAGACATATCGCAATTCAGATTAACCAAACACAAGATATGACCTCTTTCAACAAAAAAGCGTACGAGTTTGAACATTTACTGCGATTAGTCCGATTTCAAGAATTTTCAGTTGATATCCCGAAAGGTGTTTTGCTATGAAATTCGTATGCGTTGTAGGTCTCTAAGTTTCTTTCTAACAGAGCACACGGATTGCAATTCCGATACTCCTAGCTCAAGATACATTATTTTTCGGTGAAAGTACGCGAATTTAAAAGTGTACTACAGTAAGGTCGACTTCGAGAATTTCTGTTGACAGCCCGAAAGGAGTCATGATATGAAGTGCACACCTATTGAAGGTCTCTAAGTTTACTTCCTAACAATGCAGGCGAATAACGATTTCAATACTCCTAGCCCGGGATATGATTTTCTATGCTGAAAGTATGCAAACCTGTAAAGTTACTGCAGTTAGAACAAATTCAAGAAATTGCTGCAACTAATCCAGAAGAAATTTTGATATGACATTTTGACGCGAGGCTACGGTATAAGTATGGTCTCAGGTGCATAAGAGAATTTTCGGGTTGCACTCGTCTACACCAAGACATGGCTGGTTCTAGAGTGGCCAAAGCTGCGAAAGGAGCAAGTCATGACTAGAGGCCGACTTCAAAAACTTAATTGTGGTCGGTCCAGAAGGATATTCAAGCTGAAACTTTTACATGTTGCAGCACTTGATACCTGGTTTCTAGGGAATTAAGGGCCTCATGTAAGATATGCATTTTTTCCACTAGAGCGCGCAAAGCTGTAAACATATGTATCTGACTTTGAGAATCAACTTCAGGAATTAACTCAGACCAATGCGGAAGAAATTTCCAGATGAAATTCGGATATGTCATTGCCATTGAAGTCTAGTTTCTGCTCAATCAAGCGGCTTCTAATTTGAACTTGTTCACACTAAAATGTGATCAAAATTGCGCAGGCGCAAGAAGTGACTGACACATGTTGTAGCAGAAAGCAACTCTGCCACACTTGATCTTCACTGCCTCTCCAACATCATATCATAAAGCTTTTTCTGTATACTATTTTCTGAACTTGGCGTAGGCTACAAATACAAACGGACGGACCCCGAAGTTCCTAAAAACATATGAGCAAGTCGCCCAGTTAGAAGACATCAAGTACGTGCATCTGGTAAAGAGTCGCTCGAATATATCTGTCACTGAATGGATTCCATGGCTTGCGTTTGGGAATAGTCATTCGACTGAAGTCTCTATGGACAGATGGCTACAACCAAAATAAAATAAAATAAAATAAAATAAATCAGCCTTCCAACACAGTGGCAACTGAACAAAAAAAAACTTCTTCTGAGAAGCATAATTAAAGCAGCGCAACAACTTTGAACACTATAGACAAAATAACTTACCATTATGCAGTGAATTTAGCGGATCAAGCTCAAGTATTGCCATGCTAAAAAGTGCAGCAACATTTCATTGGGCATGTCTCCAACAACTGGTAAGCAATAGTTTCTCTGTTACAACACTACAAAGAAGAAAGTATGACGAACGATCTCTCTCAATAGAGCAAAGAATCTGAAAAAGCAACTTTGGTCGTTCAATGACCTTTCTTAGCAACATCAGGAAGTAGTGATCAACAAACATAAGGTGCAACTCTGACCAGCAACTCACCAAAATGAGAATTATACAACAGTGTAAAGAGGGAAAATCGGCCAAGCAAAGCATCATACGATTTAGAAATAAACTTCAGAAATTTGACACCAACTAGTTTATCTCAATTAACCTCAATATATCTGTATAATTCATCCATACCATAATTCACAGTTTCAATGAGACAGTATAAATAAAAAGAAAGTACTTTTATTGCTCTATGAAAAGAAATGTCAATACATGATATCCGTCTCTAAAAAAAAAAGAGGCAGGGGATCCTAAGCGAAAATTAAAAAAAATATCTAAAGCTACAGAAAAAGTTTGAAGCTAAAGATTTGGTGGAGACTCGTTTTAATTGCATCTTTCAGGAGGGACAATTTTTCTGCTTCATCATTAGACAAAAGGACATTCGCCTCAACGGTATAAATCTCGCGTTCGGTAACGGTGATTTCCTTTTGACTTTTGGATAGCTTCTCTTGTTGTTTATCCAGAAGCGCGGTTAACCTCTTCTTTTAGAGGTCAGGGATGCTAATTGTGTCTCGACATTTGCAAGAGTCACTTGAAGTTTTTCAGCAGACTCATTTGCCTACCCATATTCCAGCTTTACATCATCGAGGCGTTGTTGCGCATTAGAGAGTGACTTTTGGTGTAATTCTTTACTCATCTTGGACGATCTTAAAGAATCATAATTTTCATAAGTACTAAAGAAAGTTTCAACAAGATCATCCAAAATAGAAATATCAATGATATTCTCTCTTCGTATTTTCGTAAGAGTCAAACTAAGACTTTCCTCCAATTTAATAAAGTTGTTTGTGGAATTTATAGAGAAATATTTGATCCACTCGCATAATCCACGCCATTAATAGAAACAAAAGTTGGTTTGGCACGACACATAGTCCCATCCGGCTCTTTGCTTGAAGCACCAAGTTGCAACGGCCATAAGGAAGGCCCGAACAATCTTGGGTGCATGACTTCAGTTGTAGCAGCCACAACTTCACTCGTCACAGCTGGTTGGATAAGCTTTCGATGACCTGAAGAGGAAGAATATGGCTTTTTAGGTGAAATTAACTCCACCGAAGAGGCTCCACCCATGAATGATCCTTAGAACTATTGTGGAAGCCGAATATAGAGAGGGTGATTAAATCACAACTACTATATCTAATGTTAGCTAATAAATAGTAAATAAAATAATAATAAAAGAACACCAGAAATTAACGAGGTTCATAAAAATTTGATTTTTTGCTTAGTCCTCGGATACATTCAACTCAAACTTTATTTCACTCCAAAATACAAGTGAAATACTATAAGAGAGAAAGGAGACTCAAATGCCTTAAGAGATAAGAAGACAAGTGATAGATGTTTACAAATGAATAAAACCCCTGCTATTTATAGAACGGAAATTGCCTTAATAATGTCATGCATGACATCACATTAAGTGTGATCATGCAATGTAAATACATGGAAAAAAATGCATCTACCAATTTCTTCCTAAAAGGAGGCTTCAAATGTTCATACTAGTTCACATTAATCTTGTCAAATTCAACAAGTCTCCACCTTGGCAAGATTCTATTTTTTCAATTTTCTCTCATTGATAATTTCATTGTATCTTCAACTTCAATCTTCAAATTCAACAATGTTGATCAAGTTCAAACAATGTTGAAACTTGATCGTAGTCACTACTTTTGTTAGCATATTGGCAGGATTGTCTGTAGTCCGATTTTTCTGCACCATGACTCCATTTTCTTCTATAATATCTCATACAAAGTGATACTGAACATCAATGTGCTTCGTCCTTGTATGATAAACTTGGTTCTTTGCTAATTGGATAGCACTCTGACTATCACAAAATAATGTGATGCTTTCTTAACCAATACCATGCTCTCTAAGCAACCCTTGAAGCCAAATTGCCTCCTTTATGGCCTATGTAATTGCCACGTACTCTACCTTAATAGTAGACAAAGCAACCGTTGACTGCAAAGTAGACTTCCAACTAACTAGTGCATTTGCAAAAGTGAAAACATAACCAGTAGTTGATTTACGATTGTCCAAATCATCCGTATAATCTGAGTCACAATATCCAATCAGATACTGACTATCTTCCTGCTCAAAAATCAATCCAACATCTATAGTATTACGAATATACCATAGAATCCATTTCACAGCTTACCAATGCTCCTTTCCTGGATCATGCATATACCTGCTTACAACTCCGATAGCACATAAAATATCAGGTCTTTTGCAAACCATTGCATACATCAAGCTACCAACGACATTCTTATATGGTACTCTTGACATAATCTCTCGTTCAACTTTATTCTTCAGCGACATAGCATTACTAAGCTTAAAGTGAGGCGCAAGCGGAGTGCTAACCGACTTCGTGTTGTCGTTCATGCCAAATCGGTCGATTACTCTCTTCAAGTATTCTTTCAGAGATAACTAGAGTTTCTTTGAATATCTATCTCTTTTTATCTCCATACCAAGAATTTTCTTTGCCTCACCCAAATCCTTGATCTCAAACTCCTTTCTTAGTTGAATCTTCAACTTCTCAATTTCCTCTTGACTTGTGGAAGCTATTAACATATCATCAACATATAGGAGAAGATATATGAAGGAGGATCTATTTTCAATCTTACGCAAGTACACACAATAATCATATTTGCTTCTTCTGTACTTCTGCTACAACATAAACTTGTCAAATCGTTTGTACCATTGTCTAGAAGATTGTTTCAATCCGTATAATGAATTTCAAGTTTTGCACACCATATTTTCCTTTCCAATAACTTTGAATCCTTCTGGCTGAGTCATATAGATTTTCTCTTCCAAGTCTCCATGTAAAAATGCATTTTTTACATCTAATTGAACTAGTTCCAAATTTAACTGTGCTACCAAAGCCAACAAAACTCTAATGGAGGAGTGTTTCACGACTAGAGAAAACACCTCATTGTAATCAATTCCCTCCTTTTGAGCATACCCTTTGCCCACCAATCTTGCTTTGTAGCGAACATCTTCTTGGTTAGGAAATCCTTCTTTCTTTGCAAATACCCATTTGCACCCAATTGCTTTCTTGCCCTCCGAAAAATTGGCCAATTTCCATGTGCGATTATGATGAAGGGACTACATTTTTTCAATCATGGAAATCCTCCACTTATCTTCTTCTAAACTTTGGACTGCATCTTTATAAGTGGTAGGAACACCACCAGCTATAATTGAGGCTGCACAAGCCACCGTCTCCATGAGACGAACATGTTTCTTTATTGTTCTTTCTTTTTGCTTGCTGGTTGCTATTGATTCGAGTTGTTGTTGAGGTTCCTGAATTGTAATCTCATTCTCTGCTGACTCTTCTTCCAGGGGAAAATCTTCTAGTGTTTCCTCCTTTTCTCCCTGTGTTGGAAAAATTAAGTTTCCTACAAACTCAACCTGATTTGATGCACCATCAATTTGTTTGACATCTTCATCTGTCACCTTATCTGTTATGGCAGATTCATCAATGGTAGCATCTCTGTTGAATATAATTTTTCTTGTCTCTGGATACCATAAGCTGTATCCTTTGATTCCATAAGTAATCCCTATAAATATAACTTTCTTTGCTCTCGGATCTAATTTTGACTCTTTGACATGATAATATGGAATTGAGCCAAATACATGCAAAAATTTATAAACTTCAGCAGGTTTTCCATACCATTTTTCAAAATGGTGTATTTCCACCAATAGCGGCAGATGGTAGACGATTTATGAGGTGGCTTGCATATGTTATTGGCTCAACCCAAAATTCTTTGCCCAAGCCAGCAGTGGACAACATACACCGAACCTTCTCCAGCAAAGTCCGGTTCATGCATTCTGCCACTCCATTCTGTTGTGGTGTATTTCTAACGGTAAAATGTCTTAAAATGCCATCATCTTTACAAATATTATTGTAAAGATCATTTTTGTATTCTCCACCGTTGTCTGTGCAAACATAATTTATCTTTCTTCCTGTTCGAGTCTCTATCATCGCCTTCCATTTGAGAAAAGTTTCCAGCACCTCATATTTGGTTTTCATAGTATACACCCACACTCTCCTGGATAAGTCATAAATAAAGGTTAAAAAATAGTGTTTCCCACTAATGAAGGTGTTTTGAAAGCACCCCAAACATCAGAGTCAACATAATCCAAAATACCTTTAGTATTATGGATAGTTTGTTCCAAATTTAACCCTTGTCTGTTTCCCTTTGAAATAATGCTCACAAAACTCCAAATTGCAAGTCTTTACTCCTTTTAACAATCCTGGATCTGGTAAAATTTTCAAGGATTTTCCTCCAGCATGTGCCATAGCATGGTTGCTTCTGCCTCCTTGTAATCACTAGATATCACTGTTGTTGTCCCAATAACTGTACTACCGTGATAGTGGTACATGTTATTATTTTGCCAAATTTCCTTCATTACTACTGGTGCACTGGAGCATATTCTCATTGTCCCATTTTATGCAACGACTTTGAACCCATTTGACACTAGGCCCCCTACAGAAGTAAGATTTTTCTTCAATTACGGTACGTATTGAACGTATGTTAATGTTCTGATCAATCCATAATGGTTCCTTAATTGGATTGAACAAATACCATATGCGGTAAGAGGATTGTTATTTGCGGTGTAAATAACTCCACATTCTCCTTCTTCAAAATAAACGAATAAGTCTCGGTTGGGACACATATGATAGTTACAAGCTGAATCCATCAGCCATATGTCAGATGGTTTGGATGGCTCTATTCTAACTAGTGAGAAATCAGAATCGTCACAATCAGCTACATTTGAATCCATGACATCCTTCCCATTGTTAGGTTTGGCCTTGTTTTTGAACTTTGGACAGTCTTTCTTCCACTGCCCCTTTTCTCGACAAAAGTTGCATTCATCTTTGCTTGGTCTGGGTCTTGACTTGCTTCCTTTCTTCGTTCTCATATGATTTTGAGAACGACCTCTCACGACCAATGCTTCTCCTTCTCCACTCTTTTGTTTTTCTCTTTTTCTTTGTTTATAGTTGTACAAGGCAGAACAAATTTTTTTGAGAGATACTTCATCATTCCCATGAAGTAGAGTAGTTTCGAGGTACTCGCACTCATCGGGAAGTGAACTTAATAACATTAAGGCCATATCTTCATCACTAAAACTCACGTCCATATTCTGCAAATTTGACTCCAACTTATTAAAGCTGGTGATATGATCATTCATTGTAGTACCAGGAACATATGTGAAGCGTAGCAGTCTTTTTTCATGTAAACTTTATTTTGACTATTTTTCTTCAAGAATTTATCCTCCAATGCATTCCACAATTTACTTGCATAAGTTTCTTTTGTGTATGGATACTTCTGATAATACTCCAATCTTCTTCTCCGATATTGTCTGGTTTCTTCTCTTCTATGGCAATATCTAGCCCTTGTTGAAAAAGGACATCAAGAACCTCAGCTTGCCACATCCCAAAATATCCTGACTCGTCAAAAATTTCAACTACAAATTTTGCATTTGACATAATTCTTGTCATAAGTGAAGTTGCCAACGACGTATTACTGACACTCGATGTGGCTCTTCATTTTTCTTGTCTCCTATTTTTGCTATAGATACCACTTATTTGTTGACACTACAAAATAACAAAATAATTCTTTTCTGATGTGGAAGTTCAGACTATGCTACAACCACACACCATACTCAGATAGAACTTTAGCTCTGATACCAATTATTGCGGAAGCCGAATATAGAGAGAGTGATTAAATCACAACTACTATATCTAAATTTAGCTAATAAATAGTAAATGAGATAAAAAGAACACCAGAAATTAACAAGGTTCGAAATTTTTTGATTTTTGGCTAGTCCTCGGACACAATCAACTCAAACTTTATTTCACTCCAAAAATACAAATGAAATACTACAAGAGAGAAAGAAGACTCAAGTGCCTTAGGACATAAAAAGGCAAGTGAGAGATGTTTACAAATGAACAAAATCCTTGCTATTTATAGAAGGAAATGACCTTAATAATATCATGCATGACATCACATTAAGTGTGATCATACAATGTAAATGCGAGAAAAATGCATCTACCAATTTCTTCCTAAAAGGAGGCTTCAAATGTTCACACTAGTTCACATTAATCTTGTCAAATTCAACAAGAACAATTAGTCGAGTTGTGGGAGCTCTTTGTAGTCATGCCAAGATCATCTATGTCTGCAAAGAAATCCTATATAATGTCATCTCCAAGCTCATCATTTCATAATTCATGAAGATCTGACTGACGAAAAAAAAGAAAACTAAAGGTGTTAGTATTCAAAAAGAAGAAAAAAAAACAGAAATGCACACAAGAAGAATTCTGCTTGTTCTGGTAATTTAGGGAATGGAATTTTTAAGCCGGTATCTTCATCCACAAAAGCATCATCCTCAATAATGATGGTATCTAAGGCAGCAGTACTGCAATGGTCATCACCCAACTCCTTCGCCTTCTTGTTTGGACGGTTCCAATGGTGGTCTTCGCTAGATTCACTCTCTATTAGATTGGAAGCTGTAGTGGTATCTACAATACCATTCGGCGAAATGGGAATATGAGTTTTCTCATCACAAAGTGGCATAAGGCTGGGTTCTCTATCACTGCCCGTGTTTGACAAAACTAGGCGCTCCTTCCTTTTGCTAGCGTCGCTGATTACCTTGGGGGAAATAGTAGTTGTCTTCGAGGCCAATAGAAGAAGTCTGACTTTCTTTTTAGCCGGTGCATCCACATCCTTCATGGCTTTAGACTTGGAAAGACTCTGGGCTGCTTGCAGAAGATCATTTGACTTCGTCTCAAACTTTGAAGAAGGTAACTTTAACTTCAGTTGACTGGGACCCCTTTGGATCGCACATGCACCTGATCTTTCCTTGGACTTTTCCTTTTTGAAGGATCTAGTTGATGTATTGGCCACCATTCTACATACTCACGAGTCATTAAAGGCACATCGTTTACCGGACATAGTGGCACAATGAATTTCGAGGAGGTGCCAAGACGTGTGGATAAATCCCAAAGTTGCACTAGTGCTTGGAACGTACCATCATAGGGCTGCGCCATAAGATCTTCAGGGATGTCTTGGCAAAAACCAAACTGCCTACTAAACCTGTGAGGGCTATAGGACTCCACGATAAAAGTAGCATCACCTAAGGGTGAGATAGCTAGAGCAAAGAGATATAAAAAATTCGCTGAATGAATCTGAAAGTTTGCCATTGTCCGTAAAGTGTAACTCTTGCCTCGCTGCAATGCCAATTGGTGGAGTTGATGGGCATCATCACATTGGAACAAGTTTCGAGCATCAGAAAGGTTGAAATATTTGGCCATCTTCTCGCCTGAAATTTTGCATAAGGGTAAACTTCGGTGTGTGTGATTAACACGATGATGGGTATCAAAATACTCTGCCATCCAACCATACATATAATGTATGGGAAAAATCACATCGTTTGTGATCAAGTCGTTGGAAGTGGAGATCTCCCTCAAGGTACGATATATGCTCGCGATGACCGAGACTGCTAAAGAGAATTTTACCCCATGAGCCATTAAGCTTGCAACTTTGAAAACACTAGCATAAACATGGTCAACCTTCCTATTTGGAAGCACAAACTTACGGAGCCAACATACAAGGAAAGCAGCCAAGTTAGTCTCATTTATAAGAGACTCATCCACACCTAGCTCGATGAATGGGGTATTCTCCTCATTTGTTCGTGGTAGGAAGGTTTTGTCTATACGTCTGGAAGGACTGTGATTCTGCCTCGGCTTGGTGGTCTGCACCTTTGACGCCTTTTGCGGAGGCTCAACGTACCTGTTCGGCCCTCTAAACCAGAACCCCACCCAATAATGGATGGATATCTCATGAAATTTCCCTTCCGCAAGTCTCTGGAACGCCGAAAACAAGTATAAGCAGCTTTTTGGGAGGAATGGCTTCGCTTGATGGTCCATTTTTGTCAACTCCTTCACCGAAGGAACTACTTCGTCATAAAAGGACCCATGCACGGGAAGGCCTCCAATGGCTTGCAGGTCCCATAATGATATAGATAATACTCCAATGAAAGTAGCAAGTGTGTTGGTGGAAGGACGCCAAAGCTAACAAAAGGACTGAAGCACGTTGTCATTATAGTCGTACGTAAATAATGAAACGTATATGGCATCGTAGACTTTCAAATCTTCTAGAAAATTTTTGTGGCGGGGGAGAGAATCTTCTACCCGCTCCCAGTATCCGGGTGTGTAGCGAACCTTTCCAAAGCCAGAAAGGGGAACATTCCAAGTGTGGAAGCATCCATCACGATGAGAAAATTCGGACTACGCAACTTCCCGATGAGTTGCGGACTTCAAAATAGGGACCTTCATATTAGTGACCTTGACCAAAAAGTCACCCATAACATCTTTGGCCTCCCTTGTCCACCATTCTATAAGATGAAGAGATGCGGCAGGTCGTTTTCTAACAAGAGGGAAGGAACCGATCACTGGAGGATGAACTTCCAAGGTGAGAACTTTATCGGACTGATTTTGCTCGTCGCTCGTGATTTCAAGATGAGGGTGGGGTTTATTATGGTCACGAAATTGCATCTTGATTTTCGGGAGTCAAAGGTTGTATATGCGGCATTAAAGGAATTGAGGAAGAATATTAAAATTCGTGAAGCATGTCCAAAACTAAAACAGAAAAAATTAGATCCTCTAGCTAACTTTTAAAAGAAAATCATTGAAACCAACACATAATGAATCTAAGTTCTAATATTTGGCACAGAAGTAGCCTCTGTAGTTTAGTCTTCAAAGGACCAAGAAGTGCTTGATTTCGAGCTTCCTACGTCAAGTACAAGCTATTTAGTGAGCACGCACAAATTTGGAGATGCAATATAGCAAGATCTCAACTCTGAATTTCAGAACATTACTTGGATAAATCTATTAGCTTTCTGATCATGATTTTCAGGTATGTCGAAGCTCCACGAGTCTAATTTCCAGCACCGCAAACTGTTTGTCATTTCAGTATCCCTTAAAAAAGTTATTAAGTTTCTCGTGAGGACGCGCGAATCTGAAACCATCAGCAAATTCGAATTAAGAACCTAATTTCGAAGAGATTACCTGAACAAACCTATGAGCTATGAGATCGTGATTTTCGACTAACAAGGCTCTGCGAGTCTTCATTCCAGCTCCATAAACCATTTAAGATTCAGGTGCTCCTTCAACAAGTTATGAATTTTCTCTTACAAGTGCTCCTAGCTGCCAGGAAAGTTCCTTCGCAAAGGAACAAGGGAAGAACAACGTTAGCTGCAAGCTTTGCTTAATTTGAGCATAATTAAATTATATGATCAACTAGAAAACACGAAGAAAGCAAGGCTAAGTCCATAGCACCGCAACAGAAGTTGGAATGATAGAAGATGTCGAGCGCCATGATAAGAGGCAAGCCAGACCAAAACAAGTGCATGAGGACTTACATGAAGGAAGGAAAGACTCGAGGAGTTGGTGCGAAAATAATGCATCAGAATGGGTACTTATATAGACTACCAAGGGTAGTGTCTGATTTGATCCCGACATGGTTTCATTGAGTTGTCACTCTTTGAGAAGGATTCAAACTTCGGGATTGAGAAGCTTTAATCCTAAAATTTCTGGGCAGAAGTAAAGTCCTAGAAGTAGACTAATTAGAAATATTCAACTGGAACAGGAATGTCCTTAGGATAGAGCCTAAAATTTCTGAGAGAGGACTAAATGGAAGTGAAAGAACACATTTTTTCGTTACATGAACTAACGTTGGACAACAAATCGGCCCAAATTTTAAAGTTATTGGGCCGGAACATCGCAAGGTGAATTCAAAATGCCAAATAAATTCAATCCAAATACTATATGTTGTAAATTCACAAGGTTGTATTTTCAAAATAGGAACGAGCTTACAAGGAGTCAGGTTTGAGGTTCAAACAAAATAAAAGTTTGTCAATGTTAGTACTTCAAGCCTCACTGTTAAAATTTGACAAGTCTACAAACCGACACAACTTGAAGTAGGGGTATTTGTAGACGATTGGCTTTTATTTGAGTTTAAGTCCATTAAATTATTTGGATCATATATTAAATTCAAAGACGTGTTAGCCCAAACAAGAATTACGGGCTAGTATAATTGAATTTATTATTTAAATCTGATATACGTATATGGATTTAATTAAGAGCCTATGTTAATTGGACTAGTTCATCTTGTCAGACTTCAAATGATAAGCCCTAGGTCCATGCCATGTTTCAAATGATATGGCGAGCCATGTCAAACCAAGGACCGATAAAATCATGCCACGTGCATAGGTGATGTAGCATGCCAAGTTAAATGTAAGGACCAATCAAATGTATCCAAATATTCAAATTACATGGTTTAACAAATTATATGCAAGCTTATCACATAGCTTTAGAGATATGTTTGATGACTCAAGTTGGCCAATCAAATTGGAGGAAAAAGATATGTGTTTATCACAAGTTCCCTCCCCTACAACTATAAATAGGGGTCTCTATAAGGCCAAAAAAAGAGAGATACATATTGAAGTTTTCCTCTACAACAGTAATTCACAATTCTTCCACATAGCAAGAAGTCGTCGTCTCTAAGGGGTGAGCCGCAAGTTTCCATCCTCCATGTTTGTGATCAATGCCTAACTCCACATTCGTGGTCAAATCCTAATAGACAAGTGGTCCATCAATTCAAGAACAAGCAAAGCTCTCGAATTGACGGTCGTGAGGAGAAAAATAAGAGGATTACATCTTTTAACTTAAGATTGTTCAAAGATTGTAACCTGCGTAAATTATTGAAATAAAAATACTTTTATTTGTCGCTATATTTGTTATCTTGATTATTATTTTCAGGAACAAAATTTTAGTTGTTACACTTCGTTTTAACTCTAAAACTTTCTAATGACGTCTAATAACTAAAATTTTAAAAGGAAGAAAATCTTTTAAACTCCAAGAATATTTTACCTTAAATCATGATTTTTGGCGTAACAGTGCTCTAACATGAGCCAACACCAAGAAAAGTATACCTCAAAATTCAACTTCTTCTATTATTCTCAAACCCAACTCACTGTTATCTCTTTTACTATATATATACGGTCGAAATCGAGCTCGCCTATGGCATGGTAGGTCAGGCTCGGAACATGGCAATAAAGGACTGAAGATCGACCCCAAGTCCCACCGGACTAGAATCGAGGGTCAGAATACATGCCTTCGAGAATATCGAGGCTGTGATCCCGAAATCGATCCTAGCCCAGAACGAGCTCGAAAGCAATGTGGTTAACTTAGACAACAGAAGACTGAAATATTCGTGACCAATCGGATATTACGGCAGGAAACTCGACACTTATCAATAAGGGACCGAAAATTCGCAAATCAAGAGAGTTTTTACCTTTTATAGAATTGTATCTAAAGTAGGACTCATCTACTATATCAAGGGGGTCTGATAATTCATTTAACATATTGTAACATGCACTCTAGATCATTACATTATTATTTCTCTCTTTAAGCTCTTATTCTTGTGTATCTTGATACCGATCAAAGTGCACCCAGTTCGAGTGTGACTGACCTCCCAAGATTGTAACTGTTCAATTCCTTTGGTTTGAATTTATTTTATCATTCTCTATTTCAATTGCAACTTAATTTATCGCTTTGTGCCAAGTTAATCCACATATTCTTAAAATCACTTATAAATTCAATTATTATCCGGTTTTGAGGGTAAACAGTTTGGCACTCACCGTGAGGCTAAGGATAATAGTGGTTATTTGATACAAATTTCTATAACACACACTACTTTACACTTGTTCTTTGAAATGCCTCTAATTTTAGGTTAAAGTTCAAAAATGTCAAACTCACAATCGACACCCCTACATGTTGACAACGAGTCCGACCATTACAGTAAAAATAACAACATAGTGCCTACTGACAGGGTGCCGCCGGTCGATCCCATCTAAATTTCAGTCGCGGACCCAAATGACACTAACTTGCATGTGGCTATCGATACAAATCTGCCTACCGACCTTGAGAATAGTGTCCGTGGTAGAGCTTGATCGGCAACTCAAAATACACAAAACATTGGAGGAGACAGGATCAAATTACGGATGATCTTCGAAATATTACAGGCTCAACATGCAACGATAGCTCAGTTACAGAACCAAAGCCACGCACTGAGCAGAATTAAACCCGATCCTTCTCGGGAAGTCACCCGCAAAGATGAACTGGTCGCAAAGAGGTCGAATGAAAATGAATCGGGGACTAACCCCGACATCATAAAGATGCTCGAGGAACCAAAAAACGGGTAGAATCAGGGGAGAAGAAAATCGAAGCTAATGACAAAAAGGTGGAAACCTACAATTCTAGGGTCGACCAAATCCATGGAGCACTACCGACATTAAAAGGTCTGGATTCCAAGAAGTTCGTGCAAAAACCTTTTCCTCTGAGCGTGGCTCCGAAACCAATCCCTAAGAAGTTCCACATGCCCGAGATTCCTAAGTACAATGGACCGACCGACCGACCCAAATGAGCATGTAAGTTCCTACACATGTGCCATCAAAGGGAATGACTTCGAGGATGGTGAGATCAAGTCCATCTTATTGAAGAAGTTCAAAGAAACCCTATCAAAAGGAGCTATGATATGGTATCAAAGCTTGCCTCCTAATTCTATTGACTCATTTGCTATGCTTGTAGATTCTTTCGTGAAAGCACATGCCGGGGCTATCAAGGTCGAGACTAGGAAGTCAGACCTTTTCAAAGTAAAACAGAATGATAATGAGATGCTCAGAGAGTTTGTGTACCGGTTTCAGACGGAACGGATGGACCTGCCACCGATCGCTGATGATTAGGCCGTTCAGGTCTTGACCCAAGGACTCAATGTTTGAAGCTAGGTGGCTTCACAACAGTTGAAACAAATTTTGGCGTAATATCTGCCGTTACTTTGGCCGACGTGCATAATTGATACCAATCTAAAATTAGGATTCAAGATGATCAACTTGGGGCCCTTCCAGCTCCCTTTATCTAGTCTGAGTTGTCGATATAGTCAAGAGAGACATTTACCGTGAACCAAGATCGGATAGGGATCGGTATTACCATATAGTGGAGATCGAAAAGGTAGTGGGTCTGGGCGAAACCCTATGAGAAGTTAACAGAGAAACCATCAAAGTCAAAACAATCGTGGACTCTTGAGCAAAAATGGTCTTGATAGGCCTATCGGACCCAAGGAAGTGTCGAGGTTGTCAAAATACAACTTCAACGTCAATTCCGCTGCCATCGTATCTGCCATCGGACGTATCAAAGATACCAAATGGCCTAGACCTTTACAGCCTGACTCACCCTAATAGGATACCATCCTAATGTGAAAATATCATGGCACTCGTGGCGACAAAACAGAAGACTGTCGATAATGAAGAGAAGAGGTGGGCCGGATGTTCAACAACGGACATCTTTGAGAATTCCTAAGTGATCGGGCCAAGAACCACTTCAGGAACAGGGATTCTAATAGGAAGACCAAGCAGGAAGAGACTCAACACGTAATTAACATGATCATCAGTGGAGTCGACATTCCCCAGGGTCTAATGCTAAAACACATCAAAGTATCCATCACATGGGAATAACAGACTCGAGATTACGTACCGGAAGGAACCTTGTATTTCAACAACGAAGACGCTGAGGGGATCATGCAATCTCACAATGATGCACTGGTAATATCGGTACTCGTAAATAATTAAGCGTGTGTTAATTGATCCAGGTAGCTCAGCCAACATCATCGGATCAAGGGTCGTGGAACAACTCGACATACAAGATCAGATCGTACCAGGGGTCCGAGTCCTGAACGGGTTCAACATGGCATGCGAGACCACTAAAGGTGAGATAACATTACTAGTAAAAGTCACCAGAACCATACAGGAAGCCAAGTTCTATGTAATCGAAGGGGATATGAGATACAACATTCTGTTCGGGAGGCCATGGATTCATAAAATGGGAGCAATACCCTCAATGCTGCACCGGGTGCTGAAATTCCCAACACCTGGAGGAGTCAAAACAATTTATGGGGAACAACCGGCCGCCAAGGAGATGTTCGCGCTCGATGAAGTGGTCCTCGCATCCACACTCTCGACATCGGAGCATCCGAATCGGATGGTAAAATGGGGCCAAATAGAAATCACCAATATCAGCCTCGACAGAGTCGGAGGAACGAGGCGTAGACGAGGACGACCACTACGAAGTCCCCAGATCTTTCATAGCCCCCGACGTTTTCGACGCTACAAAATCAACGATCGAGGAACTGGAACAAGTTGTACTAACAGAACACTTGCCCGATCGAAAGGTATACCTAGGCACAGGGTTAAGCCTCGAGCTCAGGAAAAAACTCATTGAATTTCTTATAGCTAACGAAGATTGCTTCGCTTAGTCCCACCTTTATATGACAGGGATCCCGTCGGAGATATTCTAGACCCGAATTCCACCCGGTCAAGTAGAAGAGGAGACCCCAGTCCGAAGTAAAACATGCTTTCATCAAGGACGAAGTATCTAAACTCCTTAAAATAGGGTCCATTCGGGAGGTTAAATACCCGGATTGGATAGAAAACATAGTGGTAGTCCCTAAAAAAGGAATAAATTAACATGTGTGTAGACTATAAGGATTTGAATAAGGCATGTCCCAGGACTCCTTCCATTTGCCCAACATCGATTGTATGATCGATGCCACGGCCGGCCACGAGATCCTCAATTTTCTCGACGGCTACTCCGGGTATAACCAAATACGGATGAACCCGGGTGATCAGGAAAAAACCTCCTTCATCACTAAGTATGGGACATATTGCTATAATGTAATGCCATTCAGATTAAAAAAATGTGGTGCAACTTATCAACGCCTAGTAAATCGGATGTTCGAGGAACAAATAGGAAAATCAATGGAGGTTTACATTGACGATATATTGGTTAAGTCCCTGCGAGCAGAGGGCCATTTAAAACATTTGCAGGAAACTTTCAGCATATTGAAGAAGTACAATATGAAGCTGAACCCGGAGCAATGTGTGTTCAGAGTTGAATCAGGTAAATTCCTCGGATTCATGGTTTCCAACTAGGGAATCGAGATCAACCCCGACAAGATCAAAGCCATCGAAGATATCATGGTTGTGGATAACGTGAAGGCCGCGCAAAGATTAACCGGATGCATAGCCGCCCTGGGGCGATTCATCTCGAGGTCCTCCGATTAGAGCCACCGATTCTTCTCACTACTGAAAAAGAAGAATTACTTCTCATGGACCCTGAGTGCCAACGGGCCTTGGAGGAACTCAAGCAATATCTATCGAGTACACTGTTGCTTCACACAACAAAGACAGACGAACAACTATACCTGTACTTGGCAGTATCAGAGATAGCAGTAAGTGGAGTCCTGGTCCGGAAAGAGCAAGGTATGCAATTTCCAATTTACTACGTTAGCATGACTCTAGGTAAGGCCGAAACTAGGTACCCTCACCTAAAAAATTGGCGCTTGCTTTGCTATGCGCCTCTAGGAAGCTGAAACCATATTTTCAATGTCATCCTATATATGTTGTGACTACTTAACCACGAAATATAATGCATAAACCCGAGCTCTCGGGACGATTGGCCAAATGGGCCATGGAGATCAGCGGGTACGATATTGAATATCGACCTCGGACCGCCATTAAATCTCAAATTTTGCAGACTTTGTGGCCGATTTTACACCGGCCCTAATACCTGAGGACGAAAGAGAGTTGTTGGTGAACCCGGGTTCGGGGATCTGGACCCTCTTTATAGACGATGCCTCAATCGCAAAAGGGTCTGGACTTGGCATCGTATTGAAGCCACTAACAGGTAATGTAGTTAGAAAATCTATTAAGAATGTGAAATTGACTAACAACGAGGCCGAATATGAGACCATGATTGTAGGTCTCGAACTAGCCAAGAGCTTGGGGGAGAAGGTGATCGAAGCTAAGTGAGACTCCCTCTCGTGGTGAGCCAAGTTAACGGGATGTTCGAGGTCAGAGAAGAACGAATGCAAAAGTACCTAGATAAGTTTCAGGTAACATTACATCGGTTCAAGGAGTGAACTTTGCAACACGTACCTCGGGATCAAAATAGTGAGGCTGATGCCCTCGCTAACTTAGGATCGTTGGTCCAGGACAACGAGTTCAACTCGGGGGCAGTTGTATAACTCGTGAGATCGGTAGTAGAAGAAGGCCATGCCGAGATAAACTCAACGAGCCTAACTTGGGACTGGAGAAACAAATATATAGAATATCTGAAGATCGAAAAACTGCCCTTGGATCCAAAAGAATTGAGGGCCATGCATATGAAGGTAGCCTGGTTTAGTTTGTCCAAAGACGGAACACTGTTCAGAAGAACATTCGATGGCCCGCTCGCGATATGTCTTGGACCAGGAGATACCTAGTACATTGGGGAAATCCACGAATGCACCTGTGGAAATCATTCAGGCACCAAATCATTGGTTCGAAAAATAATTAGAGCCGACTACTACTGGATCGATACGAAAAAGGACGCGAAGGAGTTCGTACGAAAATGTGATGAATGTCAAAGGCATGATCCGATGATATATCAACTCGGGGAGCTGCTGCATTCGGTTTTGTCACCATGGTCGTTCATGAAGTGGGGAATGGACATCGTTGGCCCCTTCCATGGGCACCCGGTAAGGCTCAATTTATATTATTTATGACTGACTATTTTTCTATGTGGGTGGAACCCCAGGCATACGAGAAGGTCAGGGAAAAGGAATTCTTCAATTTCATTTGGGACCACATAATATGCCGGTTCAGAATGCCAGCCGAGATCGTATGCGACAACGAAAAATAATTTATCGACAACAAAGTAAGAAAGTTTCTCGAAGACCATAAGATCAAAAGGATCCTATCAACACCCTATCACCCTAGTGGGAACAGACAAGCAGAATCAACCAACAAAACCATAATCCAAAACCTCAAAAAGAGGTTAACCGACTGATATCGCCCAAACTCATACCACAAGTATAGGTAGTGATGCAGTCAAAACAATAATAAAAACCCAACGCAAGTCGGGGTCGAATCCACAGGGAGTTAGAATTTGGATTAGGTATACACCTAGAGTGAATGTATGATGTGCCTAAGATTGCACTTCCATATATTTGGAGGTTGTTTCTATTTCTACTTTTAACTAATGATTGCAAATAATAAACTAGAAGACAATATTTTTGGTTTTAGGTGTTTTTCAAATGGTAAAGGATCTAGGGTCGTGACTTACACCTAGGTGGATACCTAACGGGTTGTAAACTATAGGAAAAGTTTGATTAATCGGGATCATAGTATAGCAATCACATGCAATTGCTCACTCTATACCTCTTGGTAGTTTGAGTGATTTTGCCCAATTTGGCTTTCTCAAGCCCAATGGGTATTGCACAAATCAAGTGATATATGCTCAAATCGGGTGTTACTATCTCTAGATTTGACCCTTTAATTGGGGATATCAATTTCTTGAGTTCACCCCAATTCCTTGTTATCCAAGTTTTCCTAAACTTAGTCTCTCTTTCTCAAGTAAAGACTAGGTCAAATAGGCATGAATTAATGTTTGCAACCATTAATTCTAGAATTCAAGCATAAACAAGGCTAAATATCACTAACCCAATCACAAAAAAGCCCTAAAATTAAATACCCATTACGTACCCGCACTAGGGTTGAGCCACAACCCTAGCTAAAGATTTAGCTACTCATGAAAAATAAAGAAATACAAGAAGAAATTAAGGTAGAATGCATAATGATTGATTAGACAAAGAAAATCTAATGTTTAGAAGTTAATATAGTACAAATTACTCTAAAAAGTAAAGAAAACGGCTCAAGTGCACTTCTGAAAATCGAAGTTGACTTATAAATGCGAAAAAGTTCTATTTATACTAAGCTGAAAATATCTGACAAAAATGCCCCTGCGAAGGTTGTGCGACCGCATAATTCTGGTGCGGTCCGCACAATGGGCTTCTGCGGCCGCACAATTATCGTGCGGTCCGCAGTCTTGGGAATCTAGGCTTGGAACTTCAGGCTTCTGCGGTCTGCATAAACGTGGGTTCTGCCGCACTTCTGATTATGATGCGGTCCGCACTTTTCTGCTTTTGGACTTGAAACAGCTCTCTGAATCTTCAATCTTGCGGACCGCATATTAATGATTGTGGCCGCACTTGACCTCCTACGGCCGCATAATTTTGGTGCAGTCAGCACTCTCTGAGCTGGCCAAAACACTACTCTCTGATTCTTCATTCTGCGGTCGCACTAGAATTGTGCGGTCCGCACTGCTAGCCTTTTTTTGCCCGATTTTGGTTCTTGTTCACTTTGGACTCCTTTATGAGTTGATTTTGACTTCTTTGGCTTGTTTCCCCATATTCCTGCAAGTAAGCACATTTTGTTAGTTTCCGGGAATACCTTTAAGTATTTTTGAGCTAAAACGCAAGTAAGAGAGCAAAGAAGCGGTCAAAATCCCTTCTTATCAACTCCTCCAAATTTAAGCTTTTGCTTGTCCTCAAGCAAATAAGACAATTCCCACCTTCAGTAGAAATAAAAGGGATATTTCAGCTAGCCTGCGGTGGATCAATTACACATCAATTGGAACAACAATAACCCACAACACATACGAATTGTTAAGGACACCATGATATGACTTTTTGAGTACCATAGTTCTA
The DNA here is from genome assembly GCF_001879085.1 of Nicotiana attenuata. Taxonomy (NCBI): domain Eukaryota; kingdom Viridiplantae; phylum Streptophyta; class Magnoliopsida; order Solanales; family Solanaceae; genus Nicotiana; species Nicotiana attenuata. The sequence continues at coordinate 62,453,474 of NC_031991.1, forward strand.
GTGTGACATTAGAGCATCAAGAGTTGACTCTATTCATCATCAAGGAAGCTCACTCTTTCATGTAGGGCATTGTGGATCCCAAACTCCTCCTCCTTTACTTACCATTAGCAAATCTCACTATAGAATGTAATACTTAAAACAAGGATTGAGAAAACACATCTCTCTCAAAAGAACGTCACAAGTCCGGCTTAAAGTACCCTAAGCTTGCCCCTTATGTAAATCACCACTAATGTAAGCTCACTCAACTTGAAATCATGTAGGGCTTTTGCGGGATGCATTGAAGGCTTTTGGATCAATGTAGACTTGTTGTAATAGAATGGTTTCATATTTTCTTAAGCACTCCATTTTCTCTTTTCGGCTCATACTTTCTCGACTCTTTGAGTCATTTTCTTCTTCCTCGGGGGAACTAGAGAGACGTAACGTCACTCTTTCTTGATCATGACATTCATTTTTCTCCTTTTTGTAGTTACTTCAGCCCTGCCTCCTTATTTTCTTTTGAATTACCTTCAATTCTTCACTTTATTCACTTTCTTTTTGTTCTTTCTTTCTTTTCTTTACCTTCCATTTTCTTCATTTCTTTCTCTTCTTTGTATCTTTCATCACTTTCAAACTCCTTTTCTGTACCCCAAACTTATGCTTTTTCCAATTGTTTGTTAAGAATGCTAAGGAAAGATCGGGTGCCAAGAGAGGGTCATTACAAAACGGATGAAGGCTTGTATCGTGGTCAATGGTAGAAAAAGGGCTTCAGCTCAAAGGGGTTGACTAGGGATATCACATTGGTAGGCTATGGAAGATTTTAAATTTCAAATTGGATCAAGGAGAGCCTACCATTATTTATCAAGCCAAGCTACACTTAGAATTTCGCCTTGAAACATATTCGGGGCAAGTTCTAGACCATTAGCATGGGTACTTGGACTTGCAACTGAACATCTCACCTCTCACTCTTCTAGATTGCTAAAGAGAACAGAGTCGAGGGCCCAAAACAACCCTAGCTAAGATTGAGAATCACAAATGGCTCGATTTGAACCACTCGATGACTACTTAAGTCAACACAAGAGTCAAAAGAGTCACAACTAGAGCTATTTTATGCCAACAACTTATTTTTAACCATACGATCATAGGAATGTGTTGGTACCATGTGAAACATGCTTGAGACCCCTTTTATTCATTACTACTATATTTACCAAGGATTAAGAAATAGCAATGTATCAGGGGCTGAGCGTACCTTCCGCTCAGGAACAAGAAATGGAGCTATTAAGTTAAGGTGCCGCTTTCCTTTTTCTAGCTCTTCTTTGGGTTCCCTATCGATGCGTGTATGCCTTCGTCGAAGAAAGAAGGGGAATCACAAGAAATTTTCATAGACCTAGGTTTAATTCCATCGATGAATCATTCGAGAACGAATTTAGCGAGACTAATCTAATCTTATTCAACCTTAGATGGGAATTAGGGCGAAGCCTGGGGCGGTCTCTGCCTTCTTAACACGCGGCACACCAACTTGAAGTCTGATTTGAAAATCTCTCTCTACCTTCACAAAACTTCTCGCGCCCTTCTCGTAGTTTTGACTTGCTCTTAGGCTACCGTTGACCGGCTTCGCGAGACCATTTCGGTCTACACACACATGGCTAAGCGCTATTGGGCGGAGCTTTCTCAATCCAAGCTAACTAATAGAAGAAAAGAGAAGAAAGGAAGATCTTATAAGAGACTCACCCCATCTTTACATAAGCAATTTCTTGAACGGAAAAAATAGATGCTTTCATGGACTACTTTGACTTTAGGGATTTGCTTCATCATTAGCTAAAGAAGAGAGAGAAGGGGGAAGCTTAGTCTAATTGTCCGAAGTGATTCTTTCTTGATTGGATGCCAGCTTTCTCTTAATTCCTATCGTGCACTTACATACAAATCTATAGGTAGTTCATCTCCTTCTAAGAAAAATATCCAAAGTTTTCATTTTTGATCGAATTCCGTCTAGTAAGCCTCGAGATCTTACAGATGCTGTTGAGAATCGTCATTAACCAATCATGTATCGGACGCACCATCCCTTGAAGTAAGTAAAGGGCGCAAAGATGCGGATTTGACCCGCACCCTCTTTCTTTTTCTTTAAATAAAGAAAGTGGTGGCTAGATTCGCGTTCCCTTTCCAGACTATCAAGGATTTCAAAGATCTTTCATACTGTGCCCAATCCCGAAATTGGTTCTATACATATGACCAGCAACGAGAAAAATAAATGCAATAGCTAAATGGCGATGGGCAATATCAGTCAGCCACAGACCCCCAGTTACAGGATCTAATCCTCCACGAAAAGTAAGAAATTCCGCATATTTTGACCAATTCAAGGTGAAAAAACAAACTCAATCCTTTAAGAAGGTTGTCACGCCATCCATCATTGGGAAGTGCCACCCGGTTCACAAATCCACCTTTGGAACGAATTGTGGCATTAAGAAAACCAAAGGCTTATTGTTCACTCAAAACTTAAAAAGAAGCTAGAAAATTAAAAAGAAGCTACTATAGTAAATAAGAAGCTATACTACTAAGGAAAAGCAAACTAAAGAAGCTATGAAATAAACTACGAAAAGCGAGATAAATGAATATACGAATCGAAGTCAAATGAATATATACATAAGGGAAAAGAATATATACATAAGGAAAATGAATATTTAGATCAAATGGAGAGAATATATATATACCAAAGGAAAATAAAGAAGAAAGAAAAATAGTATCAGAGTTATTACAGCCCAAATGTCAAAAAATTAAAATAGACCACCCCCAAATGAAAATAAGCATTGTCCCTAATGCTTAACAAAAATAAGAATAGGGAAAGGGTAAAGAGTTAAAGAACTCCCTATGTGGTCTCAGTCTGTATAGGATTATCAGCAACCTCAGCCTCAAGTTGTATCTCATCATCACCTGGCTGAGGGACAACTGGGTTGCTGAGCATCTGTATCGTCTCCTCAGCAGTGTGGGAAGTGGAAATCGACTCCTCAGACTGGCCGGCTGCTGCCTCTAGTGCTGCCTATGCTGCTGGGACTGAAGGCTATATAAGTAGGTCCAATGGCAGATCTCCGGCAGATGCAATCTCGGTGACCTCCTTTTTCAACTTGTCCACTGACATCTTCGATGCTTGAGACTTCTTCATCTTTTTGACTTGCTTGCTCAAGTCCTCAATGACCTTCCCATGCGCCACTAGAGTATCCATAATGGTCTTATGGTTTTCTAGTATCTTCTTTAATGTTTCCTCTACTAACAGAGGTACATCTGCCTTTGCTGAGGCTGAGGACTGTGCTGCAACAACACTGGATATATCAGTCAGCTTTGTAGTAGCTGCCTGCATCCAGTTGTTAAGACTCGCCAATGTCTGGGAGACTCGCAGCGCTGTCTGATGATAGGTAGAGGAAGCTGGCAATGGTAATGGAACTGCTAATCTAGCAGAAGCTGGTGATCCGGAGGATGGAGGTGGCATGACTGATGTCCCGGTGGAAGTACCGGCTGCTGTGGAAGGCTCGACAACTGAATCAGTAACTACTACCGCTGGCTCCTTAGACTGGCTAGCAGAGGTAGTAGCTTTACCCTTGAACTTCGGGTTGTCAGCTCCCTGGAGGTGGTACCATGAGAAAGGCTTCTTGGCCTTCACCTTGGTGTCATAGTGCTTCGGCTCCACCCCTTGATCCTTAAAGTATTCAGTGAGGATGTTCGGGCACGGATAGGATCTTTCACCTTTCTCGATAGATAAAGTGATGTTGGCAGACATGATGGCACCAACATTTATCGGATACCTATCCACAATTGAAGCCACCAAGACTGCACGGGGAAGCGGGAGCATATTTCATTGAGGCATGGGTCAATGCGGCTATACACAAATGTTTTCCACCCTTTTCTTCAAAGTTTAGGGTGGCCCGGACAATTGGAACCCCTACTGTGAGCCACGACTGTGTTGACCCTAGGATTGCCAGAATCTCAGCTAGCCATGGGCGAGCTGCATCACCCATAGCTAGCTTCTCCAAATACTGCACTGCCTCCACTTCTTCAAACCCCACATATGTGTTTAGAGCACAGGAGTCAAAGTGGATCTTCAGATTCTGCACTTTTGTCACCTTCGTTCCTTGTTTGATGTGAGCAACATTTGCATATAATTCCTTGACCAGGTACCCATTTGCATCTAGGACGCTGTTGGTGAACCATTTCCAACCTTTCCGCTCTTGGAATTGCTTAAGGACATTGGGGTTGTGATTGTGAAAATCTTTCATCAAGAATTGTCTCTCAAGAGTGAGCGACCTTTGTGGCCACCATTCCCTAAACTCTGCAAAGGCAGTGGCATTGACAAATTGTTTCTCCCATATCTTCGGTCTCCTCGACCTCTTTAAACCTCCAATTGCAGTATCGCTCCCTCTACCATTGTCTAGGACATCATCTTCATCATCTAGGTTTATTGGAGCAGGGGGAGCATGTGAGGAAGAGCCCTCAGAGTCTTGGTTGTCCTCTTCCGAACCTTTCGAAGAACTGGCAGCTGATGAGGACTCATCCACCAAGTGGAATCTCACTGGGATTTGTTGTGATTGGGCTTCCGGCTGTGCTTGCATGGAGTTACCCTTAGAAGCTTACCCGCATGAGACATACTCACTGGTCTCCGAGGTATCAGGGGCTTTATTGGCTGTGGCTTTTTTATTTATGACTTTTTGGATTACTAGAGTAAGATTGCTTTTGCCTCGACCCCTGCCTCGGGAGGGTTCTGCCCTCCCTTTTGACATATCTCCTTTTCCACGTGAGTGGACCATTGTCTGCAACACATAAGAACTAGAAATCAGTTACAATTGAAGCTCATAATGTATACATAAACATGATTGAAAGTTGAAGCAAAATCTTCTCAGAAGGGGCAATGCAGACCGCATAAAAGTGAGTGCGGCCGCAGACTGCCCAATGCGCACTGCACAAAATTGAGTGCGGCTGGACAACCAAGAGTACGGGCCGCATAATTTTTAATGCGGCCGCACATCCCCAGGTTAATACTACTGGGATCTCTGAAGTTTCATCACTGCGGACCGCACAAAAATGAGTGCGGCCGAAAAGTCCATTGCGGACCGCACAATTTTGAGTGCGGCCGCACAAATCAAGCACACAATTTTCCTAACTCTGAGGGTTGCGAACCGCACAAAAGTGTGTGCGGCCACATAGCTTCTACTGCAGACTGCACAAAAGTATGTGCAGTCGCACAATTCAAATTCCACGGGCACTGGCCTAGGGTTTATGCAATTTTTGTTCTCAAATCATCCTATTTTAGCAATCAAACATCATTATCTACTTACCTAGACCCCAATTAACGTTCAAGAAGCTACTCTTATGATTCTAAGCAAAAACTACTAAACATTGACTTTTTTAGGTATGGAAGTAACCCTAAATCTAAGAACAAAACAAAACAAAGGATGAAGAATCTATAGATGGAATTAACATACCAGTAATAAAGATGCAGGGGATGAAATGAGGGAAAATTTGAGAGCAATGTGGAAATTTACTGTGCAAGATTAGCTTTAGGGCTCAGAAGATCGAAAAAAGTAAAAAGAAGAGAGAAGTCCTATTTATACTTTTACCCGTGGGACCCAAATTTTTACCTGAGTGCGGCCGCATAATTTTTATGCAGTCCGCACTCCTTTACCTGCCGTTGAGAATCACGCTGCGGACCGCAAAAAAATGAGTGCGTCTGAAGCATTAGTGTGGATCGCACAAAAATGTGTGCGGTCGCAATTCCTTAAGCATTTTTGACAGGCCAACATCAGAGACTATGCATTTTGACACTTAGCCAAATTTGTCATGCACAGTCTCTGCAATGCACACCCATTCCTGCATACACTTCAAAACTGGTTAGCACAAAACAAGGCCTATCTAATATAATGAAGAAAAATGAAAGAAAGAAAAAGAGATGGTTGCCTCCCAAGAAGCGCCTGATTTAATATCGCAGCACGACGCAGATTACCAATCACTTAAAATGAAGAACCGCCACAATGTGGCCATCATCAACTTTGCTAAGAAAACGTTTAACCCGGAGCCTATTGACTCTAAAAACCTCATCATTCTTATTTTTCAAATATAGAGCACGTAAGGGGGTTACATTCACTACTTTAAAGGGCCCACTCCATTTTGATTTCAACTTGCCCAGAAACATCCTTAATCAGGAATTGAAAAATAGCACAAGATCACCTTCTTTGAACTCTTGTGTATGTACTTGTCATGGAGATACTTCATCTTCTCCTTGTAAAGGGACGAACTTGTGTTGGCATGATACCGTAATTCATCAAGCTCATTCAAATGTGCCACTCTTAGGTTTGCAGCGACATCCCACTCAAGGTTCAACTTTTTCAACGCTCACATAGCCTTATGCTTAAGTTCTACCGAAAGATGACACGCCTTCCCAAACACCAATAGATATGGAGACATCCCAATCGGCGTCTTATAAGCCGTCCTATAAGCCCAAATAGCATCATCAAGTTTTCTTGGCCAATCCATTCAGTTGGCATTTACAGTCTTTGGAAAAATACTTTTGATCTCCCGGTTGGAGACTTCAACCTATCCGCTTGCTTGAGGATGGTAGGAGGTTGAGACTTTATGAGTGACACCATACTTTGTGAGTAAGGTGTCAAAATCTCGGTTGCAAAAATGCGAACCCTCATCACTAATAATGGCCCTCGGAGTACCGAACCTTGTGAAGATGTTCTTTTTCAAGAAAGCCACCACACTTCGAGCTTCGTTGTTGGGTAAAGCCACAACTTCAACCCATTTTGACACATAGTCCACAACTACCAAAATGTAAATGTTCCCACAAGAGCTCATGAACGGTCCCATGAAATCAATACCCTAAACATCAAAGATATCAATCTCTAAAATGGTGGTAAGGGGCATCTCATTCTTCTTAGAAATCCCACCGGCCCTTTGGCACTCATCACAATGCTTGACAAGCTCACTAGCATCCTTGTAGAGGGTATGCCAATAGAATCCACAAGTCAAAACCTTTGTAGTCGTTCTAGCTCCACCATGATGACCACCATACGATAAAGAGTGGCAAGCCTCAATAATCCCCATTTGTTCTTCTTCCAGAACACATCGCCGGATCACACCATCGGTACATATCATATTCTCTTATAAGAGAGGCACGCCTGCTCGCCTTATCACGAAAGTGACCAAGCAAGCAGATGATGATGTCCGGTAAAGATACGGCTCATCCCAATAATAATCCAAGCAATCCCGTTTGAGCTTCTCCCTTTGGTTTGAAGAGAACCCATTCAGTACAATCCCCTCACAAGATAATTGGCTAAATCGGCGAACCATGGCATCCCGGTCATTGAAATGGCTAACAATTGCTTGTCGGGGAAGGAATCATTGATCTCAAGGCCATCATTTGGCCTCCCCTCCTCCTCCAATCGAGACAAGTGGTCCGCCACTTGGTTTTCACTACCCTTGCGGTCTTGAATCTCTAGATCACACTCTTGCAAAAGAAGCACCCGCCACATCAACATTGCCTTAGAATCTTTCTTGCTCATCAAATACCGAAGCATCGCATGGTCGGTGCGAATGATAACCTTAGTACCCATCAAATACAGCCGAAACTTCTACATGGCAAAAACAATAGCAAGTAGCTCCTTTTCGGTGACTATGTAGTTGACTTGGGCATCATTCATGGTCTTGATAGCATAGCAGACCAGATGGAGGATTTTATTGATTCTTTGCCTCAACACCGCTCCTACCGCTAGCATCACACATGAGCTTAAAAGGCAAACTCCAGTCTAGTGCGGTGATAATATGAGTAGTAGTCAACTTGAACTTAAGCAACTCGAATGCCTTCATACAATCTTCATTTAAATGGAACTTGGCATCCTTCTCCAAAAGTTTGCACAATGGGTTCACCACCTTGGAAAAGGCCTTGATGAATCGGCGATAGAAACCCGCATGACCCAAGAAGCTCCTCACTCCCTTCACGGATGTAGGAGGAGGGAGTTTGGAGATCACCTCCATTTTGGCTTGGTCAACCTCAATACCATGTTTTGCAATTTTGTGACCAAGGACAATGCCTTCCTCGACCATGAAGTGACACTTCTCCCAATTCAACACCAAATTTGTCTCCTCACATCTAGCCAATACCCTATCCAAATTGTTCAAACAATTTTCAAACGAATTCCCAACCACAGAAAAATCATCCATAAAGACCTCAAGAATGTCCTCCACCATGTCGGTGAAAATAGCCATCATACACCATTGAAAAGTCGCTGGTGCATTACACAACCCAAAAGGCATCCTTGAAAACAAGAAAGTACCATAAGGACATGTGAAAATGGTCTTCTCCTGGTCCTTGGGAGCAATAAGAATTTGATTGTAGTCGGAGTATCCATCAAGGAAGCAATAAAAAGCTCGTCCGGCCAACCTATGAAGCATTTGGCCAAGAAATGGAAGTGGGAAATGATCTTTCCGAGTGACTTTGTTGAGTTCCCTATAGTCTATGCACACTCTCCACCCGGTAACGGTTCTTATTGGGATCAATTCATTCTTGTCATTTGTTACCACAGTCATGCCCCCTTTCTTTGGGACACATTGCACCGGAGAGGTCCACGAGCTATCGGAAATGGGGTAAACAACCCCGGCATCTAACCACTTTATTATGTACTTCTTCACCACCTTTTTCATTGCTTCATTAAGCCTTCTTTGATGTTCAACGGAGGGTTTGGCACCCTCCTCCAAAATAATCTTGTGTATGAAAAAGGTGGGGCTTATGCCTCGAATATCTGCCAAAGTCAATCCGATTGCTCTTTTCCTCCTTTGTAGCACCTCTAATATGGAATCTACTTGCTTTTCAGTTAAGAAAGAAGAAAGGATAACCGGTAAAGTAGAAGAAGGGCCAAGGAATTCATATCTAAGATGCAGGGGCAATAGGTTTAACTCCACGGTCATAGTCTCCTCGATTGAGGGCTTTGTTGGAGGAGTCTTCCAGTTTTCAAGATCCAAAGATAGCTTTTGGGGCTCATAAGTGTACGACCCCATGCCTTGCAATGCATTAATACACTCCACATAGCCATTACTCTCCTCATCATCATCTAGGTTAATCAAAATGGTTTCCAATTTGTCCTTAACTTTCATTCTTGCACTAGCATCATCAACTATCTCCTCGTTCACCAAATCCACAAACGAATACACTTCATTACTATTCGGTTGCCTCATTGATTTGCACACATGGAAGACCACCTTTTCTTCACCCACCCGAAAAGTGAGCTCACCGGCCTCCACATAACAAGAGTCTTCCCCGTAGCAAGGAAAGGTCTACCCAAAATGATAGGCACCTCATAGTCCACTTCAATATCTAGGATCACAAAATTCGCTGGGAGGATAAACTTGTCAACTCGAACCAATACGTCATCAATAATACCCAAATGCCTCTTCATTGTTCGATCCGCCTTTTGAAACCTCATGGACGTGGGTCTTGGTTGCCCAATTCCCAAAGTTTTGAACACCAAATAGGGCATAAAGTCAATACTTGCCCCGAGATCACATAATGCTTTGGCAAAATCGGTGCTCCCGATAGTGCAAGGGATTGTGAAAGCACCCGCATCTTCCAACTTCGGAGCTATTGAGTGCACAATAGCACTCACTTTATGAGTCATCTTGATGGTTTCACAAATCATGGATCTTTTCTTGGTTAACAAATCCTTCATGAATTTTGCATATCCCGACATTTGTTCCAATTCCTCAACCAACGACATATTAATTGACAAACTCTTCATCATGTCAATGAACTTTTTGAATTGGTTTTCACTGTTTTGATTTGCAAGCCTTTGAGGGTATGGAGGAGGATTCCTTGGCGTTGGTGCCTTAGCCTTTGGCACTACCGGTTCTGTCATGTCAATCATGTGTTCCCTAGATAGGTTCACCTCTTCTTGCGTCTCTTACACACTTTCATCTATATCAATTCTCACTTCTTCATTAGCTTGAACCACATTGCTTGGGTTTTCATATTCTTGAACCACAACATCTTCATCCATAATCCTTATTTGATTTGAGGTGGTTGCATCTCCACCTTTTCCACTTCTAGTAGTCACGACCATTGCATGTCCCGTATTATTCCCACCCTTCCGGTTTACCACCATATCACTAGTAGTGCCCCCTTAGGATGAGTGTTCAAAGCTTGTGAGATTTGACCTAATTGAACCTCCAAATTCCGAATAGAAGTGTTGTGCGAGGCTAATTGAGCATCAGAGTCGACATTCTTCTCCATCGTCTGTTTAAACATGTTTTCAATCTTACGAATCTCATTGGACGAAGAGCTCGAGCCTTGAGAAGGACAGGGAGGTGGATTGCTTGGTTGTTGGAACATCAGGGGCCTTTGAAAACCCGACCCCCGATTATTGTTGTTGTTCCACCCTCCTTGGTTATTTCCACCCCATTTGCCTTGATTACTCCAATTGCCTTGATTTCTTTGATTGTTCCAATTTCCTTGATTAGTATTGCCACCACTCGAATTGCCTTGGTGGTTTTGGTTGTTCCAATTACCTTGGTTCCCTTGTGACCTCCATTGTTGTTGATTTTACCTTTGAGCATTGTTTCTTTGACCTTGATAATTGTTGACATATTGAACTTCTTCGTCTTGCTCATTGAATGAATCACCTTGATCATAACCACTATCATCTTGCATAAATTGTTCCGAACGGCTTTGTATTTGTTGACCTTGTTTCCATCTTTTGTTTACCATCATTTTCACACCTTGATCATAACCACTTGTTTCGGCCCTTGAACTTGTTGAAGCTGAACTTTGGCCAATTGGTTCATGGTAGTTGTCAACTCGGCAATAGCTTGCCCATGATCATGTAGCTCCTTGTGAAGGTGAATAACATTAGGGTCACCCACCTTGCGGAACATTGGCTCTACTTTGCCATGCCGAAGAGGTATACGCCATCTCATCAAGAATTTCACAAGCTTCGGCATATGGCGTGTTCACGAAGTTTCCCCCGACGAGTTGATTAACCACACATTGATTAGTTGTGTTGATCCCCCTGTAGAAGGTCTGTTGGATCATGGCCTCAGTCATATCATTGTTCGGGCGCTCTTTAACCATGGTACGATATCTTTCCCAAATCTCGTGCAATGGCTCATTGGGTTCTTGCTTGAAAGCAAGAATCTCATCCTGAAGCGTTGCCATATGTACCGGAGAGAAGAATTTGGAAATGAAATTCTTTGCTAACTCATCCCAAGTGTGGATGGAATGATTGGGAAACCTCTCTAACCAGTCCAATGCTTTTCCCCGTAGAGAAAAAAGGAAATAGCCTCAACCTCAGCGCGTCCTCAGAAACATTTGTTTGCTTGATCTCCCAACAAGTATCCACGAACACCTTGAGATGCTTGTAGGCATTTTGACTCGGAGACCCGGTGAAGAATCCCCGTTACTCAAGTAGTGTAAGCATCATGTTGGTGATTTGGAAGTTGCCCGCCCTAATGCGGGGCGGGACTATAGTACTTGCATAACCCTCATTTGGTAATTGTTGGTGGGCTGACACTCTTGGTGGAGGTGGGGGAGGGGCGGGACATTATCGTGAGGCAGGCGGCCTCGTCTATTAGCTTGAGGTTCAAGAGGAACCTCATCCATGGCATCATCGTTCACTTCCTCCCCCAATGGCACATTTTCGATGGGCTCGTCGTTGAGAGCCATTTTCGTACCTAAAATCAATTCAAACACAAACATAGTGACTTGGAAGGAAAAGAAGACAAAGCACACAAAAGCCTAGATATATAGCTAAATCCGTTTAACTCTCCGTCAACGGCGCCAAAAATTGATCTCGCCCAAACTCACACCACAAGTATAGGTAGTGAGGCGGTCGAAGCAATAATAAAAACCCAACGCAAGTCGGGGTCGAATCCATAGGGAGTTAGAATTTGGATTAGGTATACACCTAGTGTGAATGTATGATGTGCCTAAGATTGCACTTCCATATATTTGGAGGTTGTTTCTATTTCTACTTTTAACTAATGATTGCAAATAATAAACTAGAAGACAATATTTTTGGTTTTAGGTGTTTTTCAAATGGTAAAGGATCTAGGGTCGTGACTTTCACCTAGGTGGCTACCTAACTGATTGTAAACTATAAGGCAAGTTTGATTAATAGGGATTGTAGTATAGCAGTCACACAGAATTGCTCACTCTATACCTCTCGGTAGTTTGAGTAATTTTTCCCAATTTGGCTTTCTCAAGCCCAAACGGGTATTGCACAAATCAAGTGATATATGCCCAATTCGGGTCTTACTATCTCTATTGACCCTTTAATTGGGGCTATTAATTTCTTGAGTTCACCCCAATTCCTTGTTAGCCAAGCTTTCCTAAACTTAGTCTCTCTTTCTCAAGTAAAGACTAGGTCAAATAGGCATGAATCAATGTTTGCAACCATTAATTCTAAAATTCAAGCATAAACAAGGCTAAATATCACTAATACAATCACAAACAAGCCCTAAAATTAAATACCCATTAAGTACCCATACTAGGGTTGAGCCACAACCCTAGCTAAAGATTTAGCTACTCATGAAAAATAAAGAAATACAAGAAGAAATTAAGGTAGAATGCATAATAATTGATTAGACATAGAAAACCTAATGTTTAGAAGTTAATCTAGTACAAAATTACTCTAAAAAGTAAACAAAATGTCTTAGGTGCACTTATGAAAATCGAACTTGACCTAAAAATGACAAAAAGTTCTATTTATACTAAGCTGAAAATATCGGACAAAAATGCCTCTGCGAAGGTTGTGCGGCCGCATAATTCTGGTGCTGTCCGCACAATGGGCTTCTGCGGCCGCACTATTATCGTGCGGTCTGCAGTCTTGGGAATTTGGGCTTGGAACTTCAGGCTTCTGTGGTCCGCATAAAAGTGGGTGCAACCGCACTTCTGATTATGTGGCCGCACAAAAGTGATGCAGTCCACACTTTTATGCTATTGGACTTGAAACAACTCTCTGAATCTTCAATCTTGCGGACCGCATAATAATGATTGTGGCCGCACTTGACATCCTGCAGCCGCACAATTTCGGTGCGGTCCGCACTCCCTGAGCTTGCCAAAACACTACTCTCTGATTCTTCATTCTGCGGCCGCATTAGAATTGTGCGGTCCGCACTGCTAGCCTTTTTTTGCCCGGTTTTGGTTCTTGTTCATTTTTGACTCCTTTATGAGTTGATTTTGAATTATTTGGATCGTTTCCCAATATTCTTGCAAGTAAGTACATTTTTTTAGTTTCCGGGAATACCTTTAAGCATTTTTGAGCTAAAACACAAGTAAAAGAGAGCAAATAAGCGGTCAAAATCCCTAGTTATCACCGACGCCAAAGGAAAATGGAAGGAAATCCTGCCTGAAGTCCTATGGGCATACCGTATGACCTCTAAGTCTAGTACTAGGGCCACCCCATTCTCGCTGGTTTACGACGCCGAAGCTCTAATTCTGGTCGAAGTCGGAGAACCAAGTCTCAGGTTCCGATTTGCAACCAAGGAATCAAATCACGAGGCCATGAATACAAGCCTGGAGCTATTAGATGAAAGGCGCGATGTCGCCCTTGTTTAGATGGCCGCCCAAAAACAGCGGATTGAGAGATATTACAATCGAAGAGCCAACCTTCGACACTTCACTGTCAGGGACTTAGTGTTAAGGAAGGTCACGCTAAGCACCGGAACTTGAATGAAGGAAGCTTGGGCCAAACTGGGAAGGACCATATCAAAATATTGAGATCATCGGAAAGGGATCGTACAAACTTGGAACAATGGACGACGAGCAACTACCGAACAACTGGAACATAACTCACTTAAAGTGATATTACTGCTAAGGTACGACTCCACTCATTCCTTTTACTTATTTGCATTTTGAGCTAACACTTGTAGGCGACCGTCAGAGGACGACATGACTTTTAGGCTTGAAAGCACGCGTTGCACTCTTTTTCCCTTGAACTGATTTTGTCCCAAATGGGTTTTCTGGCAAGGTTTTTAACGAGGCAACAGTAAATCGTGCTAACTTAGAATTGAAGGTCGGTTACAAACCGGTACCGAAGATCACCACAACAGTATTCGAGGTCTCTGTAGGATCGACCCCGAAAACTGGGGGGCATTACCACTGGGTACCGACTTTAGCAAGGAAAGAAACTTTGTGATTGAATAGTCTCGGCTCGATCGATAGGATTTACTGTAAGGGCCAAACGGTCAAATGAATTGTGCCCGAATAGACTGCTCGAGCCCTGACACAAATCTTGTACATATGTGTAACTATTACACACAAGAATAAAAAGAAGTCTCTACCTTGCGGAAAAATATCTTGTCCCTTAAAAAAATATTAAGGAATTTTCTACATCTGATCCGCTAAAGGTATGGAGCCCAAGGGTGGCCTTTAGTCCGAGTTCAAACAATCACTCCCACTCGGGGACTGTTGTCCAAAAACAAACTCGGATGGCCCGGGCTGTCAGAGCCTAGGGGCACAAGACCTACTAGGCAGCGCCCGAATCTTAAAGGCTACGGTTATCGTGCCCCTTTTTCTCGTGAAATCGGGTTTCGACACGTGACAACTCTTTTAAGGAAGGGTGTTAAAAGAAAGAGTCACCACCTAACGAATTTGAGGTGCGTTAGGGCACCTATTTTTGCAGATAACTTTATTTTACTAGTTTGCGTCACTAAAGATCGGGTAAGGGCTCGAAATTACCTCGAAGAGAAGGTGTTAGGCACTCTTCGAGGTCCACAATTATGGGTCCCGGCCGAACGAAATTACATGAATTAGTCTATGTGATCAAAGATAAGAAAATAAGGAATTTGGGAAGTTCACAAATAATTGATTGAAAGACAAAGTGTGGGGTGCTAAATTTTTTAGCCTAAAGGATCACCCCGTGCAAGATAAATAATACTCCGTAACTCCCTCAAGATGGGGTGTTACTCATATTATTCAGCGAGCACAAACTATCATCTCCTGCTACCCGATTACTATATTTAAGTTGTTACCTAAAGCGCACTAGTTGATTCTAAACCGTGCCTTATACGTGCACTACCCGTCCCATGCCTATGGTCCAGGAGGCTTTGGACCTCTTTTTAGGTAGTTCTAGACTTCAACTTAGGCTGCTCAAAATGATAAAACTAATCGACATGAAAAAATAGTTGGACTTCGTATAAAAGCAATTATGGGCTCAAGTTAGCCTCCACACTTTGACAACAAATGCACGCAAACACATTGAGCATTTGAAAGTTGCAGATATTAGACTAATTAAAGTTATTGAATCCTATAGGAATGATCTCTATGTGATTCTGGATTTTAAAGGGCAGACAACTTCATATATAAAAGCCAATTTCTTAATACGATTTTTAAAAGACGACGCAGTTGCCTATTGATTATACATATAAGAGATTAAGACTATAGGCATGATATCTAGGTGATTCACCCAGTAACTAACAATGTTAATCACAGGAATATGTTTAGAATTGCTTAGTTGGGTCCTATAGGCATGGTATCTAATAATGATAATTAGCACAGTGTTGAAAATTCGACACTAGCACTTGTGAGCAAAGTAGAGCACCTATAGGCAGGATCTCTACCCATTTAATGCTAGCATTAAGATAAGCCCCCTTTTCCCAATTTACTAATACCCTAGTTGTTATTACAACATTATTACAGACCCAAATGAATGGCATAAATTACATAAATAAATAACTATAGTGAGCCTACAACAGGCCCAAAGATACACCCAGGCCAGGCCATGCCTTCATTCCCATGGTTCGCAACAGCCCAGAAATTACATCTTCATTGACATAAGGAAGCCAGAAACCAATTGATTGACCCAGTAGGTAGAAAACAGAGTTGAGTATATAGAACCAAGACCCTAGTGTGTCAGAGTTCCCTAGGGCTTCAAGAACCCAAGGCAGTGCTCACACTAGGAAGGCTGATAGAAGTAATTCAAAGAACGAGTAGGGACCAAGTCCTAGTGTGTCAGAGTTCACAATGGTCTCAAGTGAACCCCGAGTAGTGCTCACACTAGGGAGGTCAAAGGATAGAACCTAAGTAGCCCTGGCTTTCAGCCGGCCAAGAATAAGAATTCAAAGAGACTAGGCACTAAGGGAATAAACTAATTAAGGGACATCACTCAGGGATACAAACAGATTCAAGTTGAGCACATAGAACATGTAATAGAACATGCTTAGGTTTTAAGAACAAACTTAACAAAATTTCAGAAAAAACAAGTTCAACACATAATGCATATATTAACAAGACAGGTTTGCAAGATTGATGTACACAGATTCATAGTAAGAAAAAGGTTCAGATTATGTTAAGTGTAGATGCTAGTGCCACAAGAAAGGATCATATCAATTGCAACAGAACTTAACAGAATGAGAAAAAATTAAGGCAACTACTGGGAAGACATGGTAGAAGCATACAAGATCAAACATGCTACATATCATCGCAACAAGTTCAGAGACAAATTTATGCTCGATAAATGCATTCATGTTTAGTCAACTAATCCATAAAAGGGGATATGAAAGCATGTTCAAGTAACAAGGTTAATAGCTAATTTAAATACTAACGAGATGGCTAAAGTGCAAAGGTTCTATACATCAGTAACACATAGGCTAGGCATACTTAAAGAGAACTTAATTAACTCAGGTCTAAGCATGTAAAGAGAACTTAATTAACTCAGGTCTAAGCATGTAAAGAGAACTTAATTAACTCAGGTCTAAGCATGTCTCAAACTGCAAACATAATGGAATTTAGGTTAGAAAGGCCTAAAATTGAAGTAAGAATACGAGAACAGCCCAGAAAACACATTAAGCTATGAACTTCAGAAGTGAAAACATATGCAAGTTACAGATACTTAGGAACAAAATTGCAAAGGGTTCAGTAACTCACCAATTAAGCGAAAAATCAAGAAAGAGCAAATTTTACAGTAACAAGAACCCAAAATTTCTGGCCTTGGCTTTCAGCCGGCCAGGAATCAGTATACAGAATAAGAGTATGAGAGAACAAAGAGTAGTAAGTTCAATATTTAGTGAGTTTCTTAAGGATTCCCGTCTGTTTCAAAGGGGAATGGGGAGGGGTTTATATAGCAGTAAAAATCGAACACCCAAACAAGGAAAATCATCAGTCAAACACTACAAAGGAAAGAACATCACATGCAATTGAAATCAGTAAGGAAAAGAGAACAATTTCAAAACCTTAATTTTAGGGAAAGTATACAAATCGACAGATTCAAAAAATAAAAAATCAAGCGTTGCATAGAATAAGATGAATATAGATAGAAATATCGCTTAAAATCAAAGAACTGAACCAGTTTTGGTTCGATCTAAAAGAGATCTGAAACCCTAATATTTAGGGTAAGTAAGAATCAACAGAGATACTCAAAGATCCATACCCATAATAGAATAAGAATGAACATTGACGGAATCTTGAAAAGGTCAAGAATTTGAACTGATTATGGTTTGATTCTTGTGAGATCCGCTTTCCATGTTTAGGCAAGCAGTATGGAGAAGGATCCATTACCGGGGGGGGGGGGGTCAGATATGGCAAGAAATAGCCGTGGAATCCCATGTTAGGTGGGACTAGGAGAGGAATTTGGGGGGAAAGACGGCTAGGGTTTGAGAGATAAAAGATGAGAGGATTCAAGGGCGGTGGACGGGTGAAAATGATTTAGGGTTAGGGGGGTTTGGGTATAGTTAAAAGGGAGGGTGTAATGTGGGCCGTTGATCTCAGAGATCAACGACCATGATTTAAAGAGGTTTTTCGGTCGAGTAGGTTTAGTTGATTGGGCTGGGGTTATTTGGTTAGAGCTGGCGTATTAGGTAATTGGGCTGGGGGTTGATCCGAAAATAGGTAGAATTTAGGCTAGTTTTTCAAATACCCAATATTTGATAAATAAATAATTTATCAAAGTAATTAATAAACAACAAAAATATGACTTGTGCACTAAAATAATTAAAAATAATTACTTAACGTTATAAGAATATAAAAGTCATTTTCTACATATATAATGTAATTATTCATGCATATGGGCTATTATTACAAAAAGTGCAATTAGCCTTAAAATGCAAAAATAATTATAAGAAATGCACCGAAAAATATTTAAAACCTCATGTTGGTATAAATGATAAGTTTAGATGATTAAATCATCATAAAAATAATTTGGAGGATAATTATTGGATACTTATATATAAAAATACAAAAATAAATTGGTTTAAAGCCTTTAAAAATTATGAAAAAATACTTGTGTAAAGAGGGGTGTTTTATATATATATATATATATATATATATATATATATATATATATATATATATATATATATACACACACACACATACACACCCCTCTTTACCCGGGAATGATGAAAAAATTATCGGGTAAAAAAATGATAACCTTTTGACCGAATGGGCTGATTTAAAAAATAGAGGCCAGACTCCGATTTCTAAGTTGCCTACATATCCTCGGTTTTAACAGGAATCGGGCCACGTGTAGTTCTGGACCCAACGGTGAATGAAACCGATGGAATTGTTATGGGAATGGTTGTGTGTTTCGGAAAGGGTTCTTTTTGGGAAGGATAGTATCGGGTGCAGAGTTATGAATGGGAATCTGAAACGCAATGGATGTGTTATAGAGCAAGTATCTGAATAGCCATAGAGAAAAGTGAGTAATTTATGAGAGTCGGTTATGTTTAAAACGTTTGCGGAATGTGAACGTTGTGAATGGAAACCTGAGCGAAGATTGCTCCCGTTTGAAGAACAATTACCTCCCGAATTACATGCAAAACATAAAATATGATGCATGCAAAATATATATGGGTTGATGCGAGAATTTAAACATGATGCAAATTCCCTTAGGACCATGAAGATTGTCTTCGGACGGTGAGGATGATGTCCTTAGACCATGACGTCCCAGGCCATGAATCATGTGATAAGGGATTCACATGCCATGAAATGATATTCTCGGGCCATGAGAATGGAGCCTCTGAACCGTGACGTCTTTGAATAATGCTGTGCAGTATTGAGAGATCCTCAAGCCATGACATGGTATCTTCAGGCTATGAGGATGATGCCTTCAGACTATGACGCCTTTGGATAATATGGCGATGTTTGTAGACATGTGATTTTTGACCCTCCCCAAGATTTTTTTTTATTTTAGCATGTAAATATTTAATTTAGGCCTAATATCGCTATTTCAACTAATTTGACTCTTTTACTTTATTTTATTACAAGAAAATGAAAATTATAAAAAAAATAGTTTCATTAATGTTTTGTAGTCATTTTTAATCTTGAAAAATACCAAAAATAGTTTGTTTTTAGGGTCAGTCTTATTTTAATAGTTATTTTACTTAAGTAGGACTAATTAATAAATGAGATCGCATTTTTAGTCTCGTTCGCGGGGAAAGAATAAAATTTAGGCTCAAACGACCCATTTTAGGCCTATTTTTTTTGGATCTAACCCATAATTCTCAAGCCCATATTCCTAGGCCCATACCCCTTAACCTAAAAAACCCTACAAATACCTGGATCCCTACACTCTGTGAAAGGAGCCGAAAGAGTACAAAAATAGACTCTAAGACCCTAAGACCCTATAGATACAACCATCAGCGCCGTTTTTCATGAGATAGGAGCCCCCTTTGAATTATCTTCTGAACAAAACCACAGACCTCCCCCCATCGTTCTACTACTCCTTACCCAAAACCAAACAACCCTCCGTTCTTCATCTTCTTCTTCATCAGAAACACACACACTCACAAGAAGAACGAATGAGAGGAACAGAGCAACAAACACCGCTTGAAAACACTCCATAACCATCAAGCATTCCAGTCCAAAGTCAAAGAATCGAGTCAAGGTGTCCGTTGTAGCCGAGTTCGAAGAGGTTTGGTCGAGTTTCGCTGGGATTCCGGCGAAGCATTTCGTTTTTCTGTTCGAGGTCCTCATTTGCTCGCCGATTCGAGGTCCGTTGTTGAGTCTTGGTCGGGGTTCCTTGCTCGAAATTGTTTCGATTTTTTCATTGGATTTTAGATTTGAGGTCAATCTTCATCTCTTTCTTTATTAAGGTTAAATTTTGGTGTTATATCCTGATATGTTATCTGTTTGAGTGAAACTCTATTATAGATAAAATTGTTATTGGCTCTTAATTGTTTCAAAATTAATCTTGAAATCATGTGCATCTTCTAAAAAATAAAAATCTTGAGAATGAGGCATTTCTTTACTGGCCATAGTTAAGAGCCTGCAAGCTGTTTGATAAAAGGATTCTCGTTGTCCTACTCTGCGAAACATAAAGCTTGGTGCAAGTCTGTTAGTGGAACCGCGGAAGGGGCTTTCATGGACTAATGTGGTTGACTCGCTAGTTTGGGGAGATTCATTGGTAGCTTTTGCATGTTATTTTCCTCTAGAAAGAATTAATGGAGGAGTTGTCTCCAGCTGTTGCTGTTACACTCAGCTTACGCACCTCTATCTGTGATAACCCTGCAATTTCGAACAATATGGAAATCACAAGGCTCAAATTAGTGACTGACACAGCTAGCTTAATTTCAGATCATCCATCTTTGTTGCATGTTGAGCCCAATACCAGTTGGGATGGAAATAACAACGGTAATATCAATGATGGGTTGAATGATTTCTTTGCTTAGTTCAACAAGAGTTGTAGTAATCTGATCCTTGTAAATAAACGTAGCTACCCATTTTGCTCATTTAGTTCATAATAATTGATTGCTGTACATGTTCCAAAACCGTTAGTATGCCTTTATGAACATTCTCTTAACAAATACATCGCGATTGTGTACACGTTCGCGTGACAGAATTACAGTCTTAAAAACAAAATCGGGGTAAGCGTTTGCGCAACTCTGACTAAACCTTTCTTAATAATAACAAAGCGTTATTAATTGTGGACACGTTCGCGTGACATGATTTTTGACGCGCCAAACAAAATGGGTACACGTACGCATGACCTGTTTTCAAGATAATTTTCTTAATTAAAAAGCGGTAAAAGGTAAAAGCACATAGGTTCTTAAATAAGTCATTAGATAATTTTAATAAGCCAAGTATGATCAAAGCGACCGTGCTAGAACCACGGAACTCGGGAGTGCCTAACACCTTCTCCTGAGTTGACAGAATTCCTTACCCGGATTTCTGTGTTTCGCAGACATTAAATCAGAGCCAAATCTCCTCGATTCAGGATTCTAAGCCGGTGACTTGGGACACCATAACTATCTCAAGTGGTGACTCTGATCTTAGATAAATCATCCCGTTTCGATTGTGACTTAAATTGGAAAAAACTACCTTACACTCCTTTACGGGGGTAGGAAAAAGGAGGTGTGACAGCTCTGGCGACTCTGGTAGGGATCGAACCCAGAATCTCTGGTTCAAGGTTCAAGAATTCGAGCTTAGAATAATTGTTATATTTGGCTTTATTTATTATCTGGTTTTATTACATGTTTGTGCCTAATGTGCTAAATGCCGTTTTTTATCGTTTTGATATTATTTGAACTGTGTATAAACTGCTACGAAACCCATCTCTTCTCACCTTCGGCGATGTGCACGCTGGCGTGACTCCTCTTCTGTTAGTGTCATACCTTAAATTAGGAAGAGGCTCGGACAAGTTACAAAGCCGGATGGCCTTTTGGTTCCCGGTACGTAGCCCCCCCCGGCTCGAGTTGTCTGCTCGGGTACAAGTCTAGAACAACATACCCAGGTTTTGAATCTAGAATAACTCAGCCTCATGCCGGATCCCTAGTAGGAACGCTTGTTTGCGTCATATGCATTTGACTTTGGGGACTTAACACAAGGGTTGGGTCCGTCTAGGACAGGTGTACCCAAAATATAAAAGACCATCCTGATGCATCCTAGGTGCTACTTGTTGCAATCTTCAAGGGTAAAAGGGTCATTTGGTGGACCAATAATAGTTGAGGGCAACTGAAAAAAAAAAAAGAAAAAAAGAGAGGGTGAAGTGTGAAAATGAAGAAGTGGAGCCCAGTTATAATTTTCTTTCACACTTTTTCACGAAAAAAAAATCAAAAAAGATTGAAAATGAAAAAAAAATCCAAAAAAGATTTTGCACTTTCCCGTCATTTTTTTTGTATCAAAAAAAGAGGAAAAAGAAAATCCAAAATTTTTTACATGTTTCATCATTTTCAAGGAAAAGATAAATTTTTTTTTCTCTAAATTAGTTATTTTTTTTATTTCTCGCCTGCATCCAATCTGTCCGAACTACGCATACCTGATTCTCGTCTTTCGGGGCGTGATAAGTAGGCAGCCCACATAGGGTCCGGTCTTCCTAGTAAGTTCTAGGTTCTTGGCTTTACGGGGTCTTAGCCAAATTTGCATTTTAGCCACTTTTAGCCACATAGGTTAATTTAGAAAAATAGTCACAACCATGTCTTGCATGTGTCTAGTAGGGAATGTTATTGTCTCACATAGTGTTGGTTTCAGTTTTCTCATACAGGTGTGGATCTACTTATCGGAGTTTGAGTATGACAGATACCCCGGGACCACTACATTTAGGAGCTGCCTGAGGAGCCTTTTTATGTTTCTGAGTCTATATTTCATGTTTTAATTTCTAGCCTGTATAGTAGTATTCAGTCATTTAGTTGATGCTAGAGTCTGTCATAGTCTAGTTAAGTTTGTCGAATCTTTTGTTATTATTTCTTATTTTGTATTTGAAAAATGTATTATAAGTCAAAAATCCAAAAAAGATATTTTGCGTTTTTATATTTCCGTTAGAAGTTTCTTTAGAAATACTACACCTAGAAATTAAAAAAAAAAGAAGAAATTTTGAGGTTGTTTTTCCTTTAGAAAATTAATATCTAGAACTCAAAAAAAAAATTGCTTTTATATTTCCTTTAGCATACTAGGACTAGAAATTCAAAAAAAAAAGGATTTTTTCTTTTTTGATACGTCTGTACAAGTTTTCTTTAAGATATTAATTCCAAAAGCCAAAAAGATTTTCCTTTGAGGTTCTTCTTTCGGAAATTAATAAAACAAAAAAAAATATTCTTTCTATTTTCACTAGAACTTTAAGACAGTTTACATAGAAGAAAAAAAAAAATACTCTATCTTTGGTTTATTTTCAGTGTTTCTCCCTTAGGTAATCAAACTGAAATCCAAAAATATTTTTTTATCTTTTTCATTTCTTGCTTCGAAATCTTTCCTCAGGATATCAAACGAAAATTCAAAATATTTTTCTTTGGTTTATTCTTTAGATTTCCTTCCTAAAAAAAAGAAAGAATCAAAAATATTTTTCTCTTCTAGGGTTTTTCCTTAATAATTCCCATGGAGTATTTGTTTCAAAAAAAGAGAGAGAGAAAAAAAATATATACTCGTTAAGCTTGAGTTTAGAATAGGTTATAGAACATTAATTATAGAAAATTAAAAAAAAAAGAGATTTGCTTCTTTTGTTTCTCTTTTTTCATCATAGTAGTCATTAAGGTAGAAAAAAAAAAGAAAGAAAGGAGAACGTTAGTTTGTTTACTTTATTCCAGATCTTCACGAACTACGCAAAGATCTGATTCATGCGGTGTCATGATACGTAGGCAACCTACATAGGGTTCGATCGAATCATTTTTTTTATTATTAAAAGAAAAAAAAGGAAAAAAAAAAGAAAGAAGGAAAAGAAAAAAAAGGAAAAAAAGGGTTGAAATTTTGGGATGTGAGAATTGAGAGGAAAGAAAAGAGTGATAATTACAAAAAACGAGGAAGGAAAATGAGCAAGCAAGTGCTAGAAAAAGAAAGAAAAGAAAAGATTGAAATGAATAAATTGGGATGATGCCAAGTGACCTTGTGACCCTCGAAGTCATTCTTGAACTATTAATTGTTGCTAGGTGCATTGCACTTAATGTGATATTTTTAGTTGTTAAATGCCCTAACGCTAACATGATGACTTTATTTTGCTCATTGTTGTTATCTTCATAGCAGAAGGGTGGTTGGTTTGTGGTTCCTAAAGTGGTAACTCCTCTCTACAACATAGGGTCAAAAGGCAATGACAGACAACAACAGAATTGAGTTGGTTGATACCGGTGCCAGAAAGCAATTGGTTGAACAGGACACTGGGTTGGTTGAAGAGGTAAAGATGTTAAGATAACACATGGCGGACATGTATCAGGCTTGGATGAATGGGAAGGCACCACCCCCGCCACCACCTAGCTTCTTAGATGCTACCCTTACCCAAACTCCGGTCATAATGCCTGATGATCCCCTATACTCTCCAGATCCACCCGCTTATCACAGCTTTCCCAACCACCCTAGTAGCTCCATCACTCGTCCTCCAATTACCTTTCCCCAAAATTGCCCTCCTGTCATATCCACTATCCCCAACAATGAACACCCATTCAAAGCTCATGATGCCCAATATTACCCCTTAGAGGTTGCCCACAAGGTTCCTGACTCATACAATCAGAACCCTCAGAATGAGCCTCATGTTGAAAATGAAAAGGTCACAGGAAAAGAAGGGCGAGATGAGATATCTAGGAAGCTGAAAGGTATAGAACAGTCCTTAAGGAGCATGCAAGGGATGGGAAATCAGATTAACATGTCTTGCAATGACTTGTGTATGTTCCCTGATGTTCATTTGCCCGCGGGGTTTAAAATGCCAAAGTTTAACTTGTATGATGGGCGTGGGGATCCAGTAGCCCATCTGAGGGGTTATTGCATTGAAATGAGAAGTGTTGGCGGGAAAGATGATTTGTTGATGACATATTTCAGCGAGGGCTTAACTGGGGCAGCCTTGCAATGGTATACTCGTCAAGATGTCAATAAGTGGCATAAATAGGATGACATGGCTCAAGATTTTGTTCGACACTTTCAGTACAATCTAGACATTATCCCAGACCGCTCCTCCCTATCAGAAATGGAAAAGAAACCGGAGGAAAGCTTTAGGGAGTTTGGGCTCAGATGGAGGGAACACGTTGTTCGAGTCAGTCCCCCGATTGGTGAGGAAGAAATGGTTGAGCTTTTCCTACAAGCCCAGGGGCCCACCTACTTCAGTAATTTGATCCCGGCCTTGGGTAAACCTTTCAATGATGTGGTAAAAATGGGGGAGATGGTAGAAGAGAGAATCAAGTCAGGCAAAATCATGAGTTATTCAGCATTGAAAGATACTACAGAAGACATTCAGAGCATCTCAGTAAGTTTGGGTGGAAGAAAGAGAAATAGAAAAGATGATCCGGTGGGCATTCCTGCTCAACGCTTTCAGCCTCGATATCGACCCCATGGATATCCCTATGCACCAGATAATCCTCCCCAATGCTACTTCTCTCCACAGAACCCCCAAAGTCATACATCACTTTCCCAATACCCCATCCACAATGCACCTCCATATGCTCCACATCCACAAGGCCCGCGATGGCCCGCACCACTTCCACAAATGTCTTACCCGCCCCCTCAAGCATATCAACCACCTGCCCGCAAAAGGTTCCAACCGAGGCCAGAGTACAAAATGAAAAGACAGCAGAAAAAAGAAAAGATTTTCACTCCTATTGGAGATTCATATGCCAGTTTGTTCCAAAGGTTGAGGCAATTGGACATGTTGAAGCCGATTCAGAGAAAAATTCCGAACCCTCTTCCAAAGAACTTGGATTATTCTCAAAGGTGCGCATATTGCTCTGATACCCCGGGTCACAGCACAGAAAAGTGTTGGCATCTGAAAAAAGCAATTCAGAAGCTTATTGATGCAGGTGACATTGTCGTGCAAAATCCAGATGCAATAGACACTAGCCAAAGTCCATCGCCTGTTGATAATGAGACGCATTTGGTGGGTATAATTTGTTTTGGAAAATAATATGAGAATTCTTTTGAGATACTCGGAGGTCCACGTGCTGCAAAGCTTTCAGCGCTATCAGAGGTTGATATTAAGAACGAGCTGGCAAAAGGGACCCAAAAGCAATTTGCTAAAGTCAATGTGATGGAGACTTGTGAAGGTCCTAGTAATGTTGATGCGGAACTCAGTGGCTAAGATATCGTGCTTAGTAATTGGAAAGACGCTCCATCTCTTGGCTAGCCGGGGAGGAGTCTTGGTGTTTCATTTTGTTGTCATTTCTATTGTCCGGGTTATTTCAGGGTTGTAATCCGAATATTGTCTTATGACTCAAACCCTTCTATCCTTTTATTTTGTCTAGTTCGTTTAGTCGTAAGCAAACTCGTTTATTGTTATCTAGGATTGTTCTAGGGTTGTAACCCCAGTTTATTTTGTTGTTCAAGCCCTTTCACCGTTTGTCTAGTGCAATTTTCTACTTTCTGTTATTTCTAGTCCTTTTTAGTTTAGTTCTCTTTTCCTTTGATAGTTCTTTTCATGCTGGCTCTAGTGACATGATATGCACGCATAATAATTCTCAGCCCGGTCTTACAAGTTAGTCTAATCATGAAGCAATGAAACAATTTTGAAGATGATATAGACATTTGAGGGAAATAAGTACAAATTTGGACATTTGGAGATCATTTGAAGCCCAAACTGTGTGAAACTGGGGCAGATGGTTTGGGAAGTTAAGAGGACGACAAGAATATTACAAGAAAGTGCGTCCCAGACAATTCGAAGCAAGCAACTTTCAATTCAAGTGCATCTCAAGATACAACATAAAGCCAATGGAGTTTGCTCAAAACTGACGGAGCACATCCATTTTGAAGAAGAAATCACCCAAGAAGAGCTCTGTACTTGACAAGGCACTAAAGAAAGGTGAAAGGCATATCTGTGATACCAACGCCGATGCTGCAAACAAAATGCTATGCATGATTTTCATTTTTCATCTTCAGGTTACATGTGTTACACTTGGTATTCTTAGAGATTGGGAGGCCCTCTTTCTGCTATCTAAACACTTTATCCTTTGTTACCCCTTTTGAGCCTTATTTGTTTTCTTTCATACCCCTTTTTTGGAATCAGTAGCAAAGTTCAGAAACACAGATACAGAGGATAAATAAAGAAGAGAAAAGAGGAAAAAGGGAAGAGGAAAAGAGAAAAAATTGAAAAAAAGGAAAAAGAAAAAAAAAACGAAGGAAAAGAAAAAGAAAAGAAAAAAAAAGAGGAAAAGAAAAAGAGAAAAGTATAAAAACAAAGCAATTCCTATGTCATGAACTACGTTCGACCTGATTCCTTTTAAGGATACGTAGGCAACCTCACAGTTCAGTCCCATCTAAATAAAATTCGAAATTCCCAAGGCAAGGAAACTGGGGCAGAAGTTGCGGTTTTGTAAAAGATCTGATTCCAAAAGTTGTAATTCTGAACCTATTCAAGTTGTTTTGAGCCTTTATGATATCCTTTCTTTCTAACCCTGTCCAAAAGCCACATTACTGTCCAATAAAGACCTCCCAGATAATCTTTGAGAGTGCCGAGCTAGACATGCCAGGAGCATATGATGTTTTACTATGGGTAATGCCTTGTCATCTGCGAAATCAGAGGAAATAAAAAGAAAAGAACAAAATGAGAGAGTCCTACTGGTGAAAACCTTCACAGGCACCATAAGACGACGGTGAGTAGAGAGAAAGAACAAAATGAGAGAGGCTTGATGGTGAAAACCCTTCGGGCACCACAAGTCGAATAAGGTTCGTGAATCAGCTAGGATGATCGGAGCATTGAAGCCCAGTTTCACGACAAAGATGGTACATCAAGATTTGAACATTAGACTTTCTTGATAGATTAGGCCATTAGTCCAAAAATGCGTGTCATGGTCATTAGAGTTGGTATCCACATCTGATAAGTTTCTACATTGTAGTTTTCTTGCTAGATCTCATGTCTTTCGATTGTCCCTTACTCTGCTCCTTTTGTTGTTCAAGTCCTCTTTTGAGTTAGTTTGGTCAAAACAAGTGAGAAATGACTTCAAAATATGCTACCAGCTTTCCAATTGCACAAAGCGAAATCTGTCTGGCACATCAAAGTGGCATAAGTCAGGAAAGAACAACATGCGCACTGAGTCGGTAACAATCAACGTGCTTTGGAATTCATGTGAAATACAAAGGTTTGGTATATGTCAATTCACGAACAATGCAACAGATAGAGGGTGTTGGGTTTGAACGGATCAAAGGCATTTTCTGTGATAAGGTTGACAGAGAAGTTGGTTAACCAATAACAAGCAAGGTTTTCCGAGTGGGAATCAAAGATTATCATGAAAAGTGAAGGAGCAAGAGACCTCAAGGCCAAGGCCAGTGACCTACGTCAGGAAAGAACAGCAAGCGCACTGAGTTGGTAAAGATCAATGTGTTTTGGGATTCATGTGAAATACAATGGTTCGGTAAATGTCAATTCATGAGCAAAATGCAACAGGTAAAGGATACTGGGTTTGAACGGATCAAAGGTATTTTCTGTGATAAGGGTGACAGAGAAAGTGGTTAGTCAATAAGCAGGCAAAGTCTTTCAAGTTGAAATCAAGGTTATCATGGCAAGTGAATGAGCAATCGCCCGCAAAGTCAAGGCCACAAACCAACCACCATGTTTAAACTCACAAGTTTTCTTTGTTTGAAACAGGGACGGAAGCTATGTTCATATCAAAGCTTGGAAGCTTGAAATTTTCAGGTCTAATGCCCCAATTCTGCTTACGCAAAGGCTATTGAGAAGATCACACATCACCCCTAGGAGAAACACTTCTTAGTCTGGGTCTTTCAAGTTATATTTTATTTTAGGAGACACACTTCCTAAATTGAGATTTCACCCCTAGGAGACGCACTTCCTAGTTTAGGTCATTTAAGTTCAGCCCTAGGAGACGCACTTCCTAGTTTGGTTCATTCAAGTTTCACCCGTAGGAGATGCATTTCCTGATCTGGGTCATTTAGTTTTATTTTTAACAAACACATTTGCTGGTCAAAGTTTCTGGGTTTTACTCACATGAGATACACATCCTAGTCGAGTCTCTAGTTTACTTTCATCATTGCATCAATAACATAAGTGGTTCACAGTTTTGCTAACAACTCACAAATCTTCCGAGTGCAAACTGGGGCAGAAAATTTTGTTTGTTTTGTTATTTTGATTGCAGGCACCCACCTGGAGAACAAGGGAAGACAATTCAAGTTTCAAGGGAAAGCAGTTTCGAAGGGAAAGCAGGTCTAGTTTAGCAATCAGGCGCCCACCTGGAGAACAAGGGAAAACAGTTCAAGTTTCAAAGGAAGACAGTTCAAGTTTCGAGGGAACACAGAAAGTTTCAGCAATCAGGCGCCCACCTGGAGAACAAGGGAAAACAACTCAAGTTTCAAGGGAAAGCAGGTCAAGTTCAGCAATCAGGCGCCCACCTGGAGAACAAGGGAAAACGGTTCAAGTTTCAAAGGAAGACAGTTCAAGTTTCGAGGGAACACAGAAAGTTTCAACAATCAGGCGCCCACCTGGAGAACAAGGGGAAACAACTCAAGTTTCAAGGGAAAGCAGGTCAAGTTTAGCAATCAGGCACCCACCTGGAGAACAAGGGAAAGCAGCTCAAGTTGCAAAGGAAAGCAATTCGAAGATCAAGCAACCAGGAGCCCACCTGGAGAACAAGGGAAGACAACACAAGGTGCAAGGGAAAGGAAAGCAGTTCAGGTTCAGTAATCAGGCACCCACCTGGAGAACAAGGGAAGATAGTTCAAAGGAAAAGCAATCTCAAGAGAAAATAGTTCTAAGTTCAGCAATCAGGCGCCCACCTGGAGAACAAGGGAAAGCAGCTCAAGTTTCAAGGGAAAGCAGTTCAAGTTTCAGCAATCAGGCGCCCATCTGAAGAACAAGGGAAGATAACACAAGTTTCAAGGGAGAAGCAGTTTCAAAGGAAAGAAGTTTGAGTATCGGCAATTAGGCGCCCACTTGGAGAACAAGGGAAAGCAACTCAAGTTTCAGAGGAAAGCAGTTCGAGTTTCAGCAATCAGGCGCCCACCTAGAGAACAAGGGAAGGTGATTCAAGTTTCAAAGGAAAGCAATTTCAAGGGAAGGTAGTTCAAGTTTCAAGGGAAAGCAGTTTCAATGGAAGACAGTTCAAGTTCAGCCATTAGGCGCCCACCTGGAGAACAAGGGAAGACAATTCAAGTTTCAAGGGAAAGCAGTTTCGAAAGAAGACAGTTCAAGCTCAGCAATCAGGCGCCCACCTGGAGAACAAGGGAAGATAGTTCAAGTTTCAAGGGAAAGCAGTTTCGAAGGAAGACAGGTCAAGTTCAGCAATCAGGCGCCCACCTGGAGAACAAGGGAAGACAGTTCAAGTTTCAAGGGAAAGCAGTTTCGAAGGAAGACAGGTCAAGTTCAGCAATCAGGCGCCTACCTGGAGAAACAAGGGAAGACAGTTCAAGTTTCAAGGGAAAGCAGTTTCGAAGGAAGATAGGTCAAGTTCAGCTATTAGGCGCCCACCTGGAGAAACAAGGGAAAATAATTCAAGTTTCAAGGGAATGTGGTTTCGAAGGAAAACAGTTCAAGTTTCAAGGGAAAGCAGTTCAAGTTTTAAGGGAAAGCAGTTCAAGTTTCAAAGGAAGACAGCTCAAGTTTCAGCAATCAGGCGCCCACCTGGAGAATAAGGGAAAACAATTCGAGTTTCAAGGGAATGCAGTTCAAGTTTCAAAGGAAGACAGTTCAAGTTTTGGCAGTCAGGCGCCCACCTAGAAAACAAGGGAATTCACTTCAGAATGTAATTCGAGTCAGCAACAAAAGAAGCTCGCGGCAAGAATGCAAGTCGACAGTCCGAGATGATCAACAGAAGTTAGTCACAATCAAAAAATAAAAAAAGAAAAAACAAGAAGTGAATCCAAATGCAGAAGTTGATGAAAGATGTGAGCTGCTCAAGACATGGATGAGGTCACAAGCACTGCATGTCCGATCTTGATCCGAAAAGCTGAAGTAGAATAAACTAGCACCTGCAACTAGCAAACGTCAAGGTTCAAATCTAAAGTCTGCATGAAAAACCATTCAAGACTCAAGATCAAGCTTCAGAAGACTTATAGATAGGAATCTTGTTACTCATAGTTGACAGGCTTAGTTAGTCTTTTTCATTTTGATTTTGATGTAATAACAGGACCGCGGACCGGAACCTCAACGGAACAGCACCTCGATCGGCTCTTTACTTCGGTATACTCCATCATCTCACTCACTTCTGAACTACACGTGGCCTGATTCCTTTATGGCCAAGGATATGTAGGTAGCTCAGATACCAGGGCTCGGTCACATTCCCCTTTTTCTTAGTTTTGGTCTCTCTAAATAAGGATCGGGTCAAAAAACTTGTCTAGTCGTTCTTTGTCTGAAAATACTTCGTGTTTCCAGTCAAAGAGGGGCAGCTGTAGACGTGATTTTTGACCCTCCCCAAGATTTTTTATATTTTAGCATGTAAATTTTTAATTTAGGCCTAATATCGCTATTTCAACTAATTTTGACTCTTTTACTTTATTTTATTACAAGAAAATGAAAATTACAAAAAAATAGTTTCATTAATGTTTTGTAGTCATTTTTAATCTTGAAAAATACCAAAAATAGTTATGTTTTAACAGTCAGTCTTATTTTAATAGTTATTTTACTTAAGTAGGATTAATTAATAAATGAGATCGCATTTTTAGTCTCGTTCGCGGGGAAAGAATAAAATTTGGGCTCAAACAACCCATTTTAGGCCTAATTTTCGGATCTAACCCATAATTCCCAAGCCCATAATTCCTAGGCCCATACCCTTTAACCTAAAAATCCTACAAATACCTGGATCACTACACTCTATGAAAGGAGCCGAAAGAGTACAAAAATAGACTCTAAGACCCTAAGACCTAGAAACCCTAAGACCCTCCATTCTTCATATTCTTCTTCATCAGAAACACACACACTCACAAGAAGAACGAATGAGAGGAACAGAGCAACAAACACCGCTTGAAAACACTCCATAACCATCGAGCATTCCAGTCCAAAGTCAAAGAATCGAGTCGAGGTGTCCGTTGTAGCCGAGTTCGAAGAGGTTTGGTTGAGTTTCAGTGGGATTTCGGCGAAGCATTTTGTTTTTCTATTCGAGGTCCTCATTTGCTCGCCGATTCGAGGTCCGTTGTTGAGTCTTGGTCGCAGTTCCTTGCTCGAAATTGTTTCGATTTTTTCATTGGATTTCAGATTCGAGGTCAATCTTCATCTCTTTCTTTATTAAGGTTAAATTTTGGTGTTATATGCTGATATGTTCTCTGTTTGAGTGAAACTCTATTATAGATAAAATTGTTATTGGCTCTCAATTGTTTCAAAATTAATCTTGAAATCATGTGCATCTTCTAAAAAATAAAAATCTTGAGAATGAGGCATTTCTTTACTGGCCATAGTCAAGAGCCTGCAAGCTGTTTGATAAAAGGATTCTCGTTGTCCTACTCTGCGAAACATAAATCTTGGTGCAAATCTGTTAGTGGAACCGCGGAAGGGGCTTTCATGGACTAATGTGGTTGACTCGCTAGTTTGGGGAGATTCATTGGTAGCTTTTGCATATTATTCTCCTCTAGAAAGAATTAATGGAGGAGTTGTCTCCAGCTGTTGCTGTTGCACTCAGATTAAGCACCTCTATTTGTGATAGCCCTGTAATTTCGAACAATATGGAAATCACAAGGCTCAAATTAGTGACTGACACAGCTAGCTTAATTTCATATCATCCATCTTTGTTGCATGTTGAGCCCAATACCAGTTGGGATAGAAATAGCAATGGTAGTATCAGTGATGGGTTGAATGATTTCTTTGCTTAGTTCAACAAGAGTTGTAGTAATCAAATCCTTGTAAATAAACGTAGCTAGCCCATTTTTCTCATTTAGTTCATAATAATTGATTACTGAACATGTTCCAAAATTGTTAGTATGACTTTATGCACATTCTCGTAACAAATACATCGTGCTTGTGTACACGTTCACGTGACATAATTACATTGTTAAAAATAAAATTGGGGTATGCGCTCGCGCAACTCCGACTAAACCTTTCTTAATAATAACAAAGCGTTATTAATTGTGGACACGTTCGCGTGACATGATTTTTGACGCGCCAAACAAAATGGGTACACGTACGCGTGACCTGTTTTCAAGATAATTTTCTTAATCAAAAAGTGGTAAAAGGTAAAAGCACATAGGTTCTTAAATAAGTAATTAGAAAATTTTAATAAGCCATGTATGATCAAAGCGACCGTGCTAGAACCACAAAACTCGGGAGTGCCTAACACCTTCTCCCGGTTAACAGAATTTCTTCCCCGGATTTCTGTGTTTTGCAGATATTAAAACAGAGTCAAATCTCCTCGATTCGGGATTCTAAACCAGTGACTTGGGACACCATAACTATCCCAAGTGGCGACTCTGATCTTAGATAAATCATCCCATTTCGATTGTCACTTAAATTGGAAAAAACTCCCTTATACCCCTTTCTGGGGGTAGAAAATAGGAGGTGTGACATTGTTTCAACCTATGAAATGCAGAGATATGATCATGGGTCATATAAGCGAAACAAGATAGAGCTTAGTCTTGCATAAGATTGGGACTGAGCTTAGCCCCCGGGAAGGCAAAATAGTGCTAGATTTCAAGTAGCGTAGCATTCGGTATTAGGCAAGGAAAGGCAGAGCTTAGCCTTATGCAATTGGGGAGGCAACGCTTAGCCTCATGCAAGAAAGAGAGACAGTGCTTAGTCTCATGCAATGAAAGGCAATGCTTAGCCTTATGCAATTTAGGGAGGCAATGCTTAGCCTCATGCAGGAAGAAGAGACAAGGCTTAGTCTCATGCAATAAAAGGCAATGCTTAGCCTTATGCAAAATGGGAGGCAATGCTTAGCCTCATGACAGAAAGGGAGACATGGCTTAGTCTCATACAATGAAAGGTAATGCTTAGCCTTATGCAGTTAAGGGGGCAGGGCTTAGCTCATGCAAACTGGGAGGCAATGCTTAGCCTCATGCAAGGGAAGGATAATGAGTGATAGCAAGGTATATTCTTATCCGGAGACATGTTTGCGTTTGGCAGCCTTGTCGTTATAAAGATAGTGATTTTGATACGTGTATACTTGCGAATACTCCTGTCATGTTCATTTTGCCTGCATCCAAAGAAAAATCGTGAGTTTTGCGAGGAAGGTTGGTTCGTGTCTTCGCCTGCTTGCTTTGCTTTGCTTGGCTTTGGGGATCCAATTTGAATTACCCTGGGTAACATCTGACTTCCATAGAAATAAAGTTTTTGAAAAAATATGCATGCATAGTTATTTTAAAACATAGTACTTTATGATATCGAGTAAATTGGATGAATCAATGACCGTGACACTTTTAGAGACATTGCGACTTCCTTACATTCTCCTCAAAATTCTAACCCAATTTAGAATTTGACCATTCTACATATGACGGAGTTGGCTGGACTTGCTCTGAAATTTTGAGAGTCCTTCTTAAAATTCTGCCCCAGTTTCGACCATGGGGACAATGAAGATTTTATTAAGATGTGACCGAACCCACAGGGCTGCCTACGTATCCCCTCTTAAATGGGAATCAATTCAAGCGTAGTTCAGTTACATCAAATAAAGAAATGCAAACGATCCTAAACATTGTATCTTTTGACTGCGTCTGAATAGGCTTTGGCCAAATTTCTCCGTCCATTTCTGAAAGTATGAGTGCTCCTCCTGTTAGTGCCCTGTCAACCATGTAGGGCCCTTTCCAATTAGGTAAAGATTTCCCTTTGGCTTTATCTTGATGCGGGAAGAGCCACTTCAGCACCAGCTGCCCCGGTGCGAGCTGTCTGGGTTTGACCCTTTTGTTGAAAGCTCTGGACATTCTGTTTTGATAAATTTGACCATGGCACACCACATTCATTCTTTTTTCGTCAATAAGAGCTAATTGTTCGTAACGACTTTGTATCCATTCTGCATCACTGAGTTTCGCTTCTTGTATAATTCTCAGAGAAGGGATTTTGACTTTTGCGGGAATTACAGCTTCAATACCGTAGACCAGCAAGTAGGGAATTGCCCCGGTTGATGTGCGAACTGTGGTACGGTACCCAAATAAGGCAAAAAGGTAATTTCTCGTGCCATTTCTTGTGGTTGTCTACCATCTTTCTCAATATTTTCTTCATATTCTAGTTTGCGGCCTCCGTGGCTCCATTCATTTGAGGCCTGTATGCAGTGGAATTCTTATGCTTGATCTTGAAGGTTTCACACATAGATTTCATTATGTCGCTATTGAGGTTGGTGGCATTGTCGGTGATGATAGATTTTGGTACCCCGAATCGGCAAATAATACGATCCCTGACAAAATTTGCGATGACTTTCTTGGTTACAGCCTTGTAAGATGCAACCTCAACCCATTTTGTGAAGTAGTCTATGGCCACTAAAATGAACCTGTGCCCGTTTGAAGCGGTGGGCTCGATCGGACCGATGACATCCATTCCCCAAGCGGCGAAAGGCCAAGGTGCACTTGTTGCATTGAGTTCATTTGGTGGTACCCGTATCATATATGCATGTATTTGACACTGGTGACACTCTTTGGACATATCTGATGCAGTCCGTTTCCATAGTCATCCAAAAGTATCCTGTTCTTAATATCTTCTTGGCTAAAACAAAACCATTCATGTGCGGTCCGCAAGTCCCAACATGTATCTCTTCGAGAAGTTTGGAAGCTTCCTTGGCATCAACGCACCGTAATAATCTTAGGTCCGGAGTCCTTCTGTACAGAATTCCTCCATTGTGGAAGAAATGATTGGATAATCTTCGGAGAGTGCATTTTTGAGTATGGTTTGTATCCTCCGAGTATTCCCCTTTTGCCAAGTATTCCTTGATATCGTGGAACCACGGATTCCCATCCATTTCTTCTTCAACATGAGCGCAATAGGCTGGCTAATTATGGGTTCTTACTGGAATAGGGTTGATGAAATTCTTGTCCGGGTGCTGTATCATGGAGGACAAGGTGGCTAATGCATCTGCAATCTCATTCTGGATTCTCGGAACATGTTTGAACTCTATCTTTGTGAACCTCTTCACCAAATCTTGCACATGATATAGATATGGTAATATTTTGGTATTCTTTGTAGCCCACTCTCCTAGAACCTGATGTACTAAAAGGTCTGAGCCACCAATTATCAGTAATTCCTAGATATTCATGTCTATGGCCAAATTGAGCCCCAAGATGCAAGCTTCGTATTCTGCTATATTGTTGGTGCACGGAAACCTGAGCTTTGCAGATACCGAATAATGCTTACCTGTTTCTGACACCAAAACAACTCCAATATCCACTCCTTTGAAATTCGCAGCCCCATCAAAGAACATTCTCCAACCGTCGTAGGTTTTGGTGATATCTTCCCCTACAAATATGCCTCTTCATCGGGAAAATACATTTTTAATGGTTCGTATTCTCCAGCTATGGGATTTTCTGCAAGATGATCCGCCAACTCTTGCCCTTTGACCGCTTTCTGAGTTACATAGATGATGTTGAACTCACTTAGTTGTATTCCCTGTAGGCAAAGGTTTCTGGAATATATATTTTAGAGGATCCATCCTTGATATGAGATATGTAGTGTAGGCACAAAAGTAGTGCCTCAATTTCTGAGCTACTCATGTTAAGGCGCAGCAGGGGCGTTCTAGCAAGGAATATCGTGCTTCATAGTGTGTGAACTTCTTACTCAAATAGTATATGTCCTTCTCTTTTCTCCCCATCTCATCGTGTTATTCCAAGACACAACCGAAAGCTCCATCTAGTACAGTAGATAGAGTAGTAAAGGTCAACCAGGTTCTGGCGGGACCAGGACTGGTGGTGTGGATAGGTATTCCTTGATTTTGTCGAAAGCTTTTTGACATTCATCAGTCCAACTTGTTGCAGCATCTTTCTTCAGCATTTTGAAAATTGGCTCACTGATCACGGTTGATTGTGCTATGTAGTGGCTGATGTAACTGAGATGCCCCAGGAAACTCATCACATCTTTCTTGCTTTTTGGAGGTGGCAAGCCTTGGATAGATTTGACCTTTGAAGGGTCTAGTTCGATCCCTCGGTGACAGACGATGAAACCTAGCAATTTTCCAGCTGGGACTCTAATGGCACACTTCGCAGGATTCAGTTTCAGATTGTACCTTCGAAGCCGATTAAAGAATTTCCTCAAGTCTGCTATATGATATGTGCTTCTTCTGGATTTGATGATGATGTCATCCACGTACACCTCTATTTCTTTGTGAATCATTTCAGGGAAAATAGTCGTCATGGCTCTCATATAAGTGGCTTCAGCATTCTTCAGGCCAAACGACATCATTTTATAACAATACATCCCCACAGAGTGATAAAGGCTATTTTCTCGGCATCTTCCTCATCCATCTAGATCTGATGGTATCCCGCGAAGCAATCCACAAAGGATTATAGTACATGCTTGGCATAGTTGTCGATCAGTATGTGTATATTGGGTAACGGGAAATCATCTTTCGGACTTGCTTTGTTTAAATCCTGATAGTCGACACATACTTTGACCTTCCCATCCTTCTTCGGAACTGGCACGATGTTAGCCAACCAAGTAGGGTATTCGACCACTCTGAGAACCTTAGCTTTAATCTGCTTGGTGACATCCTCTTTGATTTTCAGACTCCTGTCAGGCTTGAACTTTCTGAGTTTCTGCTTTACAGGCGGACACATCGGGTCGGTAGGTAGTTTATGAGCCACTATAAACGTGCTCAAACAGGTCATATCATCATAAGACCATGCAAAGATATCTTTGTATTCTTTCAGCAAAAGGGGGTACTCTTCTTTCTCTGATGGTGACAGGTGAATGCTTATGTGAGTTTCTTTGACTGTTTCAGAATTTCCCAAATTGACTATCTCGGTTTCTTCCAAATTTGACTTAGGCTTGTTCTCAAAATTTTCCACCTCTTTAACAGTATCCTCAGGGATTATATCTTCCTCTTAATCACTATGGTTATGTTGTGTTGTCTCATTACATATCACAGTCGTCGGTTCATCAGGATAAGTAATAATAATGTTGTAGAGAGAAAATGTAAAGGATGATAATAAATACTAAAATAGCAATGCATTAGATAAATCTTGAAAATATTAAAACAATTACGGCTCGATGACTCGAGCAATTATTTCGAAACAAAATACATCATACAAAATACTGAAAATGTCTTAAATGCTGAAAATTGCTTTTAAAAAAAATAGATCATGCTGATTGCCAGGCTACCCAGGGACTCGACGGGCCCGAGATGGTGCAACAGTCCAGTTCTTGAGGACAACTCCCTTTCCCACGGTCTAAATTGTAAGGTTTTCCTCCACCTCCTCCTCCTCAACTTTTTAATTGCAGTCCATGTCTTAATCGTCCAAAAATAGATTCTTTAGGCCAGCTAAAGGCTCATCTTCTTCAGATCCCCATATCATGTCAGCCTGTTGAAATATCTGAAGCATATGTGGTATTGACTGTTCAAGTGGGTAATAAGGACCACGCCATGGTGGCGACCAATTCTGATACTCGTGATAGGTGTTTTCATACCCCAGCCCCAAAGTTTTGCCATGGCGCTTTAGCTGTATCGGTTTGTTAATCCCTTGGAGATCCTTGACGAGACCCTTTCCGGGTTCGTACCCTATCCATAACAGTATACCTTCAATCTTATTACTCCACCACTTTTCTTTCTCGATTGCATTGGCACGCTCGATGCGACGGTACGTTTCTCCACCCAACTTCCTTCTATTCTCGACAATTGGAACAGTTTGATTGGTGTAAATGGGGTTACTCCTATTCCCGTGGATGATTACTTCCTGATGATTCCATTGAAACTTCACAGCCTGATGTAGAGTCGAGGCCATGGCCCCAAAAACATATATCCAAGGTTGTTCTAACAACAGAATGTATGTGGCGTATATGTCCAATACTTGAAACTCAACATCAAACCAAGTCGGGCCTATCTGCAAACATAGGTTGATTTCCCCGATCGTAGCCCTTTGGGACCCATCAAATGCTTTCACATTCATAGTTCCTGCTCGTATCTCATGCAGACCTTTACCCAATCTCTTCAAAGTAGTCAACAGAAAAATGTTGAGAC
The DNA here is from genome assembly GCF_001879085.1 of Nicotiana attenuata. Taxonomy (NCBI): domain Eukaryota; kingdom Viridiplantae; phylum Streptophyta; class Magnoliopsida; order Solanales; family Solanaceae; genus Nicotiana; species Nicotiana attenuata. Next base: position 62,492,342 of record NC_031991.1, read on the forward strand.
TCGAACCCCCAACTATTAGGACTCTGGCAATGAATTTATCCTCAAATTGTACCGTGATATGCAGTGCCCTGTTGTGAATCAGTCCTTCTAGTGGCAACTCGTCTTTGTGAAAAGTGATCTTGTGGCTTTCCAGTACTTGTCTTACCATATTGGCCATTTCTACGCTAGTGATGTTATTGGGTACATAAGCTTCGTTCAACGCTTTCATCAATGCATTCCTATGTGACTCAAAATTCTGTAGTAGTGATAGAATGGATATCTGAGCAGGGGTTTTGTTCAAATGATCAACCACAAAATATTCTCTTGCTTGCACCTTTCTCCAAAGATCGTCTAGACCAGTTTCAATGATAGGTTGTTTGGGAGCAGCTTCTTTACTTGTTCCTCCCAAATGCTCAGGCGTGTAAACCCTACCGGTCCTGGTCATGCCTTGTGCAACACTTGTTTCTTCCATTTTCCCCTTTCATTTCCTTCTTGCCTCTGCAGCATAGTCCTATGGTATAGCATTGGAATTAAAGGACGGTGTGGGTGCTACCGTCACAGTGAAGGGTGTGGTTGCTTCTACCTCAAATGGAGTTGGCGTGGCTGAGGGCGTTGTTACTTCAACCTCAAACGGAGTTGGTCCGGCTACTTCGACCTCAATCGGTGGCTGAATCTGCACCACAATAGGTGTAAGAATGATTGGAGATATTTTAGGTTCATTCCCTTCACGAATGAGCCCAATCGATTCTTCCGGATCCCATTCTTCATCAGTTTCTATCACATTTACCCCCTCGCCTTTGTGATCCGCGAGGGGGTTATTGCGGACATTTGGTGCAACCTCTTTTGCCTGTATAACCTTGGTGTCAATCAACGTCTAGATCTTATCCTTCAAAGTGCGACATTCATTAATAGTATGTCCCTTCATGTTCGAATGATATGCATATATCTTGTTCTGATTAATCCACTGGGAAGAGTTTTCCATAGCAACAGCGGGAATGGGGGTGACATAACCGGCATCCTTCAGTCTTTCATACAACTGATCAATGGGTTCAGCAATAGAAGTGTATTGTCAAGGTGGTCTACGGTCGAAATTTGGTCTGGGTTTTTGGTAGTTTTGGTGAGCTGGTGGTGGTGAGTGGTAATATGCAGGTTGGGTGTTATAGGTATGGTAAGCGGCAGTAGGTTGTTGGTATCTGGAAGGCGAATGCTGATATGTGGGTGGTGGTGTTTGGTATGTGAGGGGAGACTTTAGACCTTGGGCTACCATTACTGCACCGACTTTTTTCTTTTTAGAGATACCTCCCGACTGCAAGGCTTTGTTTGTAGGCTGTAGTGCCTCAAAATCTGTCACCATTCCACTTTTAATTTCCTTTTCCATTCTTTCTCCCAGTTTGATGACATTAGAGAACTTACGGTTTTCAATGACCATCACCCTCTCATAGTACTGTGGATCTTGAGCTCGGACGAAGAACTTGTGCATCTGTTCTTCTTCCAGTGCTGGCCTTATTTTTGCAGCTTCCAACCTCCATCGAGTAGCATACTCGCAGAAAGTTTCTGTGGGCTTCTTCTTAAGATTTTGAATGTAGAAGACATCTGGCGTATTTTCTATATTAAACCTGAACCGATCCATAAAATTTGACGCCACACTTACCCAATTAACCCATTTCTTCAGGTTTTGACTGATGTATCAGGACATGGCATCTCCAATAAGGCTCCTCATGAACAGCTTCATGCGGATCCTTTCATCTTTGCCAACCCCTACGAGCTTGTCACAATATGTCCTCAAATGTACCTTTAGATCACCTGTTCCGTCGAACATTTCCAACTTAGGAGGTTTGTAACCCTCTGGTAGTTCTACGTCCGACTGGATGCACAAATCTTCATAATTCAAACCTTCGATGCCTTTACCACCTTCCACGACTTGGACTTGACTAGTAAGCTTCTTGAGCCATATTTTTGATGAGCAGGTACTTCTCGGCGGATTCGGGTATGTATAAGGTCTATTATGGAGTGTGGGGTAGGGTTTCCACGTATATGGGGTTGCTTTGATGGACTCCAGGAATTTGGGAGGAGTGGTGGTCGTTGGTTGAGTTTTGAGGATCGGGGGTAGGTTGTAGTGCATTTTGAGGAGTGTGGTAGGTGGTGGTTTGTGGATACTGGGTTGGATGATGATGATGTTGTGGAGGAGTCGGTACTGGTGGAGGATTGGGATTTTGAGGAGGTGTGACATATTGGTGAGATGCGGGAGGATTTTGTTGGTTTTGTATGTTTTAGAGAGGTGCTGGGTTTTTGATGTTTTGTTGGTTGACGTCGGGACGTTCAGAGTAAGCGAAAGGTTTACCAAGTTCCGGACCTGCTCAAGTTCTCCTTGTAACTCCAGTATCTTCTGTTCTAACCGTAAAACCAAGTCATTCTGTGCCGGAGTACTCCGACCATCCGAAGTCTCGACGTTCTCCTCATACGTAGCGTTGTCTTTTCTGATTTTGCTTCTATCATCCATTCTGGCCTTTCCCTTGCTTTTAGGATCACTAGGAGGAGTAGAAGGTGGAGGAACTCTAGATCTAGTATGATATGCTGATGATGCCAGTATGCACGAACCAACCTTAGGGGATAGGAATAAACAAATAGAGAAAAGAAGAAAACAAAAGGTGAACAAGTCAGTGAGGAATATTAGAAGGATGTTTGCAGTATTTAAACACATATTGCAGAATTATAACTTTGCGTCCTAATTTGGGGACCTCATTGTGCCCGAGGTAGACCTAAGCAACATATAAATTTGGAGAAAACCGATGCCAATAATTGCGTCATTTCATTAATATGATAAATGAACCAAATCTCTACTAAAACGGCAATAATGATAAAGAGTCACCAAAGCCTAAAACGAGTCTAGAAAGCAAGTAAAACATAATTCCTAATCTATTTGGTCCCAGATGGACCTTCTCCATGTTTGGCCTTCTTTGCTCCATCGATTAGATTCCCTAGGTCGCGCATGTCCAATAGCAGATATGCCCTTGCTAATAGCCTTCCTTCATTGCCATCCATGTTTTGACAGCCTGCAACCCTGTTTCTCGTCTTCCCCTCAAGCTCCATCAACCCCTGCTCTAAATATTCCAACCTCTCCGTTGACTTAGTAGCGATTTCTCTCCACTCGTTGATTGCTTCCATGTCCAATTTATGTTGTTCCAAATGCCTAGCTTCAAACTTGAAGACCCTTTACGCAGCATATTTGACCTATGCTTCAGCAGCGTCGTCCACAACCCTATTCTTCAGATTAATCCCTGGCGTGATATCCCCTACAATATCATTTACCAACCATGACGGATAGAAGTGCACAGGGCCGACATGATACCGATTTGGCTCGACGGTATCTTTCTCCACAATGAACTTTTGATGCCACATGTGTTGTGCCTCGAACTTGAATGGAATGGCGTTCCCCTGTAAGTCTGCCTTCTACTGAACCATTTTGGAAACTCGTGGTATAACATGCTTTCTCTCGGCTTGACTCATAACTCTGATAAGAGCATATAGATAGAGCCCCCTCAATCCGATTAGCACTAGATGAGAAGTATCTCTCGACCTGATGATGAATTCACTGCCAGGGAATCACTCGAACATCCAATATACTTTGTCGCTAGTCAGATTGTTGAAGAAGTGTGCCCAGCTCACAGCGTTTTTCGGTTACGCAAACCTGTTTGGGATAAAGGTCATTCTCTTCGGATGGTGATAGGCTATGTGGTCATTCCATGTTCATCGCAAAAATTCTTGACGGTATTCTCCCCTCTGAAGGTGTTCCAACAACTATACTTGCAGCAACAGATTGCAACCCTCGAAATGCCCATACCCTTTTTTGCAATAGTCTAAAGCCCGATACATATCAGCCAGAATCATAGGGACAATAGTGTAAGTTTTCCCCTCAATCCCCTCCATTAAAGCCTTAGTGACCACAGCTAGGAGAGTGTGGATCCTTTCTCCTTGTATTGGAAATACCAGCATCCCCAGAAAGAAGACAATGAACACAAAAACTCAGCGGTGAGTCCAACCCAAAGAAGTGATGGCAAACTCATCATGGTACAGGCGGTATGACTTGCTGTGTCTATAACACTCACAGAGGAAATCGAATGGTATATAAGACTTCTTCAAACAGACTAACTCATCATTTTTCCTGAAACCCATCATTTTCAAGAAACCTCGAGGAGTGCGGTTTTCCGGTACCAACAAACCAAGACTATCCCACGGGAGCCCAGCAAAACCTCCCATTTCTTCCAAAAGGGGAGTCATTTCTATGTCAGCAAAGCGGAAAACTGCTCTCTTCTCATCCCAGAACATAGTAGCGGCCATTGTTTGGCTGAATGTCTAACATACACGGTAAATTCTCGAGGACTCTCTTCACATGGTTTTTGTCACTTGGCGGGAGATTTTCCCACCAACCTAGCAGCAAAGGCGGGATATTTCGAACCATGCCGAACCTGGGGACTTCGTGCCTCATCTCAGCAAAACAAATAGAGTTAGCCCTTACCCCCCTCCAGATTTGGCTATTTACACGTTAATGATCAACAAATTGGCATGTTTTCTCTAAATAATGCATAGATCGTGATTGTGTCCTTTGGGATTATGGAAATCCTGACGGACTTTGGACAAGGCTTGTCTTAGCGAGTTATTACGCAGACAATGTTCTAACTCATACTAGGTTTGGACATGATACATGCACAATTGATATTGGAGTAGGGGTTTCTAGAAGAGTCTAGACCGGTACCCTCAAGTGGACAACTTGAGAGGGAAAGGCACGTAACCGTCGACTGCACCGCTGATCGACTAGTTTTACCGCAAATAAACCTTTCCAAATTTAAAGGGTGATTTAGGAAGAACGCGACCACTCATCAAGTGCCGCTATGATATTAATTACGCACGAGTGAAATATGATGTAGAGCATGCTTTATGCAAATATAGAACAACACGTTGACAAATATTTTTGCATGTTGAAACCAGTAAATGCAGTATTTAATGAAACGTAAATACAAAGAAAGAAAAATAAGGAAGAAATTAGTTCGCGCAATGTGGAAATTGTAATAAAACAGACAAGGGAGTGAGGGTGGGGAGAGACATGATTTAGCAGTTCTTAAAAATGTCTAAAGGAAAGCGCATGTTATGACCAAATTAAGCAAAGATTTGCATGTGAGTTCAAATAAAGGGAAAATGGGGAAAAGGGTGTATAGGTAAGAAATAAAAAGGAAATGGGAGTGGGATATTCATGTAACAACAAAGATAATAAAGACATACTTATCAGAGATGACTAATTCATATAGACCAAGTTCACTTATGGTAAGAGCCTAAAAGTCCCTAGCAGAGTCATCATGCTGTCGCGCCCCTATTTCTTGCGAAATCAGATTTCGACACGTGACAACTCTTTTAAGGAATGGTGTTAAAATAGAGAGTCGCCACCTAACGGATTTGAGGTGAGTTAGGGCACCTATTTTGCAGATAACTCTGTTTGACTAGTTTGCGTCACCAAAGATCAGGTAAGGGCTCGAAATTACCTCGAATAGAATGTATTAAGCACTCTTCGAGGTCCACAACTGTGGGTCCCGGCCAAACTCAATTACATGAATTAGTCTAAGTGATCAAAGATAAGAAAAGAAGGAATTTAGGAAGTTCACAAATAATTGATTGAAAGACAAGGTGGGGGTCCTAAATTTTTTAACCTAAAGGATCACCCTGTGCAACATAAATAATACTTCGTAACTCCCTCAAGATGGCGTGTTACTCATATTATTCAACGGGCACAGACTATCATCTCCCGCTACCCGATTACTATCTTTAAGTTGTTACCTAAAGCGAACTAGTTGATTTTAAACCGTGCCTTATGCGTGCACTACCCGTCCCATGCCTATGGTCTATGAGGCTTTAGACCTCTATTTAGGTAGTTCTAGACTTCAACTTAGGCTGCTCAAAATGATAAAACTAATCGACATGAAAACAAGTTGGACTTCATATAAAAGCAGTTAAGGGCTCAAGTTAGCCTCCACGCTTTGACAACGAATGCACGCAAACACATTGAGCATTTGACATTTACAGATTTTAGACTAATTAAAGTTATTGAATCCTATAGGCATGATCTCCATGTGATTCTGGATTTTAATTGGCAGACAATCTCATATATAGAAGCCAGTTTCTTAATACGATTTCCAAAAGACTACGCAGTTGCCTACTGATTATACGTATAAATGATTAAGCCTATAGGCATGATATCTAGGTGATTCACGCAGTAACTAACAATGATAATCACAGGAATATGTTCAGAACTGCTTTGTCGAGTCCTATAGGCATGGTTCTAATAGTGATAATTAACATAGTGTTGAAAATTCGACATTAGCACTTGAAAGAAATGCAAAGGATAATAGTGAAGACTGATTTTAGACCCTATATGCAGGATTTCTATAGTCATGTAGGCATGGCATCCAAATTACAGATTAGGTAACATGTAAATTAATAGAATCGTACACAGCCTAATGCATGTGCATATTGAGATATTAGTCATTTAATATCCTATACACATGGTTTCTAACAGGTAAAAACAGAACACATTTAAGCAAAGTAGAGAACATATTGGTAGGATTTCTAACGCATAGTAACTAAACACATAATAACACTTTTGAGCAAAGTAGAACACTTATAGGCAGGATCTCTACCCATTTAATGCAAGCATTAAGATAAGCTCCCTTTTCCCAATTTACTAATACCCAGTTGTTATTACAACATTATTACAGACCCAAATGAATGGCATAAATTATAGAAATAAATAACTACAGTGAGCCTTTTGCAGGCCTAAAGATACACCCAGCCAGGCCAGGCCTTCATTCCCATGGTTCACAATAGCCTAGAAATCACATCTTCATTGACATAAGGCAACCAGAAACCAATTGATTCACCCAGTACATAGAAAATAGAGTTAAGCATATAGAACCAAGACCTTAGTGTGTCAGAGTTCCCAAGGGCTTCAAGAACCCAGGGCAGTGCTCACACTAGGGAGGCTGACAGAAGTAATTCAGAGAATGACTAGGGATCAAGTCCTAGTGTGTCAGAGTTCACAAGGGTCTCAATTGAACCCCGAGTACTGCTCACACTACGGAAGTCAAAGGATAGAACCTAAGTAGCCTTGGCTTTCAGCCAACCAAGAATAAGAATTCAAAGAGGCCATGCAGTAAGGGAATAGACTAGTTAAAGGACAACACTAAGAGATACAAAGAGATTCAAGTTGAGCACATAGAACATGTAATAGAACATGCTTAGGTTTTAAGAATAGACTTAAGAAAGTTTCAAAAAAAACAAGTTCAACACATAATGCATATATTAACAAGACAGGTTTGCAAGATTGATGTACACAGACTCATAGTAAGAAAAAGGTTCAGATTATGTTAAGTGTAGATGCAAGTGTCACAAGAAAGGATCATATAAATTGGCAACCGAACTTAACAGAATGGGAACAAATTAAGGCAACTACTGGGAAGACATGGTAGAAGCATATAGGATCAAACATGCTACATATCATCGCAATAAGTTCAGAGACAAACTTATGCTAGATGAATACATTCATGTTTCGTCAACTAATCCATAAAAGGGGATATGAAAGCATGTTCAAGTAACAGGGTTAATAGCTAATTTAAACACTAAAGAGATGGCTAAAGTGCAAAGGCTTTAAACATCAGTAACACATAGGCTAGGCATATTTAAAGAGAACTTACTTAACTCAGGTCTAAGCATGTCTCAAACTACAAACATAATGGAATTTAGGTTAGAAAGGCCTAAAATTGAAGTAAGAATACGAGAACAGCCCAGAAAACACATTAAGCTATGAACTTCAGAAGTGAAAACATATGCAAGTTACAGATACATAGGAACGAAATTGCAAAGGATTCAGTAACTCACCAATTAAGCGAAAAAATAAGAAAGAGCAAATTCTACTTTAACAAGAACCCAAAATTTCTAGCCTTGGCTTTTAGCCGGCCAGGAATCAGAATACAGAACAAGAGTATGAGAGAACAAATAGTAGTAAGTTCAGTTTTTAGTGAGTTTCTTAAGGATTCTCATGTGTTTCAAAGGGGAATGGGGAGGGGTTTATATACCAGTAAAAATCGAACACCCAAACAAGGAAAATCATCAGTCAAACACTAGAAAGGAAAGAACATCACATGCAATCGAAATCAGTAAGGAAAAGAGAGAAATTTCAAAACCCTAATTTCAGGGAAAGTACACAAATCGGCATATTCAAAAAATAAAAATTCAAGCGTTGCATAGAATAAAATGAATATAGACAGAAATATCACTTAAAATCAAAGAATCGAACCGGTTTTGGTTCGATCTAAAAGAGATCTGAAACCCTAATATTTGGGGTAAGTAAGAATCAACAGAGATACACAAAGATCCATACCCATAATAGAATAAGAATGAACATAGACGGTGCAATGAAAAAGTCAAGAATTTGAACTGATTTTGGTTCGATTCTTGTGATATTCGCTTGCCTAAAAGCGGTATAGAGAAGGATCCAGTACCAGGGGGGTCAGATATGGCAAGAAATAGCCGTGGAATCCCATATTAGGTGGGATTAGGAGAGGGATTTGGGGGGAAAGACGACTAGGGTTTGAGAGATAAGAGATGAGAGGATTCAAGGGCTGCGGACGGGTGAAAATAATTTAGGGTTAGGGGGGGTTTGGGTATGATTAAAAGGGAGGGTGTAATGTGGGCCGTTGATCTCAGAGATCAACGACCATGAATTAAAAGGGTTTTTAGGTCGGGTAGGTTTAGTTGATTGGGCTGGGGTTATTTGGTTTGGGCTAGAGTATTAGGTAATTGGGCTAGGGGTTGATCCGAAAATAGGTAGAATTTAGGCTAGTTTTTTAAATACCCAATATGTAACAAATAAATAATTTATAAAATTAATTAATAAATAACAAAAATATTATTTGTGCCCTAAAATGATTAAAATTAGTTACATAACATTATAAAATATAAAAGTCATTTTCTGCATACATAATGTAATTATACATGCTTATGGGCTATTATTGCAAAATGTGCAATTAGCCTTAAAATGGAAATGTAATCATAAAAATGTACTGAAAATATTTATTACCTCATGTTGGTATAAATGATAAGTTTAGATGATTAAATTATCATAAAAATAAGTTGGAGGATAATTACTAGATACTTATATAATAAAATGCAGAAATAAATTGGTTTAAAGCCTTTAAAAAATTATGAAAATTTATTAAAAAAATTCTTGTGTATGTTTATAAATAAAATGATGAAGCATATGCACTATTTTGAAAGTGTATATATATATATATATATATATATATATATATATATATATTATATATATATATATATATATATATATATATATATATATATATATATGAGAGAAAAATTGGGTATCAACAACGGCCATCCCCATTCGAGGACTATTATCTTAGGCAAGAATAAAAAGAAGTCTCTACCTTGCGGATAAATGTCTTGTCCCTTAAAAAAAATTTCTTTTTCCTTAAGAAATTTCCTACATCCGATCCTCTAAAGGTATCGAGCCCAAGGGCTGCCTTAATCCGAGTTCAAACGATCACTCCCACTCGGGGACTGCCTTCCAAAGACAAACTCGGACGGCCAGGGCTATCAGAACCCGGGGGCACAAGACCTATTAGGCAGCGCCCGAATCGTAAAGGCTACAGCCATCCCCATTTGGGGACTGTTATCTTAGGCTAGCCCGGATAACTCGAGGTGACAAGCCCGCTGGGCAACGCTCGAACTAAAAAGGCTACAGCCTTATTAAAACGTCTCAGAGACGTCCGAGACCCGTAACAAAAAAAGGCCTTCAAAATTTCTTAACCGATCCTAAAGGCTACCCTCGAAAAACTATAGTCTAATATTTTTTAAGTACTTTGGGGAAAAGTTTCCGGTCATACCGAACCACCACGACGCCTTAGGCAAAATAATGTCAAAGTCAAGGAATGTTCGAACTCCCGAACATGATCCAACTATTTCATGCCAAGGCATTTCGATCTTTGCAAAAATAATAAAGCAAAGGAAAACAAAACTCAAAGATTATCGGAGGGAAAAATAAGCCTTGTATTATATATACATATAGTCTTTACAAAGGACAAATGGCCTTTACAAAAGTACATAAGTAAAAAAATACAAAAAACAAAAGAAATTGTACAAGGCACTTAAACGGCCTGGTTCAGCGGAGCCCTCCTCATTCCCGGGACCATCAGGTTCTTCTCTGTTCTAGATCCGCCGGGACCCTCGGAGTCTTCTTTTACTTCATCCTCGGGGTAAGCCAACTTCTTGGCCTCGACCTCGAGCCCCTTAGCATTTGTGATCTCGATCGACAAATCGAAACTTCGAGCATGAACCTCCTCGAGGGCCTCCCTTCGGGACTGCCCCTTCTCATACTCAACAATATCTTTCAAGCGGTCCTGGGCCGCCTTGGCATCAGCTCTATACTGGGCCACCATCTCGTCGACATCGACCTTGGTCATTTCAGCCATCGACTTGGCCGCTTTAAGCTCCTTGGCGAGATTCTCTCGATCGGTAACAGTCGAGCCCATTGAGATTAGAGTTCCTCGGCTTTCTAGGATTGTGCCTTAGCCTTCTCCCTCATCATTCGAAGTTGCCTCCGCAAGAGGCCAATTGCACTCGGGCAGTTTCATTTTTCGAGGTCAAATGGTCCATTTTGCCGTTCTACTCCTCAGCCTCGACCTTGATTATGTCTATCTCGGCCGGAAGCTGGTCAATCCGATCAATCGTTTGTTGGACCTGTGGGTTTTTACTGTTATTCATTGAGTCTAGCTTATCGTCACTAACCTCAAAGACTTTTACCTATTCCACCAGGTCGACATGTTATTTCTTATCTGCATCCAACTCGACCCGAAGACTCTTAGCCTCTTCCTCGCGTTGCTCACTGAAAAGTTTGTACATGTCTCTCTTCAAGGTAAACTCTTTGGCTTCAGCCTCAAGGAGGCTCATCTCTTCTCGATGTCGGAAGGTGAACTTTTCCTTGGTACTTCTAAGTCACCCGATCGGTGACTTCCTATGTGGCGGTAGAGTCCACACCATCAAAAAATCTTTTGAAGGGATCGTCCACTCCACGGACCCCCTCATTCGACCGCTCCTTTGTGAGCTTTAACGAACATCGAGTTTGTGTACAAAGGCAATCCCATTATGTTAATAACACCGGGTGGGGAAGACCCGGCGTCTTGAGGGTTCTCAAGCCTAGCTGTTGCATCGACCTCTTGTATTTGCGAGAGATTGGCCTCTGTTGTTCCTTCCTCAGATGGCACCTGTTCCTCAAGGGCCGATGGCTCTCAGGCCACTAAAACTTCATCCTCCTCGGACTCGTCCCTGAGCCGATAGAGTAACCTCGAGTCAAGCACTCAGGAGTTGCATGTTTCCTTGGCTTATGGACCAGCCTCCTCCTCGGTTTCTTTTCTCCGAGCTGGGGAGCTCGGAGCCTGTAACGACTCGACCGGTCGTTTTGAGCATTTGCACATCGCTCGCCAGTTCTCGAGCATGACTAGCCTCATGTGATGTGCTATGACTTATGTAAATCACCGGTTTTGGTTTTCAGGTTAATTAGAATAGACATGGAAGAATGATTCTCAGCATGAAGCTTTAAATTTGAAAGGTTTGACCAAGTTTTGACCTTTTAGTATTCTATCTCCGATTTGAATTTTTATGGGTTGGTTATATCTCCTAGGTGATTTCGGACTTGGGAGCGCGTCCGGAATGTGATTCGGAGGTCCGTGGTGGAATTAGGCTTGAATTGGCAAAATTGGAAATTTGGCGATTTTCGGTCAACAGTGAAAATTTTGATATCGGGGTCGGAATGGAATTCTGGAAGTTGGAGCAGGTTCATAGTGTCAATTGTGATGTGTGCGCAAAATTTTGGGACATTTGGACGTGATTTAATAGGTTTTGGCGTTGCTTGTGAAATTTCAAAATTTAGAGGTTCAGGCTTGAATCTGAATGTAATTTAGTGTTTTGATGTTGTTTTAAGCGATTTGAAGGTTCACCTAAGTTTGAATGATGTTGTGGGATGTTGAAGTTCTAAACGTCAATACCACACAAGAAGGGGGGTTGATTTGTGTGGTACCTAATTTTCGCACTAGAAGAACCTGGTACTTCTAGATGTACTTACTATGACTGTTTGCGGAATTAAGAGTGCATAAAGTAAAGAACCTAGAGATTTTTATGTGGAAAACACCTGGCTCAAAAGGTGAAAAACCATGACCCACTACTCAGTAGGATTTTCCCAAACTTCCACTAATGTCACTGAGCCAAAAACAACATTTACAAACTCTTGTAAACCTAAGGATTAAATTCTAATCCCAGTGTGGCACACAACTTCAATTGTCGCGACACCTTCAAGTTAACTCTAACTTGAATACTCAATATACCTATTACAATTGCTTCTAGATAAAGCTGAAAGGTACAATATGAAAAACACCTACTACAATTGAACTAGAAATAAAGAAAGACACAATGGACTTGGTTCTTCACTCTTGGTTCATGTAGCTTCAGATTTGCACACTTGAATCACACTCAAATTGCTTGCAAAATCGCCTAGCTCTTTTGCTCTCAATTCAGTTTAACTTCTGCGTATGTGCAATCACCTATAAAAGAGAACAATCTTTATTATTTATAGAGTTAGTAATCAGCGTTTGATTAAAATTCGAATTGCTGATCCTTCATCAAATTCGAGTGCTAGTACACTTCAAACTCCAATCCTTATCCTCGATCCGGATGTAGTTCTCTTTACATAAGGAGACTTCAACTCCTTATCCTATGGAACCTTTTCGATCAACTCTGAAGATATTGTTACTGATTGTTGCTGACCCTTGAGACTTACCTTGACACGTCTGTCACATGAATAAATATATCAACACTGTGTATGTCTCACATGAAGGACCTGATTCATGGTTGAGTTCATTTTGTCAATCTTCAAAACTTCATCTGAACTTGGGCCAACAAATTCCTCCTTTTTGATGATGACAAACTCTGTGCTTTTATTGATCAGCTTAATTTTCACACTTTAGTTTTCACACTTTAATTTAACTTATCAACTTATCATTAAGAACCAGGTTTAATCAGGTTATAAATATTACTTTATTTCAGAATACAAAGTTAGTAAAACACAATATCTCTTCCCCCTTTTGGCATCATCGAAAAGTTGCATATTATATGAATCCCAGATGTTAATTAATACTCATGGCCACTGGGGCAACTGCAAGTGAAAGCATGATATAGTTAATCAATAATCAACTTCACAAAAAAATTTAACTATTTAGATCAGAAGTATCATATAACAAGAGAAAACAAAGCATATTTTCATTGATTATGGGGTGTTTCTACAAAACAGACCACAAAAAGAAAAACAAACATCCAACCATGAGCAAAACAAACAGAGAAAAGTCCCGAATCTGGGTCACTGAAGGGGTTTCTAAACTCGTTCTAGGGCTTGGAGGAACTAGAGGGTTGGGATTGAAGGAGATTGAGCATTATTTGGAGCATCCCGTCACTCTTTTCTTTTTCCTTTGCTAGCTCATCTTTGAGACCATTTCTTTCACTTTCTAGTTCAGCAATGCGAGCCTGGAGCCTAGCAATTTCTGCATCTTTTGTGCCACATTCTAGAACCAATGCCCTAACTTTGCTGTTCACAGGAGTCTTCACGGATGAACCAGGTTCAACTGGGGTTACACTTAGCAGATAATCACAAGCCTACAGAGTTTTGATTCCAAAGTGCTCTTTGCTGGAGGCCATCTCCCACTTTTTCAATGGCATATCTAACCTGTCCAAGACAGTTGTTAGTATAAACCCATAAGGTGTGGCATGAGCCTTGGAGCCATTTATCACTCTATCCAGCAACTTGACAATGAAAGCAGGCCAGTTAATCTACTTTCCTGTCACAAGACACTCCAGAAGAACCAGGTCCATATAATTTGCAGTGTGCCTTCTCTCCTGTCTGGGCAGCAAACACTTGTTCACAAACTCAAAAAGTACCTTGTGCTTAGGCTTAATTTCACTCTTTTGCACAAATCTAGCCTCAGGCACTTCTTCAGCAGACTTGGTATCACAGAAATTTCTGGTGATTTGGAGAGCAGAAGGGAGAGAATCTAGACAAGGCCATCTTTGTCGAGTATAGTCATCATAGCCCTCACAGGGTATGTATAGAATTTCTCCCAATTTAGGTGCATCAAACTGCACCTTTACTCCTCTCACCAAGCTTGTAACAACCCCATTCACTACTGTGGCATTTGCCATAAACTCAATCAGCTCTTTTCTTGCCAGCCTGTCATCCAGTTGAAGAACCATGTCCTTCCAACCCTGTGCTTCCAGTGCATCAACAAATCTTTTCATGCCTGGCTCCTCCAGGTCTTTCAGAATTCTTCCTTTCAATATTTTACTTTTTCCAAAAAGGACAAACCTGTCCTGCTCTTTCTCAGATTCCTCTTCTTCTTCTTCTCCACTCCAAGCTTCTTCTTTTTTAGGAACTTTTACTTGTTTTCCTTTTACTGCAGACCTGGTTCTTTTTGCCAGGGATGGTTCAGCAGATACAGATTCTGAAGACTTCTTGGTGAAAGTCTTGGATTTCTCTGGTGTAGGAGTGGGAACCTTCTCAGTTGTACCTCTTTCTTGATGGACCAGTTCCATCTCCTCCTCCTCTTCTTTTGCAGCCACAGAACTTTCCACAACTTTAGCTTTTCCCTTTTCTTTGTTCTTTTTCTTGCTTGCCTCTAAGGCTTTCTGCAACTAAGCCTCGCTTTGCCTTACCCTGTTTCTAGTAGCTTTCACCTTTGGTACTGAAGAGACAATAGACTTAGGAGATGACACCTTGCTCTTCTTTGTTGGCTTAGAGGCAGTTGGAGCCTTTTTGAGAAGAAGCTTTGCACTTCTTGGGATCATAGCTTGCTCCAACTTTCTTCAGAATGTCAGCCAAGGTTTCTTCCACAGATGAACTAGGTGCATCTTGTTGTTCACTCAGGTGCACAAGACCTTCAACAGCCTCCCCAGATTCACTTCCCCCTTGCTTGTTGCCACTCTCCTCAACTCCTCCACAAATTGCAAGAATTTCACCTTTCTTTTTCTTTCCCTTCCTCTTCGATTCTCCCTCAATTGCAAGAATTTCACCTTTCTTTAGGGTTGTCGCTAGGAGGTACAGATGAAGATGTATTAGGAGATACTGGTGGGGGAGTTAAAGGATTTTCTTGAGAGTTAGTCATGGCGGAGAATTTCTGGAGGATTTTTGGGAATTTTGGAGAGATGGAGGATGATAAGGGGTTTAACACTTAATGACTGTTATGGAGTGAAGTAGGAATATGTGGAGTGTATTTAAAGTAGAGTATGATTAGGTGCAGTAATGGCAGTCTTTTGCAGTGGTCAATCAGGGGTCTAATCCCATTAGGACTCCGGTCTTTAAGAGGTAATTGATCGATGCTAGTTTTAAGGAGATAATCCCGTTTTATTTAGAATTCGAAGAGAATGAAACTGGTTCAATGTACAACGGTTAGATTTTTAGGAGTTTGGTTAGGATAGGACTTCTGCTCATAATTGGAATATTTATTTTTCTAATTGTGCAAAGCATAGAAACATACCCGACCTTTTCTCATGAGCATATACTGATGAACCAGGTTCTTCAAGTAGAACTCCTCTTGATTATGCCTCATATATCAGAATAGAAAAAAGACTTTGTAAGAGATCAATGATTAATATAAACACACGTCACAGGAGTATACTGATTAGAGTATGAGACTGAGTAAGAATTAGTCTAGATATTTACATAAAATCAGAACTTCTAACCAAAAATGTTTTTTTTTCATTTTTTTTCATTGCATTCCGAACTGGTTCCTTTTAGGTGATCTTAATCATCCCTAATTCCAACCTGTTCCTTTCAAAGTTTTCCCTATTCAATGCTTTGGTGAAGATGTCAGCTATTTTTTTATCAGTAGCACAGAATTCTATTGAGATTAATCCTTTCTCATAATTATCTCTCAAAGAAGTGGTGTCTAACATCTATGTGCTTGGTCCTTTTATGAACAGGGTTCTTTGTCATACTTATAGCACTAGTGTTATCATAAAATATTGGTATGCATCCCACTTCTATAACAAAATCTACTAATTGTTGTTTAATCCATAGTAGTTGAGCACAACAAGAAGCTGCAGCCACATACTCAGCTTCAGTAGTAGATAGGGCTACTGAATTTTGCTTCTTGGTAGCCCATGATACAAGACATGAGCCAAGGAAGTGTGCCATACCTGAGGTGCTTTTTCTATCCACTAGGAAACCTGCATAGTCAGCATCAGCATATCCTACTAGATTGAAATTACTACCTTTAGGGCACCAAAGACACAATTCAGTAGTGCCCTTCAAATATCTCAGTATCCTCTTGACAACAGTCAAGTGAGACTCTTTTGGATTTGCGTGAAAATGAGCACATAGCCCTACACTGAAAACAATGTCAGGTCTATTGGCAGTAAGATACAAAAGTGAACCAATCATACCCCTATACAACTTCTGATCAACCGATGAACCGGGTTCATCAATATCTAATTTAGTGGCAGTTGCAATAGGTGTATCTATTTCTTTAGAATCCTCCATTTTAAACTTCCTGATTAGTTCTTTTGTATACTTCTGCTGGTGAATCATGGTTCCATTTTGACTTTGTTTGATATGCAATCCTAAGAAGAAGTTAAGCTCACCCATCATGCTCATTTCAAATTCACTTCCCATTAGTTTTGCAAACTCTTTGCTTAGCTTGTCAGTGGTGGCCCCAAAGATTATGTCATCAACATAAATTTGTTCAACAAGAAGGTCCTTACCTTTTTTCCCTTAAGAATAAGGTACTATCTATTTTACCTCTCTTATACCCTTGTTCCAGTAGGAATTTTGACAGTCTTTCATACCATGCTCTTGGTGCCTGTTTGAGTCCATAGAGAGCTTGTCCAACTTGTACACATGTTCAGGACATTCTTTGCTTTCAAACCATGGAGGTTGTTTCACAAACACTTCTTCCTTCAAATAGCCATTAAGGAAGGCACTTTTGACATCCATTTGATGAAGAGTGAATTCCATATGTGCTGCAAAGGCTATGAGATGTCTGATTGCCTCTAGTCTTGCAACTGGAGCAAATGTCTTATCATAGTCTATTCCTTCCTCTTGGCTGTAACCTTGGACTGCCAACCTTGCCTTGTTCCTTGTGACAGTTTCATCTTCATCAAGTTTGTTCCTAAAGATCCATTTGGTGCCAATGACTGATCTATCCTTGGGTCTTGGAACTAGGTGCCAAACTTGACTTCTCTCAAACTGGTTTAGCTCATCCTGCATTGCATTCACCCAATCTGCATCCTGCAAAGCCTCAACAATATTTTTAGGTTCAATGATAGATAAGAAAGCATCAAAAGCACACAGATTCTTTAATTGTGATCTGGTTTTGACTCCAGAAGTTGGATCAGTGATAGTATTCTCAATGGGATGAGAACTTTGATACTTGTGAGGTTTTACAACCAACTGGCTTCTGCTGGATGTTTCAGCAATTTGATGAGGAACAGGTTCATGAACAGGTTCCTTTAAGGAGTTTGTTTCAATTCCTCTTTGATTTCATCCCCCTGTCAGGTTGCCCTGTAGGGAAGAACCTGGTCCATTACCTGTTCCTTCTGCAGGTGTCACTTTGACTTGAGCAGATGCTTCAGCCAAGTCTTTGACCAGTCCAATGGCTTCATCTTCATGTTCCTGCCTCTCAGAAATAATGTTAGTTTCATCAAATACTACATGCACACTTTCTTCTACACACAGAGTTCTTTTATTAAAAACTTTATAAGCTTTGCTATGTGAAGAATATCCCACGAATACTCCCTTATCACTTCTGGGATCAAACTTTCCTAGGGAGTCTTTTCCATTATTGTGCACAAAACACTTGCAACCAAAAGCCCTAAGATGGGATATATTTGGTTTTCTCCCTTTAAGTAACTCATAGGGAGTCTTCTCTACTAGAGGTCTGGTCATGCATCTATTTATGATGTAACATGCAGTGTTTACAGCCTCTGCCCAGAAGCTGTGAGGCAATTTGCTAGATAGTAACATTGTTCTAGACATATCCTCAAGAGTTCTATTTTTCCTTTCAACTACTCCATTTGTTGTGGAGTCCTAGGGGCAGAGAAATTGTGATCTATGCCATTTTCATCACAAAATTCAGCAAACTTAGAGTTTTCAAACTCAGTTCCATGATCAGACCTAATGGATGCAAGATGATTTCCTAATTGTTTCTGAGTCTTCCTATCAAATGCAGAAAACATGTCAAATGCTTCATCTTTGGAAGTTAGAAATAAAACCCAGGTGAATCTAGAATAGTCATCAACTAGCACCATTACATACTTCTTTCCACCTCTGCTCATGGTTCTCATTGGACCACATAGATCCATATGGACCAATTCCAACGTCTTGGACGTACTTACCATTTTCTTGGATTTGAAGGATGACCTTACCTGCTTCCCCCTTGCACATGCCTCACAAACTTTGTCTTCCTTGAACTTGATATTAGGTAACCCTATAACCAAGTCCTTGGAGACTAATTTGTTTAGCTGATTTAGACTGGCATGACCAAGTCTTTTGTGCCATAGGAGGGGATCATTAACCAACACACTTAAGCAAGTGAATTCATTTTCTGAAAGAGTTGACAAATCTACAATGTAAATATTGTTGACTCTTTTTCCCTGCAAAACAATCTTGTCAGTGGTAAGGTTAATCACAAAGCATTTGGTGGAGGTAAAAGCCACAAGGTTACCTCTGTCACACAATGTGACACACTTATTAAGCTATATTTCAAGCCATCTATCAGGTAGACATTCTCTATAGAATGAGAATCTGTTTTGCCTACCTTTCCAACCCCAATGATCTCACCTTTCTTTCCATTACCAAATGAGACATTACCTCCTTTTAGGTCCTCAAGTGAAAGGAACTGGTCCTTGTCCCAGTCATATGTTTTGAGCAGTCACTATCCATATACCATATTTGGCTCCTCCCTTTAACTTGGACCTGCAAAAGGAAATCAGGGGTTAGTCTTAGGAACCCAAACTAGTTTGGGTCCCTTTCTATGGGCAAAAGGATGAATCAGATTCTTTCTTGCCCAACTAGGCAGCTTATGCTTTTCTTGAACAAAAGCTTTGTTTCTTTGACTGGCCTTTTCTTTTGCATTACATTCATATTTGTAATGTCCAGTCTTACCACAGTGTGTGCAGATTTTATTTTCAGGAAGAGTGAGGTACTTGCTTTTTGGATCCCATTTAGGAGCTTGGGTCCCATAGCCAAGGCCTCTTTTGTTACTGCTGTGATGCTCTTGCAACCAGGAGAGAGCATCAGAGGCTTTGTTCCACTTGCAAGTTCTGTCTAATTCATGTTTTACCTTCGCTAGATCTTCTTTTAAGACTTTGATGAATTCATCTTTCCTCTATAATTCATCTTTCATTTTTCCCAAATTTTCTTCTAGAGTGAGATATGTGTGATCAGCTATCTTCTTTCCTGTTCCTAATTTCAGTTTCACATTTTCAGACCTAAATTCTAGGACACTGTTGTCAAGTTCAAGAACCTGGTTCTTCAACTCAGCATTTTTGTTATCACTCTCATTTGCCCTAGACTCTAGACTTTTGCATTTTGCTTTCAGAATCACACATTCCCTAGACAGAACTTCCTTCTCATTATTAATTATCTCAGACTCATCAATGAAGTCTGTTAATAGCTCAGCCAGCCTTTCAATAGACAAGAATTTAATCTTGTCTTTGAGATGAAGAATACTTACCTCTTGTTCATCATCTGATTCTCCAATGGCCATTAGTGCTTGCTCCTCCTCAGCTTCATCTTCTGAGTCTTCATCTGAAGTTTCTCCCCAAGCAGCAACCATAGCCTTGGTTGAACCTTTGTTTCTCTTTGGTTGAACCTGTTCCTCTTCCCGTTCCTCGTTCAGTCTCTTTCTTTCTTCCACTTCAATTTTCCCTATTTGAGGGTCAGTTTTTTTAAA
>NC_031991.1:62512474-62520261 GCF_001879085.1 Nicotiana attenuata
GTTAATTGACAGGATCCTCAAATAGCTGTACCTATTTAGTGTGCATAACTTGGAAAAGAGTGCATATTTAGGGTATTGTTGAACAACACCACTCCTAGATTATTAGAGGAATCTATAATTGCGGGTTTAAAGGCGGGATTAGGAATAACGAAGTCTTGGGTGCAATCTAAATTGAATTGTGCTAAATAAAGCAAGTTAGTGTATCTCGGGAGAGTGCAATAGTAGATTACTGTGATTACTCGGGAGAGATTTGCGGTAAGATTAGCGTTCAAGATTGATAGAGATGAGTGGGTAAATTTGTATGAGCATAAACAGGAGGGATTCCATCAATAGGGAAAATCATTGCCTTAGCTTTGTCCCATAATTGTTTACAACCTTATTAATTTAGTTACAACCATTTAGTTACTTGCAAGCTAGTTGTTAAAGAACACTCAACTGAGAATTTGAATGTTTGAGAAGCTGGTGCTGAATACTTGGTGGGTTTGAAGATAGCGGTTGATAGGTTAACTCTCTGTGGATTCGACCCTGGGCGTAATACTCGGGTTATATTTGCAACGTCCGCAGAGTTCTTTTTTAGAAGGCATAGTTGGGCATGATCAAATTGGTTCTACAAGATGAAAAGGTATTAAAAATAAGTTATTTTCTTACTCATTCGCTTTGCTCTCTGTTTCTTAAGTTTCAAATTTAAATTTGGTGCTTTATGTGTTTGAGTTAGTAATTTGTGATTCTGAAATTTTTGTTTTTCTTATTTGATATAGCTTAATATTATTAATGCTGAAATTCCTATACGATACAATCTTAACATAATCAAACACAATTGTTAGTGGGAAGGAAATTATACCTTGACAGAACTTCCATTACTTAGATTATAAGCCTCAGGAAGCCTCTCATGCCAACTGTGTCTAACAGGCAGGGGATGACCCTCAGTTGTAAATATGTAATTTTGATTAAGGAGAAATGAATCATCAAAAAGTAGATACAAATACTTGCACCTGCAGAGATCAGGAGAAAATTATGCAGCCATAACTGAATGGACAATCATCACATTTGGAGGGAGACTTGATCAAACATCAGTCAGCTTCCATTCTGTTATTTAATGTAATTTCTTTGTAGGCGGATCGGATAAGTGCTTCTATTGACAAGTCAGTTTTGCATTTTTTCAAAACACAAATTACTGAGCGTGGATTATATCATATGGCGAACTTTATCGTTTGTCATAATAAGGAGAAGTTCAACACCACGAAACATAGGTTGAGGCTGACGTTTACTCAACGGACAACAGTGGCTGAAACAACTGATCCACTTTTCTCAATGAATATCTTTGATTTGCGACCATATGATCAATTGATAAATAAGGTTGATGTGAACGGGACTGAATTATTTGATAAATATAACTTTTACCTTAAATTTCTAATTATGAACTTTTCTACTATTTATTTTAACAATTTCTTTTTCTTTAGATGTCATTGGAGAAATTGTCAATTTCAGTGAGGTACACACGCAAAACCAAGGTGGAATTTCTAGGAAGTTTATGGATATTGAACTAGAAGATGATGAGTAAGAATAAACATTCATCTACTAATTAAGGATGGATTTGATAATTACATATGCTAAAATTATATTTTTATTTCTATTTGACAGGAGGAAGAAGTTGTCTGCTACATTTTGGGGCGAGTTTGTTGATGAAATTGTACCTCATCTGCTAAGTTCTAACAACCAGCCTATTATTGTTGTTATGCAGCTCATAAAAGCCCATAAATTTCAAGGTAAAATACAATTACTCAATTTGACATTACTTTGCGAAAGTTATTCATTATATCTTACACGAACGTTGTTTTGTAGATTCATATTCTGTGCGCAATACTTGGAATGCATCAAAGCTGTGGATTAATCCAAATTTTCCTCAATCTGACGAATTTAAAATACGGTTCAATATATATATATATATATATATATATATTGATTTATATATATATATATATATATATATATATATATATATATATATATATTGATTTATATATATAAAATTGCACTGCTTCTATACTCAAATCAAATTTTCCAAGTATACATCTAACTGTTTTAGTCATTCATAAATATAGATTACTTTCTGTTCGGGATAATAACTCCGAGAGGCTGACTAAAACCATCTCTCAACAAAGTTACTCTGTCTCGGATGAGTTGGAGAAGGGTATTGTTCAAGTTAAAACAATTGGCCAATTAGTGGAGTCCATGCAAGTGAGTGAACTAACTTGTGTAGTATTAATTTAACTGGTCTTTCATGTTAAAAGTTGGAAAAATGCACATCTTTGTTTCTCTTATTTTATGGTTTGAAAAAGGGGTTGAGCATTTAGAATATGGAAAGTTCTTACATTATATTTATCTTCTTTCTTTGATATTCTGAAAGAACATCTTTTCTAGGTCTTTACATTACATTTCAAGTTTACTTTTTGCCTTTCTCTTATTTTATGGTTTGAAAAAGGGATTGACCATTTACAATATGAAAAGTTCTTACATTACATTTATCTTCTTTCTTTGATAAACAAATAAACAAACACAACAAACATCAAACAAACAATGCACCTACACTGTAATCTTAAACTAAAAAATGACAGAATATAAATTTCTGCTATGTAAAAAAGCAACTTATCCGCACAAATTGATATCAACTAATTCGCCTTGCTTGCGATCAACGGCATGTCGGCACAGTTCCTCTAAATCCTACCTATCCTTTCCTCATGTCAATGACTCGCCAGATGGACCATCTTTTCTATGTTTTTACATTACATTTCAAGTTTAGTTTTGGCCTTTTGTTCTCTTATTTTATGGTTTGAAAGAGTGGTTGCTCATTTGGAAGATGAAAAATTGTTGAATTACATTTATGTTATTCTTTTTATATTCTGATACACCATATTTTTTATGTCTTTCATTACATTTGTCTTATCAATTTATTCAACAATTGTCTTATCAATTTATTCAACAGGAAGGTCCCTGTTGGATTGTCGCAAGTATTGAAAATTTAGAACTTGGAAAAGGATGGTCGTATGTCAGCTGCAAGAAGTGTCAAAAGAAGGTGGATAAACTAGGAAATATTTATCAATGCCCAAACCCCAAATGTAAAAATGAAGATTACTCAGCAGTTATTAGGTAAAAGCAGCAGCTCTATTTCCTTAATCCATCAAAAACGTACATTTATATCTCAAATCAAGTGTGCATTTAGGTACAAGCTTCAGGTTAGGGTAATGGATACTACTGGATCTGTTTCCCTATTGCTCTGGGACCGTGAAACCATGTTTCTCATAGGCAAATCCGCAAAAGAATTGAAGGAAGGGTTTCTTCAGGTATATCAACTAATTAAATTCATATTTGTTATTTGGAAAATTCTAACTCAAAATTTCATTCTAGAATACTGGCGCTGTTGATAGGTATAACTAATGCCGCAACAATGGTTGAAGAAGATCCGAATGCACAATTGTCAGGAAATAAAATCAAGAGAGTATTTAAGAAGAAGAAAACAGCATAAGGTGTTTGAGAATGTTACAGTTGGAGAAATCAAGAACTGTTTGATTAGTTACTTTAGTATATTATTAGTAGTCTTATTAGTTATGAACAGTATATTTGAATCATTTCACCTTTCTTCTCCTGTTTAACTTTTCAGTTTTACTTAATGTGGCGATTTCAATGGACAAGATATTTAAAACTTTTCATGGTCCTTTCTGTTATTAATGTTTCCCTATTCATATAGATAAGAAGTCCATTCAATTTACTTCTCCATTTAATTGTTAATTAGTGAAGAGGCTACTTGCCATTGTTGGTTACTTATTGCTTATTTCACTGTTACATTTGTTCTATCTCCATCAAGCTATCTACGTTAATGTCAAGGTGAACTTTGTTGTTTTATGGCAGCTTTGAATCTATACAAATTTCAAAGCGAATATTAAATATTGGTTAATACAATAAATAATATATAGAACAAAAAACTTATTCACTAACTATATAAGTACCTTTGATTTAATAGAGATTTCATTATTGGGTATATCGTATTGACAAGTAACATGACAATTGTCCCTTATTAAAGCAATACAATCTAATAGAATCAAACAAGCCTGATCATAATTTAATTTAATTAATATTTTTTAATACTTACCGCGCATCGCGCGGGTACGACTACTAGTTTTAGGTGAAAGAGAATGCCAAGAGATATATATTAGGATAGTTTTAGGTAAGAGAATCTCAAGGGAGAGATTTTAAGGAAGTGAAAAGTTGTAGATTAAAACAAATTGAATTTATATAATTTTCTAGAAGTAGTTGTAACTTATTTAATTAAGTACTAAATAAGTTGTATTACGTGTAAATTCCTCGTAATGGTAGTACTTGTTATTGAATGAATGCCGGTTCCAAATATTTTAAACTTTTTAAATAAGAAAAAGTGTCAAATGATTTAGAACAGGAAAAATATTTGGCAGTATTGCCTAACTGGACTAGGCGCATATCTTCCTAACCGTAGCTACAGCAAGATAGCTTTGCTTTTCCAATCTTGAGTTTATAACACATTAAAAAGCAGCTTAGTAACTATCCCTCCGTTCACTTTTACTTGTTCAGTATTTTAAAAATAAATTTTCACTTTTACTTGTCACTTTTAGCATATCAAGAGAAGACAATTTATTTTTTATTTTTATTTTATTATACCCATAGTATTAGTTACTCATTTCAAGTCATTTTTCAAAGTCACTAAAAATATACATCAATTAATATGGATATTATGGTAAATTATGCACTTTATTTATTACTATTTTTTAAAGGGTGTGCAAAGACCATAGTTGACAAGTAAAAGTGAACGGAGGGAGTAATACAGATAAAAGTTAGTACTCCCTCAATTCCAGTTTATGTGAACCTATTTCCTTTTTGGTCTGTTCCAAAAAGAATGACCCCTTTCTAAATTTGGAAGCAATTTAGCTTAAACTTATAATTCTACCCTTAATGAGAAGCTTTTATAACTACGCAAATACTCTGGGCCTCTTTTTAACTTGTTTAGGACCTCAAATTCCAAAAGTCTTCATTTTTCTTAAACTCCGTGCCCAGTCAAATAGGTTCACATTAATTAAAACGGAGGGAGGGAGTACTTGGTATCAAAACGTTTGCGTGATAGAATGTAAAGCTTAATTAAAGTAAAGTTACTCTATTAGGGCAAAAAGTCTCAGAAGCTACAATAGAGACTCGAGCAATAAATCTACTAGTCAACTTTGAGTATTAAAAGAATAATAGTAAATGAGAAGAAAATGTTTGTGGTAAAGTTATTTTTCAACTTCGAGATGTATCTGAGTTTATAACGAGAATCATGACTGTATTGGAAGTTAATCCTTGTTCTGGTTGGTTCGACTTCACCAAGGTTTTATTTTTACAACTGGAGTTATTCAATCTCATTTTCGGTGTATTCTTGATTCTCTTGGAACCTTAAGTCTTGTGGTTGGATTCGAGTTTGGAATATGTTATTTTCCTGACATTCTTAAAATGAGCAGATATTGTTACACGGAGGGATATGTCCAAACATGAAATGGCCATGGCTACTTCTTCGCCCACCCCTAGGCTACTACTTAACCCCTCCCTACTCCTCTTTTCCTCCCAGAGCCGGATTCATTATTTAAACTTTAAGATTTTTTGTATTGAACCCATTGTATTTTTATAATTATGGTTCATACCTATTATTTGTTGTTTTAGTACTATATTTTTCACATAAATTTATACTCCACATAAAAAGTTTTGGGTTCAGATGAAACCAGCGTAACAACACTCCATCCGCCCCTGCGTCCTTCTCTATATATGCACTTTAACTCCATTTTATACTGTTGTTATCGGGGAAATATCTTTTTATGATGGTGGTGTGCATGCATATTAACTATTCCAGTAGGTACATGTTATCTTCCACATATCGAAGAACTCTGCCCAGGGGCGTATCTAGGTTAAGGGACGTGGGTTCACATGAACTCATGCTCCTCGTCATAAACCATATATAATAGTATTATATTTCTTTAAAAAATACTTAAATATATGTGTGTGCACCCATGCTCAAAGACTCCTATGGTGCATAATTATTAAGTGCACTTCTACAAGTGAAATTGACGGTTCAAATCCTATATGGGACAATCATGTTTTCGGCACAAAGTACAAATATAGATGTTAAAATCACTAAAATTTCAAAAAAAATATAATTTTGAGCCTGTAATTTTAAAAATGTAGTGAGTTCAAGGTAAAAAAACTAAAGTTAAACATGTTAAATGTAAATTCTAAACCATCTCTTCACAATAGTGCACCCATCTTCTTGAGATTTTGGATTCGCCTTTGACTCTGCCTACTAAATTTTAGGTAGATGAGTAGAAATCACATTTTCTTTGTTTCGTTTTAGTTGAACTTCAGACCTCTTGTTTAGTTGTTTGGAAAATATTTTCATTCTAATTTGATAATTTCAACCAATCCCTATATTTGACGTTTTATTCTTATTTTCTGGCAATCTTTAAGCCCTTTCAGTAATAGAACACAAATTTTTGATATTTAATGAAATGAATGACCCTCACATGTTGAAAGAGCAGGTTTGGTATAGCTATAAAGCTCAAAACTTTGGCCAAGCAAATAGGCAATTAATATTCGATGGCTATCGTATAATCATGTTTGTCAATGGTATTATGGCTGACAAATTAAAGGCTAAAAAGGCTTATATTATGGCTGTGACCTGAAACTCTGCTCAGCTAGATTCTTGAAATAACTCTGGCCAGAGAATTCTTCTGGATATAGAAAGTTGAAGATAAATGACTAATTAGAACATATATCATACTCCCTTTGTTCCAATTTATGCCGCTTTTCACCTTTGAAATGTTATTACACTGTATTTGTAAAATAAATTCTGGAAATATAAATGAATATAAACAGTAATGAATATAAACAGAAATGACATAAACCAATTCGAGCCCACTGAATTCACAGTGTTTCCTTAAGGAATTTAATCCCCTCCTAGTACCCAAGGTTATGGATTATTTCCTCCCAGGATAGAACGAATTACACACTGGTGTAGTGGTACTTCAAACCCCAGTGTTTCAGCGAACACAAAGTTCGGTAGCAAATCACACTTACTTTTTGCTTTGTTTTGATGCTAAAAGTATGCAGAAGAAGGAGAGGAAACTCAGAAAATTATAGTTAAAATTCTGAGCAGAATAGTGTTGTATTTATAGCCAAAGTTGGGTCTCTTCAGAATGGCTGTTTATGCAAAACGCCCACAACATAAATGCCATTACATAAATGGCCATTTACTCAATAATAAAGAGGGAAAATAAAGAGGGAAAATTGAAGAGGGTAGTTACTTTTCTGTTACCAAAACAGAAAAACGGATTGGATTTAATATTAATATTTAATATTAATATTTTGTTATTAAAACAAATATTTAATAACATTTCTGTTAATATTTTACTATTAACAAATAAATTTGGTCCAAAAAGTTAATCAATCAATCGATCATTTGACCAAATCCAAATCCGAAGCCGAAGCCGTAGCCGTAGCCGTAGCCGAAGCCGAAGCCGAGCCGAGCGAGCGACGACGACGACGGCGCGAGGCTTGCCTTCTTCTCAACTCTTTAAGAGCTAGAAGAAGAGCAATTGCTTATATACCCATAAAAAAACCCTCTTCCTCTTCCAATATAGGACAATGCCCATTTGCCTAAGGAGGAGACTTAAATTCACTCAAAATTTCATTTTTTCCCTCCATTTCCCATTCACCCTCTTTAACGTATTTAATATATT
>NC_031991.1:62521042-62548887 GCF_001879085.1 Nicotiana attenuata
AATTAAATACCTAAAAACCCAAAACAATCCCCCATGAATGGGGAAATGCTCTATATCACGGAAGTATGCATGAAAAATGTGTGATTCACAAGTAAGGATTAATTGCATCTGATAAGTAGGTTTCCCTTTTGAACTTTCCGTAGTGAATTATGTCGGATATACTCGATCAATCGGTTAGATTTTGATATCTTTGAACCGTCGAAACTTTATCTGTAATACTAGACAACCAAAGTCACACAACCAACCCTTAACCGTCTTTGGTTCTCATTGTTGTGTTCGTTTACAGCCATGAACACCGCCTGGTTTCATAAAGTGCGTAGAGAACTTGGCCTTGCTTGTGTTCTCCTTGAAGCGGGCTAACACTTCACACTTACAATAGGTGATTCCTAAACGTGTCATCCGTAGATACACTATTTGATATACCCTGTATCAAATTTAGAAATCATTAAAAGAGCCTTAATGCTTTATCCTTGGTACTGAACATTGTCTCATCACGAGAATGGACCAAAAAGTTAGTTGACGCATGTTGGCTAATGATGACTTTGTTTGATCTCCTTCTTGCTTGGTTCCATCTTCTTGGTAATCCGTTCGGTGAGTTCCATACTATGA
Organism: Nicotiana attenuata; assembly: GCF_001879085.1. NCBI lineage: Eukaryota > Viridiplantae > Streptophyta > Magnoliopsida > Solanales > Solanaceae > Nicotiana > Nicotiana attenuata. The sequence continues at coordinate 62,521,652 of NC_031991.1, forward strand.
CTTGTTCTCTCAGCCAGTCCCATTCCTTTGGATACTTCTCAACTACCTCTCTAGTTAGGCCTTTTGTAAGTGGATCCGACACATTATCACTTGACTTTACATAGTCAATCGTTGATAATTCCTCTAGAGAGTAATTGTCTAACGGTTTTATGTCTTTCGTCGTATATGGCGAGACTTACCGTTATACATAACGCTCCCAGCCCTTCCAAATTGCCGTGACTATCACAATGTATGCATATTTGGTGCCAACGGTTTGGGCCAAAATGGAATATCTTCCAAGAAATTCCGGTAGCCATTCAGCTTCTTTCACCGCTTTATCCAAGGCTATGAACTCAGCCTCCATTGTAGAGCGGCGCAATACAAGTTTGTTTGGATGACTTCCAAGAACCGCTCTCCACCCAATAGTGAATACATATCCACTGTGGACTTGAATCAGTTTGATCCGGTGATCATTTGCATCGACAGTATCCATCATGACCGCAGGAATTTATGTAATGCAAAGCAAGTCCTGGGTATGTCAATATCCCAAAACTCGTTTCATGGCCATCCATGAGATTGGCCTGATTGCTCGTATATTCGACTCATATTACTTATAGCAAAGCTATATCTGGTCGTGTACAATTCATGAATATACATTAAGCAACCAACAACACAAGCAATATCCAATTGTGATATGCTCTGGCCTTTGTTCTTGCTAAATGCAAGATTCACATCAATTGGAGTCTTTGCAATTTAAAGCCCAAGTTGCTTGAATTTTTCAAGTACTGTCTTAATATAATGAGATTGATGACAATGCTAGAACCTTGAGAAGTCTGTATGGATCTTAATTCCAGAATTAAATCAGCAACTCCCAAGTCTTTCATATCAAAACTGCTTAGTTAGTAGCAACGCTTAGTAGTATTTATGTTTAGCAAGTCGTCATACTCTTAGTTATGAGCATATGCATCTCACATATAAGCAAACAATGATACTCGTGATCTTGGAAACATTTTTGTATATGTACACCATTTATCACAATTGCATTTATATCTTAATCCATTGACATCAATATTGTTTGGTCGCTTGAGTTAAACCTTCAGCAAGGAGATCGTGAATAATCACTTGCAATTCCTGGACTTGGGTAATAACAGACTTGCTATCTACCATTTTGTAGTCCAAAAACTTTGCAGCAACAAACTTTTTCAACCCGGCATCTTCGGTTTTGTATTTCTTTTCAAGCGCAGTCCACAGTTCCTTTGACGTTTCCACGCCACTGTAGACGTTATACAAACCATCCTCCAGCCCGCTTAGAATATAATTCTTGCACAAAAAATCTGAATGCTTCCATGCCTCAATTACGAGAAAACGTTCAGTTTCTGGAGTTTCATCGGACAACACAGGAACATCTTCCTTGATGAACTTCTGGAGACTTAGAGTAGTCAGATAGAAGAACATCTTTTGCTGCCAGCGCTTGAAATCAATTCCGGAAAATTTTCCGGGTTTCTCCGCCGGTGCCAATGCTGCCGGTGTCGTTCGGCTTGTTGACGCATTGGCAGTCACCATTGGAACCGCTTGGTTCTCATTCTCATTAGTCATTTCTGTAAAAGAATGACACAAACGTTAAAATCACGTAGATTTTAATAGAGTACAAAACCACAAAGGTTTTACTCTTCCAGAAACAGTAAGTACAAATACAGAAAATAAATTGTTAAATTCCTTAAGCTTGTTATTACACTGTATTTGTAAAATAAATTCTGGAAATATAAATGAATATAAACAGTAATAAATATAAACAAAAATGACATAAACCAATTCGAGCCTACTGAATTCACAGTGTTTCCTTAAGGAATTTAATCCCCTCCTAGGAATCATCCTACAAAAGAAGCCAACTTTTGTGGGGCTGTTAGGTAAGCAAAGCAGTTAGGCCATTGATCCCATCTCCAATTTTTTAACCCTTATATTCACACGAATCATCAATGTAAAGGTGTTTTCATTATTGAAGCTTTTGGAGTGACGTATTATGGTTTAGTCACGTAGTGAAAGGCCTAAGCATCAAAATCCAACAATTAATTAGATTTTTTACTACTCCCTCCATCCAAATTTACTTAATTTACTATTGACTTGACACACCCCTTAAGAAATAATAAATAACATGATAATTTATTATATCACCCTTATTTATTATATGTTGGAAAATAAATTGGAAATAAGTAGTAGTAGTACTTAATAAGAAGGATAAATTAGGTATAAAATGGTAAATCATCCAGTGAGTTTTCAAACTGAACAAGCAAAAGCGAACATCTCTTTTTAGTACTCCCTTCGGTCCACTTTAAGTATTTTTTTGGCCTTTTTTTGTGGTCCACAATATTTGATTTTTTCAGATACCAAGAAAGAATTAACTTCTTCTTTCCATAGTTGCCTTGGAGTAAAGAGCCTAGGAGTAGTTTGTCACATTTTCAATAAGCAAATTAAAGTTAATATGATCACTTTCATTATTAGTTAATGCTAAAAGGCGAATTCCTTAATATATGTGAAAAGAGCCAAAAACTCGCTTAAAGTGGACCGGAGGGAGTAACTAATTAGCTTACAGTTATAGACAATCTACATCCCAACTGCAATCCACCACCCGTCCCCTAACCATTTTGTTCTCTATATTTCTCTTCCTTATTAATTTCTTGGTATGCTCTGGCATGTCCCTATGGCTGTCTTCTATGTTTGTTCAACTAAATGTTCTCAAATTTCAATGGACCTTAGTGTGCCAATTAATTGCCTATCAAAAGGAGCTTAGCTTTCTTGATATTGCTAAATGCAACTACGCAATTTTGGAGCTACATATATTCTCCTTCCGGTCCACTTTTAATTGAATTTTTGGTTTTTTTTTATGGTCCATAATATTTAATTTTTTAAGATATTAAGAAGGATTAACTTTTTTATTGCAAAGTTGCCCTTGGACTAAAGAATCTAGGATGGTTTGTTATATTTTTAATTAATAAATTAAGATTAATATGATCAATTTCATTGTTAACTAATGTTAAACAGTGAATTGCTTAATATATGCGAAAATAACAAAAAAAAAAAAAAAATCAATTAAAGCAGACAGCTAGAGTATATAATACCAATATGCGGTGTAATAATTATAAATAAAGCCTAGAAAAGGGTAAAGTAAGTAGATAAGAAAAGGGTTGCAGGATCCAATAAGAAAGAGTTTTCTTCTCCACTTTTTTTGTCGTTATTCCCAATTTGCCTTTCTTTATATATACCGTTGCTTATCAGTTGGGATACTGTTATATTATTTATTTCTTTCAACTGAGAGACTAAGGTCTCTTGAGGCATCATTTGCTCTTTCAGTGCAATTAATAGTAATATGGAGAAACAGAATGAGGGAAGTGATTCTTTGTTGAGAAAAAAAGATGCAGCTTTATTTGCTTGGCCATGGGAGAACTTGGGCAATTATAAGGCATGTATTTTTGTTGTATGCAACTACTCAATATATAATATATATTCTTCATTGATGATTTTTGTTTTGGATTTATGATATGGTTTCATATGTGTTATATGCAGTATTTGTCATATGGACCATTTCTTGCAAAAGTCATATATTCTATGTATTGGAAAGAGAACATAGAGGAGGATATTTGGTGCTTGCATATTCTTATCTTGTGTGCTTTGAGAGGCCTTGTTCATCAGCTATGGAGTACTTATAGCAATATGTTATATCTAGTTCGAACACGACGAGTGTCTCAAGAAGGCATAGGTTTTGAGCAGATTGATAATGAATGGCATTGGTATGAATTCTTTTCATTCCCAATCTTATCTCACTTTATGCATCCAAATGGAGAGTGAAAGAAACAAGGAAAACAAGACTAATAATTGCAGATACTGATGAAGGCAGCCCGGTGCACAAAGCATCCTGTGTTCACGTAGGGTCCGAGTAAGGGCCGCACCCCAAGAGGGTGTAATGCAGGCAGCCTACCCTGATGCAAGCATCAGTAATTGCAAATACTGATGAAATATTGAAAAACTTGATTGAGCAGAATTTCAAGTGAAATAACTCACAAAACTTGTACTTGATGTTGTGTCTTGTTTCTGGTTTGATCTCAAACAGGGACAATTTCCTTATCCTTCAAGCGATTGTGGGATCGTTCGCCTACTTGAACTTCCCTTCACTGGCAAATCTTCCACTATGGGATGTAAGAGGCTTTATTTCTTGTCTCATACTCCATATTGGGATCTCAGAACCACTGTACTATTGGATGCACAAAATATTGCATTCTCCTCATCTGTTTCCGCTATACCACTGGCAACACCATGAGTCTAAAATTACACACCCCTTTACTGGTAATGTAACTACATCGATTTTAGCAGTCTCACCTGATGCTAGTAATTTGTTGTAGAGGTTCGCTAACAATTTTGTTTGCGATGCAGCTGGGCATGCAACATTCCTGGAACATCTTTTGCTTTGTGTGGTTGTAGGAATTCCAACCCTGGGCATTGCATTTATTGGTTACGGATCAATAATCGTTATGTACAGTTATATTCTGGCATTTGATTTCTTAAGATGTTTGGGACACAGCAACGTCGAAATCTTTCCTCATGGTTTCTATCAGCGTGTTCCACTACTTAGATATATTATTTACTGCCCAACGTAAGTTCCATAACTTACTTTGTTTGATGCAATATTTAATACTATCTGTTATCTTCAGAAACATCTAAATTAAGAAATTACATCTAATTTTCTGGTTTAAAAAGGGCAGCCGGGTGCACTAAGCTCCCGCTATACTCGGGGTCCCGGGGAGGGCCGGACCACAAGGGTCTATTGAATGCAGCCTTACCCTGCATTTCTGCAAGAGGCTGTTTCTATGGCTCGAACCCGTGATCTCCTGGTCATATGGCAGTAACTTTACCAGTTATGCCAATGCTCCCCTTCAAAAAGGCAGCCCAGTGCACTTGCTCCCGCTATGCGCGAGATCCGGGGAAGAGCCTGACCACAAGGGTCTATTGTACGTAGCCTTACCCTGCATTTCTGCAAGAGGCTGTTTTCAGAGCTCTCTAATTTTCTGGTTTTTTTAATGAATTTTCCTTCCAAATCATGTTTGACAAGTTACAATGTTCTTCCACTTTCTTGTTGTGCTTTGTATTGACTATTAAATCCAGTAATTTAAAGTATGTCCCTTTGTTGCAGATACCACAGTCTACACCATCAGGATATGAAGACTAATTTCTGCCTCTTCATGCCTCTCTATGATTTTTTGGGAAATACTTTAAATACCGATTCTTGGAACCTTCAGAAAGAAATAAGTTCAAGGACAAGTTAGTTACTCTTCCCACCTCTCTATGTTTTTCTAGTTTCCATGAATTTAAAAGTAGAAGTAGATTTTCATGTTATTATTAGACCGTTTATATTTTCTGAAATGGTTCCCTTTCATGAAGGTACAGATGAAAGGGCACCAGATTTTGTGTTTCTAGCACATATTGTTGATATTATGTCATCAATGCATACCCCGTTTTTGTTCCGGTCATTCAGCTCAGTGCCTTTCTCTACAAGGCTCTTCTTGTTACCGTTATGGCCTTTTGCCTTTTTGGTCGTGCTTAGTATGTGGCTGAAGTCCAAGGTTCTTTTGATCAGCTTTTACAACATACGAGGGAAACTGAACCAATCTTGGGTTGTGCCCAGGGCTGGTTTTCAGGTAATTGGGTTTCAAAGATAATGCCTAACTGAATCTCCAAGCTGTTTGATTCTGAGCGTATATTTTCCATTCCATTTCTGGTTATCTAAAACATATATTATGTTGCAGTATTTCTTACCCTTTGCTGCAGAAGGCATAAATAATCTCATTGAAGAAGCTATTCTTAGAGCTGATAAACTCGGCGTCAAGGTCATAAGCCTTGCTGCATTAAACAAGGTAAGTCTCATTTTCATTTCCTGTTTCTAATTTCTATTGTTTCTTTACAGAATCCTTATAGTCTATGCTGGCTACTTTAGTGCAATGTGCATTCTACATCCGCTAGAAATATAAGCCTTTTTCCTAGTTTTAGACTCGAAAATCCTTCAAATTTAAGGGATGAGATATTAATATGTTCAGAATAGGAACGGCTCATTATTATTGGTCATGTTGTTTATGGAAGAAACTTACTGCAGAATGAAGCTCTAAATGGCGGTGGAACACTCTTTGTCAACAAGCATCCTAATCTCAAAGTCCGAGTAGTCCATGGGAACACCTTGACAGCTGCTGTGATCTTAAATGAGATTCCTCGATATGTGAATGAGGTCTTTTTAACAGGTGCTACTTCTAAGCTTGGGAGAGCCATTGCACTCTATCTTGCTCGTCGAAGAGTCAGAGTTCTGGTAAGATTAGCTAAATAGATTAAATTCTTCAGGATTCTGCATTATCAAGAGAAATTTGTTAGGCTGCTAAGCAAAAGAAATGCATAGAAGTAGTCAAGTAGGCACATTAAAATACATTAACAGCCCTTACACAACAACATACCCAGTGTAGTCCCACAAATGGGGTTTGGGGAGGATAGAGTGTACGCATGCCTTAACCCTGCCTTTAGTAAGGCAGAGAGGCTGTTTCCGGTAGACCGACGCGGAGAGGGGAAGGGCAATAGCAAGTAAACTGATCTAACAACCAAAGCAGAAATACAAAACTAGCAATAGGCAATGCAATTAGGAAACCGAGACACAAGACAACAACAAGTAGTAACAAAAGTCTAGGGATACGAAAAAAACACGAAAGACACCAAGTGGTGTATCAAAGCTACTGCTACAAACAAGGACAACACTCGGCCACCTAACCCTCTACCTTTATTCTCAACCTCCACACCTTCCTATCTATGGTCATGTTCTCAGTGAGCAGGAACAACGCCATATCTTGCCTAATTACCTCTCTACAATACTTCTACGGCCTGCCTCTACCTCTTCGTTGGCCCTCCCATGCCAGCCTCTCACACCTCCTCACCGGAGCATCAGCTAAGCATCTTATTCTACAATATTGATGGCCATCATAGCGTATCATGAGGATCCAGTATTTTAGCAGAAAAACACCAATTTTATAAAGAATCTGCCTCTTTCTTACATTTTTCTACCGTTAAGTTGGGAATCCAAGACAATCTCTACGAAAACATGGTAAGTTAGGAAAGCAAAGTAGCCAGACAGACTCTATGAAGAAGTCACACCCCTTCCTCTTCAGAGGAAGATTAACAAGGATTTAACCAAGAACCTGCCCTCTGAACCTCAGTGCACTTCCAATTTTCTGAAAGTCATCTCAAACACTAAAACCTTACACAATCATAAAAGAAGTTTTTTAAAGATCCAAACTGTTAGAAATATGCTTTAGAAGCTGCTCTCAGTAAAATTATTTTACTGTTTCAGCTATTTACTGCAGTAATTTAGCTTGAATTTGAAATAATTTTGAACTAGTCTTTAGGAGTGAACTAGTCTCTAGGAGTTAGTTATTTTCAGCATATTTTGTGCTGATTTTTAGGTCTTTTAAGTTAGTATTTCTCTTATAAATTGTAGTCCAAATGCAGTAAAATAGTATAGTATTTTCAGCTTCAGTTCTTTTTACATCTATTCCAGTATATTTTTTATTTTCTTGTCATCTTCCCAGTTATTTCCCTTAATTTCTTTTATCAAGAACCAACAATTGGTATCAGAGCCATCTTCTTAAGGGACCTAAGTAAAATCTTTTCTTGAGTGAGATGGAGACTGAAATGAGTTTTTCTCAATTGGCTCCTCCAGTCTTTGATGGTGAAAATTACCAACTGTGGGCAGTGAGAATGGAGACTTACTTGGAGGCTTTAGATCTTTGGGAGGCCGTGGAAGAGGATTATGATGTTCTTCCGCTGCCTAACAATCCCACCATGGCCCAGATCAAGAGTCACAAGGAAAAGAAAACCAGGAAATCAAAGGCGAAAGCAACTTTGTTTGCTGGTGTGTCTGCAACAATTTTCACGAGAGTTATGACTCTCAAATCAGCAAAAGAAATATGGGATTATCTGAAGGGAGAATATACAGGAGATGAAAGAGTACGGGGCATGAAGGTGTTGGATTTAATAAGGGAATTCGAGTTGCAAAAAATGAAGGAATCTGAGACTGTCAAAGAATACTCAGATCGGTTGCTTGGCATTGTTAACAAGGTAAGATTGCTTGGTACTAAATTTAAAGATTCAAGAATTGTTGAAAAAATTCTTGTTACGGTGCCTGAAAAATATGAAGTATCCATAACTACCTTGGAAAATACAAAGGATCTATCCAAGATTACCTTGGCAGAATTGTTAAATACATTGCAGGCACAAGAGCAAAGGAGGCTTATGAGGCAAGATGGTATGGTTGAAGGAGCCCTGGCAGCCAACCACAAAACTCAAAGCAAGGGTAATAATGTTAAAAAAAATTACCCGCCTTGTCAGCACTGTGGCAAAAAAGGTCATCCACCATTCAAATGTTGGAAGAGGCCAGATGCAAAGTGCAAAATTTGCAACCAACTTGGTCATGAAGCTGTAATTTGCAAAGGCAAATATCAAAAGCATGAAGCAGATGCCCAAGTCGCCAATGAAGAAGAAGAAGATCACTTGTTTGTGGCAACTATTCTTTCAACCAAAAAATCTGATTTTTGGTTGATTGACAGTGGTTGTACAAACCACATGACATATGACAGAAATCTTTTCAAAGAGTTCACGTCTATAGGAAATAAGAAAGTCAGAATTGGAAATGGTGATTATATTCTTGCTAAAGGAAAAGGAACTGTTGCAATCCCAACAAATTCAGGTACTAAGAAAATTTCAGATGTTCTTTATGTTCCTGATATTGATCAAAATTTATTAAGTGTTGGACAACTAATGGAAAAAGGATTTAAAGTATCCTTTGAAGATAAATATTGTTTCATTTATGATGCAACTGGACTTGAGATTTTAAGGGTTAAAATGAGAGGTAAAAATTTCTCATTTGATCCAACCGAAGATGAAGAATGGAGCCAAAAGAATCTACTAAGTGCAGGTAATTCTCCAACTGAGGACATATGTGAAAATAAGGTAAGGAAGAAGTTGTCAATATTTCAGAAAATGCAATTCTGGAAGAAAGTTGACAAGTCTCAAGGCAAGATGCAAATGAAGCTGAAAAACGAGCCAACTTATTTCATTAACAATCATGAGATGCAGCAAAATACAGAAGTGAACTCGATTCACTGCAAGTCCAAAGATCAGTTGGCAGATTTACGTACAAAGTCGCTTCCAGTTAAAGGTTTACAAGGGACAAATTCAGAATTTGCAGCTTCAAAAGCAAGGAGGAGTGTTAGAAATATGCTTTAGAAGCTGCTCTCAGTAAAATTATTTTACTGTTTCAGCTATTTACTGCAGTAATTTAGCTTGAATTTGAAATAATTTTGAACTAGTCTTTAGGAGTGAACTAGTCTCTAGGAGTTAGTTATTTTCAGCATATTTTGTGCTAATTTTTAGGTCTTTTAAGTTAGTATTTCTCTTATAAATTGTAGTCCAAATGCAGTAAAATAGTATAGTATTTTCAGCTTCAGTTCTTTTTACATCTATTCCAGTATATTTTTTATTTTCTTGTCTTCTTCCCAGTTATTTCCCTTAATTTCTTTTATCAAGAACCAACAACTCTGCACTTCACTTCTGTCCTCCTCATGACATCCATCCCACCCTTGCACATGCTTATTGAATGATACATGCTCTAACCTGCCTGTAGCATCCAACTTCTCCTTACCCTCGCTTAACCGATGCCGCTCTTTAACAGTCATGATAACTTTCTGAGTTTCTCATAGCTAATGGCATGAATGACCATAGACTTCTCATCTTCCAATACCTGACCACAACTATGAGCAACTTATCATGTTCGATGCCAAAATTGACGTGCCTGCTGCTTAAATGAATCATGCAGCGAATTTCAAGACTTCGCCAATCTTATTTTGACTAGTTGCAAAATTTGCAGAATTTATGAGACTGAAAAAACAGCCGAGCTTCATAATTATCCCCATGAGAAACCAGCTCATAATTTAAATTTTGTACTAAATCTTTTGTTTTCTTATACATTGGTAATATCTTTCTAACTTAGACACCACAAGCATCACCCCTTTGTTTTCCTAAACAAAAAAAAAAAAACAACGGATAGCTTTTCACTATACTGTACTATGCTTTCTCAAACAAGAATCATATGTGGTTGCTTTTGTACTATTCATTCTTCATCTGGAACAGTGGAAAGAGTCTAAAAAGTGATGAATTCAGCTCTGACTTCGTTGTAGTTGCTTTTCATCCATATAAACCAAAACAACATACTGCGAAAAGTTACACGCATCGCTTCCTCCATTGACCTGCTGCTATCAAAACTTGACAATGCAGTAACAGTAAAGCAAAGCATTGCTCAATAAAAACCAGTGGTGGAATTAAGTGGCCACAAATAAGCTACTGGCAGTATGCCTTCCTCCTCCACTGGGGTTGGCCTCCTAGACCAAGATAGCAACGATATTACTTCTGCTGGACATCCATATATACTGAAACTGGATGGAGCTGTTTTTGGAACAATTAAAATCTTAGGAAAGCCAAAGACAGTTAATGATCAAGTTAACGTATTTGCAAACCTTCCTATCACTCCCTTCACCCTTGAGACTTGATTATCAGAAGACAACTGAGGAAGATGCACAACACTGGCTAGCTCCGAATCAGAATAAACCTGCAAATATTGCCTGAAGGTAAAAGGTGAAAAGCAAGAGAAAGGGCTTTCATTATTTAAAAATGTTTTGAGAATACAATATCATTCAGAAAATAGGGAATTAGATATATTGAAGTGATGGGACATTATGTAGCATTTCCTTAAAGTTAGATAGAATTGAGTTGGTTTGGACCAGCCCCTGCTGCCTTTAAATTGTCCATTCTAATAAGGGTAGTCTTCTAATGCAGATGCTGACTCAGTCCACTGAGAGGTTCATGAAAATACAAAGAGAAGCTCCTGCTGATTGCCAGAAGTTTCTGGTTCAAGTGACAAAGTACCAAGGGGCTAAACACTGTAAGGTAATGGTTTGAAGATATTTCCACAAATAGGCTTTTCAAAGAAGCCAAAATAGGAATTACATGTGTGCCACTCAACTGTTGGATATCAGAGGCAGTATTCATCAGTTTAATAGATTTAAGGGAAATGATTTTGCATAATTCGTTTTACACAAAATCTGAGATAAGGCTAAGATCATAACTTTGCCCAACAAAAAAATATTGTGTGGTGGAATCTAACTCCTTCATATGTTTACTGAAATATTTCCACTAGTATCTGTTGCAGCTGAAATGTTATAATACGATTATATAAAGGAGTTGTGATGTTTTGTGAATGACAGACGTGGATACTCGGCAAATGGGCTACTCCTCGAGAGCAGAGCTGGGCTCCATCTGGAACTCATTTTTATCAGTTTGTGGTTCCTCCTGTCATTCCCTTTCGCAGAGACTGTACCTATGGAAAATTAGCAGCAATGAGACTTCCAAAAGATGTCACTGGCTTAGGAACTTGTGAGGTATACATCACATCATATGCTATCGCCTTTTTTCCTGCGACGTTTTTTTATATAGAAAATCATAGAAACACTAAGCCAACCGGATAACAATTTAGTGTGAAATCCAAACTTTGGTAGATAGAGTTGTGTTAGTGACAACCACATTCCATAGTCTCGCCTGTTAGTAGCATCAGTAGTTTATGACACTGTTACATGTTTTGCATAGTGGAAACAATCTGTTGCAGAAATACAAAGTAAGACTGCATACAGTAGACCCAATATAGTCCATTTTAAGATTAGTGCACCAGACTGCTCTTTTTACATGTTTTATATGAATTTTCACTGTGCTTCTGTACTTCACCAGTATACAATGGGAAGAGGCGTAGTTCATGCTTGTCACGCGGGTGGGCTAGTGCATCTTCTTGAAGGTTGGACACACCATGAGGTTGGAGCCATCGACGTTGATCGGATTGATGTTGTGTGGGAGGCTGCATTAAAGCATGGTTTGAAACCCTTGTATAATTCAAGATAGTGGAACCATTTATCTGTTGTTCTTCAGAAAACACTCCTTAATAACATAAAAGGTTTGGAGCTGTAGCAAAGTCCATAGATATAAGGTCTTCCAAAGATTCTTTCACAAGTCACTACTTCCTTATATGTAGAATCTATTTGTATTCAAACCAAAACTGTAAGCTGAATAAAGAAAATAAACTATAGATCATTGTAATTACCGCAAAAATTCACTGTTAATGTAAAGCCAATGGCATCTCAGCTGCCAGAATACTGTCAAGTTTCAGAGACAGGCAAGATCTGCTATTGAAATTTCTTTAAGAGTACTCAGATGAATATATGTATGTTTTCTTTTCACATATTGAGTGTCACCTGCTTGGCCTTTTGCTACTCAATACAAATTCGACCAAGGATCCAGTGTATGATAAATTGTTTGGCACCTAGACTGTTCGTATTAAGCTGCTTCTTCTGGCGTTGGATGATAATCCAGCCATGCATACCAAACAACAACAACCCAGTATAATCCCATAAGTGGGGTCTGATCAGAACGACCAACTCATACTAATAAAATCTGAAAACACACTAGGGACATGCTACATCCTTCCATAGCAAGATTTGTTCCAAATAAAAGGAGAATGAAAATGCTCACCTCAATTAGGCTTGCTACAAGTTATCACATATATCTCACACTCAAAAATTATGTGGTGGTTAGATGCGTTCTCTCTTTAGGAAGGGCATTCAAGCTGGGGCCACAAGAACCCCTTTGTTATATCAGGATTTGTTAAAAGACGATATCACACAGTCTTACAGAATCAATCAGCAACCGAAACTAGTCTCACTTGCTTGTACATTATCTTAGAAACTTCTTTAGGCAAGGAAAGTCTCACTTGCTTGGCCAATTGCTACTGAATGCAAAATCACAGTGGTGACTCAAGTGTATACTTATGATAAATCAAATGTTATTACACATCTGGAACTGGTCTCCTGGATTTCACCATCCAAGCATCAAAAACACAAAACACAAGATATCCAGAGAAGGGTGGGGGTAATGCGTGGAAGATGTTAGGCGCTGAGTTCAAGAAATCTTTGTGCCATGGGATGTTTAGCTTCAGAGAGTTGATCAGGCTTTAATATTTCTACAATCTCCCCATTAACAAGCAGACATACTATATCTGCTATTCTCTTTATTTGTTTGATGCTATGTGAAACCATAACAACGGTCAAATTCTGCTCCCTCTTCAGCTTTACAAGAACATTCTCAATATTCTGTGTTGATATCGGATCCAGTGCACTTGTTGGCTCATCCAGCAGCAGAACCTTACAGATACAGAAACATAAGGTTAGATACTTATTTCACATTTAATGTAATTGGTCGACTGAAGTTTCTTTTGTCAAAACTGGTGAAATCTTGGTATATTTAAAATTTACCTCTGGTTCATTAGCCAAGGTCCTAGCAAGTGCAACTCTCTGAGCTTGACCAACAGAGAGTTCCCCGCCGGACTTGTTGAAGAAAGATGAGTCTAGGTCAGCTAGAGTCAGCAACTTGTATACCTCATTGTCGCTTAACTTTTTTCCTTTTAATTGTGGCCCATATCTTACGTTATCTGCAACAGTGCCTGAAACAATTTTCCACAAAGAGCACTTAATCAAGCATCAGTTAGTACAACTCTGCAATTAAATATATGTTGACAAAGGAGTTACATTTTATTAAGTAGTAATAGTAGCCTGGTAGTTGAGACTTCGCCCTTTTTCCTTCAGTAAAGCCGAGCCCAACTATTATATTGATTACGCCAAATAGCTTTAGAGGCTCTTACTAGATAGGGTGCAATAACCACACTTTAAAACTTTATCCAGCTCTCAAACTATATGATCCTCGTCACCGTGTCAACTAATACTGATAGTAGTTATCCTACCGACCGCCCCAGTTCCCAGGGTTAGGGTATTCCTTATTGTGAGCCTATTGAGCTTAGAACTAAACTAGTTGATTCTCGCTGGCCACTCCTATTAGATTGAGCATTATTTCAGGCAATAGATACTTTTAAGGGATCTTTATACAAATAGCCGACCATATTTACTATTTACTTTTTCTAGGCATATACACAGATTATACATTGATTAAACACAATTATATACATATATTACATAAATTATATTATCAGGGGCACGGTCTACCACTGAGCTAATAGCATGTCGTGCGAGTAAAAAAGGGGGTCCTATCAACTTGTTCCGACCTAGGATAATGAGCTCATGAGCTTGGTCTTACTTCACCGTCGAGAAAGGAAAGAAGAAGTTTAACTCAGACGTAGCTCCCTTTTTTTTCGGGGGGTGGTATGAAGCAGTGTCAAACCAAAATACCCAACAAGCATTTGCTCTCCCTCAAAAGGAGGTGATCCAGCCGTAATGGATTATACCTTTACCGGCTATTTTTAGTTTAAATGATTGGGTGGACGGCTATTTGGGTGAATTCTTCTACTTTTTTAACATCAAAACATAAGATGGATAAATATCTCTATCAAAAAATGTATCTGTATATAATATTAGAGCTATCTAACTCATCAATAATACAGGTAAATTTTAGGATTTGCAATCGCATACCTTCAAAGAGAACAGGAAGCTGAAACAGCATGCCAATCTTACGGCGGAGAGTGAGTACATCCAGATCACATATATCTTGACCGTCCAAAAACACAGTGTTGGAAGGAGGCTCCCACAGCCGATTAAGTGATCGCAATAAGGTTGACTTTCCGCTACCACTTGGGCCAATGACACCCATGATTATACCTTTGGGTATGTCAACGTTCACATTGTTCAATATAGAAATACCCTTATCCGACACCTTTGTAAGACCCCTTACCTGAATCTTGATTTCTGCACCTTCCCCAAATCCACTCTTATTTACTAGAAGAGGCTCTCTTGATCCTATTATCAAAATTTCAAGAAAAGTAGAAAATCTGCATCAGTTTATATTTCAGGAAAAATGGTTTACTGAAATTAGCTTACAGAACGCTTGTACTAACCTGGTAAAATTTCCATAGTAGTATGAAATATCCAACTGGTAGATTGTAAGCAACTTAGCAGTAGAGGAGAAAAGAAAGGAGCTAGCTAATGTTGTGTTTTGGTCCCGTGGGAAATGAAGGCTTATATGGTATGGAGGAAAGAATCTACCTTCCCCACGTCCACCAAGCACTAGGACAGAGTCTCGTCAAAAGTAAGACACCAATAATAGTGACGTTTTGTCAGAGTGCAATCTCCTTTTAAAGCTGAAAATAGAGAATCTTTTTAGGTGAAAATATCGTTAGCACCTGGGGAGGACTAATCCTATCCTTTTAGGTGAAAATATATGGACACTAAAATACTAAAGAGAATTTTTTTAGTGTGACAATCTCTCACATCTCACTACACATAAAATGGAGAATATAACCAAACAACCCAACATACACCCCGGAACCATCAGACATTAACCCCATGGATGAAGACACTAACCGAGCGCATTCCTATAAGAAAATGCCAGTAGACAAGAAAGACACAACCCAAACTGGATACTATTCAAAAGAGATTGGCACAACAGAAAGAGATGAAAAGGGCAAGGAAAATCTAGGCCCAATCATCCTGTCCCAAGATGATAATACCCGCTTATATGAACCATGGCATTTCTAGGTTATTATCAAAATCTTTGGTAGAAGAATGCCACATCATCTCCTTCGATCCAAACTAATCGATCTATGGAACCCCTCCGAACAGTTAATCTTGATTGACTTAGGGCAGGACATCTTTATAGTCAAATTTGGAAAGGAGGAGAACCTGATAAAGGCACTACACCAAGGACCATGGTTCCTATTGGGAAACTTTCTCTCAGTCAGAAGGTGGGAACCAAAATTTATCCCACAAGAGGCAACAGTGCATTTACTGCTATATGGGTGCGGTTGCCACAATTACCAACAGAATTTTATGACAAAGAGATACTTGAGAAGGTCGGGAGGAAGCTAAAGGAACTCCTCAAAATTGATACGTGCACATCAACTACATTAAGGGGAAGATACGCACAAATTTGTATACAAGCACCACTGGAAATACCAGTAGAAACATCCAACACTATTGGGGATCACAATCAAGCGGTGGTATACGAAGGGGAAAGTGTCCTATGCACAGGATGTGGAAGGATAGGACACACCCTAAAATCGTGTACTCACAGATAAAAGTCCCCTCTTCCAACCCAGGACTAACTTGAATGCTCCTCCTCAAGAGTCAATGTCGATGAGGGAGAGGAATGGAAAACAGTTATCTTCCCCAGAAGAAGGAAACAGGGACACCCTCCACCACAAGGCCAGATTACAACGCCATAGGCAAAAAATGAAAAACATTCCACCCCAACTAGGGGTATCCAAGTCAAAATGTTCGATGCAATCTCCGGTAAGTTTCTTGAAACTAAGACTTTTCTATACAACTCTAAGACTAACCCCATACATGCCAATTCTGAACGCCCTACCAACACAAACTACGGCCCAAAGAAGAATACCCCCATCTCAAAGAGCCATCCCACATGGGAACAACCCATGCGGGAATAGCCCAACACAAGGACTAAGAGGAAAACGGCCCCAGTAGGCGAAGACCCAACTCTCAGCAGAGAAACGGGACCTAAAAATTCAAAAAGTCTAGTTCAAACGGCCCCCAGAGAAAACAAAGCAACATGCCCAAAAGGAACAAGTGGGGGCCTATCAAATCAACAAAGCACGACCCACCCAGACCCAACTACCCCTTCCGTCATAGGGGTCCATACCCACTTGGAGAACCCCATTACCAATGATGCCCCCTACAGAGCTACATCACCCCTACCAAATATTCCTGCAAAAAACTCCTCCATGGATACTCAAGTGCCGTATTCGAGAAACCACAAAAGCTCAGGTGATTTGACACTTTTCGTCAACGCAACCAGATACATATTTAATTTAATATCTCAAGTATTAGACACAGTTTCTAAAATTCAGAATACGGGTAATGATTTAACTCCAATACCATAGATTCATCTTGATTACCCCAAAACCACCCTTTTTAATACAAGTCCAAAAAAGGAAAATAAAAAAAACCCAAAAATGGACCAACATATCAAACCCCCGATCGTCTTAACTTCCACCCCGCCGCCACCAGACCACACATCAGTGTCTTGTCTGTAAGTGGCCCTCCAGGGTTAGGGCCTGTGCTATAATTTTTAGTTGGGAAATCAGCCAATCTCCTTCATCATCCAAAACCCGGTCTTATCTAGCAAGGGTAACAATGGAGGCTCTAAACAATGGTTTGACGACATTTGGAACCCAACTTTGGCAATATTGATGATTCTGCATAGCAGCTTCAACCTACCACAACCAACCAACGATGCTCCATCAGTGCACAACCTCATGCAACAAATCTTCAACTCGATCCCCTTCTTCCCAAACCCAGCAACAACAGACCCAGCAGCGACGCCA
The DNA here is from genome assembly GCF_001879085.1 of Nicotiana attenuata. Classification (NCBI taxonomy): domain Eukaryota; kingdom Viridiplantae; phylum Streptophyta; class Magnoliopsida; order Solanales; family Solanaceae; genus Nicotiana; species Nicotiana attenuata. Next base: position 62,539,095 of record NC_031991.1, read on the forward strand.
CAGTTCTCAGTGATAGAATAACGGTTTACGGTCTCAGTAGGAACATTCTCTTCAGCACCGGAGAAGCACCAATCACCACCATTGGGGAATATTTCGAGGGAAATAGCAAAAGCACTAGAGATACTGAAAGGACAGGAAGCCAACAAGGAGGTGGCAAACCAGAGCTCATATTTTCCATTGAGGACAGATTCCCTATGGCTAGAGGTAGTGAGGGCAATGGAATTCAGTGTGGAATACAGCGAGACCCTAATACTGCTCTGCCCCAAAACCCTTGCCAGATGTGGGTTGAGCCTGAGTTCTCGTCAGAACCAGGAAGTGCTAGATACCAGCATCAAGGAGGAATGAAATGATGTCTACCAGGGGAATGAAAAGGCACCGACAGTGGCTCCCAAAACAATGGAATGTTAGAGAGGCAACCCCCTAATGAATTTTATCATATGAAATGTTAGAGAGGCAAACAGTGTGGAGTTCAAGAGACACTGCTCAGAGATAATCAAAATCCACAAGCCAGCCAGGTAGGTGTTGTTAGAGACAAAAATGGCAGACCACAAGAAGCTAGCAGACGAACTGCAATATGACATGCATATCCAATTCCAGTAGTGGGTCATTCTGGAGTATCGTCCTCATGTGGAAAGAAAATGTCCTCCAAGTGGATGAGGTATCGGTCACACCCCAAGGTATCAATGTAATGGTCAAGGTACTACCCTCAAACCCCCATTGGTTATTCTCTGCTATTTATGCAAGTAATAATCTAGAGGATAGGAAAACCATTTGGAGAAAACTTATAAATATTTCAGATAGCATAAATGGTAGTTGGTTTGTGAGTAGGGATTTTAATGAAGTTTTAAAAGCAAGAGACATGTTTGATGGAAACTGCATTAACACTAGCAGAAATAACTTATTCTGGAACTGCATTAACTAGTGTAAATTAGTAGACCTAGGATACAAAGGTAGTAAATGCAGTTGGTCAAATAAGAGATATAGGAACAAGACAAACCTAATTCTAGAAAGAATTGATAGGTGTTTTGCTAATAATGGTTGGAACGGTATTGCTAGTTGAAAGTAATTTGACGAGGGTTCATGTTTCAGCAAAAGCAAAGGGCAGTGAGATTAAGTTGATGGTACTTCGGTAGTATTGTGGCACTTTTTTGTTGGATCGACTGCTGATATCCGAGTTTTCTTGGAGGCACAGAAGAATGTTAGAGTATCTCTCGTGGAATGATTTGGATATTAGAGGTGTGGTATGTATTCAGACGGCAGAATTGGGATCAGGTATGGTGATACGTGTGCTATATGGAGTTGGAGACTGGGAGTTCTCATATTCAGGCTATGTTGTGGTTATAGGTCGTGTGTATCGGCACTGTGTAGTGACTATCGGGGTTGGAGACCCGAGTGGATCTTTTTCTGCTTGGTATGTTAGATCTTGGATAGACTGGTTGTCTTCGTGTTGTGTTATTCTGGACTATTGCGCTAAGGCGACAATGTTGGCTATGTCGGGAATGCCACGGATTGAGTGGCAAGGTCCGACGAATTATGTTCTTGGTAGAGTGGTTTCATGTTTCGAAGACCCAGCGGAGGGCTGGGAAGGATTGTCATCCTTATTTGGGCTCTCGTGATGGATGTCAGTGCGGAGGCTCCTCATATTGATTCAGTTCCGGTGGTGACGGACTTTTCTGATGTGTTTGTTATGGCCGGGCATGTCGCCAGGCAAGGTGGTTGATTTCGGTACTGATTTGATGCCGGTCACCGTATCGTATGGCACCGGCAGAGTTAAAGGAGTTGAAGGAGCAGCTTCAGCATTTCCTTGATAAGGAGTCCGTTGACAGGCCAGTGTGGATGTGGGTTCTAGTTTGAGTCAGCTTGGTTGGCTCCGGATGGCATTATCGAGGGATGTGTTGATGCGATTGTTATTGAGCTTATTCGTAATCTGGGGAGGTCTATGAGTTACCTTCTGTGTTGCGAGGTGTTATTATTGGTTGGTTCTATTGGGGTCTCATAGTGGAAGTCGAGCGGGAAGAGTAATTGGGTGTTGCTCGGTGAATGGCATGTCGGTTATGTCCTTCCGGGTTTGAGTGGTGTATGTTATTTGCTTCACCGTGGGTGTGATGATTTGCTTTGGCTCCAGACATCAAATTGTGCGTAGTAGTCGATTTCGAGCATAGTGACTTGAGGTGTTTCATGTGGAGCAATATTTGGATAGGATCGCGCATTGCAGCGAAGTTATGTGGAGATATGACCTTGCGGGTTAGGTTCGTGTGTTCTGTTTCTACAATGTGAGATCCGTGAGACGGGTCTCAGCCTTGTGTTGTGGTGGTACTGGTGAGTCATTTTCATGATTTGAGTATGTTCGGATTGTTGTTTATTGGAGCGCGTATTGCGCAAGTTGTGGCTTTAGTCTGTGTTGAGGTGTCATGTCACCAGAGTATTCGTGTGGATTAGATGAGATCGTGGGGATCTTTTATGAATGCGAACAGATTCGATTTTAGCATGTTGGAAGGGTAAATATCAAGGTTCGGCTCAGAAATTGTTATGGTCCTTGCCAAAGGAGAAGTGGCTTCATGAATGGTTGATCTAAGAAATGGTTAAGGCTTGATGTGTGTCTTATTTATCACTGGCAGTATATGAAAGTGTTGGGATGAGATTTTAGTTGATAAGAGGTTTTCTATCGGTATTCGGTTGTTGTGTGCAGCTGCTGTGATTAGAAGTTATCGCTACAAGTGTTTGAGTTATGTGGTATATCATGTAATTGCACCTGAGGTTATAGATATGGTTTGTTATAGCTGGTTCGCGCTTATTGTGAGTATAAATGTGAGATTCTGGTCTTGTGGAAGATTTCAGAAGTGGAAATGTGGTTCAATAGTTTATGGGCTAGATTGGATTGCGAAAGTTCAGTTGCAATATGTTATCGGACATATATGAGATAGGGTGACGTGGGATCACCCTCGGGTATATGCATGGTAAACTTATTCAGCGATTGGTTGGCTTTTGGAACAACTCTGGGCACGTTCGAGGACGAACGTTTGTTTAAGTTAGGAAGGATGTGACGACCCGGCCAGTCATCTCATGAATTACCGCTCCGTTTCCCCCATTTCTGCTTCTTTATTCTTTGTTATCCATGTTTTGTGGTATCAGGTTGGTTGGATTGGATTCAGATTGGTTTTGGTGAAGTTTGAGACACTTAGTCTCTTTTAAGGAAGTTTAAGTTGGAAAAGTCAACCGGATGTTGACTTATGTGTTAGAGGGCTCGGATGTGAGTTCTGATGGTTCGGTTAGCTTCGGGAGGTGATTTATGACTTAGGAGTGTGATCGGAGTAGGTTTTGGAGGTCCGGAGTAGATTTAGGCTCGAATTGGCGAAGTTGTTATTTTGGCGATTTCCGGTTGGTAGGCGAGATTTTGATATAGGAGTCGAAATAGAATTCCGAGAGTTGCAGTAGCTTCGTTATGTCATTTGGGATGTGTGTGTAAAATTTCAGGTCTTTCGGACGTGATTTGGTTGGGTTTTTGATCAAAAGCGTATTTCGGGAGATTTTAGAAACTTAGGCTTGAATCCGATGTGTTTTGGTTGATTTGATGTTGTTTGAAGTGTTTTGATGATTGGAACAAGTTTGAATAAGGTATTAGAATATGTTTGTGCTTTTGGTTGAGGTCCCGGGGGCCTCGGGGTGATTTCGGAGAAGTTGGAACCTTGTTGCAGCAGTTGATATTGCTGCTTCTCGTATTTCCGCATATGCGGATAGGGGACCGTAGATGCGGCGCCGCATAAGCGGAAATTTTTTCGCAGAAGCGGATTTGTGGAGAATTGTCTGGGACCGCAGATGCGGTTGAGGTCCCGCACCTGCGGAGCCGCAGGTGCGGATTGATTATCGCAGATGCGTTTTTGGGAACTCAAGTGTTTCCGCAGAAGCGGACGTTGAACCGCAAATGCGGTACCGCTGATGCGGTTGAGGAGCCGCATATGCAGCACATGGTATCATTAGTGAAATCCCCAGAAGCGGATGTTTTTCCGCAGAAGCGGGGGCGCAGATGCGCTTTTTGGATCGCAGATGCGAAAATGCCTGGGTCAGAATGCATATATTTCACCCTTCGCGATTTTGAGAGGGTTTTCACCATATTTCATCTGGGCAAAAGCTCGGGAGAGCTAATTGAAGAGGGAATTCAAGAGGATTTCATGGAGGTAAGATTTTTGGACCTTAAACTTGTTTCTATGATGAATTTTATCATTTGTAAGCTCGAAATCCGTGGAAATTAGTAGCAAAAATGGGTAATTAGGGCTTGAGGCTTAAGAGACCTTTGAGTGAGGATTTGAGGGGCCATTTGAGGTCCGATTTTGATGTTCTTGATATGTATGAACTCGTATGAGGATGAGGATTCTATTGATGTGAAAATTTCTGAGTTTTGAGAAGTGGGCCCGGGGCTCGGGTTTTACCAATTTCGGGATTAGTGCCCGTTATTGATTGTTTTCGCTTGGGCTTTGTTCCCTTGGAATATTTTGATGTCCTCGTTCTGATATTGGATAGATTCGATGCGCGTGGAGGCTGATTCGAGGGGCAATGGCATCGCGAGCTAGAGATGTAGCCGGTTCGAGGTGATTAATGGTTGTAAATGATGTTCTGAGCGTTTGAAACCCCGGATTGCACATCATAGTGCTATATTGAGGTGAGGCACACGCTTAATGACGAGCGTGGGGTCGTGCACTATTGGGATTGTGACTTGGTCCGACCCGATTGATGATTTTACCGCGTATTTGATTGAAATCTATTTGCTATCATCATTATTTGGGCTGAATGCCATATTTAGGCTCCGTGCCAATTATTTGAACCCTTCGGGGATTGTTGTTGATGTTTCCTCACTGTTTTGACTTTATACTTGAACTCAGTAATGTTATTTCCATTGTTTTCAAAACTCAGCCATGTTTACTCCGTTTTAATACTCAAATGATGTTTTTGGGCTGAGAAATAATGTTTTACTGTTGCCCGAGAGGCTTATGTGATTTTTGACTGAGTAAGGCCGAGGGCCTGTGTTGTGAGGATATCTTTTGGGTCGGGCTGCACGCCGCAGCGGTGATACATATCTTTTGGATCGGGCTGCACGCCGCAGCGATGATACACTGATTTGATTCTGAGGCCGAGTGCCTGAGATTGTACGCCACGAGGTGGCTTGATATTAATATGAGGTCGAGGACCTATTTATGATGCCACGAGATGGCTTGATATTGTGCTTGAGCCGTAAGGGGCCCCTCCAGGAGTCTGCACACCCCCAGTGAGCGCGGGTACCCAGTGTGATGTGAGATATAGCCCGAGGGGCTGGTACTGTTCTATGTGATTGCCCGAGGGGCTGGTACTGCTCTATGTGATTGCCCGAGGAGCTGGTATTGTTCTATGTGATTGCCCGAGGGGCTGCTACTGTTCTGAGATACTGCCCGAGGGGCGGATTTGTTGATATGGTGCCCGTGGGGCGAACCTTATGTGCTTATCTTTCTTATTTGCCTGTCATTTACTTGCTTAATTGTGCATTTGTGCCCGAGGCTTGGATTTCTATGCTTACTTGCACTAGTTGTTCTGAATTTATTTGCGCAACTGTTGAAAAAGTCATTTTCAAAAGAGTTTAAACTGAGCTAAGACGTTTAAAGGATTTTACAGCTTCATTGCTTTCTTACTGGATTTTGAAACTGCTTCTATACAGCATGTTGATGCTCTTTTCGTGATTTCTTATCACTCAGTCTTTACTTATGATTATTACTCACTGAGTTGGCAGTACTCATTTTACTCCCTGCACCTTGTGTGCAGATTCAGGTATTTTCTGAGCTTGGTGGCAGTTGTCAGTGGAGTTAGCAAGGTAGCTGCCGGCGTTCGCAGCACTGCTTTCTCTCTCGTCATTTTATTAGACTGTACAGAGTACATTTCAGATTTGCCAGCTGTAATTAGACTTGGTAGATGCTCATGACTAGTGACACCCCGGTACCAGGCTGAGTTGGGTTGTATTCCGCGTATTGTTTTGTATTGTCATTGTTACTTTTGAGTTTATATCATGTTTTAGACGTGATGCTTATTGTTTAATTGCTTAAAAACTGGATTGGAAATGTGTCAGCTGGCCTTGTCTTCACAAGAGGCGCCATCACGACCGGGTCTAGGTTTAGGGTCGTGACATCTCCCTTTATTGTTCCTACTGTTTGTAATTTGATTTTCTCTCCGCTGTTGGTATTATCCCATTATCTTTATCTCGACATTTTATTATCATATCCTGTTCATTTCATTTGACCAGTAGGTGTCTTGACTGTTCCTCGTCAATACTCCACCGAGGTTAGTCTTGATACTTACTGGGCACCGCTGTGGTGTGCTCATACTACACTTCTGCACATTTTTTTGTGCAGATCCAGGTATTGTTCGCTAGTAGCTGTGCGGATCCTTGCCGAGGAGACTCAAGGTAGCCCTGCTGCTGCGTTCGCAGGCTTCGGAGTCACTTTCCTATTTTATTTTCTCAGTGCTGTACTTTATTTCCATACGATTGTGTTTAAAAATGGTAGCGAAACTCTTTAGAGCTTATGACTTGTACCACCGGGTTTTGGGAGGATGTTCATGAATAAAGGATTTATTTTAGGAGAATTCTAACTGTTATTAGTTATTGTTGTTATTTCGCATGTTAGTAGGCTTACCTAGTCCTTAAGACTAGGTCCCATCACGAAGCCTAATGGAGGGAAAATTGGGTCGTGACAGGTTGGTATCAGAGCTCTAGGTTCATAGGTGCTATGAGTCATAAGCGAGTTTAGTAGAGTCTTGCGGATCGGTACGGAGACGTCTGTACTTATCTTCGAGAGGCTGAGGAACTATTAGGACAATCTCACTTCCTTCATTCTTATCGTGCGAGCTTATTGATCTTGGAGTTTGAACTTTTATTCTTCCATTCTCTCACCGGCAGTGAGGACACGAGCTGCAGTTATCAATGACGCTACTTCCGGAGCAGGTATCGCTAGATGCAGAGATCGATGAGGAGTACGTGCTGCAGCTAGACCACACTCTGGGCAGTGAGTTTCCGTTGGTCAGGTTCCAGGCGTCATGGCGACACAATTTGTGGTTCTAGTTTAGCCCATGGTCAGGGCAGCAACATCCGAGGGAGAGCAACTTAGAATTTGCAAGGTTCAAGAAAGAGTGACCCTCCTGCATTCAGCGGTTTGGCTTGAGAGAGCACAATGGGTTTCATAGGGGAGTGTCATCGGATTATCAACACTATGGGTATTGCAGAGACAAGTGTGGTTGCTTTTACTATGTTCCAGCTTGACGGAGCGACTTATCAGTGGTGGTGGACATATGAGTTGGGTAATCGGCCGATACAGTTTCACTTACATGAGTTCAGTTTTAGAGATGTTTTGAGAGAGTTTGTACCTCAGTCACTTCGGTTCAGCATGGCTCGAGAGTTGGAGTCAAATGTTTCGTTTCAGCAGGTGGTAGGGACTGTTCGCCGGTTAGAGGGCATATGGGACCGGGAGCGAGAGGACAGACGAGATATGGAGAGAGAGAGTACAGGGAGGCGATGAGGCCTCGTGGACCGGAGAGATTGCTGGCCCTTATTCTGGAGGCTGGGTACGACATAGTGGAGGTTCTTGGGTTAGCCAGTTCAGTTTGCGCTTCAGGATTCACAGTGATTCAGGTGTTCATGAGTCTCGAAATATCCGTACCGCACAGTTCCCACAGCCTCGTCAGTAGAGAGGTTGCTTTGAGTGTGGAGATACTAGCCATATGGTGAGAGATTGTCCCAGACTTCAGGCCGATGTGTCGTATTCAAGCGAGTAGAGGGCGCCCAAGAGGGGGAGGCCCGGCTTGTTGATGTGTTTCATATAGTAGGCTTAAGGCCGCTACGCCAGTTGAATCTCAATTAGGTATGATATCGGTTTGTTATAGAGGAGCACCATCCGTAGTTCATTACAGTTCTGCTTATCGGGTGAGTTCCCCTATTTGTTGCTCCACTTATCGGTGCGTTTCATTATTAGCACTCTGTTTATGTGTAACCCTGTTGGAAGGTTCTATAAGTGATAGCCGTGTCTATCGTCTGTTTTTGTTTATTATCGAGAGTTATGAGACTAGTGGTAAATTTCTATTGTCCTTCTCGGTAGGCTTGATGTGATTTATGAGTATTTTTGGCTACGAGCCGTGATTCTTTTGCTCCACCGGTGTGAGAGCCAGTACTTGTTGTAAATTGTGACGGAATTGATCTAGTGAGAGTGTCCAGCTGATTTGGTGTGTACCCTACTTGAGATTCAGAGTTGAGGGCAGGACCCTCGTTGTTTCATGTAATTTGATGTGCTGAGACCGGGCTGTGTACCGTGGTGGGAGTTATATCAGTATGAGATCCTTGTGATTCTTTTATATGCTTTAATTCTTTCTTGTTAGATTGAGTGGTAAATTAGTTTTGACAGAAAAAAATTTGTGCTTGACGGACTTGTTTGATAGTTCCTTTATGTGTTTTCTTTCCACATTCAGTCAATTTCGTTCTGTGCTTCTTGAGTTCTAGCTTGTGGGGTATGTGCCCGTTGGTATTATATGTGAATTGGTGATTCGGGTGTTAGCTGTATGGTTTTCGTGGTTATTGTACCATCGTCAGTGTTGTGGAGGTTTCAAAAGGGTTCCTATCGAATTTGAGGTGTATGGCCGGTGCAGGATTGATTCAGGCAAATATTGTGATCAGGAATGTTATTATAAGCCTATGTGTGGTGTGTATGTTGTGTGGTTGTACTCTGTGGGTGTGGGAATAAGTGGTTTCAACTAGTTGAGACTGATACCGGATATGGATTTTGTTGGCCCAAGTTCAGATGAAGTTTTGAAGATTGTCTCAAGGGTCAGCAACAATCAGTAATAATATCTTCAGAGTTGATCGAAAAGGTTGCATAGGATAAGGAGTTGAAGTCTCCTTATGTAAAGAGAACTACATCCGGATCAAGGATAAGGATTGGAGTTTGAGTTGTTCTAGGACTCGAATTTGATGAAGGATCAGCAATTCGAGTTTTAATCAAACTTTGATTACTAACTCTATAAATAATAAAGATTGTTCTCTTTTACAGGTGATTGCACATATGCAGAAGTTAAACTAAATTGAGAGCAAAAGAGCTAGGCGAATTTTGCAAGCAATTTATGTCTGATTCAAGTGTGCAAATCTGAAGCTACATGAACCAAGAGTGAAGAACCAATTCCATTGTGTTTTTCTTTATTTCTAGTTCAATTGTAGTAGGTGTTTTCATATTGTACCTTTCATATTTATCTAGAAGCAATGGTAATAGGTATTTTGAGTATTCAAGTTAGAGTTAACTTGAAGGTGTCGCAATAGTTGAGGCTGTGTGCTACACTGGGATTAGAGTTTAATCCTTAGGTTTACAAGAGTTTGTAAATGCTGTTTTTGGCTCAGTGATTTTAGTGGAAGTTTGGGAAAATCCTACTGAGTAGTAGGTCGTGGTTTTTTCACCTTTTGAGCCAGGTGTTTTCCACATAAAAATCTCTGTGTTCTTTACTTTATGCACTCTTAATTCCGCAAATAGTCATAGTAAGTACATCTAGAAGAACCATGTTTTTCTAGTGCGAAAATTAGGTACCACACAAATCACCCACCCTCTTGTGTGGTATTGACGTTTAGAACATCAATTGGTTTCAGAGCAGGTTATCCTTGAAGAGGCTAACCCCTTAGGAAAAGATCAACATGAGTGCACCACCTGGGAACTGGGAAGGGCAATCCACTGCCAGGCCTCCACTTTCAATGGTCAGTACTATTCTTGGTGGAAGAACAGAATGAGAGATCACATTATAGGGG
>NC_031991.1:62548897-62585327 GCF_001879085.1 Nicotiana attenuata
GAATTGATCTAGTGAGAGTGTCCAGCTGATTTGGTGTGTACCCTACTTGAGATTCAGAGTTGAGGGCAGGACCCTCGTTGTTTCATGTAATTTGATGTGCTGAGACCGGGCTGTGTACCGTGGTGGGAGTTATATCAGTATGAGATCCTTGTGATTCTTTTATATGCTTTAATTCTTTCTTGTTAGATTGAGTGGTAAATTAGTTTTGACAGAAAAAAATTTGTGCTTGACGGACTTGTTTGATAGTTCCTTTATGTGTTTTCTTTCCACATTCAGTCAATTTCGTTCTGTGCTTCTTGAGTTCTAGCTTGTGGGGTATGTGCCCGTTGGTATTATATGTGAATTGGTGATTCGGGTGTTAGCTGTATGGTTTTCGTGGTTATTGTACCATCGTCAGTGTTGTGGAGGTTTCAAAAGGGTTCCTATCGAATTTGAGGTGTATGGCCGGTGCAGGATTGATTCAGGCAAATATTGTGATCAGGAATGTTATTATAAGCCTATGTGTGGTGTGTATGTTGTGTGGTTGTACTCTGTGGGTGTGGGAATAAGTGGTTTCAACTAGTTGAGACTGATACCGGATATGGATTTTGTTGGCCCAAGTTCAGATGAAGTTTTGAAGATTGTCTCAAGGGTCAGCAACAATCAGTAATAATATCTTCAGAGTTGATCGAAAAGGTTGCATAGGATAAGGAGTTGAAGTCTCCTTATGTAAAGAGAACTACATCCGGATCAAGGATAAGGATTGGAGTTTGAGTTGTTCTAGGACTCGAATTTGATGAAGGATCAGCAATTCGAGTTTTAATCAAACTTTGATTACTAACTCTATAAATAATAAAGATTGTTCTCTTTTACAGGTGATTGCACATATGCAGAAGTTAAACTAAATTGAGAGCAAAAGAGCTAGGCGAATTTTGCAAGCAATTTATGTCTGATTCAAGTGTGCAAATCTGAAGCTACATGAACCAAGAGTGAAGAACCAATTCCATTGTGTTTTTCTTTATTTCTAGTTCAATTGTAGTAGGTGTTTTCATATTGTACCTTTCATATTTATCTAGAAGCAATGGTAATAGGTATTTTGAGTATTCAAGTTAGAGTTAACTTGAAGGTGTCGCAATAGTTGAGGCTGTGTGCTACACTGGGATTAGAGTTTAATCCTTAGGTTTACAAGAGTTTGTAAATGCTGTTTTTGGCTCAGTGATTTTAGTGGAAGTTTGGGAAAATCCTACTGAGTAGTAGGTCGTGGTTTTTTCACCTTTTGAGCCAGGTGTTTTCCACTAAAAATCTCTGTGTTCTTTACTTTATGCACTCTTAATTCCGCAAATAGTCATAGTAAGTACATCTAGAAGAACCATGTTTTTCTAGTGCGAAAATTAGGTACCACACAAATCACCCACCCTCTTGTGTGGTATTGACGTTTAGAACATCAATTGGTTTCAGAGCAGGTTATCCTTGAAGAGGCTAACCCCTTAGGAAAAGATCAACATGAGTGCACCACCTGGGAACTGGGAAGGGCAATCCACTGCCAGGCCTCCACTTTCAATGGTCAGTACTATTCTTGGTGGAAGAACAGAATGAGAGATCACATTATAGGGGAAGATTATGAACTTTGGGACATAGTCACTGATGGTCCCCTAGCAACCACTAAGAAGAATGCTGAAGGAATTGATGTGCCAAAAACAAGGGCTGATTGTACTGCTGAGGACATGAGAAAGTGGGAGAAAAATGCTAAGGCCAAGAAGTGACTTGTATGTGGTCCAGGACCAGACGAATACAGTAGGATCCAAAGCTGTACAACTGCTAAGGAAATATGGGACACTCTGCAAGTGGCTCATGAAGGAACACCTCAAGTGAAAAGATACAAGAGGAACACTTCTGTAATTCTCAATATGAGAATTTTACTATGAAGGAAGGAGAAACTATGGGAAATTGAGTGGAAGAAAGAAAGAGCTGAACGAAGGAACAGAAAGAAGGAACATGTTCAACCAAAGAGAAACAAAGGTTCAACCAAGGCTATGGTTGCTGCTTGGGGAGAAACTTCAGATGAAGACTCAGAAGATGAAGCTGAGGAGGAGCAAGCACTGATGCCATCGGAGAATCAGAATGATGAACAAAGAGGTAAGTATTCTTCATCTCAAGGACAAGATTAAGTTCTTGTCTAAAGAAAGGCTGGTGAGCATTAACAGACTTCATTGATGAGTCTGAGATAACTAAAATGAGAAGGCAGTTCTATCTAGGGAACGTGTGATTCTGAAAGCACAAAATGCAAAAGTCTAGAGTCTAGGGCAAATGAGAATGATAACAAAAATGCTGAGTTGAAGAACCAGGTTCTTGAACTTGACAAAAGTGTCCTGAGAACTTAGGTCTGAAAATCTGAAACTGAAATTAGGAACAGGAAAGAAGATAGCTGATCACACATATCTCACTCTAGAAGAAAACTTGGGAAAAATGAAAGATGAATTATACAAGAAAAGATGAATTCATCAAAGTTTTAAAAGAAGATCTAGGGAAAGGTAAAACATGAACTAGACAGAACTTGCAAGTGGAACAAAGCCTCTGATGCTCTCTCTTGGTGCAAAGAACATCACAACAGTAACAAAAGAGGACTTGGCTATGGGACTCAAGCTCCTAAAATGGGATCCAAAAAACAGCAAGTACCTCACTCTTCCTGAAAATAAAATCTGCACACACTGTGGTAAGACTGGCCATTACAAATATGAATGTAATGCAAAAGAAATGGCCAGTCAAAAGAACAAAGTTTTTGTTAAAGAAAAGAAATAAGTTGCCAGATGGGCAAGAAGGAATTTAATTCATCCTTTTGCTTATAGGAAAGGGACCCAAACTAGTTTGGGTTCCTAAGACTAACCCCTGATTTCTTTTGCAGGTCCAAGTGAAAGGGAGAAACCAAATATTGGTATAATGGATAGTGGCTGCCTCAAAACATATGACTGGGGACAAGGACAGTTCCTTTCACTTGGAGGACCAAAAGGAGGTTAATGTCTCCTTTGGTAATGGAAAGAAAGGTGAGATCATTGGGTTGGAAAGGTAGGCAAAGCAGATTCTCATTCTATAGAGAATGTCTACCTGATAGATGCTTGAAATATAGCTTAATAAGTGTGTCACAATTGTGTGACAGAGGTAACCTTGTGGCTTTTACCTCCACCAAATGCTTTGTGATTAACCTTACCACTGACAAGATTGTTTTGCAGGGAAAAGAGTTAACAATATTTACATTGTAGATTTGTCAACTCTTTCAGAAAATGAACTCACTTGCTTAAGTGTGTTGGTTAATGATCCCCTCCTATGGCACAAAAAAGACTTGTGTCATGCCCAGTCTACAATCAGCTAAACAAATTAGTCTCCAAGGACTTGGTGGTAGGTTTACCTAATATCAAGTTCAAGGAAGACAAAGTTTGTGAGGCATGTGCAAGGGGGAAGCAGGTAAGGTCAATGGTAAGCACGTCTAAGACGTTGGAACTGGTTCTATGGATCTATGTGGTCCAATGAGAACCGTGAGTAGAGGTGGAAAGAAGTATTGTAATGGTGCTAGTTATGACTATTCTAGATTCACCTGGGTTCTATTTCTAACTTCCAAAGATGAAGCATTTGACATGTTTTCTGCATTTGTTAGGAAAGACTCAGAAACAATTAGGAAATCACTTGCATCCATTAGGTCTGATCATGGAACTGAGTTTGAAAACTCTTAGGTTTGCTGAATTTTGTGATGAAAATGGCATAGATCACAACTTCTCTGCCCCCAGAACTCCACAATAAAATGGAGTGGTTGAAAGAAAGAGCAGGACCCTTGAGGATATGGCAAGGACCATGCTTCTCTCTAGCAAATTACCCCACAGCTTCTGGGCAGAGGCTGTAAACACTCGCATTTACATAATCAATAGATGCCATGACTAGACCTCTTGTTGAGAAAACTCCCTATGAATTACTTAAAGGGAGAAAAACAAAACATATCCCACCTTAGGGAATTTGGTTGCAAGTGCATATGTGCACAATAATGGAAAAGACTCCCTAGGTAAGTTTGATCCCAGAAGTGATGAGGGAGTATTCTTGGGATATTCTTCACTAGCAAAAGCAATATAAAGTATTTAATAAAAGAACTCTGTGTGTAGAAGAAAGTGTGCATGTTGTATTTGATGAAACTAACATTCTTTCTGAGAGACAGGAACATGAAGATGAAGCCATTGGCTTGGTGAGAGAATTGACTGAAGCAGCATCAAAAGAAGGAACAGGTGATGGAACAGGTTCTTCCAGTCTGGGCAACCTGACAGGGGGAACTAATCAGGAGAGAAAATAAAACAAACTCTTTACAAGAACCTGTTCATGAACCTGTTCCTCATCAACAAACATAGGAATCATTCTTAGTAGAAACCAGTTGTTGGTGAAATCTCAACAAGTATCAAAGTTCTCACCCATTGAGAACATCATAATGATCCAACATCTGGAGTCAAAACTTAGATCACAATTTAAAGAATCTGTGTGCATTTGATGCTTTTCTATCTCTTATTGAACCTAAAAATGTTTATTGAGGCTTTGCAGGATGCAGACTGGGTCAATGCTATGCAGGAGGAGCTCAATCAATTTGAAAGAAGTCAAGTCTGGCATGTAGTTCCTAGACCCAAGGACAGGTCAATCATTGGCACCAAATGGTCTTCTGGAACAAACTTGATGAAGATGGAACTGTTACAAGAAACAAAGCATGGCTGGTGGTTCAGGGCTACGGCCAAGAGGAAGGCATTTGACTATGATGAGACTCTTTGCTCCTAGTTGCAAGACTAGAGGCAATCAAACTCCTCATTGCCTTTGCAGGCACATATGGAATTCACCATCCATCAGATGATGTCAAAAGTTGCCTTCCTAAATAGCTACCTCAAGGAGGAAGTGTTTGTGAAAACAACCTCCAGGATTTGAAAGCAAGGAATGTCCTGAGCAATGTGTACAAGCTGGACAAAAGCTCTATATGGCCCAAACAGGCCCCAAGAGCTTGGTAATGAACGACTATCAAAATTCCTACTGGAGCATGGGTCAAAAAGAGGTAAAATTGCAGCACTTTGTTCCTAAGGAAAAAGGTAAAGACCTCCTTGTTGTACAAATATATGTTGATGACATAATATTTGGGCGCGGCCACTACATCTCTCTTCTTTTTTAATAGTATGCATATACGGTGGCGACTTTAGAGAGTTTAGGTTGACTCTTATATGTCTTTAATTAATGTTACTTACTGTTATGTTTCAGTTCCGCCGTTACATACTCGGTACATTATTCGTACAGACATCGTTTTTGTTAGGGACGATGCATTCATGCTTGCAGGTATAGATAATCAGTTTGACGAGCCCTCATAGTAGACGAGGTCAGCATTCAGCGAAGGATCAGTAAGACTCCACCTCATTCAGAGTGCAGCCAAGGCCTCCACTTTCAATGGTCAGTACTATTCTTGGTGGAAGAACAGAATGAGAGATCACATTATAGGGGAAGATTATGAACTTTGGGACATAGTCACTGATGGTCCCCTAGCAACCACTAAGAAGAATGCTGAAGGAATTGATGTGCCAAAAACAAGGGCTGATTGTACTGCTGAGGACATGAGAAAGTGGGAGAAAAATGCTAAGGCCAAGAAGTGACTTGTATGTGGTCCAGGACCAGACGAATACAGTAGGATCCAAAGCTGTACAACTGCTAAGGAAATATGGGACACTCTGCAAGTGGCTCATGAAGGAACACCTCAAGTGAAAAGATCAAGAGGAACACTTCTGTATTCTCAATATGAGAATTTTACTATGAAGGAAGGAGAAACTATGGGAAATTGAGTGGAAGAAAGAAAGAGCTGAACGAAGGAACAGAAAGAAGGAACATGTTCAACCAAAGAGAAACAAAGGTTCAACCAAGGCTATGGTTGCTGCTTGGGGAGAAACTTCAGATGAAGACTCAGAAGATGAAGCTGAGGAGGAGCAAGCACTGATGGCCATCGGAGAATCAGATGATGAACAAGAGGTAAGTATTCTTCATCTCAAAGACAAGATTAAGTTCTTGTCTAAAGAAAGGCTGGCTGAGCTATTAACAGACTTCATTGATGAGTCTGAGATAACTAATAATGAGAAGGCAGTTCTATCTAGGGAACGTGTGATTCTGAAAGCAAAATGCAAAAGTCTAGAGTCTAGGGCAAATGAGAATGATAACAAAAATGCTGAGTTGAAGAACCAGGTTCTTGAACTTGACAAAAGTGTCCTAGAACTTAGGTCTGAAAATCTGAAACTGAAATTAGGAACAGGAAAGAAGATAGCTGATCACACATATCTCACTCTAGAAGAAAACTTGGGAAAAATGAAAGATGAATTATACAAGAAAGATGAATTCATCAAAGTTTTAAAAGAAGATCTAGGGAAGGTAAAACATGAACTAGACAGAACTTGCAAGTGGAACAAAGCCTCTGATGCTCTCTCTTGGTTGCAAGAGCATCACAACAGTAACAAAAGAGGACTTGGCTATGGGACTCAAGCTCCTAAATGGGATCCAAAAAGCAAGTACCTCACTCTTCCTGAAAATAAAATCTGCACACACTGTGGTAAGACTGGCCATTACAAATATGAATGTAATGCAAAAGAAATGGCCAGTCAAAAGAACAAAGTTTTTGTTAAAGAAAAGAATAAGTTGCCAGGATGGGCAAGAAGGAATTTAATTCATCCTTTTGCTTATAGAAAGGGACCCAAACTAGTTTGGGTTCCTAAGACTAACCCCTGATTTTCTTTTGCAGGTCCAAGTGAAAGGGAGAAACCAAATATGGTATATGGATAGTGGCTGCTCAAAACATATGACTGGGGACAAGGACCAGTTCCTTTCACTTGAGGACCTAAAAGGAGGTAATGTCTCCTTTGGTAATGGAAAGAAAGGTGAGATCATTGGGGTTGGAAAGGTAGGCAAAGCAGATTCTCATTCTATAGAGAATGTCTACCTGATAGATGGCTTGAAATATAGCTTAATAAGTGTGTCACAATTGTGTGACAGAGGTAACCTTGTGGCTTTTACCTCCACCAAATGCTTTGTGATTAACCTTACCACTGACAAGATTGTTTTGCAGGGAAAAAGAGTTAACAATATTTACATTGTAGATTTGTCAACTCTTTCAGAAAATGAACTCACTTGCTTAAGTGTGTTGGTTAATGATCCCCTCCTATGGCACAAAAGACTTGGTCATGCCAGTCTAAATCAGCTAAACAAATTAGTCTCCAAGGACTTGGTGGTAGGTTTACCTAATATCAAGTTCAAGGAAGACAAAGTTTGTGAGGCATGTGCAAGGGGGAAGCAGGTAAGGTCAATGGTAAGCACGTCTAAGACGTTGGAACTGGTTCATATGGATCTATGTGGTCCAATGAGAACCGTGAGTAGAGGTGGAAAGAAGTATGTAATGGTGCTAGTTGATGACTATTCTAGATTCACCTGGGTTCTATTTCTAACTTCCAAAGATGAAGCATTTGACATGTTTTCTGCATTTGTTAGGAAGACTCAGAAACAATTAGGAAATCATCTTGCATCCATTAGGTCTGATCATGGAACTGAGTTTGAAAACTCTAGGTTTGCTGAATTTTGTGATGAAAATGGCATAGATCACAACTTCTCTGCCCCCAGAACTCCACAATAAAATGGAGTGGTTGAAAAGAAAGAGCAGGACCCTTGAGGATATGGCAAGGACCATGCTTCTCTCTAGCAAATTACCCCACAGCTTCTGGGCAGAGGCTGTAAACACTGCATGTTACATAATCAATAGATGCATGACTAGACCTCTTGTTGAGAAAACTCCCTATGAATTACTTAAAGGGAGAAAACCAAACATATCCCACCTTAGGGAATTTGGTTGCAAGTGCTATGTGCACAATAATGGAAAAGACTCCCTAGGTAAGTTTGATCCCAGAAGTGATGAGGGAGTATTCTTGGGATATTTTTCACATAGAAAAGCATATAAAGTATTTAATAAAAGAACTCTGTGTGTAGAAGAAAGTGTGCATGTTCTATTTGATGAAACTAACATTCTTTCTGAGAGACAGGAACATGAAGATGAAGCCATTGGCTTGGTACGAGAATTGACTGAAGCAGCATCAAAAGAAGGAACAGGTGATGGAACAGGTTCTTCCAGTCTGGGCAACCAGACAGGGGGAACTAATCAGGGAGAAAATGAAACAAACTCTTTACAAGAACCTGTTCCTCATCAACAGAACACAGGAGAATCATCTAGTAGAAACCAATTGTTGGTGAAATCTCACAAGTATCAAAGTTCTCATCCCATTGAGAACATCATTAATGATCCAACATTCGGAGTCAAAACTAGATCACAATTAAAGAATCTGAGTGCACTTGATGCTTTTCTATCTCTTATTGAACCTAAAAATGTTATTGAGGCTTTGCAGGATGCAGACTGGGTCAATGCTATGCAGGAGGAGCTCAATCAATTTGAAAGAAGTCAAGTCTGGCATGTAGTTCCTAGACCCAAGGACAGGTCAATCATTGGCACCAAATGGGTCTTCTGGAACAAACTTGATGAAGATGGAACTGTTACAAGAAACAAAGCATGGCTGGTGGTTCAGGGTTACGGCCAAGAGGAAGGCATTGACTATGATGAGACCTTTGCTCCAGTTGCAAGACTAGAGGCAATCAAACTCCTCATTGCCTTTGCAGCACATATGGAATTCACCATCCATCAGATGGATGTCAAAAGTGCCTTCCTAAATAGCTACCTCAAGGAGGAAGTGTTTGTGAAACAACCTCCAGGATTTGAAAGCAAGGAATGTCCTGAGCATGTGTACAAGCTAGCCAAAGCTCTATATGGGCTCAAACAGGCCCCAAGAGCTTGGTATGAACGACTATCAAAATT
Source organism: Nicotiana attenuata (assembly GCF_001879085.1). NCBI lineage: Eukaryota > Viridiplantae > Streptophyta > Magnoliopsida > Solanales > Solanaceae > Nicotiana > Nicotiana attenuata. Next base: position 62,557,773 of record NC_031991.1, read on the forward strand.
CCTACTGGAGCATGGGTACAAAAGAGGTAAAATTGACAGCACTTTGTTCCTAAGGGAAAAAGGTAAAGACCTCCTTGTTGTACAAATATATGTTGATGGCATAATATTTGGGGCCACTACTGATAAGTTGAGTAAGGAATTTGCAAAATTAATGGGAAGTGAGTTTGAAATGAGTATGATGGGTGAACTAAATTTCTTCCTAGGCTTGCAAATCAAACAAAGTCCAAATGGGACCATGATCCATCAGCAGAAGTATACAAAAGAACTAATCAAAAAGTTTAAAATGGAGGGCTCCAAAGAAATAGATACACCTATTGCAACTTCCACTAAATTAGATGTTGATGAACCTGGTTCATCAGTTGATCAAAAGTTGTATAGGGGTATAATTGGTTCACTTTTGTATCTTACTGCTAGCAGACCTGACATTTTTTTCAGTGTAGGACTTTGTGCTCGTTTCCAGGCAAATCCAAAGGAGTCACATTTGACTGCTGTCAAGAGGATACTGAGATATCTAAAAGGCACCACAGATTTGTGTCTTTGGTATCCCAAAGGTAGTAATTTTGATCTGGTAGGATATGCTGATGCTGATTATGCAGGTTTCTTAGTGGACAGGAAAAGTACTTCAGGTATGGCACATTTCCTGGGGTCATGTCTAGTGTCATGGGCTACCAAAAAGCAAAATTCATTAGCCCTGTCTACTGCTGAGGCTGAATATGTTGCTGCTGCATCTTGTTGTGCTCAATTGCTATGGATCAAACAACAACTGGTAGACTTTGGAATTGAAGTGGGGTGTATTCCAATATTTTGTGATAACACTAGTGCTAGAAGTATGACAAAGAACCCTGTTCATCATAAAAGGACCAAGCACATAGATGTTAGACACCACTTCTTAAGAGATAACTATGAGAAAGGGTTAATCTCCATAGAGTTTTGTGCTACTGATAAACAAATAGCTGACATCTTCACTAAAGCACTGAGTAAAGAAAACTTTGAAAGGAACAAGTTGGAATTAGGGATGATTAAGATCACCTAAAAGGTCCAGTTCAGAATGCACAATGAAAAAAAGATTGAAAAAAATTATTGGTTAGGAGTTCTTAATTCAATGTAAATATCTAGACTAATTCTTACTCAGTCTCATACTTTAATTAGTATACTCCTGTGACATGTGTTTATATGAATCTTTAATCTCTTACAAAGTTTTTCTATTCTGACATTTGAGGCATGATCAAGAGAAGTTTTACTTGAACAACTTGGTTCATCAGTATATGCTCATCAGAAAGTTCAGGTATGTTTCTATACTTTGCACAATTAGAAAGATAAAATTACCAATCATGAGCAGAAGTCCTAATTACACCAAACTTTCAGAAATTCTATCCGTTGAGCATTGAACCAGTTTCATTATCCTAAGAGTCTAACTAAAACGGGATTGTTTCCTTAAAACTAGCGTCACTCATTAATCTCTAAAGAGACCGGAATTCTAATTTGATTAGACTCCTAATTGACCATTGAAAAGGCTGCCGTTACAGGCTTAATCATGATCCCTCTTTAAATACACTCTACACCTTCTCTCATCACTCATAACCTTCATTCACTTCTCCAATACTTCTGATAATCCCCTTTTCTTCTCCAAAAATTCCCAAAAGATTTCCAGAAATACTCTGCCATGACTAATCCTCAAGACAATCCTGGAACTCCCCCACCTGTTTCCCTTAATACCTCATCATCAACACCTCCAGTTGAAACCCCAAAACCCAGATTTCGCCGGCAAAAGATGTTAGCCAGAAAAACTATAGCATTCGGCTCTCTCAGAAAAGCCTTGAACGAGAAATTAAAGGCCAGTCAAAGGAAAGAGGTTTCAGCTGAAGAATCTGACTCAAGCTCTGAGTCTGAAAAGTTCATCTCTGCTAGTGAAGGAGAAGAACCTGGGTCTTCTGATAATGACAAGAGTCAAGAAACCCCAGGTGAGGTAAACACCTGTTTTGTATTTTCTGATGTAGTAGAGAAGGAAGATAGTAGGTTTGTGTTGGTGGGTTCTGTGAAAAATGTTGAAGGGGCTGAGTCTAGTAGGAGGAGAAAGAAAAAGAAAGGNNNNGTCAAAGAAGGGAGAAAGCTCTGAAAAGATCAGCTGACTCAAGTTCTGAGTCTGAAGCTTTTGTCTCTGCAAGCGATGGAGAAGAACGTGGGTCTTCTGAATCAGACAAAAATCAAGAAACTCCTAAAGAGGTAAATACATGCTATAAGTAGTGGAGAAAGTAGATGATAGGTTTGTGTTAGTGGGGTCTGTGAGAGATGTAAGTGAGGGAGAATCGAAGAGGAAGGGAAAGAAAGAGAAAGGTGAAATTCTTGCAATTTGTGGAGGAGTTGAGGAGAGTGGCAACAAGCCAGGGGGAAGTGAATCTGGGGAGGCTGCTGAAGGTCTTGTGCACCTGAGTGAACAACAAGATGCACCTAGTTCATCTGTGGAAGAAACCTTGGCTGACATTCTGAAGAAAGTTGGGAGAAAGCTATGATCCCAAGAAGCGCAAAGCTTCTTCTCAAAAGGCTCCAACTGCCTCTAAGCCAACAAAGAAGAGCAAGGTGTCATCTCCTAAGTCTACTGTCTCTTCAGTACCAAAGGTGAAAGCTACCAGAAGCAGGGTAAGGCAAAGCGAGGCTGAGTTGCAGAAAGCCTTAGAGGCAAGCAAGAAAAAGAACAAGGAAAAGGGAAAAGCTAAAGTTCTGGAAAGTTCTGTGGCTGCAGAAGAAGAGGAGGAAGAGATGGAACTGGTCCATCAGGAGAGAGGTACAACTGAGGAGGTTCCCACTCCTAAACCTAAGAAATCCAAGCCTTCTACCAAGAAGTCTTCAGAATCTATCTCTGCTGAACCCTCCCTAGCAAAAAGAACCAGGTCTGCAGTTAAAGGAAAACAAGTAAAAGTTCCTGAAGAAGAAGAAGCTTGGAGTGGAGAAGAAGAAGAAGAGGAATCTGAGAAAGAGCAGGACAGGTTTGTCCTTTTTGGAAAAAGAAAAATATTGAAAGGAAGAATTCTGAAAGACCTGGAGGAGCCAGGCATGAAAAGATTGGTTGATGCACTGGAAGCACAGGGTTGGAAGGACATGGTTCTTTAACTGGATGGCAGGCTGGCAAGAACAGAGCTAATAGAGTTTATGGAAAATGCCACAGTGGTGAATAGGGTTGTTACAAGCCTGGTGAGAGGAGTAGAGGTGCAGTTTGATGCACCTAAGTTGGGAAGAATTCTAGACATACCCTGTGAGGGATATGATGATTATACTAGGCAAAGGTGGCCTTGTCTAGATTCTCTCCCTTCTGCTCTCCAAATCACCCGGAATTTCTGTGATACCAAGTCTGCTGAAGAAGTGTCTGAGGCTAGATTTGTGCAAAAGAGTGAAATGAAGCCTGAGCACAAGGTACTTTTTGAGTTTGTGAACAAGTGTTTGCTGCCCAGACAGGAGAGGAGGCATACTGCTAACTACATGGACTTGGTCCTTCTGGAGCGTCTTGTGACAGGAAAGCAGATTAACTGGCCTGCTTTCATTGTCAAGCTGCTGGATAGAGTCATCAATGGCTCTAAGGCCTATGCCACACCTTATGGGTTTATACTGACAACTGTCTTGGCCAAGTTAGATGTGCCATTGAAAAAGTGGGAGATGGCCTCAAGCAAAGAGCACTTTGGAATCAAAACTCTGCAGGCTTGTGATTATCTGCTAAGTGTAGCCCCAGTTGAACCTGGTTTATCCGTGAAGACTCCTATGAACAGCAAAGTTAGGGCATTGGTTCTAGAGTGTGGAACAAAAGATGCAGAAATTGCTAGGCTCCAGGCTCGCATTGCTGAACTAGAAAGTGAAAGAACTGGTCTCAAAGATGAGCTAGCAAAGGAAAAAGAAAAGAGTGAAGGGATGCTCCAAACAAGGCTCAATCTCCTTCAATCCCAACCCTCTAGTTCCTCCAAGCCCTAGAACCAGTTTAGAAACCCCTTCAGTGACCCAGATTCGGGACTTTCTCTGTTTTTTTGCTCATGGTTGGATGTTTGTTTTTCTTTTTTTGGTCTATTTTGTAGAAACATCTCCTAATCAATGACAATGTGCTTTGTTTTCTCTTGTTCTATGAAACTTCTGATCTTAATAGTTAAATTTCTGTGAAGCTGATTATTGATTTAACTAGATCATGTTTTCACTTGCAGTTGCCCCAGTGGCCATGAGTAATAATTAACATCTGAGGTTCATATAATATGCAACTTTTTGATGATGCCAAAAGGGGAAGAGATATTGTGCTTTACTTTGTATTCTGAAAAATGTGATGTTTATAACCTGATTAAACCTGGTCCTTAATGATTAGTTAAATTAAAGTGTGAAAATTAAGCTGAGTTCCACAGGGTCTCTGATCAATAAGCACAGAGTTTGTCATCATCAAAAAGGGGGAATTTGTTGGCCCAAGTTTAGATGAAGTTTTGAAGATTGACAAAATGAACTCAGTCATGAACCAGGTCCATCATGTGAGACATACACAGTGTTGATATATTTATTCATGACAGACGTGTCATGATAAGTCTCAAGGGTCAGCAACAATCAGTAACAATATCTTCAGAGTTGATCGAAAAGGTTGCATAGGATAAGGAGTTGAAGTCTCCTTATGTAAAGAGAACTACATCCGGATCAAGGATAAGGATTGGAGTTTGAGTTGTTCTAGGACTCGAATTTGATGAAGGATCAGCAATTCGTGTTTTAATCAAACTCTGATTACTAACTCTATAAATAATAAAGATTGTTCTTTTTTACAGGTGATTGCACATACGCAGAAGTTAAAATAAATTGAGAGCAAAAGAGCTAGGCAAATTTTGCAAGCAATTTATGTCTGATTCAAGTGTGCAAATCTGAAGCTACATGAACCAAGAGTGAAGAACCAATTCTATTGTGTTTTTCTTTATTTCTAGTTCAATTGTAGTAGGTGTTTTCATATTGTACCTTTCAGCTTTATCTAGAAGCAATTGTAATAGGTATTTTGAGTATCCAAGTTAGAGTTAACTTGAAGGTGTCGCAACAGTTGAGGCTGTGTGCTACACTGGGATTAGAGTTTAATCCTTAGGTTTACAAGAGTTTGTAAATGCTGTTTTTGGCTCAGTGATTTTAGTGGAAGTTTGGGAAAATCCTACTGAGTAGTAGGTCGTGGTTTTTTCACCTTTTGAGCTAGGTGTTTTCCACGTAAAAATCTCTGTGTTCTTTACTTTATGCACTCTTAATTCCACAAACAGTCATAGTAAGTACATCTAGAAGAACCAGGTTCTTCTAGTGCGAAAATTAGGTACCACACAAATCACCCCCCCCTCTTGTGTGGTATTGACGTTTAGAACATCAGATTTAGAATCAGGTCCCTTGGAAATGAATGGGGGATGGGGAGTTGGGCTCTAAGGCTTATTGGTATTGCTAGAAGGGCTAAATTTCAGTTGAGATGGTGTCGTCAGATCTATGTGTATTAGGTGACTTGGGATCACCCGCGGGTGTATGCTGGAAGTGTGCATTAAATGAATTGAGAACTTCAAGGCGAATCTTGGCACGTTCGAGGACGAACGTTGGTTTTAAGAGGGGGAGGATGTAATGACCCGGCCGGTCATTTTGAGAATTTAAGCTCCTTTCAGCGGCGTAAGGTTTGGAACAACTTCATAATACGAGTATCAACTTGCGTGCATGGTTGAATTCAGTTAACGGATGATCCAGAGTAAAATTAGAAGAAGGAATCCAGTTTTGGGAGTTTAAGCGGTGAGAATTTGACCGGAATTGGACTTTTGAGTAAACGGCCCCAGAATGAATTTTTGATGATTCCAACAGCTTCGTATGGTGATTTTGGACTTAGGCGCGCGTTCGGATTGTGTTTTGGAGGTCCGTAGCTAATTTAGGCTTGAAATGCCGAAAGTTGAAATTTTGAAGTTTTCGGTTCGATAGTGAAATTTTGATCCGAGGGTCGGAATGGAATTCCGGAAGTTGGAGTAGCTCCGTAGTGTTGAATGTGATGTGTGTGCAAAATTTCAGGCCATTCGAACGAGGTTTGATAGACTTTTTGATCGAAAGCATAATTTGAGAGTTTTTGGAGTTCTTAGGCTTGAATCCGATGTTAAATTGGTGTTTTGATGTTGTTTTGAGCATTCCGAGGGTTGGAACAAGTTTGACTGATGTTATGGGATATGTTGGCATGTCTAGTTGGGGCCTTGAGGGCCTCGGGTGTGTTCCAGATGGGCTACGGGTCATTTTTCCTTGTTTTTGAACTGCTGTTTCTGGTATCTGATATCCTCCTTCGCGTTCGCGAAGCCCCTCCCGTGTTCGCGAAGTGGCTCTGCTGGTCGCCTCATTTTCCTTCTTCGCGTTCGCGTAAAAAGCCTCATGTTCGCGTAGCTCTGTCTCTTCATTCATCGCGTTCGTGTTAGTACATCGCGTTCGCGTACTTATGCCATCCCACCCTTCGCGTTCGCGTACTAGTTCACGCGTTCGCGAAGAGCAATATCTGGGCCATAATATTTTCCTTCTTCGTGTTCGCGTGCGTGCTGTCGCGTTCGCGAAGAACATCTAGGTATCCTTCATTTTTCTTCTTCGCGAACGCGATAATTCCTCCGCGTTCGCGATGCTTTAATATCTGGGCAGAATATAAGTTATCCAAATCGAGGGTTAGGCCATTTTTAACATTTTTGGAGTTCTAGAGCTCGGTTTTGGGGGATTCCTTGTGGGTTTTTCAAGCAAAACGTTTGGGTAAGTGTTCTTAACTTAGAATTGATTATATTCCATGAATTTTTCTTCATTTTTATCATTTAATTTGTGATTTTAGTTGAGGAAAATATTGGTTTTTGAAGGAAATCCCTAAAACAAAAAATCGTGATTTGAGGGGCCAAATGGCATCGGAATTTAGTAAATTTTGTATGGTTGAACTCATATTGGAATGGGTATTCGGATTTTTGTAAAAAATTTTCGGGTTCAGAGGTGCGGGCCCGGGGGTCGACTTTTGGACCAATTTTTAGATTTTGTTAAAGATTGAAACTTTATGATCCGAAATAGTTTCTTATGTGTTTTATTTGTGCTTTGAAGTTAATTTGGTTAGATTTGAGCCGTACAGAGGTCTTTTCATCCGAGAAGTGCATTTCTGAGCATTGGTTTGTCGTCTTTGAGGTAAGTATCTTGCCTAACCTTGTGTGGGGGACTTCCCCTTAGGACTTGAGTCTTCCATGCTAATTGTAGTCCGTGCACGCGAGGTGACGAGTGTGTGCTCGGGCTTATTTGTGGGAAAATTGCCTTTAGGGTTCTTAGGTCCTTATGTTCATCCTATAGGAAGTATTCTGTTATGATTGAGTTGTCTATGCATAATTTACCTCTATATGCTCTATGCGATGTTGTTAGCTTCCTCTAACTCTTACCTATTACTTGACCTTAATCTTAATTGAATTAGCGGTTCTGTTGTTCTTTTGTTAAGTTTATTGTGTTTTTCTTAGTTTCTCCGTGATTCTCTTGTTGCTATGTAATCATACTCTTGGTGGTGGAACTTCCTTGCCGGGATGTATTGTTTATATTGTTGATTCCCTTGCCGAGACGTTATTGTTTATATTGTTGATTCCCTTGTCGGGATGTATTGTTTATATTGTTGATTCCCTTGCCGGGATGTATTGTTCATATTGTTGATTCCCTTGCCGGGATGTATTGTTTATATTGTTGATTCCCTTGTCGGGGTGTTATTTGTTCATATTGTTGATTCCCTTGCCGGGATGCTATTGTTCATATTTGTTGGCTCGGGATACCAAGAGATCCCCAGCACATATATTGAGGATACCAAGAGATCCTCGGGATACCAAGAGATCACCAACACATATATTGAGGATACCAAGAGTTCCTCGGGATACCAAGAGATCCCCAGCACATATATTGAGGATACCAAGAAATCCTCGGGATACCAAGAGATCCCTAGCACATATATTGAGGATACCAAGAGATCCTCGGGATACCAAGATATCCCCCAAGTATTTACGTTTGGGACTACGGGACTGAATCCTGGGAGATCCCCTGTCGATATTCTGTGAGTGTAAAAGCACGAAGCGTGATGCCGTGCACTTTCTGCTTGGTGTGTGTAACCGTGTTATCAATTCAAGTGTTTTAACGGGTTAGATCCCCTTGCTGCTGTGATTCTTTGTGTTGGAACCCATAGTGTTGGCAATACCTCGCCGTATATATACTTACATATATTTCAATACTTCAACCTCAATAATCTCTACATTTTTGACTCAATTAATTTCTCAACTAAATTTTCCTTAAATCGTCTGAGGTTGTATTCTACTTAAAAAGAATTTCTACTAAGATGTAAATTATTATATCCCATGGTAGAGGTAATAATTCATTCGATGTTGTATTCTAATTAAAAATGGTACTCTCTTTATTCAATGACTTCTAAAAAAAATAACTTCATCTTTTCTTGCTGGCTTTCCTAATTAGTTTAGAATTTGTAATTTACTTATATTAGGTAAATGAGACTTCTTGAACATCTTGAGTGCATTTGTACAAACATTATGTATTGTATAGCATGTGGATTATCTTGTTAAGAGTGAGATGGAAAAATATGGGAGCACAAGGTGCCATGTGTGTTGAAGGTTCGGAAGTTGAGATTTATGATATGAGAAACCGAGGATTTGAGATGGTCGGGATTATGTCTTAGGCATGATGTAAGTGATCGAGTTGGCATTGCCTTCGTTATTTGAATACATTCTTACTTGCCTCTGTTCCTGTTATGTCAGTGTTGATATACTTGGTTATCTGATTTATTTGGTGTCGTTCGTTACTACCCGTGTTCTCCCTTTATTGTTCTACTGTTTGTAATTTGATTTTCTCTCCGCTGTTGATATTACCACGTTATCTTTATCTCGACATTTTATTATCATATCCTGTTCATTTCATTTGACCAGTAGGTGTCTTGACTGTTCCTCGTCACTACTCCACCGAGGTTAGTCTTGATACTTACTGGGCACCGCTGTGGTGTGCTCATACTACACTGTTGATACCCAATTTTTCCCTAGATATTTTTATACTCAAAATACTTTCAAAATAACATATATATGCATATATGAGCATACCCAAGTTTTGGTACTTTTTCCAAAAATTTAAATGATTTTTAAACCAATTTATTGCCTATTTTAATACCACAAAATCCAATAATTATTCCCCAAATTATCATTTTGGTGAATAACTTATTACATTCTCATATTTACACCAAAATATAATTAAGGTGATTTTTGTATATTTTTACAAATTTATTTGGTATTTTTAAAGCTAAATTGTGTGTAATTGCAATTATAGCATATTTTACGGTTAATAGCATTTTATAACTACAAAAATTATTTCCAGTATTTTTAAATTAATATTTATATAGTATTTGTTGGCCCAGTACTTTTAATTTGCTTTTGAAATCATTATTATTATTTTTTATAAAATAAAAAGGGAAAATTGGCTATTTAACACTTAGCCTATTTCTATTTCAATAACAGCCCTTCCCCTTTCAATTGTAGCCTTAATCTGGCCCAATTCCGCCCCCAAATTAAGCGACCCAATTCCTAAAATACCCAACCCACGGCCCGTTCTCAAACCCGCCCGGTTTTCTTTTAAAATCAAAGCCGTTGATCATTTTGATCAACGACTGATATACTTCCTTTCCTTTTTTAATCACCTAACCCCTCTAACCCTACCTCCCTCAAAACCTCTCTAGCCTCTCCGAAACCCTAATCACCTCCCACATTATCTCACCTCGTTTCCACCGGAATCTATGGCATCTCCTGCCATAGATGGCCTGTACTCACCCTTTCTCACCCCTAAGCCTGAGCTACTCGAAGTTTGGAAGATTGACCTTGATGGTCCTCTCTCAGATTTGTTTCAGATCTGTAGATCTAGGGTTCTCCGGCCACGCTCCGGCATGTTCAAGCACTGGAAGCTTGATTCCTGACCGTTTCGACTCAGGATCTGATCTTGTTCTTCCAAGCCTTTCTCGTTTCTAGGGTTTCTCTGAAACCCTAAGCCATTCGAGGTTCTTTCACCATTATTTGTTTAGATCTGTACTATGTCTATGCTTTTCTTGACATTTTGAGTGTTTTCCCCAAAAGTTTTTTGTCAAAATCGTTTCTCTCCGATTTTTAGGGTTTCCGCAAGGATTTTTGAAAAATCATTCTGATCCTTTTCTTCTTTGCTTTATGTGTGTTTGTTTATACCTTGCTCGTATGATTTCCTTTATTTTACCCTTTACTTTTCTCCTGTTAATTTCTGCTATGTTTTCATTACTCTTCTGCTCTATGTGCCTACCGTTAAAAGTTATTTTTGACTATGCTCATGTTCCTACATGCTTCATCTGCTTGTGTTCAAGTTTGCACTGTCTCTTTCTTTCTGAACTCGTTTATGTTCTGAGTTTCTCGAATATGTTCTTCATGATTTTTTTTCTTTCCTTTGTTGTTCAAGAATGCTGTCATGACTGTTTTGTTGAGGCTCTGAAAAAACAAACAACCTGCTTTCCCACTTCATGTCTGATTCAATTTTGAAACCCTAGGGTTTTGGGGTTTCCTTTGACGATGTGGATTTTTGTGTTCGAGTTAAGGCTCCACTTGGGAACCCTGAACTCTCAGACTCACTAGGAGTCTGCAAATTGAACATGTATCTCTTTGCTTATGATTATGAACTTCTCCTCGATTGAACTCTGTTCTAAATAATTTGACTTTCTCTTCTTGATTCACATGATTGTGAGTTTTATATATAAGAACTCTTCTTTCAAAAAGGTTTTGACAGCTACTTGATTGATCTTGGACTCCTTTGATGGGGTCTCGACTGATTGCCACTGATTTTCTTTGTTTGAGCCCTCCTCTACCTATTCCTGACTGGGTCCATTCGAATTAAACCTGTTTACTTTGATTTTTATTAGTTGTCTGATTGATCCCCTTTCCTTTTCTCTACAAATCAAGTACCGTTGAGTTCTTTCCTTAAATAAACCTTATGTATTTTCCCCTCTTATGCTGCTGTGAAAGATTTTACTGAAATTCCCTTTCCTTAATTACATTCTCCCGTTTGAAATTAAATCCCTTGACTGAAGGGAGAATATTTGTGACTGATTTTTAAAAGGTTTTCTTACCTTTCTTACTTGTTTCTCTACACTATAAAAGGGGATGCCCTTCTACACTCTAAACACACGATCAATTCTGATTACTTTCACAGAATACTCTCAAATACACTTAGAATTTTCACAAACACTCGAGTTCTCTGAACTCACAAGCATAAAGTATTTTTCTCTGATTGTGGCTTTGCTTGAAGACTTCTGCTTTCTTTTGCTTGTCTCTTTCTGAAACAGGTATGTCCTAGTTTTAATTCAAGCATCAACTCTAATGTGTTTACTTACCAATTCTCCTGTCCATGCGTACTTTACTGCCTGTAGAATTTAACCTTTGTGTATTGTGCTTATATCTTGCTTATGTCTTGCAATGAATCCCATTCCCCATGCCCCTCTATGTGTTTGAGCTATAGTTTAGAAAACATGGCAATATACAAAGTTATTGTCCATGGATGTAAACTGGACCCTTTGGGTCCTAAGCTCTTTCAGTTTCCCATCCCTATTCCCTTATGTGTGTTTGAGTTAAGGTTTGGCCTGGCAACATCCAAATTGCTGTCCAGAGTTGAACCTGACCTTCAATAGGTCCTAACTCTCCAATGTTTGGCTAGTGGGCTGGTCAGTGGTGTGCCAGCATTTTATGTTGCTGGGCATTACCACCAGCTTGCCTTGGCATCCCTTATATCCCTCTACTGCACTTACACTTGTTCCTAGACTCTAAGTTCTACCCCTCTCCAATGACCGTTGCCTTGGGACCCTAAGCTCCCTCTGAACTTGGACATTGGAGGGCTGGCCCTTCTATACTGCACTTTCATTCAGTTCTGATATCTGGGTGTGAGCATTGCCTGGAGTTCTTGAAATTCCTTGGAACTTTGACACATCCCAGATAAGAGAAAGGCTTTGGAACTAATCCTGGCAGTTGGCTCATATCATATTGTTAGACCTTGGGTTTGAATTAGGCTCCTTGGATGCAGCTTAAGAGTTCTGATTGTAATTTTATTTCTAGTTTTTGATTCATCTTGGTTTGTAATAAAATTTTGTAATAACCTCCGGGGTGATTAGTGAAAAGGGAAGGGTAACCATGCATGCAAAGGGGTAGATATCATGCTCATAGGGAATTACCACACTTCTGTACTCATGTATCTTGCCTACAGCTTTGCACATTTACGCATCCACGTAGATACCATGTCTCTAGGTTTATGCATCCACGTAGATACCATGTCTATAGGTTTATGCATCCATATAGATACCATGTCTATAGGAATTTTGCATCTCCATATGGATACCACGCCTATAAGTAACCAGAAATCCAGACTCTACGCATGCATTGTTCATTAGGCAAACCTATTTATAGGATTAAAAACGAACAGTATTCAGATACCATGCCTATTGGATTTCTGCGCTCCTGCTACGCCTATAAAAAGTGTTTAAATTAACGACGCTAGAAAGCATGCCTATAGGAATTATCAATCAAATCTGAATCATTCGTTTTAAGATTAGCACTAATTACAGAACTCGCATCATTCTGTTAAAACTGGCAACTTTCTTAATCAGTTTGTTTCTTTATTCCTGAAACCAGTAGATGCCATGCCTATAGGCCATCACGTAGGCAAACAAGTGTGTAGTTAATTAATTGCACTGGTCTTCGATAAGTTGCAGCCAGGTGAGCCCAATGCGAACTTCTTGCTTGAAAATATGTAATGAACCAGCCTGCCTAACGTTAAGCATAATTTCGACCTAATCAGTACATGTAAGACATGCTAAACTACATGATTTTCTGTGATTAAAGGAGGTTTATCTGAGCCTTAATTGTTTTGTGCTCCCATAACTGCTTTCATGTGTTTTGCTTGACGCCTTAGTATTTTAACCTTTTTAAACCTCTGAAAAGCCAAGCTTCCTCCCTTTAGGATTAGTAGTCCTAAAAGCTTCCAGGACTGATAGGTGGGACGAGTAATAGCATGCAATAAGTAAACGAGACTATTTCGCGCTTAATACCTTAACGGGGTGGGAAGAGTAGACATGGAGATGATGATCACACGATAACACTACGCGTACAATTGACTATCGGTGTTGTGTGGATGATCCATGTGATTTATAAACCTAGGACCCCTTTTCTTATACAACTTTGTTTAGTATCTAAAATTCCTGTCCTTTCAACTACTCAAAGCTCCTCCTTAATTTTACTGCATTATGCCTTTTCTTCCAAATTTTTCTTCTTTGTTTATTCAATGTATTGATTAATTTTCTGCGTTTAGTCCCCCTTTTAAACAAATTGTAGATCATCTAGACCTTGATCCTACATACTTGTCACGTATTTATTTGCAACCCTTATGTGTAAAATCATTTGTGTATCTATTTGCATTTAAAGTCACAAACATAGCATGGCCGGGAACCACACTATGGAATTTGAGGGGTGCCCAATACTTCCCTTGAGATAATTTCTAGCCCTTACCCGACCTGGTTTTCCCAACTCAATAACCCTTCTTGTGTCCTAATGCACTCAAATCATCTAGGTTGGCGACTCTTCAATCCAAAAACCCAATTCCCAACGGGAAATAGAGTTTGTCTTCCCGAATTGTCCGTAAACCCGATTTTCGCGAGGAAAATGGGTGCCGTCGACAGCATGGCGACTCTGCTGGGATTTCTTTAGGCTTTTACCACTTCATGTTATATGTGACTTTATTGTTTTCTTTTATTGCTTTATTTAATCCCTTTATTCGAGACTGATTGTCTTTTTGTTTCCTTTTTCTTAACGCTTTCATTTACTGCTATTCTTTGCAATACCAGTTGTAATTTTCGAGCAATATTGTAACCATATGAATGTGAAAATGCGTTGACAATCTTTTCCATTTTTTGTTGTAATTGCCATCTTCAACATCATTATTCACTCGTGCAAACAAATATCCATAGCAACGCTGATGAAGTTGTTGCGCATCTTCGCAATATTATTACCCTAAATTTTGCAACAGGGCGTATTTGCGTAAAACCTAGTCGATCCAGCGGTGCAGTCAACGTTCCGTCCTTCCCTCTTGAGTTTCCGCTCAAGGTAACNATTTCCACTCGTGCCAAACAAATACCATAGCAACGCTTGATGAGTTGTTGCGCTCTTCCAATATTATTACCCCCTAAATTTTGGCAAAGGCGTATTTGCGGTAAAACTAGTCGATCAGCGGTGCAGTCAACGGTTCCGTGCCTTTCCCTCTTGAGTTGTCCGCTCAAGGGTACCGGTCTAGCACCCCATAGAAACCTTATTCTATTTAACTGTTCATGCATCACTGTCAAACCTAGTCGAGTCGGTTATGCTGTCCACATAATGACTCTTTAAGATAGCCTTGTCCAAAGTCCACTGGGTTTCCTTGAAACCCAAATGGACGCCACCATATTCTGTGCATTTATTTGGAGAACTAAATGCTTTTATGCTAATTATTGGTTTAAATAGTCGAGTCCGGTGGGGGGTATAGTCTTAACCCTTTTGTTTTGCAGAAAATGGAGAACAAGGTCCCCGACTTCGGTATGGTCAGTATACCCTCACTCTTGCTGACCTGGTGGAGGAATCTCCCATCAAGTGGCCAAATCAATGAATGGAAAGAGAGGGTCACCAAGGCTAGTGAGAAGCTGGAATATCTGGAATACAGTCTGCTGGAGTTGGAAGGAAAAGTGAGGAAAAGAGTCACTGATTGCCAGAACGCTGAGGGAAACGAAGGAGAACGCCTGGCAAAGGCATTTTTACTGGAGAATCTTCGTGAACTAGAGGATTTGATCAACGAGAGCATTCAACACGGGGAAGGTCCTTCTGGGACCAAATAGTTAGAAGTTTCTTTTCTTTGAATGTAATAAGGCCAATGGCCATTAATGACATTTTACTTACGCAACTTTAGTGTCATTTTGGGATTCGTCTTGTTTTTATCAATAAAATGAGGCATTTAGCATTAAAAGTTCTCCAAATCAACATGTCGCTAGGCCTACCTCGGGCACAACGAGGCACCCAATTTAGGACACGATTTATATTTTGATACTATGTGTTTAAATACCGCAATATTTTTTCACAGAATCCGTACTAACTTGTTACCTTTTGTTGTTTTTACTTTTATTTTTATTCCCCTCCCTAAAAGGTTAGTTCGTGCATTCTGGCATCGTCATCCTACTCCACAAGATCTAAGGGCCCTCCACCTCCTCCTCCTCCAAGTCCTATCAAAAGCAAGAACAAAGCAAAGATGGAGAACGTGAACAACATCAGAAAGGACGACTCAGCTGAAAGGGTAGAGGTTCCTCAGGGTGTTCAGGTATCCAAAGAAAGTGCCGCTCAGCTCGAACAAAAGTTACTGAAATTTCAAGAAGAACTAGACCAAGTTCGGAACTTGGCAAGTCTGTCATTCTCCCTCACTACTCCAGAAATCAACTTTCCCAATACTCAACACCCCATACCTCCACAGAACATCCCAAAGCCACAGAAACAGCCCGCTACTCATTGCAACACACATCTCAACAACACTCCACTCCTCATCCCTGAACCATCAAATGATCATCCCCGCCACACTCCCATATATGTGGAAACCATGCCACAATACACTCAACCCATTACAAACACACCAGAATCTGATGACAAAGACTCTCTCATCAAGAACCTGACAGCTGAGCTCAAAACGTTGACTAGCCTGGTTCGGGGCGTGGAAGGAAACAAATGCATTGAAGGGTTGAATTATGAGGATCTTTGCATCCAGCCGGACGTTGAACTTCCCGAGGGGTACAAACCTCCTAAGTTCGAAATGTTTGACGGCTCGGGGGATCCTAGAGTCCATCTGAGGACATATTGTGATAAACTGGTCGGTGTAGGAAGAGACGAGAAGATTCGCATGAAACTCTTCATGAGAAGTTTGAAAGGCGATGCGCTATCTTGGTACATTAGCCAAGATCCCAAGAAGTGGACGAGCTGGGTAGGAATGGCGTCCGATTTCATGGACAGGTTCAGGTTCAATACAGAAAATGCACCAGATATTTTCTACATCCAGAATCTGAAAAAGAAACCCACTGAGACATTCCGCGAGTATGCTACTCGATGGAGATCCGAGGCTGCTAAGGTCAGGCCGGCCTTAGAGGAAGAACAGATGAACCGATTTTTCGTCCGAGCTCAAGATCCGCAGTACTATGAGAGGTTAATGTTGATAGAGGGCCAGAAATTCTCCGATATTATCAAGCTAGGAGAAAGGATTGAGGAGGGCATTAAGAGCGGAATGGTCACTAATTTTGAAGCACTGCAGGCTACCAACAAAGCCCTACAATCTGGTGGCGCGTCCAAGAAAAAGGACGTGAGTGCCGTGATGGTTGCACAGCGAACCAAGTCCCCAATAAAATACCAAGCCTACCCGGTACCCCCCATCACATACCAGCCTATTCCCAACTACCAAGCACCTCCGCCTTCTTACCAAATTCCATCACCCGCTTACCAATCATCTCCCTCTCCCACATATCAACCCACCTCACCAAGATATTCCCAACCTGCACCCGTCTACCAAGCCTATAATGCCCACTACCAATCACCTCCCGCCCGCCAAAACTTCCCCAGGCCACGCCCTAACTTTGACCGCAAACCTCCCAGGCAATACACCGCCATCGCCGAGCCAATCGACCAGCTATATGAAAGGCTCAAAGCTGCTGGTTACGTCACCCCAATCCCTGCCATAACTCCAGATAATCCTTCCCAGTGGGTCAACCCAAATAAAACCTGTGCATACCATTCCGGCATGAAAGGGCATACCATTGATGAGTGCCGATCTCTGAAAGACAAAATCCAAGCTCTAATTGACAACAAAATCATAGTGGCCAAGGAACCTGCTCCTAACGTTCGAAACAATCCCTTGCCTGATCATAAGGATGGTGGTGTGCATATGATTGAAGTGGAAGACGATTGGGACCCCAAGGGGTCAATTGGATTAATTACCGATGGTGACGAGCCTAAGAAACCAGCCGTCACACTGAATCCAATTGTAGTCCAGATCCAGCCCTCTGGGGATGCTGAAGTAAACATGTCTGTGCCTCTCGAGTTTGAAACACCGTCATCTGAAAGGACCGCAGAGTCGATTGAGGTGGAGTTTGGGTCTCCAAAGGTACCATTTGAAGTTGCTGTGTTGCCACCCAAAACGAGAGTGCCCATTCCTGTGGCGATGTCAGCAGTAACGCCATTCCAGACACAGGCCATACCTTGGGATTACACCGCCGAGGCAAGAAGGAAGGGAAAAACTAAGTCCACAGAAGCAATCGCAGCACAGGGTATGACCAGGACCGGCAGGGTTTATACTCCGGAACATTTGGTTGAATCAAGTAAGTAGGCCTCTGGACGGCCTATTGAAAGTGGGCCCGATGATCTCTGGCGGAAGATACAGGCAAAAGAATACTCAGTTGTTGATCAATTAAATAAAACACCAGCACAGATCTCCATTCTAGCTCTACTGCAAAGCTCCGAGACACACAAGAACGCTCTGATGAAGATACTAAGCGAGGCATATGTACCCAGCAATATAACTGGAGGAGAAATGGCGAAAATGGTCGGGCAGGTATTGGAGAGTCATAAGATCACTTTCCACGAGGATGAGTTACCCCCTGAAGGTTTAGGCCACAACAAAGCGTTGCACATCACTGTGCAATGTGAAGACTATTTCATCACCAGAACTTTGATTGACGGAGGATCCAGCCTCAACATTTGTCCATTGGTGACCCTCAGAACATTGGGGAAGAGTCTGCATGAAATCAAGGATGGGGCTATCAACGTCAAAGCTTTTGATGGTTCCCAAAGGTCCACTATTGGGGAGATCAGTTTGTGTCTACAAATGGGGCCAACTTGGTTCGATGTTGATTTTCAAGTAATATACATCCCAGCATCCTACAACTTACTACTGGGACGACCTTGGATCCACGCCGCTGGAGCCGTAGCATCAACCCTGCACCAGGCAGTAAAGTTCGAGTGGAATCACCAAGAAGTGATTATTCATGGCGACAGGAGTAACCCCATATACAGTCGCCAAACCATCCTAGCAATTGAAGGAAGAAAGAAGATAGGTGGAGAAACTTACCATCACATTGAGCGAGTCAACGCCATGGACAAAGATAAGTGGTGGGATAACAAGATAAAGAGTATACTAAACTGGAGCGAGTATGAACCTGGCAAAGGGCTCGGCAAGAATCTCCAGGGAATCACCAAGCCTATCAAACTGAAGAAGCATGGCACCACTTTTGGGTTAGGGTATGGATATACTTGGCAGGAATTCAGGAACTGGTCACCACCATGGCGCGGCCCTTACTATCCGCTGGAGCACCCTATACCCCGCCTGGAACAGACTTTCTAGCCGGCCGACATCATATATGGGTCAGAGGAAGATGAAGCATTAGCAGCAATGAAGAACCTGTTCTTGGAAGATGACAATATGGACTGTCACGTCATTCTCGAGGAGGAAGGGGAGGAAGGCCCTTCCATACAGGCAGTGAACCGAGGAGAGCGCCTCAAAAATTGGTCCGTCAGAACCACCAGGGCCCGGAGAGCTTCGGGGTAGCAAGGCTGAACAAAGCATTATGCATTATCTTTTATTTTTCGCTAGTTGATTTCCCTTCAGTATTATCTTTGAATTTTGAAAAGAGCTCTGATGTTCAAAACAATTCTTTTAGCATTTATTAAAGCATTTCAGTTTTTATAAATCTCGCTCTTATTATCTCTTTTTCTCTGACATTTACTTTACTTTACACAGCATTATTATTACTTATCTTGATGAACCGATGAACGTGACATGCGACGAGGTAACGCAACAAACGGATATAGACTCAGAAGAAGATGAAATACCAGAAGAGATCGCTAAAGAGGTCGAAGACTTTGAGAATAGACCTAAGTCTAACTTGGACGAAACCGAGGTCGTCAACCTGGGGGATACAGAGAATGTCAAGGAAATGCGCATCAGTGTTCACCTGTCACCGTCAGAAAAGGAAGAGTACACGGAGTTCTTAAAGGAATATGAGGACATATTTGCCTGGTCATATGATGATATGACCAGTCTCAGTACATCTATTGCAGCTCACAAATTGCCAACAGATCCGACATGTCCACCGGTAAAGCAGAAGCTCAGAAAGTTCAAGCCAGACATGAGTTTGAAAATCAAGGAGGAAGTTACCAAACAAGTCAAAGCCAAGGTCCTCAGAGTAGTAGAGTATCCATCATGGTTGGCCAACATTGTGCCAGTGCCAAAGAAGGACGGGAAGGTCAGAGTCTGTGTCGACTATCGAGACCTCAACCGGGCCAGTCCGAAAGACGACTTCCCCTTGCCGAACATACACATCCTGATTGACAACCGCGCCAAGCGCGAGTTGCAGTCATGTTGGAGGAGGTTCATGCGGGGACCTGTGGCCCGCATATGAATGGTTTTGTCTTATCCAAGAAAATACTCCGAGCTGGTTATTTCTGGATGACTATGGAGACAGACTGCATCCAGTATGTTCGGAAATGTCATCGTTGCCAAATCCATGCAGATATGATAAAGGTGCCTCCTAACGAGCTCAATGCAACTAGCTCACCGTGGCCGTTCGCCACCTGGGGGATGGATGTCATTGGACCTATCAAGCCCGTCGCATCAAATGGGCACAGGTTCATACTAGTGGCGATTGATTATTTCACCAAATGGGTTGAAGCAGCATCATATAAGGCGGTAACCAAGAAGGTTGTGATAGACTTCGTTCGCGATCGTATCATTTGCCGGTTCGGCGTCCTAGAGTCAATCATCACTAACAATGGTTCCAATCTCAACAGTGATCTGATGAAAGCAATGTGTGAAACCTTCAAGATCCAGCACAAGAATTCTCCTACAGGCCTCAAATGAATGGAGCCGTAGAAGCGGCCAATAAGAACATTAAGAAGATACTAAGGAAAATGATAGAGAAACACAAGCAATGGCATGCGAAGTTATCATTCGCTCTACTGGGATACCGTACCACAGTCCGCACATCGACTGGGGCGACACCCTATAAGTTGGTTTACGGTACCGAGGCAGTCATCCCAGCCGAGGTAGAAATTCCCTCCCTGAGAATTATGCAGGAAGCAGAACTTGAAGATGCAGAATGGGTAAAAAGTCGCTACGAGCAATTAGCCCTTATAGACGGAAAAAGACTGAATGCAGTTTGCCATGGTCAGCTTTATCAGAATAGAATGACCAGAGCTTTCAACAAGAGAGTCAGACCAAGACAGTTCGCGCCAGGGCAGTTAGTACTGAAGAAGATTTTTCCGCACCAAGACGAAGCCAAAGGAAAATTTTCTCCCAGCTGGCAAGGTCCGTACATGGTTCACCGGGTTCTAACCGGGGGAACCCTCATACTCGCAGAGATGGATGGAGAAGTATGGCCAAAGCCAATTAATTCAGATGCATTCAAACGCTATTATGTGTAATCATTCTGATTTCTGTATGATGTAATTTGAACTACGCCTGACCTGATTCCCGTTTAAGAGGGGATACGTAGGAAGCCCTATGGGTTCGGTCACAATTCAATAAATTTTCATTTCCCCCACAACTGGAAAGTGGGGCAGAATTTTGAGGAGGACCCTCAAAATTCCGAAGTTGATCTCCGCCAATCACCGCGCGCAGCCGTTAGAGGCACCGGCCCAGTAAACTGGGGCAGAATTTTGAGGAGGACCCTCAAAATTCAGGAGCAAAAGAGGTTGCGATATCTTGAACCGTGTCGCAGTCGTCGGTTCATCTAAAAAATGTTTTATCTATTACGTATTTACATCATATTTTATTATTTTGCTAAATCATGCATAAATACTATCAGAACAGCTTTGTCAGCAACGCTACCCCAATGAAAGCAAGAGTCGAGTAGGACGAGCGCAGTCCGCGGGAAGACGAACTAACCTTCCCCCTTGACAAAACTCACAATCTTTCTTTGAATGCAGGTACCCCAAGACATAGAATCATCGGATACGGTTACAAACTCATACTTTTCAGGAATACAACTCCCAGAATCATTACCTATTTTCAAGTGTTACTCGCACGCAACATCCCCAGCAGCCACAGTGACAATCAACTAGCAGCTATCGTCTCTCAGCTAAGAAATTTTGTCACTCTTCACCTCTATTCTCGCACACTGCATAATGCTACTTTTCTGCCTTTCGAGACTAAGCATTGTCTCCATCTGCATTCTTGCATTGCATAAGGCTACTTTTCTGCCTTTCGAGACTAAGCATTGTCTCCATCTGCATTTTTAAGGCTACCTTTCTGCCTTCCGAGGTTAAGCTCTACCTCCATCCTGCATTTCTACGCATTGCATAAGGCTACCTTTCTGCCTTCCGAGACTAAGCATTGTCTCCATCTGCATTTTCTTGCATTGCATAAGGCTACTTTTCTGCCTTCCGAGACTAAGCATTGTCTCCATCTGCATTTTTCTCTGCATTGCATAAGGCTACCTTTCTGCCTTACGAGACTAAGCATTGTCTCCATCTGCATTTTTCTCTGCATTGCATAAGGCTATCTTTATGCCTTCCGAGACTAAGCATTGTCTTCATCTGCATTTCCTTGCATTGCATAAGGCTATCTTCCTGCCTTCCAAGACTAAGTACTATCTCCATCTGCATTTTTTCTCTGCATTGCATAAGGCTATCTTTCTACCTTCCGAGACTAAGCATTGTCTCCATCTGCATTTTTTCTTGCATTGCATAAAGTAACTTTTCTGCCTTCCGAGGTTAAGCTCTACCTCCATCCTGCATTTTTCTTGCATTGCATAAGGCTACCTTTCTGCCTTCCGAGACTAAGCATTGACTCCATCTGTCGGCTGAAATATCGCCAATTTTATTTAAATCCTGTCGGCTGAAATATCGCCAATTTTATTTAAATCCTGCATGGCTGAAATATTGCCAATTTTATTTAAACCCTGCATGGCTGAAATATCGCCAACTTTATCTAAATCTTTGCATGGCTGAAATATCGCCAACTGCATCTAAATCTCTATATCGACTGAAAGATCGCCAGTTTATATTTAATCATTATCGGCTGAAATATCGCCAACTTTATTTTGATCCTTGTCGGCTGAAATAGCGCCATTTATATTTATGTCTTACATCGACTGAAATATCGCCATTTACATTTCTTCTTCACATCGGCTGAAATATCGCCAAATCCCGCATTTCGTGGGCTGAAATATCGCCAAATCCTGCATTTCATGGGCTGAAATATCGCCAAATCCTGCATTTCATGGGCTGAAATATCGCCAAACTGTCCAAAGGCGTCATTGTTCGGAGGCACCATTTTCATAGCCCGAGAACGCCATGCCATGGCCTGAGGACCCCGCTTTATATTCTGCACATCATTATTCAAAGGCATCATGGTTCGGAGGCACCATCATCATAGCCCAAGAACATCATTTCATAGGCTGCAAATCCCTTATTATGCGCTTCATGGCCCAGGACATCATGGTCTGAGGACGTCATCTTAACCGTCCAAAGACAACATTCATGGTCCAATGGGAACTTGCATCACGTTTAAATTCTGCACAATATGTTTGTATTACTCATTCGCAGGTACATCAGCTGGCAACGGCCGTCATAGCAGGAGCAATCCCGCTCAGGTTCCCATAGCCTATTAGATTTCAGCTACAACCTAAACATCGCGTCCGTCCTTTTTGAAACTCTACTGGCATATTCTGCCGATGGACCCCGAACTACATATGGCCTGATTCCTGTAAAACCAGGGATATGTAGGCAGCTCAAGAGCCAGAGCTCGGTCGAAATTCTTTGCAAATCACCTCTTTCGGTCAAAATTGGCCATCCTATCTTTACCCGATAACTCTTTCATCCTTCCCGGGTAAAGAGGGGCAGCTGTTGATACCCAATTTTTCCCTAGATATTTTTATACTCAAAATACTTTCAAAATAACATATATATGCATATATGAGCATACCCAAGTTTTGGAACTTTTTCCAAAAATTTAAATGATTTTTAAACCAATTTATTGCCTATTTTAATACCACAAAATCCAATAATTATTCCCCAAATTATCATTTTGGTGAATAACTTATTTCATTCTCATATTACACCAAAATATAATTAAGGTGATTTTTGTACATTTTTACAAATTTATTTGGTATTTTTAAAGCTAAATTGCGTGTAATTGCAATTATAGCCTATTTTACGGTTAATAGCATTTTATAACTACAAAAATTATTTCCAGTATTTTTAAATTAATGTTTATATAGTATTTGTCGGCCCAGTACTTTTAATTTGCTTTTGAAATTATTATTATTATTTTTTTATAAAATAAAAGGGGAAAATTGGCTATTTAACACTTAGCCTATTTCTATTTCAATAACAGCCCTTCCCCCTTTCAATTGTAGCCTTAATCTGGCCCAATTCTGCCCCCAAATTAAACGACCCAATTCCTAAAATACCCAACCCACGACCCGTTCTCAAACCCGCCCGGTTGTCTTTTAAAATCCAAGTCGTTGATCATTTTGATCAACGGCTGATATCATTCCTTTCCTTTTTTAATCACCTAACCCCTCTAACCCTACCTCATTTGCATAGAGACGCCGCCTCTAACTCCCTTCGTCTCCCTCAAACCCTCTCTAGACTCTCCGAAACCCTAATCACCTCCCACCTTATCTCACCTCGTTTCCACCGGAATCCATGGCATCTCCTGCCATAGATGGCCTGTACTCACCCTCTCTCACCCCTAGGCCTGAGCTACTCGAAGTTTGGAAGCTTGATCTTGATGGTCCTCTCTCAGATTTGTCTCAGATCTGCAGATCTAGGGTTCTCCGGCCACGCTCCGGCATGTTCAAGCACTGGAAGCTTGATCCCTGACCGTTTCGACTCAGGATCTGATCTTGTTCTTCCAAGCCTTTCTCGTTTCTAGGGTTTCTCTGAAACCCTAAGCCATTCGAGGTTCTTTCACCATTATTTGTTTAGATATGTACTATGTCTATGCTTTTCTTGACATTTTGAGTGTTTTCCCCAAAATTTTTTGTCAAAATCGTTTCTCTCCGATTTTTAGGGTTTCCGCAAGGATTTTTGAAAAATCTTTCTGATCCTTTTCTTCTTTGCTTTATGTCTGTTTGTTTATACCTTGCTCGTATGATTTCCTTTATTTTACCCTTTACTTTTCTCCTGTTAATTTCTGCTATATTTTCATTACTCTTCTGCTATATGTCCTACCGTTAAAAGTTATTTTTGACTATGCTCATGTTCCTACATGCTTCATCTGCTTGTGTTCAAGTTTGCACTGTCTCTTTCTTTCTGAACTCGTTTATGTTCTGAGTTTCTCGAATATGTTCTTCATGATTTTTTTTCTTTCCTTTGTTGTTCAAGCATGCTGTCATGACTGTTTTGTTGAGGCTCTGAAAAAACAAACAACCTACTTTCCCACGTCATGTCTGATTCAATTTTGAAACCCTAGGGTTTTGGGGTTTCCTTTGACGATGTGGATTTTTGTGTTCGAGTTAAGGCTCCACTTGGGAACCCTGAACTCTCAGACTCACTAGGAGTCCGCAAATTGAACATGTATCTCTTTTCTTATGATTCTGAACTTCTCCTCGATTGAACTCTGTTCTAAATAATTTGACTTTCTCTTTTTGATTCACATGATTGTGAGTTTTATATATAAGAACTCTTCTTTCAAAAAGGGTTTTGACAGCTACTTGATTGATCTTGGACTCCTTTGATGGGGTCTCGACTGATTGCCACTGATTTTCCTTGTTTGAGCCCTCCTCTACCTATTCCTGACTGGGTCCATTCGAATTAAGCCTGTTTACTTTGATTTTTATTAGTTGTCTGATTGATCCCCTTTCCTTTTCTCTACAAATCAAGTACCGTTGAGTTCTTTCCTTAAATAAACCTTATGTATTTTCCCCTCTTATGCTGCTGTGAAAGATTTTACTGAAATTCCCTTTCCTTAATTACATTCTCCCGTTTGAAATTAAATCCCTTGACTGAAGGGAGAATATTTGTGACTGATTTTTAAAATGTTTTCTTACCTTTCTTACTTGTTTCTCTACACTATAAAAGGGGATGCCCTTCTACACTCTAAACACACGATCAATTCTGATTACTTTCACTGACTACTCTCAAATACACTTAGAATTTTCACAAACACTCGAGTTCTCTGAACTCACAAGCATAAAGTGTTTTTCTCTGATTGTGGCTTTGCTTGAAGACTTCTGCTTTCTTTTGCTTGTCTCTTTCTGAAACTGGTATGTCCTAGTTTTAATTCCAGCATCAACTCTAATGTGTTTACTTACCAATTCTCCTGTCCATGCTTCCTTTACTGCCTGTAGAATTTAACCTTTGTGTAATGTGCTTATATCTTGCTTATGTCTTGCAATGAATCCCATTCCCCATGTCCGCCTATGTATTTGAGCTATAGTTTAGAAAATATGGCAATATACAAAGTTATTGTCCATGGATGTAAACTGGACCCTTTGGGTCCTAAGCTCTTTCAGTTTCCCATCCCTATTCCCTTATGTGTGTTTGAGTTAAGGTTTTGCCTGGCCAGAGTTGAACCTGACCTTCGATAGGTCCTAACTCTCCAATGTTTGGCTAGTGGGCTGGTCAGGGGTGTGCCAGCATTTAATGTTGCTGGGCATGACCACCAGCTTGCCTTGGCATCCCTTATATCCCTCTACTGCACTTACACTTGTTCCTAGACTCTAAGTTCTGCCCCTCTCCAATGACCCTTGCCTTGGGACCCTAAGCTCCCTCTGAACTTGGACATTGGAGGGCTGGCCCTTCCATACTGCACTTTCATTCAGTTCTGATATCTGGGTGTGAGCATTGCCTGGAGTTCTTGAAATTCCTTGGAACTTTGACACATCCCAAATAAGAGAAAGGCTTTGGAACATGATCCTGGCAGTTGGCTCATATCAGATTTTTAGACCTTGGGTTTGAATTAGGCTCCTTGGATGCAGCTTAAGAGTTCTGATTGTAATTTTATTTCCAGTTTTTGATTCATCTTGGTCTGTAATAAAATTTTGTAATAACCTCCGGGGTGATTAGTGAAAAGGGAAGGGTAACCATGCATGCAAAGGGGTAGATATCATGCTCATAGGGAATTACCACATTTCTGTACTCATGTATCTTGCCTACAGCTTTGCACATTTACGCATCCACGTAGATACCATGTCTCTAGGTTTATGCATCCACGTAGATACCATGTCTATAGGTTTATGCATCCACATAGATATCATGTCTATAGGTTTATGCATCCATATAGATACCATGTCTATAGGAATTTTGCATCTCCATATGGATACCACGCCTATAAGTAACCAGAAACCAGACTCTATGCATACATTGTTCACTAGGCAAATTTATTTATAGGATTTAAAACTAACAGTACTCAGATACCATGCTTATAGTATTTCTACACTTTCGCTACGCCTATAAAAAGTGTTTAAATTAACGAGGCTAGAAAGCATGCCTATAGGAATTATCAATCAAATCTAAATCACCCGTTTTAAGATTAGCACTAATTACAGAACTCGCATCATTCTATTAAAACTGGCAACTTTCTTAATCAGTTTGTTTCTTTATTCCTGAAACCAGTAGATGCCATGCCTATAGGCCATCACGTAGGCAAACAAGTATGTAGTTAATTAATTGCACTGGTCTTCGATAAGTTGCAGCCAGGCGAGCCTAATGCGAACTTCTTGCCTAAAAATATGTAATGAACCAGCCTGCCTAACGTTAAGCATAATTTCGACCTAATCAGTACATGTAAGACATGCTAAGCTACATGATTTTCTGTGATTAAAGGAGGTTTATCTGAGCCTTAATTGTTTTTGTGCTCCCATAACTGCTTTCATATGTTTTGTTTGACGCCTTAGTATTTTAACCTTTTTAAACCTCTGAAAAGCCAAGCTTCTTCCCTTTAGGATTAGTAGTCCTAAAAACCTCCAGGACTGATAGGTGGGACGGGTAATAGCATGCAATAAGTAAACGAGACTATTTCGCGCTTAATACCTTAACGGGGTGGGAAGGGTAGACATGGAGATAATGATCACACGATAACACTACGCGTACAATTGACTACCGGTGTTGTGTGGATGATCTATATGATTTATAAACCTAGGACCCCTTTTCTTATACAACTTTGTTTAATATCAATAAATCTTGTCTTTTCCACTACTCAAAACCCTCCTTAATTTTACTGCATTATGCCTTTTCTTCCAAGTTTTCTTCCTTGTTTATTCAATATATTGATTAATTTTCTGCGTTTAGATCATCTAGACCTTGATCCCCACATACTTGTCGTATTTATTTGCAGCCCTTATGTGTAAAATCCTTTGTGTATCTAGTTGCATTAAAGTCACAACATAGCATGGCCGGGAACCACACTAGTGGATCTTGAGGGGTGCCTAACACCTTCCCCTTGAGATAATTTCTAGCCCTTACCCGAACTCTGGTTTTCCAACTCAAAAACCCTTCTTAGTGTCCTAAT
>NC_031991.1:62585427-62590955 GCF_001879085.1 Nicotiana attenuata
TGTAATAAAGGCTGCCGGATTCACTGGAAACAAAGAGAGAACTAAATACCAAAATCTCTATGTGTGGAGCTTTTCATCTGCTTGAATTACACTTATGCCTTTGCAGCTTGAGCATGTTTATACTTAGTCATGAAACTTCAAGAGTATATTCAAAAGAAAGCATCAATTTTCTTCACCGTGACATTTCATGTCTGCTTATATATCCTTATTTTCATGTGCCTTTTCTAATATGTTGTGAAGTTGGTGCTTCCCTACAATTCCTAATGTCTCGATCTGGATTATCCAAAGTTGCATATGCCTAGCTAGACTGGTTTAGATAATGAAATGAAGCAAGATTACTAGTGTCCCAATGTTATGCATTTTCGATTTGTTGAAACTGTTGAAGTTCGGATACTAGATTTTTGACACTGGATTAGTATTTACATGCAATAGTAACTTACTTCTGTATGATAAAAGCTGTTATGCCAAAGTTGTCACTGGTGATTACTCTTCTTATGTACATGCTATTGAAGGGAATAGTGTCTGAAGGAAGTCGAAACTCTGCTTAATCCTGGATATGTTCAATTGTTCTCAGTCTACCGTTTTTGGACTTCTCAAAGTGATGCATATGTTAAGAAGTCAAGTTTTATTATTTCTTCTCCAGCGAAGAAATGATAGGACTTGAGATAATTGATAGAGTTGACCGTTGTACTGTTCATAATAGGTTGGTTGTTGTATTTTTTCCTACCTCAATCCGCCGTTACGCATTGTCGCAATCAACGGTGTTAGTGGAATTGTTAAGAGAATCGGCTCAGGTATGTTAAGCCTATCCCTTCTTTCTTTTAGCATGATCTATACGACACAGACGAAACGAGCAAATGCACAACTTACATAAATTACTCTATTCGTAGAAATGCTAGAGATGCGTATATTCTTGTTTTCCCATAAGTCTTGTTATTCTATCATCTTTTCATGGGTCTCAGAAAATACGTAAGGTGATAAAGTCTATTTCATGATATTAATCAGAGGCATAATGGTCTTATGACACTCCGAAAGATTTTATTGACGTACTTATCATGCATTGCATTCATTTACATTGACCCATGACCAGATGGCGTTATATACGCGTATATATGTATATTATGTATGTATATGGGATATGGGAAAAGGTTATGGTGTTATATACAAACCACCACCTGATCAGCTAGTATACGTTGATGATTTTGCCCACAGTGGCCGAGATGATATGCTGTGATGCCCTCAGAGGTTTGACGATGTTATATGCGTACAGACCTATGCATTACATGACATTTATATGCATGACACTATATATATTTCATGGTTTACAGAGCTATCCTGACTTAAAGGTATAGATAATCGGTTTGACGAGCCCTCATAGTAGACGAGATTGGCATTCAGCGAAGGGTCGGTAAGACTCCACCTCATTCGGAGTGCAGCCGAATCAGTAAGTCATCATGTCAGAGTTTTTCTACAGACTTATGGGTAGGTCGGTACCCTGTCCCATTTTATGTCAAATAATTATAGAGGCTTTTTTGACAGAGGTTCATTTGGTACAATATGTCAGAGGCCTTGACGGGCACATATGTATTCATGTTTTAAGAAATATGATTCAGTGATACAGTGTTTACCACTTATAGTTATGTATTACGAGTTGTGAACCATGTTGGCCTATGATAGTTACAAAAGGTATGACTCCAGCTAATTTGACCTATGTATGTTCTAGTTTTGGTCAAACGATCATGAGTTATAGAGTGGTTCACTCGGGCCAGTACGGCGTCGGGTGCCAGCCAGGCCTCCCCAGGTTCGGGGCATGACATACGGTGAGGTGACAATAGGAGTCTTAATTGCCGTGTGATATGCCTAGAATGCATCATCTAGCTTCCTTGACCAGTCAGTCCTATTTGCATTGACAGTTATTGGTAGGATGTTTTTGATCTCCCTGTTGGAGACTTCAACCTGACCACTCGACTGAAGATGATAAGGTGTGGTCACCGTGTGCTTTACGCCATACTTTTCGAGCAGCCCGGTGCAAGACTTGTTGCAAAAGTGAGAACCACCATCACTAAGGATGGCCCTAGGGGTACCAAACCACGTGAATATGTTCTTCTTCAAGAATGCAGTCACACTCCTTGCTTCATTGTTGGGCAAGGCGATTGCCTCGATCCATTTAGAGACATAGTCCACAGCCACCAAGATATATGTCATGCCATAAGAGCTCACGAAGGGGCCCATGAAGTCTACCCCCACACATCAAAGATCTCGACCTCCATTACAAAATTCATAGGCATCTCATGTCTTTTAGATATTGACCCTAGTCTTTGACATTGATCGCATGCCTTGACCATGTGATTTGCATCTTGGTAGATCGATGTCCAATAGTAGCCACATTCAAGCACTTTTGCTGTCGTTCGATTTCCTCCTTGATGACCCCCAACCAGGGAGTCATGGCATGCCTTGATAATTGGCATTACCTCATCCTCCGGAACACACCGCCGAATGATGTTGTCGGGTCAAATACAAAACAAAAAGGGTTCCTCCCAATAGTATTGCCTACACTCTCTCAAGAACTTTTTCTTTTGATAAGCCTCCAATCCATCGGGAACAAGGTCACTAAACAAAAAGTTAGCGATGTCGGCATACCAAGGAGCAAATGTGCTAGACAATGCCAATATGTGCTCATCTGGAAAGGCACAATTGATTTCAAGGTCTTCTTTTGGTCTCCCTGCCTCTTCAAGCCTATATAGGTGATCCGCAACTTGATTTTCTGTCCCTTTCCGATCCTTGACTTCAAAGTAAAACTCTTGCAACAAAAGGACCCACCGAATCAATATTGGTTTGGCATCCTTCTTCGCCATAAGATAGCGAAGAGCAACTTGATCGGTGTAAACTATCACTTTGGACCCCAACAAATAAGCCCGAAATTTTTCAAAAGCATAGACAATGGCAAGAAGTTCTTGCTCAGTCACGGTGTAATTTATTTGAGCGCCATTTAGTGTCTTGCTTGCATAGTAGACAGGGTGAAGGATTTTGTTATGTCGTTGACCAAGCACCGCCACAATAGCTACACCACTAGCGTCACACATGAGTTCAAATGGAAGGGACCAATCGAGTGTGACAATAATAGGTGACGTGGTGAGCTTTTCTTTCAGTTCCTCAAAAGCTTTGAGACATTTCTCATCAAATATAAACTTTGCATCTTTTTCAAGGAGCTTGCACATAGAATTTTCAATTTTTGAGAAGTCCTTGATAAAACNTTTGTGATCGCAAACTCCATCGCAGAATCATTTTTCATCAGACAACCTAGGGTTCCAATTGCGACGACTTTGCGGACCACAAACCAATTATGCGGACCACAAGGATTGTCTTCTTCAGATAAAAATGGTCAAACCCCTCACACACAGAACTCCTATCACTCGAATGTAAAAAAAAATGACCCACGAATTTCCCACCCAGGTCCCCACAACAAAGGTTTGAGAGGGAAGGGGAGGAAAGTAGTTCAAGAAAATGATATATGAACATAACCACGAGAAAGAGGGAAGACAATCACATACTAGATGTCTGAGCAAGATAAAAATTGATTTTGAGATGTGAACAAGGTGAATCTTTCCGCAATGTTGTTCTTTTTTATGTGCTTTTGTGTGTGATTCGAATGTTTTTGGCTTTTTCTTCTGTTTCTCTTTGTTTTTGTATTTTTGATTTTGTGTGTGTTGTACCGTGTTCGTATATGAGTGAGAGTGAAGGTATGCGAAAGGTTTAGGGTGTTTTACTTGAGCATTTTGCAGTGGGCAAGTGGATCGCATAACACATTATGCGGTCGCATATGTGTTATGCGATGGATTAAGGATTGGTTGCCCAAACATTATTTTGCGACGATTTCTGCGGTCGCATAGTTGTTATGCGAGCCGTAGAATCTGAAACCGTACCGCATTTTTGCAAACCCTTCTTGCCAATTTCTCTGACTATGTCTGCGACCACTATGCGGTTCACAAAGTCATTATGCGACCGCATAGTTGCCGCAAACCGCGAACCCTAATTTCCTTCATTTACCTCAGTACGTGCACCCTGTTCGTGGTATTTTTGACTACCTGCACTCTAACACACACGTCAACATACTCAACAATAACAACTAAACCCACATAAATGATAAACTAACAAAAGAGTGTTATCACACATGGGCTACCTCCCAAGAAGCGCTTGATTTAACGTCGCGGCACGATGATGTTGACCCCATTTGGGCTACTCGGTGGTGGGGCTGGTGTAGGACTATCCTTGAGAGCAAATTGTTTTATGAAATGCCTTTCTCCTGTGGTACCGAGGTAATGCTTGACTCGTTGACCATTTACTTTGAAAGTTTGAGTTCCATCCTCCGACTCCAATTCAATAGCACCATAGGGGGACACACTTACAACTTTGAACGGGCCAGACCATTTGGACTTGAGTTTGCCCAGAAATAACATGAGTCTTGAGTTGAAGAGTAAGACCAAGTCTCCGAATTTGAATTCCCGCTTCAAAATCCTCATGTCATGCACAAATTTCAACCCCTCCTTATACATGACTGCACTCTCATAGGCATGAAGACGGTTCTTCCATCTCATTGAGTTGTGTCATTCTTAGGTTAGCAACTTCGGCCCAATCAAGATTCAACTTTTTCAATGCCCACATGGCTTTGTGTCCAAGCTCCACTGGCAATTGACACGCCTTACCAAAAACCAACATGTACGATGTTACATCCCATACTTTTCTACAGAGGATTTGTGACCATAAGACCCCGTAAAGTTTAACAACCTCGATACCGTTAGATACATTTTGATATGGTATTTATATTGAGTGGAACATTTTTGTAAAAAGTTTGAAAAATATAATTTTATATAATTATTAATATTACTACTTTCGAATATGTTTTAAATTATACACATATATATGAGAGAAGTTTATGAGATTTTCTTGATTGTAAAGATAGAAATTATTTTCTCACAAGAAAAGAAGGTTATACTTTTACCATTTTAAGAATTAAGTGTACGAAAATTTGTACTCTTTATATGAGGTTAGGAAATTAGAAGTTGAGAAGATATATACATTTTTGCATGGATGTTTTAATGAAATAATAGTATGTGAATTTATTTTACAGGGTACCACGTCCACATGACCGTAATAATATGATGTATAAAGTATATAAAAAATAAATAGAATTTTTAGTAATTTAAGGCAATTCTTAATTATGTGGGTAATTGATTAATTACCGGGTAACGGTACACTACCTAATTACCTAATAAATGGATAAAGATCAAAATTTATCACGCACTCCCACGTGGCAGCCACATATAAATACATTAAGTGACTCATGTAGCAAGGTGTCACCAGCAAAAGGCAAGGGGGCCTTCATGTCCGTAAGGCTATATACAATTCTCATTTTCAATTATTCCTGCACATAACTTTTATGTACCTTAATATTTAAATAGTTCCTGGAAGCATGTAATAAAAGGCTGCCGGATTCACTGGAAACAAAGAGAGAACTAAATACCAAAAAT
>NC_031991.1:62591055-62594041 GCF_001879085.1 Nicotiana attenuata
AAAGCAATTCCAAACTTGGAAGGTCATACAGATATCGAGGGATGAAAATGTTGAAGCAGATGCCTTAGCTAATCTCGCATCCGCAGCTCATATAGCAAAAGATGCAAATGCTGCAATTATACATTTATTTCACTCAGTTCTCGATCCAGATAAGAATGAGGTAAATTTTAATAATTTAATTTGGGATTGGAGAAACGAAATTGTTGCTTTTTTATAGTATGGAACCGTCCCTAATGACAAGAAGCAAGCGCATGCACTTCGAAAAAAGGCTGCTCGTTACTGTTTAAAACAAGGGAATCTTTATCGTAAGATGTTCGGTGGTCCATTAGCAAGATGCCTCGGACCTTCTCAAACGGAGTATGTAATGAGGGAAATACATGAAGGGCATTGCGGGAATCACGCAGGAGGAAGATCACTAGTAAGAACTTTGATTAGAGCAGGATATTACTCGCCTAAAATGGAGGAAGAAGCGGAAAGTTTTGTAGCTAAATGTGATAAATGTCAAAGGTACAGTAACAACATGCATAGACCTGCGGAGTTGTTACATGCGGTCATATCACCATGGCCATTCATGAAGTGGGGAATGGATATCGTGGGTCCATTACCACAAGCAAAAGGTCAGGTAAAATTTTTGCTAGTACTTACTGATTACTTCACTAAATGGGTAGAAGCAGGAGCATTCAAACAGGTACGAGAAAAGGAGGTCAAAGACTTCATTTGGCGTAATATCATCTGCCGATTTGGTGTACCAAAAGAGATTGTATGCGACAATGGCCCTCAATTTATCGGAGCTCAAGTCACTGAGTATTTTGAGAGCTGGCAAATTAAGAGAATCACATCTACACCTTATCACCCAGTAGGCAATGGGCAAGCAGAATCAATGAACAAAGTCATAATCAACAATTTGAAGAAACGTTTAGAGGAATCAAAGGGTAATTGGCCTGAAGTGTTACCCGGAGTTTTATGGGCATATCGCACGACAACAAAGACGAGCACAGGTGAAACTCCTTTCTCATTAGTTTATGGAGCTGAAGCATTAATCCCAGTTGAAATAGGAGAACCGAGTACAAGATTCTCACAAGCAACACAAGAATCTAATGATGAAGAGATGCGGGTCAATTTGGATCTACTGGAAGGCAAGAGAGAAGCCGCATTAATAAGAATGGCAGCACAAAAGCAAGTGATCGAACGATATTACAACAGAAAAGCACGACTACGGTACTTCAAAACTGGGGACTTCGTGCTTAAAAAAGTTTTTCAATCTACAAAGGCGGCCAACGCGGGTAAACTAAGTCCTACCTGGGAAGGACCCTACAGAGTTCGAGATATTGCAAGAAAAGGAGCATACGAGTTGGAAACAATGGACGGAAAGGTGCTTCCTTCGCATTGGAATGCAATTCATTTGAAGAGATATTACTTCTAAGGAAAAACCCACGGTCAGGTATCACCATGTTAAATTATATTTATTTTGGAATTGTTAAAATTTTACTAACGATTTTAGATGATAGGCAAAATGCTAACCCGTACTAAATGATGAGTCACGACCTGTAAGGCGAAATGGAATAAACTAAAATTCCTGGCCCAGGGTTACAATTATTCTGATAGAAATTTAAACGGGTTAAGCAATCTTCATCTATAATCGTACCTCCGAGTCCCGTATGTATTTCCTTTTCAGCAAAAGGACCGAATGAGGGAAGCTATCAAGTGCTCGAGGCTTCATACTTCAACACTCAAACACTTGGGGGACTACATAATATACACAAGTATATATAAAGAGGGCAGATAAGATTGAAGAAAAATCAAGCCTGGGAAAAAGTTAAGTGCAGAGTAATAAAAGTCAAATGAAGTCATGAGACAAGGCTAAAGAAATCCTTACTGTAATTAGGATAAAAGCTGTGTACTAAAGCAGGTTGTAAAGAAAACCTTGCATTTATTGTTCTAAAACGGGTTATAAAGAAAAACCTCGTGTTTATTATTTTTTTAAAAAAATCTTTT
The DNA here is from genome assembly GCF_001879085.1 of Nicotiana attenuata. Classification (NCBI taxonomy): domain Eukaryota; kingdom Viridiplantae; phylum Streptophyta; class Magnoliopsida; order Solanales; family Solanaceae; genus Nicotiana; species Nicotiana attenuata. The sequence continues at coordinate 62,593,051 of NC_031991.1, forward strand.
ACAAGAAAAAAACAGTTACGAGAAAGTTATAGATGTAATTCAAGCACACGTAAAGTATCATTCAAAACTTGTCAAAATTCAGAAATAAAAATTTCTCAAAGTTATTGCAAAAAACATGTGTGTTCCTATTTCTTTTATCGTATGATCACATCATTATGAAGTTGAGACGTCTTCTTCATTAAGTGTTAAAATATAGAAGGGCCCTCTTTTATAAAACTCATGTTATTTAGTCATGGGATTAACAGAAGCATTTTTCAAAGAACAAAAATGCAGACCATTCTTTAAGTCCTTAAAAATAAAAAGGCAAGGATAGAACATACGGAAGTGCAATGATAAATAAAAGCTTCCTAATATTTAAAACTAAAGACTAAGTATAAACTTAGTCATCGAATTGTTTATACAAAATGCCCCATAACAAGACTTGGGGACTTGTATTTCCAAAAATGAACCCTCAAATAGTAGCCAAGGGTTTGATTACAAAAACTCTCAAATGAACCCAAAAGCTTTAAATACTGTTTTCCAAATAGGTACCCGCAAAAAGGAATTCAAAAATAGATATAAATTTTAACTGAGAAGAAAGGATTGAAGGAGGATCATCAGCGTGCTCAACTGGAATAGCATCATCAATGGAAGTGGGTTGATTTCCAACCATTGGAGTATCAAGAGATGAAGTTCCAACTTGACTTCCAGTAAGGGGCACGATTGAGCTTGAAGAGGGTGCATCACCCGAGGCAATTCCAGCGGTCACGGGAACATCGACTCCGGTAGCTTCAGTTTCGGAAACTTCAATCCCGGGAGAAGGGAAGTCCAATGGTTATTGAGCTTTTTCAATAGTTTCCATCACCTTAGCTAACTCTGACTCCAGATTAAAGTTTTCTTGGCTGGCTTCAACTAAGGCATCACGATGGGAGTTCAGAAAAGCTCAGCTTACATCAACCGCAGCCTTATCTTCAAAGAGCTCATAATCTCTTTCCCAAGCACAATTTCATTT
>NC_031991.1:62595894-62686061 GCF_001879085.1 Nicotiana attenuata
GGGAAATCATCACTCCAATGACAATCTCTACGAACTATGGGGATTAAAGGGTCAGTAATTTGAGAAGGATAAGTATCAACTCGATTTAAAGAGGCGACTTGAGTTCTGAGAGATTCCCTGTCATGGTAAAAAGATAAGTCCATTGGAACTATTTCTTCCACTAAAGGTTCGCGTAAGGGTTCAGAGGATTCTTTGTTTCTGGAAGAAAACCTTTGAGAATGGGAACCTCCAGTTCTAGAAGAAGGGCCAGAACTAGAAGAAGGTGTGAGTGAACTACCACCTCGGACAGATCCTAAACTACGGAGTCTACCACCACCACCTCTTCTATGCATAACGGGAGCATTGGGAAAGCTGTCTAAAATAGGAGTTCTTCTAGGGTTAGGGTTTGGAGAAGCCATGACAAAAGAGATTGAAGTGAAGAAGAAGTGAATAAAAGTTTTGAAAAATTAAAGTGTTCAATACGCTTTAAATGGTAGAAGACAAAGATGGAAGTTATATTTATACCGATGAATGACCGTCAGAAGGAAAGAGTATAGTGATGGAAAGTCCATAATAATGATAACCGACACTTCGTGGACAGGGAAGCCGAAAAGAAAGCCTAAGAAAGTGCTATACAATTGTATGACCAATAAGAAGATGACACGTGTTTAGTGCATTAAATGAAAGTAATAAGTGAAGCGTCAAACTCTGTCAGAGCATTAATGGTGACAAAAATTCTCCCTTAAATGAATTTCACTTCCCAAATATTCAAACTGATGAATAAATGGAAAGTGAAGGGACTATCTGTATTGGGAAAAATTATATTTATGTATATGGTGACGTGTCATGATGTATAGATTGGTCAAACAGTCAAAGAAATAAGGTTGGTTAACAGATACGAGCAACAACAGACACGAGCAACAACAGATACGAGCAAGTTAAATGAAGAAGGCACGAGCAGTCATACAAATAATTCAACGTTCGTACCTATTCAAGATATTCAAAGGTCAAAGATCGAGAAGAGACAAAGGAATGAATCTGACAGCAAAAAAGAGCCCAGATACAGCATTTAATGAGTATTAAATACTAGAAACGTTAGAGAATATGTATTGAATGTATATGATTGCATAACGTAACATTTAAGGTCATTAATTACCCAAAAAAAACACTACTGGAATATACTTTGTTTTATTTGCTTTCTGATTATATTATTCAAAATCTCTTTCTTATATACTTTTCCGATTATCAGTAACCCGAGTTCTTCTAAATTCAAACTTTGACCTAAAATCTAATTTTTAGTTAAACATTAGTATTTTACATATCCAAGTTAGCCATTTGTGTCAATATACCATGTGCGTTCTTGTTGTCAAAAATCTTATTAACATATATGATATTTGAGTAGTTTGATTCAAAAATTCTAAAATATAAAGTATATAATTAACTTTTTATTAATTACTTAAATTTTGGAAAGGGAATGGCTTGGTCTTTAGTTAATGTTAATAAAGGACTCCAAAAGAAATCGAACGAAAACACAGGTTCTTGCTTCTTCTTTTTTCCTCTCTGGCTTGATTATTCTGCTTGCTTTACATAAGTCTTATTTAAACTTCGCGGACCTCTTCACTACCCAGCAAGCTCCGGCTCGAAAGTAAGAAGCAACGGCGCTGAGTGATTATTCTCTCCCAAATACTCTACCGTGATGTTCCGAAAATAAAAACACGTGATTTAGTAAATTAGAACCCATTACTACATTCCTAAAATTATTCAAAAAAATTATTAATTGAAAAAGTCAAATAATGAAAACAAGAATATATGAACATTTTGAAAATAAATTGTAACATTTTAATAAAGATGGCAGTTATCTTCGCAAGTAATTTTATATTAAATAAAAATGTCAAGTTAAGATTTTTTTTTTTTTTGATACATTGTAATTATAAATTTATCCAGCATACACTTATGAAGGATAGAAAAGCCAATCAATATTTTGTGTTGGAATGTCATGCTTTACACAACAATATAAATAATATTATATTTATTATAATTTGACAATATAAAAAAGGTTTCAATTTGTTTATATTTGGTTGAGATTATTCAAATGAGTGAGTAATTAAGTTTTTATCTCTCGTTAGTCAGTACTTACTACGTATTCCTATCCCATTTGTTTTGGTTTTCCTTCTTTGCCTATATTTGTTCTATTTTCTTTTCCTTATTTATGATGATTTCATCTTCCAGTTTTAACTTGAGTTTCTTGTTTTTGATGGTTTCATTTTTCAATTTTTACCTAATTTTTTGAATAAACTATTTATTTTCCCATTAAGAGAAATATTTGAAGGAACATGCATTAGTTTTGTTAAAAAAATTATATTATCTTAATATTTGATTTTGGCTTTAGACCACGATATTGTTGAACCACTTCTATTGTCACTTATTCATGATAAACTTTGCATAAGAAATATTGGGGAGCGCGATTGATTTCAGAGGCATGCACCCGTTAGAAGGTAGGTGATTAATTAATTTAGCCATTTTTTGTAGGATTAGCTTAATTTATAATTCAAATATGTCATGAATTCTTCTAGATTTCTTTTGAGTTGCTTTCTATAACCTCTTATTCAAAGATGTCTGTTAATTTTGTCTCAATATCTAACAAAAAGTAATACATAAATAGAACAGAAAGGACCAAATATATTCTTTTACTATCAAAAATTGATTAATCTTATCATTGGTTTTACTATTGGTGTATTTATGTCCCTACCGTTATTCTATAATTTAAAAATACCCTTAATTTTAACGGAGGGGCATACGGCATCTTTGAATTAAAAATACCCCTACGTATTTCTCCGTCAAAATTAAGGGTATTTTAAACTAAAGTATAACAGTAAGGGTACAAATACACTAATAGTGAAACGGAGGATAAATTTAAATTTTTTTTTGTAGTAGAGGGATATATTTAACCATTTTTGGTAAAAAGAATAAGAGAACTGTTAAAATAAGTCAAGTTTTTTTGTCATAGAAACAGTAGTACCCTCTTCGTTTCATTTTCTATGAGGTTCAAAATATTAATTCTACTCATATCTTAAAAATTATTAGATTTAAAACAGTTAGCAAACTAATTTGACACGAAAAACATCAAATCAAAGTATTAAAAATATGAAATTTGCACGCTATCCGTTCCCACATATTTATGTAAAACATGGAGTAGTTCGTACTTTGTATCAATACAGAATTTAAGAAAGAGAGAAAACTTTTGAAAAGAGTAGTCTTAATCATGTCATAGCACTTCAAATGACTATAAAAACTTTTGAAACTTATAGCCTAAAATATGATATGCATTTTTGTAGTTATAACAATCTCTCTTTAAGAGTCAAATAAGAAAAGTTAAATAATTTTAAATTTAAGAAAATGTCATTCTTTCTTAAACAGACTCGAAAGCAAGTGTGTCACATAAATTGAGTCAGAAGGTTGGAAGTAGGTATATTATATGGAAGTAGGTGATTTGTCTCGATTCAAACTTTAGTTTGAGCATAGAATTTGTTTAACCCTTGTAGCCTTTTAATTCGTTTGAGCATTTGTTGTCTTGAGGTCAATATTCCATAATTTCCTTTTTATTTGGGTTCTCATTCTTTAAATTTCAATGTGTAGAAGGAAGAAGAAGATGAAATAAAGGAGAAGAAAGAAATAGCAGCACAGAATCTGAAATCATCACTTCATAAACAAATTATGAAGAATCACAATCGGCGGAGTTTATAAACAAACCCCTTTAGATATCCTAGTATAAATAATGTGGGATACTATTCAGAATTATAAAGGTAAGTATTATAAAGCTAAGAAAAAGAATCACCAACGGTTATGGTAGGGTGGTACATATCTCTCCATCCTTAATAAGAATGACGTCTTTCATAGGAGCGTTTTACCGCCGCAGTAGAACAAAGTGAAAGATGAGCAAAGAAATAAAACAACATCATAGTTTGTGCCCGAAATGAGCAGGCCAAATGCATGATATCTTCACCATTGCTGTTCGCCGAAATTCAATCTGACTTGTAAAACGGAAATGAGCACAGGTGAGAGGATCCCACTTGCAACAAGGACCATCTTATTCAAACATTACGGTTTACAAAATATATGTAGTACAAGCGGTCACAAACATTTCAAGAAAATATTGGAGACAAAGATTGACTATGATGGTGATTCTCCAGGTAAGATCCGTGGCTGCCCTCGACCACCTTGTTTGCCACCAAAGCTATGTCTAGAATTTGCCTTCCACGAGCGCTCCTGAGAGGTAGGCAATGTCTCGTCCAACACCTTCTTTAGTCTACTAGAAAGCACTTTAGAGATTATCTTCTAGATGCTTCCCACTAGACTTCTATTACATGTAATCCTTGATGTTCGTCCCTCGCTCCTTTTTCAGTATGATGACAATGAAGGATGCATTGAGGCTTCTTTCAAATTCTCCGGTCTCCTGTAATGCAGCAATGGTTCCATCACCTCTCCTTGGGTCGTATTCCAATATTCTTGGAAGAAAGTCAAAGTGAAGTCATCCTGTCCCGAGGCCTTATCACCCGCACCACTCTCCAACACCTCCCTCACCTCACTTCCTTCCTTAATCGTTCTCTCCTACCACTCCCTCTTATCTTCTCCTATTTGATTGAACACTATTCCTCTCAACTTCGGTCTCCTACTCATCCCCTCTTTATATAAGCATGCATAGAATCCCACAACTTCCCTTCTTACCTCATCCGAGAAAGGACTTAAAATTATGAGCAAGCATTTTTCGGTGGAAATACGTGGAAAATCATGATTTCATAAAAATCTCCGAAATCGATAAATGTTGATAGAAACAAAGCCATAAATTGGTCGACTTGAAAAGAATTAAAAAGGTGAATCTTTTTGAGAGCTTGCACATAAACAGTACTAATAAAGAGGGGAAAATGAAGTAAATTGGAGAACTAATCTCGTATATCATTTATGCATCCAATGTTCAACATGATGTATTCTTCACACAAGGAAGCCGATTGCTTTAACAGAATGGACAATTACTATTCTTTTTTCCATTTAAACTATTCTTTACACTGGCATGGAATGTACAATCTCATGTCTTTACACAAGGAAACTTATTATTTTAACAGAACGGACAACTGCTATCTTTTCATATAAACTATCCTTTACACTGGCATGGATGTATAATCTCATGTTCTTACTCAAGTCTTTGGCTGGAGCGCTTGTGTCATCGCCCGCAGTCTGTTTGTTATCTGTGTAAATGATGGTCTTGCTTCTGGATCAGGTGACCAGCACTCTTCCATCAATTTTCTCCACTCAGAATCACAACGTTGTGGGACGGGAGGTCGGAGTGTGTTATTTACAATCCCACCTTCATCCACAAATTATGAAACTATTTCAATCTCAAGCTTGTCCAGAGAGTCTCAAATTCTCATGCAGCAGAAAGAAAAATATACTATACGTATATCTCCATGTGCGATGAATTTTGTCTTACAATACAAAAACATATGAAAGGACAAAATATTTCCTCTGTCGCAAAAGAATGGAGGTGCAAGGTCGATGCATCTAAATTCTTGTGAAAATTGAGGCATTGATTCCATTTACATATTCAGAAACTACATAAATGTACCATAAAGCACAAATTTCTATAGTGAAAAATAGAAAGTGTTTTTAATTCCCCAAGTTGCAATTAATAGAGCCAAGGGGACATTTCAGAAATTCAAAAGCACTGTCCTCTTATTGGTCTTGCCACTAAATCCAATAACAATTTTGAAAACATCGGGAAACTATGGATAGATCTAATGAAGTTCCAGATTACTTAAATGTTATACGGCAAGCATGACAGCAACAGAATTTCTTCTATAATCATCAGCTTATGGAAGGCTAAACCAAATTGTCAAAGACACAACATCCTATAAGAATGTAACACTGCAGTTATTGACAGTGTAAATACGTGCTTTATCATCGAAAGGCAACTGCAAGTCTATTCTTAAAATTCCATAATTAGGTACTAAATTAGAAGCTTACCGATAATAGCACCACAATGCAGGTTTGCGTATGGCTCCTCTCCTGTCAAGATCTCCCACATTGTGATGCCAAATGAAAACACATCCACCTGCCAAACAGATTAACGGCATTTCACATTTCTTCATATCTGGGATATAAAAGTACGTAACGGTCCAGTTTGAAGTTAAAAAAAGGGCAACATGGTGCACTACGCTTCCGCTATGCGCGGGGTCCGGGGAAAAGCCGGACCACAAAGGTCTATTGTACGCAGCCTTACCCTGCATTTCTGCGAGAGGCTGTTTCCTCGGCTCAAACTCATGACCTCCTGGTCACATGGCAGCAACTTTAGCAATTACGTGAAGGCTCCCCTTTTCCAGTTTGAAGTTAAGCATACAGAAAAAAAGATCTTACCTTTTCTGAAACCCGACTGCTGTTTCCATTTAATAGCTCCGGCGCCATCCACGTAAGTGTTCCTCTAACACCACCCGAAACAAGGGTATTTCGCTTAATCCGAGATAATCCAAAATCACCAACCTGAAAATTTTATGCGTCAGGTTACATGTTTAAAAGGAACACTATTAACCAAATCATCTTAATAAATCGAAATAGACACGAACCAATTTACATCTTTCAAAACTTAAAATTCAATTTGCTGGCTACTGCCTGTACGCCAGATAAAGCAACACTTGAGAGGAGCCTGGTATTTCGTTATCAGAAGAGACACACATTTGAAATTTACCTTGTACACAGGGCGTTGTGTATCTCCCAAGTTAACTAGCAAGTTTTCACATTTCAAATCGAAATGAACAATATTTTTCAAATGCAGGTACTCCATGCCAAAAGCTGCATCTAGCGCAAGCATAAGTTTTTTCCGCAGATCAAGCGCTCTGCAAGAACTGAGTAATTCCATGGGTCAAAATCACTGAATGGACTAGCGTCATTGGCAAGAATAGTTGAAACTACGAATAAGTGGAAATAAGAAGCAGCAAACTCACCAATCCTTCCTAGCCAGGACATGCCTTAACGATCCATTGATCATGTATTCAGTCAACGTAGCCACTGTTCCACCAGGTCCATCCGGAACCACCCCATAAAGAGCCACTATATTTGGATGGTGAAGCTTGGAGAGGATCTTAGCCTCTCTCCAGAATTCTTTGATCTGAAAAACACAGTAACTAGACATTTACCAATTGATGATTATGAGAATCATTTTACTTTCTTCTTAGAGTTATTCACGCGACGAAGAATTAGTCAATATGGTTGATTTATTTCTCAGTAACTTGTCTTTGCATGACAAAGGAATGTTATATTTCCATCCATATCTAAATGCAAAATCGACTCTCTGAAGTTGAGTCAGGGCGTACCAGTCGTTCTTACTCAGATGAACTCCCAGCAAAACAACTTTGTTTTATTCTCTTGATAGCAACATCCGTTCCCCTCCATTTCCCATGATATACTGTACCATATGTTCCTGATCCCAATTCTTGTAGCTCTTCAAGATCACTGTTTCTTATGATCTGCGAGTAGTAACTCACTGATTTTAGTTCAAATTGAGAAAAATCCTCTCTATAAGTGATGTAAAATCTTAATAAGGAAAGCAAGGTAAATTCAAAGTTCAATTTTTCATTAATTCCATTATACACATAACAGTTTATGACCACAAACAGCTCAAACATTCCCCATCTGCATTAATTGCTTCACTCATTCTTTCTTGTTTATGCGATTGGAAATAAAAGTGAAACTTAAGAATGTTGTCATGTCTGCCCCTGGTTCATTCACTGTGATATAGTCGTAGGTAAACTACTGAAGTTGAAAGATCAAATGCATAAATAATACTCCCTCCATCCCAATTTGTTTGATGCATTTCGGATTTCAGAGAATCAAACTAGTTTTTCTTCAATCACGATTTTTTCATGTCTTTTAAATATTTTAAATTATTAATTAGTGTGACTTATAGTACTTTTTATGTACTTTCCAAATATATAAATTTTATTTGGAAAATATTAAAGATTCAATATCCGAATCCATGGTCAAAATTAGTAAGAAGAGATAAGGAAAAAGGTAGCATTCACTATATATCATAATCAAATATTAGATTTTATTCTTTAACAGAATTAGTTCTGGACCTGCAAGCCATAGATCCCGGCTTCCTTTTCAATGATGGCAGCATCAGAGACAGATTCCTCCTTTCCGTTAGAACCAATTTTGACATCCTACAGATTCATGAAATAGTCAAGTTTTTTCCACAAAACCAAATGAGACCTGATACCAATGACTCGAGAAAGAAATTATTACATAATCAGATTCTTCAACAACACTCTCGGCGTCAGTTTCTTCTTCAGCAGATGGAATCCCATCACTAGGTTCATCTTGCACATGTGGGATTACTGTTGAAGATAAGGGGATATCAGGAGGCACACTATCAGTTACATCTTCCACAATAACAGCAATTTCTGGTAATGTAGATGCTGCTGAAATTCCATCAGCATTTCCCTTTTCCATAGTTTTATGAGGACCATCCGCAAGTTTCTGGCGGACAGAGACCTCATGAGTGTAAGCCACATCTGTAGCTGAATTTGGAAGTGATATATCACTGGTAAGGGGATTTTTCCAATCCAAATAAAAACTAGATTCCTCGGATGAAAATGGCACAGAATGCATGTTTTGGAGGCCACTACTATCCTTTAATATTGAAGGCTGTGGCTTATAAAATCTGTAGGAGTCTGTTACATTGCTCATAGTATTTTGGGAAGTGTGTCTTTCCCCTAGTATTTGGGGATCTGATGCTGACTCCGGGTAGCATAGAATTTTTGGCAATTTCAACTTGTGTTCCATGGCGTTAACAGTTGGTATGTTGGTTGTATTAACCTCAGAGCTTCTACTGCACTTATCGGAAGGAGGATCTAGATACTCTCTGTTGCGTTCTCTTGCTTCTATATTTGGTTGATTCTCCTTCTTGGCAATTCAGTGATTTTCATCTCTCACCTCATGCTCTTTCATTGACCACTCTTGTGATGAACTAGACATTGCAAGTGATGGAGATTTTTCAGGTAGAAAATCTGAAGGGGACGGCTGATTGATTCTTCTGCAGATACATTGGGCCTCTCAGCCAATCGTGATTCAGTGACATCACGATGCATGCTGAAACCCGATGTAGCTTGAATATCAGATACTTGAGAAAAGTTAAACTTTTCTAAATGCATTGCCGTTTTATTTGACATTAGCCTCTTAGAATCTAACTCTGTTCGACCAAACTGCGTATAAGACACAAACTGTTTACTAGGGTAATTTGTCCTATCAAGAGGACAATTATAATAGTATCCTGTGGTATCAACATGATAGGAATTTTCATATAGTGGTTCCTCTATGGTATATGGACTACCGGCATCAGGAACCTCAAGACTTGCAACATGATCGTATAAAAAGACATGGGAACGGTTAGGATCTTTGATCTGAAATGCTGCTGGAGATAAAGGAGACGATTGAACATATGAAGTAGAGGGGACCTGAGATAAGTTAACATAAGAAGAACTGGGATTTCGGAGCAGAAACTTCACATTCATAGAATTACCTCTATTATGGTTATCAAACGGGAGAGAAGTTGGAAAATCTCTTTGGCAAATTGGACTGTAGTCCAGTGCATTTCCAAATGTATCCCTGCTAGAGCTTCTACAATGACCTGGCTCAAGCATTCCATTTACTGCAACGACGTACTGATAATCAGCTTCACTTTGCTGTAATGTCATTGCTTCAAAGGAACAAGGTCCCTCAGAATCAGCACAAGGCACAATAAATAACTGTAAGCCTTTGAGAACTTTTTACCAAGTCGTGATATTCCTCGATCATGTGCTGAAGATCCTCATCAGACAACACGGATACAAGTGCATCAAGATCTTCTTCAGGAAGCTGATACTTAATTGTATGAGGTTGATTACATATCGCTGTTGTCTTGTTCACAAGCTCATTAAAAGTTAAGTTCTTCTTAATTGATATAATTCTCGTCTCCCCACCAACATATCTAAGTTTTCCATCGTTCGGCCTTGGTAAAATCCTACCCCCATAGCTGCACAGCAATCTCATCTTTCCATTGGCACAACTCTCCAAGTAAGTGTTCTTTTCACCTTCCGGTACATGAGGGGACTCTAATATATCTCTATTCTTTTCATCTGAGAACCAAGAAGGTTGTCGTCCACTAACATTATATTCCTCGTTACATCTGCTTGTCGTATCAAAATAAGTGTTCTTTTCACCTTCCGCTGCATGTGCTAGCCTAGGAGTATAATCCGGAAATTCTGTACTGCAGTCAGAATCTCTTCTCTTTATCCCAAGAAGGTCATGAAGTTCCTTGGAGACGGCAATCTTGAGATAGATTAGAAACACCTCTACAAGGCTGATTTTGTTCTGTATCTCTTACTATATTTGCTTTTCTTGGTGTCACGCTTTTTCTAAGAAATTCCTCTGAAAACTCTTTGCCTGTTTGCACGGACACATTATGCCTACGCCTGTCATCACAATTTTCATCACACGGAACAATATTGCCAACTTCTTGGCCTGAAATTCCACAAGACTCACTAGTCATGGTCTTCTCTAATAGTTTGGCCGTTACTTCTAAAAACGTTTGACAAAATTCATAACACCAATGGTCCAAAGCTTCTTGAAACTTCTACTATGTGCTCGTGACACCAAATAATTTATTCTATGTACAAACTCAATCCAAAAGGGTATTGTATATAACTAGCCTTTTTGCTTCCAACGCTTCTACCACCACACGAAATACCAACTGAACAACCAGAAACAAAAGGTTATTAACTAGAAATCTGGTCAATCATTATAAATAAATATTAGGCAATATTCACAACTGCAAGGTTAGTCCTTCTTTCTTAACAGCCACTATGCATACATAAAATACAATCACCCACGTAAATTGATCAATAATCACAAAAAACAAGACAAGTTCACCAATATTAGAGAATTTCTAATAAACCATCAAAATAATATAACAGTTTCAAGAAAATATTGAGGCAAAAAGTCAGCTAACAATTGATAAAGACACAATCTTTTTTCTTAACTCGACAAACATATAATGTAATATGAAGAGTTTCAAAAAAATTAACAAACTTTCTGAAATGGGACAAGGGTAAAAGAAAATTCTTACCTGTTTGTATGTTTGGTTATTGAAATTGAACCTGGTTTTGAGGCTTGAAGAATTGCTATTTTTGGAAAAGGGTTTCCAAAAATGGAACATGGAAAATGAGCGGAGAGAACAAGGGGGCGTTGTAAAATGCAAAGGTTTCGGAATATCAAAAGAAGAGAAGTGGGAGAGCACCATTGCTTAGAATTACTCGGCATCAACTTAGTACCCGCCCTCCTTAACTATATTATGAATTCTTAGCGCACAGACAAACTCCCCCGCCCCCCGCTACCCCCCCCCCCCAACCCCCAAAAAAATTATATGTATTTGACCCTTTTGGTAAGGTAAACTTGAAAATTCTTTGAAGGATATGTGACAACACCAATTGATAAATGAGAAAATAAATGACTAAATTAAACTGTAAAATGAATCAAAACAGCGCACAAGCGAAACCTCGACCTCGAATTGAAGTAATCTCGATGTGATATTGTAATAACAGTAAAGGATGAGCGACTCGGATGAACAATAAATAAAGTTAATAGCGAGAAGAAATGATTGTATATATTTTTCTCAGTGAGATATCCAGGTTATAAATGAATGGAATTCCTTATATAATAGACAGTCCTAATTAAGGTATACTTCTAACTACATTCCATTACAAAACTCTGCCGATATTACTCAGAATCTGTCTCTTTCTGGCCTCGATCAACATCAACCTCGATATGAAAAAAGGCCTCGATTTCGGACTCAACGTCCTAGATCTTCGACATAACATTCCTATCTCGGCCAAATAGTGAAATCGGGTAGCCCCGATTTCTATCATATACATGTATAATAATAATCTCGAGTACAATGCTTATAGTTATGGGACTCAAACTATATTGGTCAAAATTTGGATTGGACTTGATAGCCATATTGGTCGTGGTCGAAGTCTAAGCCGATCACGGTTTAGTGACGAAGAGTCCCTCTCAGGAGAGCCAACGCCATGGTCGAGTAGAGATTATAAGAAAGCAACGCTAAGATGAGTTTAGGGCCGGGAGAGGGAATATTCCATTTGAATATTCCTTTGGTTGTACTTTTTTAAGGTTTCTAAGAAATGTTCCCTATAAATAGGAAGAGAAAACAAACAAAAAGGGATCTTGAACCTTCTGAGAAGAACACACTTGTAAAGTTAACAACAAAGAACATACAAAGCTTGTCTTTTTCACTGATTCCTTGATTTTAATATACCTTTTCGTCCACAAGATCCAACAGTCTTTTGTTCATTTACATTTTACACTATTCACGTTGCTGGCAGGGAGAAGATTCGGCCAAGTCATTCAATATTTGGGTGATACATTTGTCACGACCCAAACCCCGACCCGGTCGTGATGGCGCCTCTCGTGAAGAAGCCAATTCACCTTTTTAAAATGGTTAAACAATATAAAATCAGTCTAAACATAATCTAATGATAATAAGTAGCGGAAATACAACCCAACACAGCCCAAATCGGGGTGTCAGAAGTCACGAGCATCTACTAGGGTATAAATTCAACTGAAAGCCTGAAGTGTACAAATACAGACTAATGAAATGAAGAGAGAGAAAAATAGTGCTGCGAACGCCGGCAGCTACCTTGCTAAATTCTGATGAATCTGCCTCCGATCAGCCAAAACCCGCTACCGGGTGTATAAATACTTGAATCTGCACATATGGTACAGGGAGTAAAGTGAGTACTCCAACTCAGTGAGTAACAAATGTAAATAAAGACTAAAGGCAAGAAATCACGTAAAGCATATCAAGATGCTGTAGAGAAGCAGTTCAAAACCAGTAAAAAACAGTGAAGCTGAAAAATCTCTTTAAATATCTTAGCTCAGTTTAAACTTCTTTGAAAATGACTTTTTCAACAGTTATGCAAATGAATGCCAAAAATATTAGTGCACTTAAGCACAGAAATCTGCCTCTCGGGCACAATACCATAGTTTAACAGTAAATGACAGGTAAATATGAAAGATAAACACATAAAGGTTCGCCCCTCGGGCACAATGTCAACAACTCCGCCCCTCGGGCAATATCTTAGAACAATATCAGCCTCTCGGGCAATCACAAAGAACAATATCAGCCCCTCGGGCTATATCTCACATCACAATGGGTACCCGCGCTCACTGGGGGTGTACAGATTCCGGGAGGGGCCCCTTACGGCCCAAGCGCAATATCAAGCCACCTCGTGGCATCATACACAGGCTCTCGACCTCATATCAATATCAACAAGACACCTCGTGGCGTACATATCTCAGGCCCTCGGCCTCATAATCAGATCAGTATCTCACTGGTGCGGCGTACAGCCCGACCCAAAAGTATCCTCACAATACAGGCCCTCGGCCTTACTCAGTCAAAAATCACATAAGCCACTCGGGCAACAGTAAAACATGATGCTCAGCCCCAAATATTATTTGAAATGTCAGTTCAAGTGTTAAAACAAAGTAAGCTTGGCTGAGTTTTGGAAACAGTGGAAAATAACATGACGAGTTCAAGTATAAAGCCAAAATAGTAAGGAAATATCAACAAAATCCCCGAAGGGTTCAAATAGCTGGCACTAGGCCCAAGTATGGCATTCAGCCCAAATAACGTTGATAGCAAATAGTTTTTAATCAAACATGCGGTAAAATCATCAATCGGGACGGACCAAGTCACAATCCCCAATAGTGCACGACCCCACGCTCGTCATCAAGCGTGTGCCTCACCTCAATATAGCACTACGATGTGCAATCCGGGGTTTCAAACCCTCAGAAAATTATTTACAATCATTACTCACCTCGAACCGGCTAAATCTCTAGCTCGCGACGCCTTTGCCCCTCAAATCGGCCTCCACGCACGTCGAATCTATCCAAAAACAGAACGAGAACATCAAAATATGCTAAGGGAACAAAGCCCAAGCAAAACAATCAATATAGGGCACAAATCCCGAAATTACCAAAACCCGAGCCCCGGGCCCACTTCTCGAAACTCAGAAATTTTCACATCAACAGGTTCCTTATATCCCCACGAGTTCATACATATCAAAAACATCAAAATCGGAGTCCAAATGACCCCTCAAATCCGCATTTAAAGGCCTCTTAAACTCAAGCCCTAATCTCCCATTTTTAGCCCTTTAATTCTCTTAATTACAACTTTAATCCATGAAATACCACCATAGAAATGTGTTTTAGGTCAAAAATCCTTACCTTAACGAAGTTCCCTCGAAATCTCCCTTCATAATCGTCCAAAAGTTCCCAAGCCGAGGTCTAAAAATGGTGAAATAACCCAATTTCGCGAAATGGAATAACTTATATGCTCTGCCCAGGCTTTTCCGCATCTGCGGCACTTCAACCGCATTTGCGGTTAACTCATCCACTTCTGCGGAAATTCATAAATCCAGCCTAAACCGCATTTGCGGCCAAAATTCTGCATCTGTGACATCGCAGATGCGATCTCCTTTCCGCTTCTGCGGTCACAGCACACCTGACCAACTTTTCGCTTCTGCGGCCAATTCTCTCGCACATGCGGCGCCGCACCTGCGGTCCCAAACCGCAGGTGCGAAAACACCAGAAGCAGCAACTTTCTGCAATTTCACTAGTCTCAAATCTTCCTGTCAACCATCCGAAATCACCCCGAGGCTCCCGGGACTTCAACCAAAAGCACAAACATGTCCTAATACCTTATTCAAACTTGTTCCCATCATCAAAACCAAATCACCCAAAACACATCAGATTCAAGTCTAAGTTTCCAAAATATTCCGAAATACGCTTTTGATAAAAAACCCACCCAAACCACGTCCGAATGACCTGAAATTGTACACACACATCCCAAATGACACAACGAACCTATTGCAACTCTCAGAATTTCATTCCGACCTCTATATCAAAATCTTACCTATCAACCGGAAAATGCCGAAATCTTAATTTCGCCAATTCAAGCCTAAACCTTCCACGGACTTCCAAAATGCATTACGATCACGCTCCTAAGTCCCAAATCACCCAACGGAGCTAGCCAAATCATAAAAATCCCGATCCGAAATCATATACAAACAAGTCAAATCTTGGTCAAACCTTTCCAATTTTAAGCTTTAAACTGAGAGTTGTTCTTCCAAATTCATTCTGATTACTTTGAAAACCAAAACCAACGATTTACATAAGTCATAATACACCACACAGGGCAAGTCATGCCCGAGAGCTGACGATCAAAGTGCAAAAGCTCAAAACGACCGGTCGGGTCGTTACATCCTCTCCCACTTAAACATACGTTCGTCCTCGAACGTGCCCAGAGTTGTTCCAAAAGCCAACCAATCGCTGAATAACCCTACCATGCATATACCCGAGTGTGATCCCACGTCACCCTATCTCATATAGGTCCGATAACACATTATAGCTGAAAATTCACAATCCAATCTAGCCCATAAACCATAGAACCACATTTCCACTTCTGAAACCATCAATACGATCAAAACCTCAGATCTATACTCTGAATAGGCCCGAACCAGCTGTAACAACCCATTCCTGCAACCTCAGGTGCAATTGTATGATATACCACATAACTCAAACACATGTAGCGATGACTTCCATTCACAGTAGCTGCACGCAACACCTAAATACTGGTGGAAAACCTCTTATCAACTAAAGTTTCATTCCAACACTTTTATATACTGCCAATGATAACTAAAACACACAATAAACCATAACCATTTCTCAGATCAACCATTCCTGAAGCCACCTCTCCTTGGCAATTACCATAGCAAATTTCCGAGCCGAACCTCGATATTATCCTTCCAACATGCTGAAATTGAATCTGTTCGTATTCATTAATGATCCCAACGATCTCCTCTAATCCAACACACTAATTTGGTGACATGACACATCAATATAGGCCTAAGCCACCACTTGCATAATACGCGCACCAATAAGCAACGGTCCGAACATACCCAAATCATGGAAATAACTCTAATGAAAGAGCTGTCCCTCAAGCTCACTAGTACCATCACGACACAAGGCTGAGAACCCGTCTCGCATCACAGAAACAGAACACACGAATCTAATCCGCAAGGTCATATCTCCACATAGCTTCGCTGCAACGCGCGATCCTATCCAAACACTGCCCCACATGAAATACCTCAAGTCACTATGCTCGAAATTGACAACCACGCACAATTTGATGTCTGGAATCAACGCAAATCTTTACACCCACAGTGAAACAAATAACATACAACACGCAAACCCGATAGGACATAATCGATACGCCATTCATCGAGCAACACCCAATTAGTCTTCCCACTCGACTTCCACTATGAAACCCCAATAGAACAGGACCATATGTGCCCATAACCAAAAAATCATAACGTCTCACAACACAGAAAGGTAACTCATAGATCTCCCTAGATTACTAATAAGCTCAATAACAATCGAATCAACACATCCCTCAACAATGCAAATTCGGAGCCAACCAAACCGACTCAAGTTAGAACATGCATCCACATTGGCCTACCAACGAACTCCTTATCAAGGCAATCCTGAAGCTGCTCCTTCAACTCCTTTAACTCTGCCAGTGCCATACGATACGGTGCCTGGCATCAAATCATTACCGAAATCAACAACCTTGCCTGGCGACATGCCTGGCCACAGAAAACACATCCGAAGAGTCCCTCACCACCGGAACTGAATCAATATGAGGAGCCTCTGCACTGACATCCATCACGAGAGCCCAAATAAGAAAGACAATCCTTCCCAGCCGTCCGCTGGGTCTTCGAAGTATAAAACCACTCTATTAGGACATAATCCGTCGAACCTCGCCAATTAAACCGTGGCATTTCCGGCATAGCCAACAGCGCCGCCTTAGCGCAGTAGTCCAGAATGACACAACACGAAGACAATTAGTCTGAACCCAATATCACATCCAAAATCTAACACACCAAGCAACAAAGGATTCGCTTGGGTCTCCAAACCCTGATAGTCACTAAACAGTGCCGATACATGCGACCCACAACCACAATATAGCCTGAACATGAGAACTCCCAGTCTCCAACTCCATATAGCACACAAATCACCATACCTAATCTCAATCCCGCCGTCCGAATGCATACCACACCTCGAACACCCAATCATTCCACGAAAGATACTCTAAAATTCCACTATGCCACCAAGCGAACTCGAATATCAGCAATCGATCTAACAAGAAAGCGCCGCAATACTACTGAAGTACCATCAACTTAATCACATCGCCTGTTCTGAAACATATACCCTAGTCAAATTACTCCAATTAGCAATACCATTTCCTTCGTCATCTGAAGATTATTTCTCTAATCATCTAAATTTGCCCGTGCTGCCCAAGAATTTCATGACTTTCCGTTCAGAGCGGAACCGTAACCTTACACACGCAAATCTCAATCCTCCATTACATACCACATATGCCATACCATCCTAGGATAACATGAGAACTTCATCTCCCATCCGAGCCACAAACATCTACGTACTCAACTAGTCAAGAACTTTCCAGTGATCCCACCTAGAAGAAAATCACGATACATCCCATGCTCCTCATGCCCATAGAAAATATACATCTCCAACTAAGGTAGAAACCATCAAGAACTCTCCGAATTCCCCTTGCACAAACCAGACCTGCCAGGACTGAATCCTTCTAACTCGACCAAGCTACGCAAGCCATCAAAACCTAAGAGCACTGCCGCGGAATACCTGTAGAAACTCATTACCTCGTAAACACCCAATGAACTAATCATATCCTTACTATACCGATCTGGCCTACTACCAAGCTATCCCATCCATCCGATCTCCCTTATGATTTACCTTCAACTTGATATTCCTTCTTGCTGTAGCACCATAATTCCTCAACCCAGACTTATCACACGAGACCCAAGCATAAAACCACACTGTCTAAGGCTCATAAGCCGCTGAGAACTCTCTTAAATGTTTCCAAAAGCACCATGTTCAAAATACTTTACTCTCAAGAGACTTCATGCAAATCTAAATCCGTTACCTTTACCTTCCTGATACTGATACATAGAATCCCATAGTTTATATAGAAAACACCACAAGTCTTGACATATTCCAATGAAAACTCAGTCTCTAACCACATATACAACTTTAAAATACCCCATTGTTACATGTAGAATCTTGAACCCATTAGAACCATTCCCGAGAGTCATCCACTCTACTCAAATTGCAATTAGCCTGATCAAACGAACCGAACAACCCGTGCCTCATTAGCACTCTGACACCGCAGAATGAGACATCATTCCATTACAACCAAGCAACTTCCTGCTCTATGCGCCGAGCATCCTTTACCAACAACGACTCAAGACATCCCGTGATTCTCACATACCTGTGAAGCATCCTATAAACTTTGTTAATAATTTTCCTTTACTCAAGCCATCATCAGTCTCAATCTCTGCAGGCCATAACTGATTCATCCGAATGCCTCAAACTGGAACCGACATAGCACATAACCGTGCAATCAACTAATCAATAGTAGACTCCCCCACTTGGCTCGAAGCAATAGATCAAGACACACTCAATAACTCATAACGCATATACTCTCTTGCTGCCATAATACCATAGTGAGATTAAACTCAAACCTTCATAAGCTCGTGAAACACAGACCATCTGGTACTTGAATCTTCTGCAAATCTCGCATTCATCCTTGCAACTGTCAAGCCCACTCTCTTAAGCGACTCAAAATTCAAATTTCAACACTTATATTTCACTTGTAAATGAGACCTTCTAAAAGACACATAAGGATCACACAACCTCGGAACACTTCGCAGGAGATAACCACCCGCCTTGTCTTCAACTAACATTTCTGTATACCTTCCACGGTCACAAAAATTACGCAGTCACTTAGCCTTCTGAGTCTGAACTCATACCGCAACATGAAATTTACTTTACTCCCAACTAGGACACATGAAAAGATTCTTCGCACACCCGTAACTCGGGGCTATACCTCAAATCAAGATGAAAATCAAGCACCTAATAATTAGTCTATCCTCCAGCAGACCCTCCCCGTCACTTCCAATTCATAAGAATACATCTCGCAGTCACAACATACTCATCACATAGCCATGCAGCCGTCACTTCTACTAATAGGGACACTACCAAACATATCAGTTTGAAGACACTTGCTCACACAATCAGCACCTCGGTGCTCAAGCTATAGGCAAAGATCCGGCCTCAAGTCCTCTAGACTGGCCCAACATCAACTCACAGAGATCACGTCTCGCCCCTCGATCAGGGAATCACAAGCCATCGATGCACATCTGATACTGAGCGCTCATGTGCGCATACAAACGCGTGGAAGGAATTCAAGAGTTACATTTCAAGCTGAATCAAGGACGCACGATAAGAATTCAAGAATGTGAAGTTTTTCCTAAAGGTTCTGCGCCTCTCGAGGATAAATACAGACATATCCATACTGATCCGCGAGACTCTACAAACCTGCTCATGACTCGTGAGACCTATGTAACCTAGGCTCTGATACTAACTTGTCACGACCCAAACCCCGACCCGGTCGTGATGGCGCCTCTCGTGAAGACAAGGCCAACCAACTAAACTCAATTCACCTTTATAAAATAGGAAAAAAATATAAAAGCAGTCTAAACATGATTTAATGATAATAAGTAGCGGAAATACAACCCAACACAGCCCAAACCGGGGTGTCACAAGTCACAAGCATCTACTAGGGTATAAATTCAACTGAAAGCCTGAAGTGTACAAATACAGACTAATGAAATGAAGAGAGATAAAAACAGTGCCGTGAACACCGGCAGCTACCTTGCTAAACTCTGATGACTCTGTCTCCGATCAGCCAAAACCCGCTACCGGGTGTATAAATACTTGAATCTGCACACAAGGTGCAGGGAGTAAAGTGAGTACTCCAACTCAGTGAGTAACAAATGTAAATAAAGACTGAAGGCAAGAAATCATGTAAAGCATACCAAGATGCTGTAGAGAAGCAGTTCAAAACCAGTAAGAAAACAATGAAGCTAAAAAATCTCTTTAAAATATCTTAGCTCTGTTTAAACTTCTTTGAAAATGACTTTTTCAACAGTTACGCAAATGAATGCCAAAAACAGTTAGTGCAGTTAAGCACAGAAATCCACCTCTCGGGCACAATACCATAGTTTAACAGGTAAATGACAGGTAAATATGAAAGATAAACACATAAAGGTTCGCCCCTCGGGCACAATATCAACAACTCCGCCCCTCGGGCAATATCTCAAAACAATATCAGCCCATCGGGCAATCACCAAGAACAATATCAGCCCCTTGGGCTATATCTCACATCACAATGGGTACCCGCGCTCACTGGGGTATACAGACTCCGAGAGGGGCCCCTTCCGGCCCAAGCGCAATATCAAGCCAACTCGTGGCATCATAAATAGACTTTCGGCCTCATATCAATATCAACAAGCCACCTCGTGGCGTACATATCTCATGCCCTCGACCTCATAATCAGATCAGTATCTCACTGCTGCAGCGTACAACCCGACCCAAAAGTATCCTCACAATACAGGCCCTCGACCTTAGTCAAAAATCACATAAGCCACTCGGGCAACAGTAAAACATGATGCTCAGCCCCAAATATTATTTGAAATATCATTTCAAGTGTTAAAACAAAGTAAGCTTGGCTGAGTTTTGGAAACAGTGGAAAATAACATGACGAGTTCAAGTATAAAGCCAAAATAGTAAGGAAATATCAACAAAATCCCCGAAGGGTTCAAATAGCTGGCACTAGGCCCAAGTATGGCATTCAGCCCAAATAATGTTGATAGCAAATAGTTTTCAATCAAACACGCGGTAAAATCATCAATCGGGACGGACCAAGTCACAATCCCCGCACAACCCCACGCTCGCCATCAAGCGTGTGCATCACCTCAATATAGCACTACGATGTGCAATCCGGGGTTTCAAACCCTCAGAACATCATTTACAATCATTACTCACCTCGAACCGGCTAAATCTCTAGCTCGCGACGCCTTTTCCCCTCAAATCGGCCTCCACGCGCATCGAATCTATTCAAAAACAGAATGAGAACATCAAAATATGCTAAGGGAACAAAGCCCAAGCGAAAACAATCAATATAAGGCACAAATCCCGAAATTACCAAAACTCGAGCCCCGGGCCCACTTCTCGAAACTCAGAAATTTTTACATCAATGGTTTCCTTATCTCCCCACGAGTTCATACATATCAAAAAACATCAAAATCGGAGTCCAAATGACCCCTCAAATCCGCATTTAAAGGCCTCTTAAACTCAAGCCCTAATCCCCCATTTTTAGCCCTTTAATTCTCTTAATTACAGCTTTAATCCATGAAATAGCACCATGGAAGTGTGTTTTAGGTCCAAAATCCTTACCTTAACGAAGTTCCCTCAAAATCTACCTTCAAAATCGTCCAAAAGTTCCCAAGCCGAGGTCCAAAAATGGTGAAATAACATAATTTCACGAAATGGAATAACTTATATGCTCTACCCAGGCTTTTCCGCATCTGCGGCACTTCAGCCACATCTGCGGTACCGCATTTGCAGTTAACTCATCCGCTTCTGCGGAAACTCATAAATCCAGCCTAAACCGCTTTTGCGGCCAAAATTCCGCATCTGCGACATCGTAGATGCGATCTCCTTACCGCTTCTGCGGTCACAGCACAACTGACCAACTTTTTGCTTCTACGGCCAATTCTCTCGCACATGCGGCGCCGCACCTGCGGTCCCCAAATCGCAGGTGCGAAAACACCAGAAGTAGCAACTTTCTGCAATTTCACAAGTCTCAAATCTTCCCGTCAACCATCCGAAATCACCCCGAGGCCCCCGGGACCTCAACCAAAAGAACAAACATGTCCTAATACCTTATTCAAACTTGTTCCCATCATCAAAACCAAATCACCCAAAACACATCAGATTCAAGTCTAAGTTTCCAAAATATTCCGAAATACGCTTTTGATAAAAAACCCAACCAAACCACGTCCGAATGAGCTGAAATTGTACACACACATCTCAAATGACACGACGAAGCTACTGTAACTCTTGGAATTTCATTCCGACCTCTATATCAAAATCTCACCTATCAACCGGAAAGCGCCGAAATCTCAATTTCGCCAATTCAAGCCTAAACCTTCCACGGACTTCCAAAATGCATTCCGATCACGCTCCTAAGTCCCAAATCACCCAACGGAGCTAGCCAAATCATAAAAATTCCAATCCGAGATCATATACAAACAAGCCAAATCTTGGTCAAACCTTTCCAATTTTAAGCTTTAAACTGAGAGTTGTTCTTCCAAATTCATTCTGGTTACTCTGAAAACCAAAACCAACGATTTACATAAGTCATAATACACCACACGGGGCAAGTCATGCTCGAGAGCTGATGATCAAAGTGCAAAAGCTCAAAACGACCGATCGGGTCGTTACAACATTCTTCTTTATTACATTTATTGTCATTGCATGCATTTATTCTACACCCCTTTTGGAACATTCATTGATAATCATTACACCCCTTTTGGAACATTCATTGATAATCATTGTACACGATTGGCTTATATCTAATATTGCTGGGCTCAGTTCAATCTTACTTACACGTCCAACTTCCAGATCAAGAGTCATTAAATTAAACCAGGATTCACCCCTTATCCTATTTATTAATTCGTTTAAAGAAGGTTAGTACTTTTTTGATAAAGTAATTTGGCGCCGTCTATGGGGAGGTTTTAGTTAAAATCTTTAGTCTCTGCTAGATCTAAAAAAACACACGCACAACAGTTATTTTTTTTGTTCGCACGAACTAACAATGGTAGGAAAAGGAGAAGAAAGGCTAAAAGCCATACTAGATGTCGCCACTGTCAATGCAACAGGTAATACTAACACTACTGTCGATGCAGGCAATGAGGCACTCGCAGCCATACTGAAGAAGATGGAAAAAATGAAAAATGAGAACAAAGTACTCCGCGACTGTCGCGCCCCCTTTTCCCTCCCCGGAAGTCGGGTTCATGACATTTTGGTTGGGACAACTCTCTCCTTTTGGGAGAGGGGTTTGCAATTTTTGAAGAGTCGCCACCTGATGATTTAAGGTGCAGTAAAACACCTATAGGGTTCATTTATAACTATGTTTGATAACTAGAGACAGGGTAAGGGCTTGAAATTATCCCGAGGGGAAGGTGTTAGGCACCCCTCAGGATCCACTAGTGTGGTTCCGACCAGATAATTTTTGTGAATTGGTACAGTTGGCAGATAGACAAGTAGGGCTCAAATAATTGGGGATTTAAGTTTAAGAACACAGATGTTTGAAAAGCAATTAATGAAAAGGATTACAATTTAAACATACTTGGGAATGTAAAGGGGAAGGGGGTCCTAGGTTTGCTTATAATATGGATCACATTAATGCAATACCCGATATGACACTCCTCAAAGAGGGGCTACACGTGGTATTAATGTACCGGTCATCATATCCATATCAACCCTTTCCCACCCCATGAAGGTAATTAAAGCGAGGGTTGGTCTCGATCCTTATTGCATGCTATTACCCGTCCCTTCCTATTAGTCCCTGAGGAATTTAGGACTCCTATCCTATAAGAGGGGGGTTCTAGGAAACCCTCAAGTTTAATGGTAAAATACTAAGGCGACAAACAAGAACACATAGGACTGCATTTAGGGGAAAAGACAGAAGCAAGTATAAGGCTTAGGTATACCTCCACAAATAATGCACATAGACAGCATCACTTATACACAATTAAGGTCTGAATTTAAAATCCTAAAGTAGGGGTATCTAAGTGATAACATCAGAACCAGATTTATTACATAACTCAGAAAAGAAATCCGAATCAGGCTCACCTATTGATTTTAACAGGTTGATAGTTAAACAGGGACAATTATGTTTTTATTCAAGCAATTAACTAAGGCTTGCCTAGGCGTAAAGTAATGCAGCAGTTATTCAGAATTACTAAAAGACAGTTTGGATATTATTTTTACCCTAAGAGCATGCTATTCTAGTTGATACGAATGCAAAGATTATTACCAGTTATTTTAAACGGGATGGTCAAGTGTGAAGAAGTTTTTACCTTTTTTATAATCAACAGTTTACGCTAAGTATGAATGCAGGTACGAATAAGATCCTAAAACATGGTATCTAAGATGTATGTATAAAACTCATGATGCACAATTCCTAGAACAGGATTTCTAAATGCATATGGCAGGATTGCAGAAATTCCTAAGAGCAGGATTTCTAAATGCACATGGCAGCGTAGAACGTAACAGAAAAGTGCTAATTATTAGCAGATTTTAACACATGATTTTGTGAAGGTGCACATGCTGAAACAATAAACATGAGGCCTAAGAGCATGGTTTCTAATGCATGCATGAACCCTAAGCATGGTTTCTATTGCACAATTAGGAACATAAACCTAATAATATTTTCTACCCCTTAGCAATTACAGCATGCATATTTACCCTATCCCTTTTCACTAGCCAACCCCAATACTTGTTTACAACAAGTTATTACAGACCAACATTGAAACGAATTACATAAGTAGTAATGAAAATAAGAAGTTACACTATAGGAAGCCTGATTAGGACTTCCTCTCTGAGTTATATAATCAATCACCTCAAGTGCCAATATTGTTCCATAGCCTTTCTCATATCAAGGTGTGTCAGAGTTCCCTAAGGGCCTCAAGGGATCCCGGGCAGTGCTCACACCTAGTCTTTTTTTTTCATATTCATATTTATATCATCTGCAACAATTGTTGGGACGAACTTTCGTGGAAAAGAAAAAAGCCCTTTATCGGATTGGAAGCGATGACTTAAGCCTCTTTCTTCTTCTTTTCTTATAGGGCGTTTAAAGAGCGTGACTCTTTAGTTTAATTAAGTTCAAATTAGTTAAATTAAAAGGCCCCATTTGATTCAATTCATGAGTTTTTTGAAATTGTCAATATAATAGAATGATTCTACGACCTTAGGATAGATTTTGACTCTATCTGACAAATATATCAAGATAAAGAATAGGAAAGACAGAGCAAGTGCAGTGTGGAAGTGCCAGCTCTCATATGTCCAAGTTCAGAGGGAGCTCAAGGGTCCCAAGGCAAGGCTCACACAAAATGGGCAGAACCTAGTAGTCTAAGAGTATATGTGAGAGTGCTTGACATAAATTTAAAAGAGTTGAGTTTGAAAACAATTTTTGAATATGATTAGTTTGAAATAAGTTTGCAACAACAACAAAGAGCTGCTTGGAAAAACAATTTTGAAAGGAGAAAGGGACAGGAGCAGGAGCAGCACACACAGAGCAAATTCAAAGAATAGCACAGTTTCAGAAGTTACAAACAGGGAAGTAGGTTTTGGGGACATAGAAGGCCCAAATCAGAAACATATAATCATGGCTGAGAAGAGATGCATATCGACCAGCAAATACAAATAACATGTAGGGACTGATTGGTCTTCAGAACACAAACAACTACCTCAAAAAGTTAACAAGGGAATCATGCTTGACATTAGAATAGTAATAAGACACAGGGATAGGGTATGGGAGTAGTCATGCAGGGGTTTATTACACATAATTAGTCAGATACATTAGGAGACATACTGGCTGAGGAACATAAACAGGAACAAGTAGACATGCTGATTACATTTTGAACAAGAGAAGGGCAGAACCTAAACATGCTGAGTAAAGCAGTGAACAAGGAAGTGCAATTAAACAACATGAGCCATTAAGTTAATATAGAAAGAGACAGGGATTGACAAACAATGGAGCACATAGAGTTGAGTTTCAGAATTGAACTAGGAACATACCAGTTAAGGAAGCAAAGTGCAAAAAAGTAAAGCAAGTAGAGTTCCACAGTCTAGCCTTGGCTTTCAGCCGGCTAGACAAAGCAGTAGCACAAGTAGTAGAAGAAGAGAGAGTTTGAGTGTGTATGTGTGTGTTCTGAACTATATGTTCGTGTCTGTTTGTGAAAAAAACTAGAGTATTTACAGTTTGAAATCAGATAGCAAAATAAGGTATAGTAGCATGGTAATTAAGGAACTCAGAATCAATTAATTAGAGAATCAAGGAAGTACTTCCCTAAATCAGGGGAACTAAGACCAAACGGGAAGAACCAGTATATAAGGCAAGAAAAATCAGTACATGACTAATAAGGAAAGAATCAAAGTTTAGTAAGCATAAAGTAGTCAATTAGGACAAGGTTCAGAAAAACTCCAATTAAGGAATGATTCAGCAAGGACAAAGTACCACCGCAAATAAGGTAATGGATCAGCCAATTTAAACAGACGAGGCAGAGTTTAGGGTTTAAAAGAAAAAAATCTTTCAATCAAACCATCAAATAAGGAAATCAGAATCAATCAAGATGGAGTAGTGATTCTATGCTTTAACATATAGATAGAGTAGAACAAATAGGCGTAGCAACAGACAATGTCGACAATATCGACAGATAGAGTCAACAGATGAACAATCAAGATGAACATAATGACACAGAGGTGGTATAAATTAGGCTAAGAACTCAGTAAGAACACATTCAAGGCATGATAGTCACAGGAGATTAGATATACATGCTAGTAAACAGAACTAGGCGAAGAGAGTCACGCCAACACACAGAACCAAAGCATGAAATCTCGCTAATACACAGAGCCAAACAAGAAATCACGCTAACACACAGAACAAGGAAAGAAGGTCGAATCATAAAGAAATTAGTTAAATCATGCTTAGAAAGAACTCCGAGAAAACCCTAGTTTTCAAAGAGAGTAAAAAAGTTTAGAGTAGACGATCTTTCAGAAGAAAGCTCGAGAATGAGAAAATCGTAGAAGGAAACAGGCTTAAAGCATAAAAAATAGCACAGCTCTGGAAAGATTCAGACGAGAGTTAGGGTTTCCAAAAGGAAACCCGTATAAAATCGAAAGAACCTGTTTAGAAACTCAATATCGTAACAAATAGATTTTGCTCGAAATCACACCGGAATGGCCATGAGCAAACAACACAGCAAACCCTAGGTACAAGTCGGCTTGGCCTAGGGCCCTTGAAGACCTCAGAGAAGATGAGCGAGGCGATGAGAGAACCATTAGAGGCTTAGGAGTTGAGGGTTGGTCGCCGGAGAAGGAGGTAAGTGGAAGAGACTTTAGGGTTAGGTCGAGAGATAAGAGAGGAGACGAGAGAGTTCAAAGGCGGCTGTCTCAGAATTATGAGGTAGGGCTAAGGGTTGGGTGAAATTAAAAAAGGAAAGGGTTAATACGGGCGGGCCGTTAATCTGGGAGATCAACGGCCAGGATTTAATTGGTGATGGGTCGGGTAAGTAGGTTTAGGGTCTGGGTCGGGTAGTTTGGTTAGAAATTGGGCTGGGGTTGGGTTTAATTTAGGCTACAATTGAAATGTAGATCTGGCTATGTTTTAAATAGCAAAATTTTCCCTATTTTAATTTATAAAAATAATAGGTAATTTTTGGAATATAATTTAAGGTGCCAAAATTATTTTAGAATACATAATTAACATTTTAAAAATATAGGGACTAATTTTACGCATATAAATACAATTATACGCTAAATGGGCTAGTATTGCAATTATATGCAATTTTAGCTTAAAAGAAACACTAAATGTAATTATAAAAATGCATAATAAATATATTAGCCACATTTTGGTATAAGTATAACAATTAAATAAATAATTTATCATAACAATAAATTTAGGAATAATTATTGGGGATTTTATGCACAAAAGAGGAGAAAATAAATCAATTTAAATCCTCAAAATTATGGGAAAAATAATAAAAGCCTTGTGCATGCTTATATATATATATATATATATATATATATATATATATATATATATGCTATTTTAAAGGTATTTATGCACATTTAAAATATATAGGGAAAAATTAGGTATCAACAGCTGCCCCTCTTTACCCGGGAAGGATGAAAGAGTTTTCGGGTAAAGAAATGATGGCCAATTTTGATCAAGCGAAATGGTTTGGGAAAATTTAGGCTGCACCCTGGCTTCTGAGTTGCCTACATATCCCTGGTTTTACAGGAATCAGGCGGCGGAGTATACCGATGAAGATATTTCAAGAACGGACGCAATGTCTAGGGCCGGGTGAGTGATAGGATTACGTGAATGGTTAGGTTTGGTAAGGCTGCGGGAACTGGAGTGGGATCGCTCCTACTGGGATGGCCGTTGCTCTCCAGTTTACCTGCAATTAGAAACAATACAAGCGTATATCGTGCATAAATTTGAACGTGATGCAAATTCTCGTCGGACCATGAATGTTGTATTTGGACGGTTAGGAATGGCGTCCTCAGACCATGATGTCCTGGGCCATGAAGCGTATGATGAAGGATTCGCATGCCATGAAATGCTGTTCTCGGGCTATGAAGATGGTGCCTCCGAAACATGACGCCTTTGAGTAATGATGTGCAAAAGATTGAAAGAGATCCTCAGGCCATGATATGGTGTTCTCGGGCTATGAAGATGGTGCCTCCGAATGATGACGCCTTTGGATAAGTTGGCGATATTTCAGCCCATGCAGGATGCAGTATGATACGGACAAGACAGAGCTTAGTCTTGCGAGTTGAAGGGCAGAGCTTAGCCCGTAAGAAAAGCGAGATAAACAGAGCTTGGGATAGCGCTTAGTTTCGAAGAAAATTGGAGGCAGAGCTTAGCCTCGGAAGGCAGAATGATAGCCTTATGCAAAGATGCGAATGCAGATGGAGGTAGAGCTTAACCTCGGAAGGCAGAATGGTAGCCTTATGCAATGCAGATGCAGATGGAGGTAGAGCTTAACCTCGGAAGGCAGAAAGGTAGCTTTATGCAAGTTGGAAGGCAGACTGGTAGCCTTATGCAATGTAGATGCAGATGAAGGTAGAGCTTAACCTCGGAAGGCAGAAAGGTAGCCTTATTCAAGTTGGAAGGAAGAATGGTAGCCTATGCAATGCAGGTGCAGATGGAGGTAGAGCTTAACCTCGGGAGGCAGAATGGTAGCTTTATGTAATGCAGATGCAGGTGGAGGTAGAGCTTAACCTCGGAAGGCAGAATAGTAGCCTTATGCAAAATTGGAAGGCAGAATAGTAGCCTTATGCAATGCAAATGCAAATGGAGACAACGTTTAGTCTCAAAAGGCAGAATGGTAGCCTTATGAAAATTGGAAGGCAGAATAGTAGCCTTATGCAAGAAACAACAAATGACAATAGAGTTTTTTTAGCTGATAGCAGATTGCGGCGTTGTGATTACTGGGAGCATTGTGACATACGGGATATCACTGGTGTGTGCTGATAGCAAATGTTGGCAGGTGCAACCGTTCGAAGAGTCGTATTCTTGAACAATGTTTGTTCCATGGGCGTACAGTATGTTTAATGATTTCGAAATCCTAGTGCCTGCATCCAAAGAAAAATCGCGAGTTTTGCAAAGGGGGAAGGTTAGTTTGTATCCCTGCTGGCTTTGCTTGAATCGTTCGGCTTTGATCTGGTCATACTGTCTGTATCATTGGGGTAGCGTTGCTAAACAAAGCAGTTTCAATAATAAACATGCATGATTTTGTTAAAGTATGACACAAATGTATAGTTTAAAAAAAGCTGAACTGACGACTGTGACGTGGTTCGGGACTTTGCAACCTCTCTTGCTATAGAATTTTGAGGGTCCTCCTCAAAATTTTGCCCCAGTTTGATGGGTTGACGTTTCTGCCTGTTGCTCATGCGGCGATTGGCTGAAATTACTTCGAAATTTTGAGGGTCCTGCTCAAAATTTTGCCCTAGTTTCTAATTGCGGGGGGAAATGAAATTTTTATTGAATTGTGATCGAACCCATAGGACTGCCTACGTATCCCCTCTTAAACGGGAATCAGGTCAGGCCTAGTTCAATTTACATCATATAAGGAAAGCATAAAGATTACACATAGTAACGCTTGACTGCATCTGAATTAATCGGCTTTGGCCAAACTTCTCCGTCCATTTCTGCAAGTATGAGGGCTCCTCTTGTCAAAACCCGGTGAACCATGTATGGACCCTGCCAGTTGGGAGAGAACTTCCCTTTGGCTTCATCTTGATGCGGAAAAATGTTCTGTAACACCAGCTGCCCCGATGTGAACTGTTTGGCGTGACTCTTTTGTTGAAGGCTCTGGACATTATGTTCTGATAGAGTTGACCATGGTAGACTGCATTCATTCTCTTTCCGTCTATAAGGGCTAGTTGCTCATAACGACTTTTTACCCACTCTGCATCGTCGAGCTCAGCTACTTGTATGATCCTTACGGAAGGAATTTCCACTTCAGCGGGAATGACAGCCTCTGTACCGTAAACCAGCATATAGGGGGTAGCCCAGGTTGATGTGCGAATTGTGGTGCGATACCCCAGAAGAGAAAATGATAACTTCTTGTGCCACTTTTTATGCTTCTATATCATTTTCCTCAATATCTTCTTGATATTCTTGTTGGTGGCTTCTACAGCTCCATTCATTTGAGTTCTGTAGGATGTGGAGTTCTTGTGTTTGATCTTGAATGTTTCGCACATAGCTTTCATCAAGTCACTATTGAGGTTGGAGCCATTATCAGTAATGATTGACTCTTGAATTTCGAATCGACAAACAATGCGGTCGCGGACAAAGTCTTCCACGATTTTCTTAGTCACTGCTCTGTAGGATGCTGCTTCGACCCATTTGGTGAAATAGTCGATGGCTACTAGGATAATGTGCCTTTGGTGGAGGCTCTAGAACAAATGCCGGGTTACGCCAAGTTCATGAAAGACTTGGTGACAAAGAAAAGATCCATGGATTGTGAGACCATCAAGATGATCCACCAAGTTAGTGCAATAGTGCACTCGATGGCTCCGAAGCTAGAAGATCCCGGCGCTTTCACCATTCCTTGCACCATTGGGAGTGCAAACTTTGCAAAAGCTCTATGCGATTTGGGGGCAAGTATCAACTTGATGCCTTACTCCGTTTTCAAGACTTTGGGTACTGGGCAACCGAGGCTGACTTCCATGAGATTGCAAATGGCGGATAGAACGACGAAGAGGCCATTGTGTATAATTGATGATGTTCTTGTCCGGGTGGACAAATTTATCTTGCTGGCAGATTTTGTGATTCTCGACTGCGAGGTCGATTATGAGGTGCCTATAATCTTAGGAAGACCTTTCCTTGCAACTGGGAAGGCTTTGGTTGATGTGGAAGCAAGGGAACTCACCTTCCGGGTGGGTGATGAAAACATGGTCTTTCATGTGTGCAAATCAATGAAGCAACCAAATAGCAAGGAAGTGTGCTCCTTTGTGGATCTTGTCACGGAGGTGATCGTTGATGATACTAGTGCCATGATAAATGTGGAGGATCCTCTAGAGGCAGTATTGTTGAACCTAGATGTCAACGAAGATGAAGGAAGGGTGGAATGTGTCAATGCTTTCCATGGTATGGGGTCTTATTCTTATGAGCCCCATAAGCTTTCTCCGGATCTTGAGAACAGAAAAACTCCCCCAACCAAGCCCTCAATTGAGGAATCTCCCGTTTTGGAGTTGAAGCCTGTGCCTTTTCACCTCAGGTATGAATTCTTAGGCCCTAGTTCAACTTTGCCAGTTATTCTTTCCTCTCGTCTTACTAACATGCAGGTAGATGCCACATTGGAGGTGCTTCAAAGACGGAAGAAGGCAATTGGATGGACTCTAGTGGATATTTGAGGAATAAGCCCCGCCTTTTGCATGCACAAGATTATTCTTGAACATGATGCAAAGCCCTCCGTGGAACATCAAAGGAGGTTGAACAACGCGATGCAAGAGGTTGTTAGAAAGGAGGTGATCAAGTGGCTTGATGCAGGGGTTGTGTACCCCATCTCGGATAGTTCTTGTACTTCTCCGGTGCAATGTGTGCCGAAGAAGGGTGGTATGACTGTGGTGACTAATTAGCAAAATGAGTCGATTCCTACCAGGACTGTCACTGGATGGCGGGTGTGCATGGATTACCGCAAGTTGAATAAAATGACCCGAAAGGATCACTCCCCATTGCCCTTTCTTGACCAGATTCTAGATAGACTTGCGGGGCGTGCCTTTTACTATTTTTTGGATGGGTATTCAGGCTACAACCAGATATTGATTGCCCCGAGGATCAGGAGAAAACCACCTTCACATGCCCATACGGGACCTTTGCATTTTCCAGGATGCCTTTCGGATTGTGTAATGCACCGAATACCTTCCAGCGGTGTATGATGGCTATTTTTACCGACATGGTAGAGGATTTCTTGGAATTGTTTATGGATGACTTCAGCATGGTGGGTGACTCATTTGATGAATGTTTGAAGAACCTTGACAAAGTGTTGGCTCGGTGTGAAGCGACGAATCTCGTGCTCAACTGGGAAAAATGCCACTTCATGGTTGTCACGACCCAAACCGATAGGCCGCGACGGGCACCCGGTACCTTACCCAACCGAGTACCAATGTAGCATATCTTTCTTATTACATCATTATATACACATGGCATACGGGCCTAATAGGCCAACATGATCCTTTATAAACTCAAAATATAGGCCGACCAGGCCGTACAATCTTTTATATACACGACATATGTCTACAAGCCTCTAAGAGTACATAAATGTCATAAAGGTCGGGACAGAGTCCCGCCTTACCAAACAATACACGTCTAAATCATAC
This sequence comes from Nicotiana attenuata, assembly GCF_001879085.1. Lineage (NCBI taxonomy): Eukaryota > Viridiplantae > Streptophyta > Magnoliopsida > Solanales > Solanaceae > Nicotiana > Nicotiana attenuata. The sequence goes on from NC_031991.1 coordinate 62,628,601, forward strand.
TAACCAAACGAGCAACTCCGAAGCAAATGGAGCGCACCAATATCTTCCACTGAGCTGATAGCCTACTTGGAGGGCTCTCGACCTGTCTATCGGGCCCTGCGGGCATGAAACGCAGTGTCCCCAGGCAAAAGGGACGTCAGTACGAATAATGTACCGAGTATGTAAGGCACATAATTAAATACATAAGATACATGGAAGAAAAATAGAGTACATGACTCAACCTGTAAGTCTGGATAACTTTGTAAATCATAAATTACTTTTAGCGTCATGCATATGCGTATGAATGTCATGTCGTGCATAGGTACATGTTTCATAACATCATCAGCCTCTGAGGGCATCCCATCATATCATATTGGCCACTGTGGGAAAAATCATCATCGTATACCAGCTGATCAGGTGGTGGTGCGTATATAACGCCATAACCTTTCCCATATCCCATATACATATATATACATACATATATACGCGTATATAACACCGTTTGAATCATATTTTAGCCACTGTGAGCAACATCATCATCATATACCAGCTGATCAGGTGGTGGTGCGTATATAACGCCGTAACCTTTTCCTCAAGAACCAACTTCTATAATTTTTACTTGGGTGATATGATTTCATTAGTTTCCTGTTCCTTCTAATCAGCCTTTACGTAGGCTGAAGCTATCTTCCAATCCATGGCTCATGGTATCAGTTATTACCTTAGCCTTTCATGGGTGTTATGAGATATCCATGATACAATCTTGTAACAATTCAGTCCTTTGTCTATGACCTGGGCTCAATTCTTTCTTTTTAACCTATACTGAGGTCTTCTATGGTTGTATGATTGTCAACAAATATGCTGCCTGGATAATGCTCCAAAATCTTGAGTGTATCTATAACGTACTAACTCTGGATCATTGATCGAATAATTCTTTCGTTCTATCTTAGCTTTCTTTCAACGTAAGCTATTACTTTTCCTGGTCTTCCTGCCCCCTTGTTGCGTCCATACTTATCTTATCTTAGTGCCCACACTTGCCAGAGTTTTCATACAACTCATATAATCTCGAATATTACTTTTAATTTTTACTTCCCGTTCACAAGCCATGGTAGATCCCTCTTTCTTATGGAGGACGTACAATGTTGTTGTGAAACTGTTGTTACAAGACCATTTCCTCTTTAGGCCACTGTGCTTAGGTTGAAGCCTTCTTCCTCATTTCCTCAACTAGTCCTTCACCGTAGTACATAGGGAGGATCCTCTGACTCTTGTAAAGATGCGAGCTTATTATATCGTGTTCCCGATAGAATTTTTTTTTGTTCGTGCTCACTTGTAATTATCTTTAGTTACTTACCTCCACACTCATCTGCTCGTACGGGTGCTTCCGAACTGAAGTTTTGACTGTCTTCCCAATGGAACCATCTTTTATTTCTGTAACACTCATACGGTACCTTTAACTACCCCAACTCCTATTTGAATATTTCTCAAGTAGTACAGTGTCATAATTGTGGGGCTAAATTCACTATATTGGGTTTTACTATCTTTATCTTGCACGACCTGCTGTCTTGTCTGTATCCTCTTGACTAGCCATAACTAGGCTCTCCCTAAATCAACTACTAACTACTCATTGGCCCATTCTTATGTCAATATTCCGCGAAATCTTTCTTGGGTTATTTCCTTGGTCTTAACTTACGTCTCGCACTGGCTCCTTAATTATTAACAACATCTCAGGCAGGAACCCTTACTTCTTCTCCTTGACGTTACGTTTGCATAATGTTCTGGAACCGTAGCATATCTGTAGCATTTGGATAAGTGAAATCTCATCCCTTTCTCATTTTTATTGCATTCTTCCTTTATCATTCCATATTCCCCCCTTTAGGGGAGTACTAAGACTTGGAGCTATGGCGACCTGCATATGAATGTTTTTCCTCTTTATCTTTGACGTCCTTTCACATCATCAATGACCCTCACTCTCCTTGCGGTAATTCTTCTATACCAAGGATAACAAAATTCCTCACTTGCGATGGTGACACTTAGTGTAACTGGCACATACAGTCCCTTAAGCTTAACTTTTCTCACCTTGCTTGCTTTAGGGAAGTGTTTTCATAAATGACCATTCCCTGAATTTCTCATGAATCTTCTTCTGTTGTCTATTCTATTATCGTCGGAACGAAATCTGAAACTCTCATGATGCCGAGTATTATCCCATCACTCTGTCCCTGATTCACATTTAGTTTATCTTGTTCACCAGCCCATACTGATTTCTATTATTCTGGGATCTAACTTTTCCTTTCGGTAGTTGCGTTGGAGTCACGAAATCATTTCTCGAAGTGAGGATACGAATTTTTGGCCTATACTCTTTTGTTGCCTCAAGGCCGGTCACCTCTCGTATTTTCCTTTACTTGACTCTAGACTCGGTAATACCGTCATCTTTTTGACCTACCGTTGTCATCCATGTATCACATCTTTCTCTTAATGCTTCTTTAGATCTTTTCTTATTTCCTGCTAACCTTTCTGTCTATCACTTTATTCTGAAAACTTTAACAAGATATTCTTTGCTTTTTAGCTCCCCTTTGCTCCATCCACTGGCTCTTCGGGTTGCCTAGCATTATCTCTCTACTAGGGACGGGAGTCATACTAAGGTAATATTTATCTCTTCAAGGCTTATAGTGCATGTCTTAGTAGTACTCATATCTGGCTGCACTATTTTAGAGTGCACCATCTAGGGGTTTCATAAAGAGATCTATTAGCACATTTGCAGTATTCTTCGAAAATGTCAACTGACGCAATCAATTCATTCATCATATCTTCTTATACAACTTTCGTTAACCCCCATAGGGCATATCTGGAATGGGTGTGACCAATTGTATATACCTCTGTTACTATTGAATATAACTCAAGAATCTTATATTCCTCCGCCTCAATTATAAACGTTGTTAACCTTCATTAACTGGGTACCTCGTACCCCTTTTCACCTTGCTCCTTTTACTTGCTGAAACTTATACTTATCTTCTTAATCTCTCATTGTCCTTCACCATAAAGATGGACATACATTCTTGCCTTAAGGCTTCTTATCATGAAGCTTACACCTTTCAGTATACACATGATCTGCTAAAGACCTCATATTTACTTATCATAAGCATGATACAAAAGTCGAGTTCCTCTAATTCAACACTTCCACAACTATATCTCTTATTGATCATCTTTCTTAACGTAGGCATCGTCATATTACGAATAAAAATAGAATTTTGGACCTTGAATTCTTATAATTGAGCTCTACCACACGATCTAGAGTAAGAAGAAAGAGTGACAATCCTAAATGCCCTGTAGCCTCCTACTTATAAGTGTGGTGCACGACACACCCATAAACAAGACTCTACTAGACACGGCTTGTAGACTCCCTAGGATAGAACTGCTCTGATACCACTTTTGTCACGACCCAAACCGATGGGCCGCGATGGGCACCCGGTACCTTACTCAACCGAGTACCAACGTAACGTATATTTCTTATTACATCGTTATATACACATGACATACGGGCCTAATAGGCCAACATGATCCTTTATAAACTCAAAACATAGGCCGACCAGGCCGTACAATCTTTTATATACACGACATATGTCTACAAGCCTCTAAGAGTACATAAATGTCATAAAGGTCGGGACAGAGTCCCGCCTTACCAAACAATACACGTCTAACTCATACTAACCAAACGAGCAACTCCAAAGCAAATGGAGCGCACTAACATCTTTCGCTGAGCTAATAGCCTACTTGGAGGACTCTCGACCTGTCTATCGGGACCTGCGGGCATAAAACGCAGCGTCCCCAAGCAAAAGGAACGTCAGTACGAATAATGTACCGAGTATGTAAGGCACATAAATAAATACATAAGAGACATGGAAGAAATATAGAGTACATGACTCAACCTGTAAGTCTGGATAACTTTGTAAATTATAAATTACTTTCAGCGTCATGCATATGTGTATGAATGTCATGTCGTGTATAGGTACATGTTTCATAACATCATCAGCCTCTGAGGGCATCCCATAAAATCATATAGGCCATTGTGGGAAAAATCATCATCGTATACCAGCTGATCAGGTGGTGGTGCGTATATAACGCCATAACCTTTCCCATATCCCATATACATATATATATATATATATATATATATATATATATATATATATATATATATATATATATACATACATATATACGCGTATATAACGCTGTTTGAATCATATTTCAGCCACTGTGGGCAACATCATCATCATATACCAGCTGATCAGGTGGTTCCGTAACCTTTTTCCATATACCATATACATATATTTACATATATATGCGTATATAACGCCATCTGGTCATGGGTCAATGCACATGTATAAATGAGTGAAATGCATGAAAACTACATAATCATCTCGATATTCCTTCCGGATAAACTTTTCCAACTGCGTATTATTCTGAGACCCATGAACAGAAGATAATAATAATTCTCATGGGGAATCAAGAATATAGACACCCCTACTATTTCTATGAATATAGTAATTTATAGAAACTGTGTATTTGCTCGTTTCTTCAGTATAATTTGGACCATGCCAAAAGAAAGAAGGGATAACCTTAATATACCTGTCTCTGAAATTATTTGAACGAATCTGCTTCTGCGAAATATGGACGAAATTACACTTGATTGAAACGAAACTTTTTTGCTTCTAACGTTTTATGAGCCAAGAACGGATTTAAGCTCAAATTGGTTCCAACATTTTTGAGGATTGCTTTCAAGCTTCTGTTTATAGCGTCTTTTTTGGCTTGAATGTCTTTTGAAATTGAAAAATTCGCTTGCTTCTTCCCCCTCACGTTTCTGTTGTTCCTCAACATAATATCCGATCAAACTTGGATTGAAGTTGAAATTTTTGGATGGAATACTTTCTGACCAACGTTCTTGGTTTCAAATCCAAGAATGAATTTTGTTGTCTTAAATCCCTTTTTGAAGGAATAATGCCCGAGTCTTGTGGATAATGATTAATGTCTTACAAGACACAAGTCTTATTTTCTAAGACTTAAATCTTAGTCATTTCCATAATTTAGCCATTTGGCAAAAGTGACTTACTTAGTCACTTCCAATATCGTGGCTTCTTGCCACGTGGGGTGGGGATGGGATGTTAATTTTTTTATCCACTTATTAGTTAATAAGGTAATATTTCTTTACCCGTTAATTAATCCGTTACCCGCATAATTTAAAAATTACTATATACTCACTTTTTACATACCTTATACACCTTACTAACATGGTAATGTAGTACCGTGTATGACACTAGTCCATAAATATCAGGTATTTTAGCTCGGGCCGTATTTTACCCCAAAAAATGCCAAACTTGGACAAAATTCATTTTCTTTGACTTGCTCCCCCTTTCACCTTCATGAATTTACTAATCACTTGTGAAATAGCATAATCCTTACGATCTCCAAATAATCTTTTTCTTGGACTGATGTCAACTACCTTACGACAAATTTAACGTAAAATACTGCAGGGTGCAACATTGTCGTAACTTATTACTGCGAAGTGTAACATCATCGTAATGTAATACTGCATGGCATAACATCATCGTAATATTTTACTGCAGAGCATAAAATCGACGTAATACTGCGGGGCGTAACAATGGTCGAGGAGGGCATTGTCCTTGTGAGCACATGATTTTTGCCCTATATGAATTACTCCTATAAAACCCAAGAAAATAGATTTTTTCTAATTATTTGGCATTTTATTGGATTTTATTGGATTTTGTTAATTGTTTGCATTCTTGCGCACGTTTAATTTCTATTAAAAATCATAAAAAATGCCAAAAAATACCATGCATTGCATTTAGGCTTCATTTTTACATTTTTTAAGGTTAACTAGTTAATTATTTGCTTTATTAAAAAATAAAAATCACAAAAATAGCCCATTTTACATTTTTACCTTTTAATTGTTAGATTATCCAGTGGTTGACGTTGATGAAGAGTTAACTGAAAGGTTCGAGAGGTGGTTTGATGATGTGAACATGGTGGAAATGGGAGAAGATTCCAGCAAAGCGGATGTGCAACCTTTGATTCTTTATTTGACAGTCCTGGATAATTCATTTGGTTGTGTGTTGGGTCAACATGACATCACTGGCAGGAAAGAGCAAGCCATCTATTATCTCAGCAAGAAGTTAACATCCTATGAGGTTAAGTTTACCCCCCTTGAAAGGATATGTTGCGCCTTGACTTGGGTAGAGCAGAAGTTGAAGCATTATCTGTCATCCTACACTACTTACCTCATTTCTCGCCTGGATCCTTTAAAGTATATCTTTTAGAAGCCTATGCCCACAGGAAGACTCGCAAAGTGGCAGATCTTGCTCACAGAATTTTACATCGTATATGTGACTCGGACGGCAATGAAAGCCCAAGCTTTGGCCGATCACTTGGCCGAGAACCCGGTGGATGAAGAATATGAGCCTTTGAAGACTTTCTTGATTAAGAGGTAATACATATTGATGTGGTTTAGCAGGATGAAAAGCCCGGCTGGAAACTCTTCTTTGATGGGGCTGCTAACATGAAAGGTGTTGGGATATGAGTTGTGCTCATTTTTGAAACAGGCACCACTACCCTGTCGCAGCTCAACTTCGTTTCTATTGTACCAACAACATGGTTGAGTACGAAGCATGCATTTTGGGTTTAAGATTAGTTGTGGACATGGGAGTCCAGGAAGTACTGGTTTTGGGAGATTCAGATCTGTTAGTACACTAGATTCAGGGAGAATGGGAGACTCGAGATTTGAAGTTCATACCATATCGACAATGTCTGCAGGATCTTTGTCAGCGGTTCACATCAGTGGAGTTTAGGCATATCCCTAGGATCCAGAATGAGGTTGCTGACGCCATGGCTACTCTGGCGTCAATGTTACATCATCCAGATAAGGCTTATATCGACCCTTTGCATATTCAGGTCCGTGATCAGCATGCTTACTGTAACATGGTGGAAGAAGAACTTGATGGTGAGCCGTGGTTCCATGATATCAGGGAAAACATCAGGATGGGGGTATATCCGATACAAGCCACAGGTGATCAAAAGAGAACAATTCGACGTTTGGCAAGTGGATTTTTCTTAAGCAGAGGAGTTTTGTACAAAAGAACTCTGGATCTCGGATTGTTGAGATGCATAGATGCTAAGCAAGCCACGACTATCATGACCGAAGTACACTCGGGAGTTTGTGGGCCACATATGAGTGGATATGTTCTGGCAAAGAAAATTCTTCGAGCAGGGTATTATTGGCTCACCGTGGAACGAGATTGCGTCAGCTTCGTGCGTAAGTGTCATCAATGCCAGGTACACGGGGATTTGATCCATTCTTCCTGTCTGAATTTCATACAATGTTTACGCCTTGGCCGTTTGTTGCATGGGGCATGGATGTCATCGGACCAATTGAGCCAGCAGTATCCAATGGGCACAGGGTCATTCTGTTGGCCATCGATTATTTCACTAAGTGGGTTGAAGCTATGACTTTCAAATCTGTGACCAAGAAAGTGGTGGTTGACTTTGTTCATGCAAACATCATTTGTCGGTTCGGAATTCCAAAGGTAATTATCATGGACAATGGTGCTAATCTTAACAGCCATTTGATGAAGGAAGTATGCCAGCAGTTCAAGATTATGCATTGAAATTTCATTTCGTATCGTCCCAAGGCAAATGGAGCCGTTGAGGCGGCCAACAAGAACATAAAGAAGATACTTCGGAAGATGGTGCAAGGTTCTAGGCAATGGCATGAAAAGTTACCCTTTGCTTTATTGGGTTATCGCACTACTGCTCGCACTTCAGTAGGTGCAACTCCTTATTTGTTGAGATTCCATCCCTTCGAATTGTCGCGGAAACAGAGATTGATGATGATGAGTGGGTCAAAACCCGATTGGAGCAATTAAGTCTGATTGATGAGAAAAGACTGGCGGCAGTATGTCATGGCCAGTTGTATCAAAAGAGAGTGGCAAGAGCATACAAAAAAAAGGTGCGTCCCCGCAAACTTGAAGTGGGTCAGCTAGTATTGAAACGCATCCTTCCACATCAGGTTGAAGCAAAAGGCAAGTTTGCCCCAAATTGGCAGGGGCCGTTCATGGTAACGAGAGTGTTGTCCAATGGTGCTTTGTATTTAACAGATACAGAAGGCAAGTGTGTAGACATGGCTATCAATTCTGATGCAGTCAAAAGATATTATGTATGATTTCTTTGGTTTAAATTGTGTTCATTTGTACTTAGCATATTTTGAATATTGAAATGACGAAGGCATTTTATTCTGCTATCTAAACACTTTATCCTTTGTTACCCCTTTGAGCCTTAATTGCTTTCTTTCATACCCCTCTTTTGGAATCAGTAGCAAAGTTTAGAAACACAAATACAGAAGATAAATAAAGAAGAGAAAATAGGAAAAGAGAAAAGAAACTGAAAAAAAAGTAAGTAAAGCAAAAGAAAGAAAAGGAAAGAGAAGAAAAAAAAAGAAAAAAAGAAAAAAAGAAGAGAGTGAAAAGAGAGAGAAAAGAAGAAAAGAGAAAGAGAAAAAAGAGAAAAAGAAAAAAATGAGAGAGAGAAAAGTACTAAAAATAAAGCAATTCCTATGTCAAGAACTACGTTCGACCTGATTCCTTTTAAGGATACGTAGGCAGCCTCACGGTTCGGTCCCATCATAAAAATTCAAAAGCCCCCAAGCAAAGAAACTGGGGTAGAAGTTGCGATTTTGTAAAAAGATCTAATTCCAAAAGTTGTAATTTTGAACCCATTCAAGTTGTTTTGAGCCTTTGTGATGTCCTTTCTTTCTAACCTTGTCCAAAAGCTCACATTACGGTCCAAAGAAAGACCTTCCGATCAATCTTCGAGGGATGCCAGGTCAAGAAAGCTAGAGGTATGATTCATATCAAGGGCAACACTCCATTCAACGCAGGAAAAATGAATAAATGAGAGAGTCTTATTGGTGAAAACCCTCACGGGCACCGTAAGGCGACAAAAAGCTGAGAGAAATTAAAAATGAGAGTCTTATTGGTGAAAACCCTCATGGGCACCGTAAGGCGACGGTGAGTTGAGAGATGAACAATAAATGCGAAAGGTTGCTGGTGAAAACCCTTTAGGGCACCGCAAGCCGAACGAGGTTGTTGACTTTGCAAAGGAATTGGATCATGGGGACCCCAGGCGTAAAATGTGAAGTTTGAAAGAGGATTGACTGAATGGACTAGGCTGATTAGTCCAAAATGCATGTCATGATCATTGATGCCAGCAGCCTCACTCATATTAGTCCATTTTCCTTCCCTTCCTCAAACAGTCTTCATGTTTTGATTTTTCTTCTTTATTCATAACCCTCAAAGTCATTGCATTTCATTTCCTTTTTGGTTCTACTTTCTCTAAGGCTTTTTCCAATGATAGCCTTGCTAAGCAAATAAGAAGGGATTTCAAAGCTTACTACCAACTTCCAAATTGCACAAAGTAGAGTGCGGCCACAACAGGCCATAAATAACATGATGTATAATGAAAAATAAGGTGTTAGCCGAGGTTCAAGTAATCAAGTGGTTTCGTGAATTGTGGGGAGAAATACAGAGATTCAAATTGGAAAGACAGGAAGGTTAAAACAACAGGTTGAGGGCACTCAGGTCATTCAGGGTTCTATGGTTAAGGTTCAATCAGAAGGTGAAACAATTCTTTGCCAGTCGGATGCAGTTGAGCAGAACAAAGCATGGCAGTGGAGCGGCCACCTTCAGCAAGAATGCCGCAAACTAACCACTACATTTTCAAATTGACAAGATTTTTCTTTGATTGAAACAGGGGCAGGAAATTTTGTTTGTTTCGGAGAAACCCTCCGTGAGGAAAGTAGGTGCCAGGCAGNCAGTTCGGGTCTCAGCAATCAGGCGCCCACCTGGAGAACAAGGGAAGACAGTTCAAGTTTCAAGGGAAAGTAGTTCCGAAGGAAGACAGTTCAAGTTCACAATCAGGCGCCCACCTGGAGAACAAGGGAAAACAGTTCGAGTTTCATGGGAAAGCAGTTCAAGTTTCATAGGAAAGCAGTTTCGAAGGAAGACAGTTCAAGTTTCAGCAATCAGGCGCCCACCGTGGAGTAACTAAGGGAAGTACAGTTCAAGTTTCAAGGGAAAGCAGTTTCGAAGGAAGACAGTTCAAGTTCAGCAATCAGGCGCCCACCTGGAGAACAAGGGAAGACAGTTCAAGTTTCAAGGGAAAGCAGTTTCGAAGGAAGACCGTTCAAGTTCAGCAATCAGGCGTCCACCAGGAGAACAAGGGAAGACAGTTCAAGTTTCAAGGGAAAGCAGTTTCGAAGGAAGACCGTTCAAGTTTCAGCAATCAGGCGCCCACCTGGAGAACAAGGGAAAATAGTTCAAGTTCAAAGGGAAGCAATCCGAGTTTCGAAGGAAGACAGTTCATGTTTTGGCAATCAGGTGCCCACCTGGAAAACAAGGGAATTCACTCCAGAATGCAATTCAAGTCAGCAACAAAGGAAGCTACCTGGGAAGTACGAGTCAGCAGCTCAAGATGCAACACAAAGCCGTAGAAGCCGCAAGATCGAGTTTGAAGATACGTAGATATGATTCTTGTAATTTATAGATCATAGTTTAGTTTAGCTTCTTTTGTTTTGACTCGGTGTACTAAGGAGTTCAGCAAGCAGTAGCAGCAGCAGCAATAGTCAAATCACAGCTTCTCGGTAGTCCCAGCTACCAAAACTTCCCGAACTATACCGACCTAATTCCTTTATAGCCAAGGATATGTAGGCAACCTCGAAAGCAAGGTTCGGTCAAATCTTTCAAAAATGCTTCCCACAGAGTGTTCAAACAGGCAAAAATCACTCGTATCTGCTCACTTTATCTTTGCACGAAAATTCTTCGTATTTCCGAGCAAAGAGGGGCAGCTGTGAGCACATGATTTTTGCCCTATATGAATTACTCCTATAAAACCCAAGAAAATAGATTTTTTCCAATTATTTGCCATTTCATAGGATTTTTGTAGGATTTTGTTAATTGTTTGTATTTTTGTGCACGTTTAATTTCCATTAAAAATCATGAAAAATACCAAAAAATACCATGCATTGCATTTAGGCTTCATTTTTATATTTTTTAAGGTTAACTAGTTAATTATTTGCTTTATTAAAAATAAAAATCACAAAAATTGCCCATTTTACATTTTTACCTTTTAATTGTTAGATTATCGATTTTTCTTTTTTGATTTAGGATCAGGAAATTTTTATAATTTTTAGGGAATTGATTAGTTTTACAATCTAGATTAATTTAGGATTTTAATTAATTAAAGAAAAAAGAAAACAAAAATAAAGAAAGAAGAAGAAGAAGAAGGAAAAAAAAGAAGCCATTGGGTTTTCTGATTTGGGCCACCTAAGGGACCAAAACCGATGGCCCAAACCCCATTCCCTTCCAAAAATCCACCCAAGCCCAAACCATTGCCCAGTCCAGCCCCACCTTTAAACCAAACGACCCCGTTTCCGCCCCCTGTCATCACAACCGTTGGATCATTGAGATCCAACGACCAGGAACTTATCAACCCCAACTATATAACTGTCCAAACGCCCCCCATACCCATCGAACCCCCCCCCCCCATTTCCCCATCTCCTTCTGTTTAGCCAAACCCTAAAAGACCGCCGCCCTGTAACCCCTCGCCAGCTCCGCCCTTCTCCGCCGCCCGTAAATCGCTTACGGTGGCGGAGTGTCTCCAAATCGCCTCAAATTTGTACCATGAAACCCTGAGCCCATCCTCAACATCATTCCATCGTTAGTTTTCCCAAAAACTCCACCCAAATTCACCAATTTCAGATTTGAAATTCAACCCTAAAAACCCTAGTTCACCCAAATAACCCCAAACTCACACCCTATCTCAAAACCCTTAATAATTTCCCCAAACAATCTTTGGAACTCATCAAATCCTGGATCTAGGTTTGACCTAATTTTTGAGTTTGGGATTTCTTTGAAGATTCTGTTCGCCTTGGCTAGAAACTTGCCCAAATAGGTTATTCTTGACTAAGAATGTTCGTTTGGGTCAGTTTCAAGCCTCGTCGAAGCATCTGATGCCTGGCCAAGTTCGTCACCTTTGTTCGATTGGGTCATTTTAGCCATTGGCTCTGTCCGGTAAAACCAATACCCTTTTCTTTGTCTTTCTTCTTCTTTCTTATTTTGTTTCACTTCTGTTTCTGTTTTCGTTTCTTTCTTCTAGTAAATTTCTGATTATCTGTTACACATAATGACCCTTAGCCATCTATTTGCCATTTAATTGAAGAGCGTTAGTTAGCCATAATCTTGGGTTATTAGGTTTTCGTTTTTTCTTCTTTCTTGGTTCTGCATATTCAGTCAGTAGTTTTAGGGTATGTTAAGTAGTTTAAGTTTGAAGTCAGCATGTTTATCTAGTTCTCCTTTGTTATTGTGATTCCTTGACCTAATAATGTTAGTTTGTTCAATTCTGGACTTATGGTAGTATTAGGTAAATACTCTGTTTTTTGCATCATTCATGACTTCAATTCATTGCTAAGAGAGCCTAGGTTTAGCTAAAAGATTTAGGGTTGATGCCATTTGATCTTTGTTGCCGTTTGGTTCTGGTTTGGAGTTGCTTGCCCTGGTTAGTAATTAGTAGAAGCTCCTAGGGTTCTAATTGAACAAAAGGAAAACTTGGAGGTTTAATTTGAGATTAGAATACCAGATTTCTTTTAGGAATTTCTAGAAGCTGGGGCAGCTGGCCCAATTTTGGCCAGCACAAATGCTGGAGCCAATTAAAGGCTGCCAGCTGTCCCAATTCTATTAGAAGATGCCTTTTGTAGACTGGGAATAATTCCCAAATTCTGTTTTAGAGCACATGGCCTTAGAGGCCTATAAAATAGTGCCCTTCCTTCACTCTAAATAAATAGACTTTCAGCATCATTCTCTACACAAAAAATTCTGAAAAAACACATCAGCAATTCAGATCCTAGAAAAAAGGGGTTTTCTGTATGGTTTTCATTTGGAGATTAGCTCAAATTGGTTTCTGATTCTCCCTTTAGAATAATTTCGAAAGATTTAATTGTTTTTGTTGGTTTTCTGGGTTTGGCCATGAACTAAGAAGCTGTGGTTGCTATTTTCTCGTTGCTTTGCTCACTCTCCTATTTGTGCTGAACCCCTTACTCCATTTTGCTTTTGTTCTTAATTTCCACGTACGTTCATGAGCTCGAAAGTGATAAAAATGCTCTTGTAATCTGCTGATATGGAATTGGATTCACTCTACCTACGCGGCTCAATATTTTCCATGCTACTGTCTCTCGTTACTTAGGATCTATACTTGCTTTAGTTCTTGTTTAAAGTGATGCTGATATATTTGTATGATTTCAACGTTTAAGTTGGTTTAGTTCATTCGTAGCTAGTTTAACAATCTGTTGTACATAGTAAATGTAATTATCTGGGGACTTTGTCAAGGTTTAGTTGAGTATACATTCGCATGTTTGGTTTGTTAACTGTGATAGTATGAGTAGATCAGATGTTAATCCATGAAGGGATTCCAGAAAATTGACCTCCTGTTAATTATTAGCAATAGCATGAGTTTGTATGGCAAATTTGAAGTTTAGTTCCTGTTAATGGCATCATTTAAATTAATTTTCTCTGTTTGAATGTTTGGTTTGGGCCTGGACATGGTCCGGGCGAGGCAGCCTGGTGGAGTTTAGGCTGGGGTGCTTGCATTTGAAATTATTCGTTGTCTTTGGGCTCAGTTTGGGGCCCAAACGATCTTGAAATCTTTCTTTTATGTTTTTTTAGTGATAAATTGATTCCTTTGCTTAGGGACTGGGCTGGAAGTCAGCCCAATTTAAAGGGCCACGCCATGGCAGCCCAGCTTATTCGTCTTTGGTCTTCTGATGATGTACTAGGCTCGATGTTGAGCCCAACTGATATTTATTGTTATTTGACGATTAGTTCAATGGGCTGCTGTTGGCCCAAGTTTCTCCTTTAATATTCAAACATTGTTTTATGCTCAACCAGGGCCTGCTTAGATAGTGAAGGCCCAGCATACCCCCAATTGTGTTGACAACTAATAGTTATATATTAAGCTCACACCATTTATAAATAGAACGCCCTTAGGCCTAGTTAAGTATTTCTTAAAAAAAGGGGGTTGAGGTGTGCCATCTTAATTAAATCACCTATGACCCTTACAAGTATTATAACTAGTCATTAAAATGAATATTCGTAGAAAAGCCTTTAGGCGCGTTTAAAATACTATTGTGATTGTGTACACGTTCGCGTGACATAATTACGATCTTAAAAACAAAATCGGAGTATGCGTTCGCGCAACTTTGACTAAACTTTCTTAATAATAACAAAGCGTTATTAATTGTGGACACGTTCACGTGACATAATTTTTGACGCGCTAAACAAATGGGTACACGTACGCGTGACCTATTTTAAGATAATTTCTTAATTTAAAAAGGAAAATGCACATAGGTTCTAAAATAAGTAATTAAGCAATTTGATTAAGCCAAGTATGATCAAAGCGACCGTGCTAGAACCACGGAACCCGTGAATGCCTAACACCTTCTCCCGGGTTAACATAATTCCTTACCCGAATTTCTGTGTTTCGTAGACATTAAAAACTCCTCGATTCGGGATTCTAAAACGGTGACTTGGGACACCATAAACTATACCAAGTGACGACTCTGAATTTAATAATAAACCCATTTAGATTGTTACTTAAATTGGAAAAACTCCCTTATACCCCTTCCGGGGGTAGTAAAAAGGAGGTGTGACAGTCCTCGGCCATAAGATTTCAAAGAACGGAATAGAGGCGGACAAGGCCAAAATTGAAGTGATTTTAAGGCTTCCTCCCCCCACTTCAGTCAAGGGGGTTAGAAGTTTTCTTAGGCATGCGGGGTTCTACCGAAGATTTATCAAGGACTATTCGAAGGTAGTGAATCCTTTGTGCAAACTTTTGGAAAAGGATGCGAAGTTCGTGTTCAATGAGGAATGCATGACAACTTTTGAACTCCTCAAGTACAAGTTGACCACCACTAATATTATTACCGCACCTAATTGGAGCTTGCCTTTTGAGCTCTTGTTTTGACGCGAGTGATGTGGCGGTTGGAGTGGTCTTGGGTCAAAGAGTGAATAAAATATTTCACCCGGTGTATTATGCAAGCAAAATAATGAATGATACTCAAGTGAATTACACGGTGACGGAAAAAGAATTATTGGCAATTGTGTTTGCAATGGAGAAATTTAGGCCCTATCTCATGGTGGCTAAGGTGATAATTCATATTGACCATGCTGCACTTCGCTACTTGATGACCAAGAAGGACTCCAAAGCACGATTGATGAGATGGGTTTTATTGCTTCAAGAGTTCGACTTGGAGATTGTGGATCGCAAAGGATGTGAAAACCAAGTGGCGAACCACATGTCCCGCTTGGAGGAGGAGGGGAGGCCCCTTGATGGCCTTGAAATTAATGATTCTTTCCCTGATGAGCAACTCCTCTCCGTATCAGTGCATAGCATGCCATGGTTCGCGGATGTGGCCAACTTCCTTATGACTGGTATTGTACCGTGTGAGCTCTCTTCTAACCAAATGAAGAAGCTTAAACGGGATAGTTTGGACTACTATAGGGATGAGCTTTACTTGTTCAAGATCTACACTGACGGTGTGATCTGGAGATGTGTCCCGGAGGAGGAGCAATTGAGTATTTTAGAGGCTTGTCATTCCTCTCCCTACGCTGGTCATCATGGTGGGGCGAGGACAGCCTCAAATGTTCATAGTTGTGGTTTTTACCGGCCAACATTGTACAAGGATGCAGGTGAACTTGTGAAGAGATACGACGAATGTCAAAGAGCGGGTGGAATTTTAAAGAAGGATGAGATGCCTCTCACCACGATTCTCGAAGTTGATATATTTAATGTGTGGGGAATTGATTTCATGGGCCCGTTTGTTAGTTCATGTGGCAACACATACATTCTAGTGGCAGTTGACTATGTTTCAAAGTGGGTTGAGGTTGTGGCTTTACCCAATAATGAAGCCCGAAGTGTTGTTGCATTTCTCAAGAAGAGTATTTTTACTAGTTTTGGAACTCCTCGAGCAATCATAAGTGATTGGGGGGTCTCATTTTTGCAATAGAGCTTTTGACACTTTGCTTGCAAAGTACGGTGTCAATCATAAAGTTCCTACCCTTATCATCCTCAGGCGAGTGGCCAAGTTGAAGTCTCAAACAGGGAAATCAAGAGTATATTGTCAAAGACGATCAATGCAAATAGGACCGATTGGTCAAAGAAATTGGATGATGCTCTATGGGCTTATAGGACTGCCTACAAGACTCTGATTGGTATGTCTCCGTACCGGTTGGTGTTCGGGAAAGCCTACCATCTACCGGTTGTAGACATGTAATTTTTGACCCTCCCCAAGATTTTACACATTTTAGCGTAAAATATGTAGTTTAGGTTTAGTATCTCTATTCTAAATAGTGTTGACTCTTTTACTTTATTTTATCACAAAAAATAAAAATTACAAAAAATATTTTCTTTTATTTAGCTAATTAATATTTTATGTAGTTACTTTTAATTTATCCACCTTACATAAAATTCAAAAATACAAAAAAATAGTTCCACTTTATTTTCAAGAATATTATTCTAATTTTTACAATGATTTTTTCATTTTTATCTTTTAGTATGATATTTAAAAAAATACCAAAAATATGTTTGTTTTAACGGTTAGTTTTATTTTAATAATTATTTTACTTAAGTAGGATTAATTAGTAAATGGTGTAGTATTTTTGATCTTGTTTTAAAAGAAAGAGTATGAAATTCGAGGCTAATTGTGTTTGTCTTAATTGAAAAAGGCCCAATTTCGGATAGCCCAAAATATTGAGCCCATACCCATTCCCTATTTGACCTATCCTAATTCCTACCACTATAAAATAATACCTAATTCCTAAATCAAAAGGCTACAAAAAGATCCCTAGACAAAAAAGACAGCCGCAAATCCTATCGGAGCCATTTTTGAAACCTTCATCTCAAATCTTATTGAGAAACGATTCGAGGCCAAGTCAACTGTAACATGATAAAGCAGTAGAATCCTGACTTGCTTGCTAACATTCTCAGCTCTTATTTCATCAATCCATGAGCTTAAAGAATCAAAATCCACGAGCTGACAAGCCATAAACAAGTAAAGAAAAATCAGTCAATAATAAATTCTGAGTTGCCCATCCACTTACTCGGGCCTCCGCTGCTAAGCTTTGATTAAGCGGATAAGAAGATCAGAGGAAGAAAGATATGTATAGTTAAAAATTTGAATTTGAGGTTTTGGATGCTCGGATCTGAGTGACGAAGAGGTGGCGTCATAGTTTGTTTCGGTGCTCGAGGTTTCCGATTCCGGTTTCTGTTTGTACCATCGTTGTTGAAATGTGAAAACAGAAATAAAACATCGTTGTCGAGGTTTCCGATTACCGGTCTCTACGACTAGATAAGCCTAAAATGCGGAAATAAAGCAAATTTGCAGAAGAAAAACAAGTTAAAACAGTGGTAGAGTAATTAACAACGTTTAAGAGTGCCGCCTGGCATACACAACGTTAAATCTCTCAAAAAACTAATACATGAATCCAAGACCCGGAAACCCATGAATCACAAGCTAAGAAAGAGTACTACGTTGCTTTAACTCCAGAATATCTAACAAGAACTGAAATACAGAAGGGCTAATTCTAAACAGCAAGAATAGAAAGAGACTCCTCGGTCTGCGGACGCGGCAGATATACCTCGAAGTCGCAATTGCAATCGCCTCGCCTCGGGAGTGGTAGGACTGAGTCGAAGTACCTGGATCTGCACATGAAAAACATGCGCAGGAAGGGCATGAGTACACCACAGCGGTACTCAGTAAGTGCCAAGACAAACCTCGATTGGGTAGTGACGAGGAAGGTCAGGGCCCTACTGAGATTAAACAGAATATAAAAAAAATGTAACAACGTAGATAAGAACAGTGTAAATAAGTGCAACAGTGAAAGTATCACAGGACATAGAGAATAACAACAACTGAACTAGAAATAAGAATCACAGAAAAACCAATACAGCTCAATACAGAAGACGGTCGGGGAATCTCCCAGGATACCGTCCTATAGTTCCCAAATGTAAATATCTAGTGGATCTCCCGGGTGCAGTCCCGTAGTCCAACTAATAAATGTGCAGGGATCTACCGGAATACCACATTCATAGTCCCAAATATAAATACTCAGTACTGGAGAATCTACCGGGTGCAATCCCGTAGTTCTAATGTAAAAGTGCAGGGGGATCTCCCGGAATGCAATTCCGTAGTTCCAAAGTAAACATACAGGGGAGCTCCCGGGATACCGTCCCGTAGTCCCAAAGTAAATACACAGCAGCGACAATAACTCAATTCAATCAATTTCATACCAAGGTAAAGCAGATATTCTAGCCTAGTATGCTTCACGTAATACAATTAAAGCAGTTAAGGCAAATAGAGCAATTTAGTCAAGTAGACGTGCTTCTCTACACTAACAACATGCTTAATTTCCAAATAGTGTAAGCAAGAAAAGAAAGAACACAATTCAAGGCTATTTTTAATGAAAGAAACCGGATTTCAAACAACTAGCACAAGTATGCGCTCTTCACCTCACGTACAAGGCGTTTCAATTATCACAATATCAATCCTAAAGGGAAAGGTCCCCCACACAAGGTTAGACAAGCCACTTACCTCGAACCGGCTCAATTGTCAACCCGAAACCACGTCATTGCCACGAGTATTCGACTCCAAATGGCCCAAATCTATTCAATTAAATTTCATAATGTAAATAACACTTCAAGTAACTGATTCTACAATTAAATTCTAAGCTAATACGCGAAATTAGGTAAAATGACCAAAACGCCCCTCGGGCCCTCGTCTCGGAATCGGGTGACATTTATATTTCCAGAATCCTCACACTCTCACGAGTTCATTCATACAAAAATTACCAAAATCGGACCTCAAATGGTCTATCAAATCCTCAATCAAAGATCTCCAATACTAAGCCCTACTTTCCCGAATTTTCACCCTTAATTTCCATAATTTCTAGCTCTAATCCATGAAATAATGACATAGGAACGAGTTTTAAGTCCAAATTCTTTACCTCAAATAAATTCCCTTGAAACCTCTCTTTCAAATCGCCCAAAAAGCTCCAAAGCTGAGATAAAAATGGTGGAAGTAACCCCAAGGTCGCGGAACCCCTTTTAAATCAACTATCCAGTAGTTTCCGCATATGCGGCCTGTGGACCGCTTCTGCGGTCCCGCATATGCGGCCTCATGACTGCTTCTGCGGTTCTTCACTTAACGGGCCAACCACACCTGCGCTCAACGTTCTGCACCTGCGACTTCGCATGTGCGGTCCCATAACCGCATCTGCGATCCCCTGACAATTCCTCAAAATCCACTTCTGCAACTCCCCTACCACATGTGCGGCATCGCACCTGCGGTCCCCAAACTGCAGGTGCGGAAATACCAGAAGCAGCAAAGTTCAGCAGCTGCACACACCCCTCAAACTCCCCGACAACCATCCGAAATCATCCCGAAGCCCCCGGGACCTCAACCAAAGGCACCAACAAGTCTAATACCACTGTCCAAACTTGTACCAATCCTTAAAACACCTAAAACAACGTCGAAACCTCAAATTAACCATGGATTCAAGCCTAAGAACTCCAAATTTCCCAAAATATGCTTTTGATCAAAAAGTCTATCATATCTCGTCCGAATGACCTGAAATTTTGCACACACGTCACATTCAACACTACGAAGCTACTCCAACTTTCGGAATTCCATTTCGACCCTCGGATCAAAATCTCACTACCGAACCGGAAACTTTAAAAATCTAACTTTCGGCATTTCAAGCCTAAATCATCTACGGACCTCCAAAGCACAATCCGACCACGCCCCTAAACCCGAAATCACCCAACGGAGCTAACGGAACCTTCGGATTCCCATTCCGAGGCCGTCTTCACACTGTTCCGACTACGGTCAACTTTCCAACACTTAAGCTCTCATTTAGGGACTAAGTGTCCCAAAACTCTCCGAACTTCAAAACCGACCATCCCGGCAAATTCAAAATAGCAGAAATAAATACGGGGAAAGAAGTAAATAGGGGATTGGGGCGTAAATTCTAAAAATGATCGGCCGGGTCGTTACATCCTCCCACACTTAAACATTCGTTCGCCCTCGAACGAGCACAAAGACATACCTGAAGTAGTGAAAAGATGAGGGTACTGGCTGCGCATATCCTGCTCAGTCTCCCAGGTCGCCTCCTCGACCTGCTGACCTCGCCACTGAACCTTCACCGATGCAATGTTCTTTGACCTCAGCTTCCTAACCTGCCTGTCCAATATTGCCACTGGCTCCTCAATATAAGATAGATCCTTTTCCAATTGGACTGAGCTGAAATCCAACACGTGCGACGGATCACCGTGATACCTCCGGAGCATCGAAACATGAAATACCGGATGAACTTCTGCCAAGCTGGGAGGTAAGGCAAGCTCATAAGCAACCTCCCCAACACGCCTCAATATCTCAAAAGGGCCAATAAACCTCGGACTCAACTTCCCTTTCTTCCCAAATCTCATAACGCCCTTCATAGGCGAAACCTGAAGCAGAACCCGCTCTCCAACCATGTAGGAAACATCATGAACCTTCCGGTCCGCGTAAATCTTCTGTCTGGACTGGGCTGTATGGAGTCTATCCTGAATCACCTTAACTCTCTCCAAAGCATCCTGAACCAAGACTGTGACCAATAATCTAGCCTCACTCGGCTCGAAACAACCCACAGTAGATCTACATCGCCTACCATATAAGGCCTCGTACGGTGCCATCTGAATGCTGGACTGATAGCTATTGTTGTAGGCAAACTCCGCCAATGGCAAGAACTGATCCCAAGAACCTCCAAACTCAATCACACACGCACGGAGCATATCCTCAAGAATCTGAATAGTGCGCTCGGACTGTCCGTCCATCTGAGGGTGAAATTTTGTGCTCAACTCCACCCGAGTACCGGCCAACTCCTGCTGTACGGCTCTCCAGAATCGTGATGTGAACTGAGTACCTCTGTCTAAAATGATGGAAACTAGAATACCATGCAGACGGACAATCTCCCGGATATAAATCTCCGCCAACCGCTCCGAGGAATAGATAGTACACATAGGGATGAAATGCACAGACTTGGTCAGCCGATCCATAATAACCCAAATGGCATCGAACTTCCTCAAAGTCTGTGGGAGCCCAGATACGAAGTCTATGGTGGTCCGCTCCCACTTCCACTCCGGAATCTCTATCTGCTGAAGCAATCCACCCGGTCTTTGGTGCTCATACTTCACCTGCTGACAGTTAAGGCACCGAGCTACAAACCCAACTATATCTTTCTTCATCCGCCTCCACCAGTAGTGCTGCCTCAAATCCTGATACATCTTCGCGGCACCCGGATGAATGGAATACCGCGAACTATGGGCCTCTTCTAGAATCAACTCCCGAAGCCCATCAACATTGGGTACACAAACTCGACCCTGCATCCTCAATACTCCGTCATCACCTAAAGTCACATCTCGAGCATCGCCAAGCATCACTTTGTCCTTGAGGACAAGAAAATGAGGGTCATCAAACTGAAGCTCCCGGATACGATCAAACAAGGAAGACCGAGAGACCATGCAAGCTAGAACCCGACTGAGCTCCGAAAGATCCAATCTCACAAACTAGCTGGCTAAGGCCTGAACATCCATCTCCATAGGCCTCTCCGCTGTTGGCAAATAAGCCAAACTCCCCAAACTCTCTGCCCGAGGCTCAAAGCATCGGCCACCATATTGGCCTTGCCCGGGTGATACAAGATAGTGATGTCATAATCCTTCAGCAGCTCTAGCCATCTCCTCTGACGCAAATTAAGGTCCTTCTGCTTGAACAGATGCTGCAAACTCTGGTGATCAGTATAAATCTCACAAGGCACGTTGTACAAATAATGACGCCAGATCTTCAAGGCATGGACAATGGCAGCTAACTCAATCATGGACAGGGTAATTCTTCTCATGTATCTTCAACTGCCTGGATGCGTAGGTAATCACCCTACCGTCCTGCATCAATACAGCTCCAAGGCCAACTCTTGAGGTATCACAATAGACAATATAAGACCCCGAACCGGTAGGCAATATCAAAACTGGGGTTGTAGTCAAAGCTGTCTTGAGCTTTTGAAAGCTCTCCTCGTGCTCTTCCGTCCACTGGAACGGAGCACCCTGCTGGGTCAGTCTGGTCATAGGTGCTGCAATAGATGAAAACCCCCGAACAAATCGACAGTAATAACCTGCCAAGCCAAGAAAACTACGGATCTCTGTAGCTGAGGATGGTTTGGGCCAACTCTGCACGTCCTCTACTTTCTTCGGGTCCACCTGAATACCCTCTCTCGAGACCACGTGACCCAAGAATGCCACGAAATCAAACCAAAACTCACTTTTCGAGAACTTAGCATACAACTTCTTTTCTCTCATGGTATGAAGCACTGTCCTCAGGTGCTGCTCATGATCCTCCCGACTCCGGGAGTATACCAGGATGTCATCAATAAAAATAATCACGAATGAATCAAGATATGGCCGGAAAACACTGTGTATCAGATGCATGAAGGCTGCTGGGACATTAGTCAGACCAAATGACATAACAAGGAACTCGTAATGACCATACGGAGTCTTGAAGGCAGTCTTCGGGATATATGGCTCCCGAATCTTCAACTGATGATAGCCTGAACGCAAGTCGATCTTAGAAAACACACAAGCACCCTGTAACTGGTCAAACAGGTCATCAATACGAGGCAAAAGATAACGGTTCTTCACTGTCACCTTATTCATCTGGCGATAATCAATACATCATACGCATAAAACCATCCTTCTTCTTCACAAATAAGACAGGAGCACCCCAAGATGATACACTGGGCCGAATGAAACCCTTATCAAGTAATTCCTGCAACTGATCCTTCAACTCCTTCAACTCAGGAGGATCCATATGGTACGGAGGGATAGAAATGGGTCGAGTGCCCGGCAATAGATCAATGCCAAAATCAATGTCTCTATCAGGCGGCGTGCCCGAAAGATTAGCTGGAAACACATCAGGGAAATCCCGTACTACTAGGACCGAATCAATAGAAGGAGTATCCATACTGACATCTCTCACATGTGCTAGATACGCATCACAACCTTTCTCAACCATACGCTGAGCCTTAAGGAAAGAAATAACTCTACTGGGAGTGTGACCTAAAGCACCCCTCCACTCAACACGCGGTATACATGGCGTGGCCAATGTCACGGTTTTGGCGTGACAATCAAGAATAGCATAATGGGGCGACAACCAGTCCATGCCCAAGATAATGTCAAAATCAACCATGCTAAGCAATAATAAATCGGCTCTGGTCTCAAAACCACCAAGAACAAACAAACATGACCGATAAGCGCGGTCCACAATAAGAGAATCTCCCACAAGAGTAGAAACATAAACTGGGGAACTCAAAGAATCCCGAGATACACCCAAATGCGGAGAAAAATAAGAAGACACACAAGAATAAGTGGAGCCTGGATCGAATAGAATCGATGCATCTCTGTGATAGACCAAGATAGTACCTGTGATGACAAAATCGGAGGCGACAACCTCAGTACGGGCAGGAAGAGCATAGTATCTGGCCTGGCCTCCCCCTCGAGGGCGGCCTCTACCACCCCGACCTCTACCTTTAGCTGGCTGGGCCAGTGGGGTGACACCTGGGGCTAAGATCATAGCCTGAGAACTCTATGGGGCATGTTATGGCTGAGAAGTCTGTGGAGGTGCACCCCTCCTAAGTCTGGGGCAATCCCTCACCATATGGCGCGTGTCACCATACTCAAAACAAGCTCTGGGAGGATGTGGTGGCTGTGACATGCTCGGGCCAGGTCTGCTAGACTGACCACTGAAAGCACCCCGTGCAGGAGGCGCACTAGATACTGGAGGTGCATAATAAGGCTCCTGAGGCCTAGGTGGGGCTGGAATACTACTGGCTGCTGGAAGAGCTGAATGAACGAGGCGACTCATATGACCCCTACCATGACGACCTGTAGCTGGGGCACGGGCACCAGAATAATGGCCCGACTCTCGAGACCTCTTGGCCTCCCTCTCCTCTCTGTCCCTAACATGCATACCCTCAATACTCCTAGCAATGCTCACCACCTGCCGATAAGATATATCCATCTCTAACTCATGAGTTATGCTAGATCTGATGTTGGGAATAAGCCCCTCAATAAATCGGCGAACATTCTCGCGAACCATAGAGACCAAACCGGGTACATGTCTAGTCAATTCAGTGTAACGGACGGCATACTCTGAGACAGTCATAGTACCCTGGCGCAAATGCTCAAATTCCGCACGCTAGGCATCCCTAAGACTCTGGGGGACATACTCCCTCGTGAACATATCTGAAAACTGAGCCCAAGTCAAGGAAGCTGCCTCATCCGGACTGTCTAACTCATAAGCACGCCACCACTGATAGGCGGCTTCTCGAAGCTGGAAGGTAGTGAAAGAAACCCCGCTCGATCTTGATATGCCCATAGTACGGAGGATACGGTAGCACTCCTCAAGAAATCCAAGGGCATCCTCTGAGGCTGATACTTCTTGAACCTCTCAAGCCTCTTCTGCTCCTCCTCTGAAGCTACTGCCCTCTCCTCGGGCTGAGTTGGGACTACCGACTGTACAAGAATAGCCTCTGGAGCCTGATCAATATGCACTCGCTGCTCAAAAGTGCGGGTGGCGGGAGTCTCTGCTCCTCCCCCGGCCTGGGATGTAGTTGCAGCAAGGGGAAGCAACCCTGCCTGAGCTAGAGTGGTGTACTTAGTCATAAATTGTGCCAAAGTCTCCTGGAGTGCTGAAGTAGTAGTAGCAGATGCATCAAGTGTCTGGACTCCGGCTGGTACTGCTGGTGGTACCTTGGTGGCAGCTCACGGCGGGTGCTCTGGCTGCACCACGAGCGCATCCTCGGCCTCTACCCCAGCCCCAGCCTTTGACGGCTCTAGTAGGGGGCGCGGGTGCCTGGTCATCTCGAGTAGCACAGGTCCTCACCATTTGTGAGAGAATAGAAGGCAGAAGTTTAGAATTGTGATATCAAAATTTCGCATAACAAGGGAATCAAATGAAACGGAATTTTCCTAACAGTTACATAGCCTCTCGTAGATAAGTACAGACGTCTTCGTACCGATCAACGAGACTCTAATAAACCGACTTGTGATTCATGACTCCTATGAACCTAGAGCTCTGATACCAACTTGTCACGACCCCGGTTCGCCCTCCGTGCTGATACCAACTTGTCACGACCCCGGTTCGCCCTCCGTGAACCATCGTGACGACACTTAGTCTCTACGACTAGGTAAGCCTAAAATGCGGAAAATAAACCAAATTTGCGGAAGAAAAATAAGCTACAAATAGAGGTAGAGTAATAAACAACGTTTAAGAGTGCCGCTTGGTATACACAACGTTAAATCTCTCAAAAAAATAATACTTGAATCCAAGACCCGGAAACCCATGAATCACAAGCTAAGAAATACTACATAGCTCTAACTCCAGAATGTCTAACAAGAACTGTAATACAGAAGGGCTAATTCTAAACAGCAAGAATAGAAAGAGACTCCTCGATCTGCGGACGCGGCAGATATACCTCGAAGTCGCTATAGTAGTCGCCTCGCCTCAAGAGTGGTAGGACTGAGTCGAAGTACCTGGATCTACACATGAAAAACATGCGCAGGAAGGGCATGAGTACACAACAGCGGTACTCAGTAAGTGCCAAGCCTAACCTCGGTTGGGTAGTGACAAGGAAGGTCAGGGCCCTACTAAGATTAAACAGAATATAAAAAAAATGTAACATCGTAGATAAGAACAATATAAATAAGTGCAGCAGTGAAAGTATCATAGGACATAGAGAATAACAACAACTGAACCAGAAACAAGAATCACGGAAAAACTAATACAGCTCAATACAGAAGACGGTCGGGGAATCTCCCAAGATACCGTCCTGTAGTTCTCAAATGTAAATATCCAGTGGATCTCCCGGGTGCAGTCCCGTAGTCCAACTCATAAATGCGCGGGGATCTACCGGAATACCACATCCGTAGTCCCAAATATAAATACTCAGTACTGGGGAATCTACCCGGTGCAATCCCGTAGTTCCAATGTAAAAGTGCAGGGGGATCACCCAGAATGCAATTCCGTAGTCCCAAAGTAAACATACAGGGGAGCTCCCGGGATATCGTCCCGTAGTCCCAAAGTAAATACACAGCAACGACAATAACTCAATTCAATCAATTTCATACCAAGGTAAAGCAGATATTCTAGCCTAGCATGCTTCACATAATACAATTAAGGCAGTTAAGGCAAATAGAGCAATTTAGTCAAGTAGACGTGCTTCTCTACACTAACAACATGCTTAATTTCCAAATAGTGTAAGCAAGAAAAGAAAGAACACAATTCAAGGCTATTTTTAATGAAAGAAACCGGATTTCCAATAACTAGCACAAGTACACGCTCGTCACCTTACGTATAAGACATTTCAATTATCACAATATCAATCCTAAGAGGAAAGGTCCCCCACACAAGGTTAGACAAGCCACTTACCTCGAACCGGCTCAATTGTCAACCCGAAACCACGTCCTTGCCATGAGTATTCGACTCCAAATGGCCCAAATCTATTCAATTAAATTTCATAATGAAAATAATACTTCAAGTAACTGATTGTACAATTAAATTCTAAGCTAATACACGAAATTAGGTAAAATAACCAAAATGCCCCTCGGTACCACGTCTCGGAATCGGGTGAAATTTATATTTCCAGAATCCTCACACTCTCACGAGTTCATTCATACCAAAATTACCAAAATCGGACCTCAAATGGTCCATCAAATCCTCAATCAAAGGTCTCCAATACTAAGCCCTAGTTTCCTAAATTTTCACCCTTAATTTTCATAATTTCTGGCTCTAATCAGTGAAATAATGATATAGGAACGAGTTTTAAGTCCAAATTCCTCACCTCAATGAAGTTCCCTTGAAACCCATCTTTCAAATTGCCCAAAAAGTTCCAAAGCCGAGATAAAAATGGTGGAAATAACCCCAAGGTCGCGGAACCCCTTCTAAATCAACTGTCCAGCAGTTTCCGCATCTGCGGTCCTGCATATGCGGCCTCATGACCGCTTCTGCGGCCTCATGACCGCTTCTGCGGTTCTTCACTTAACCGGCCAACCGCACCTGCGCTCAATATTTTGCACCTGCAGCTTCGCAGTGCGGTCCCATAACCGCATCTGCGGTCCCCTGACAATTCCTCAAAATCTGTTTCTGCGGTTCCCCTCCCGCATGTGCAGCATCGCACCTGCGGTCCCTATACCGTAGGTGCAAAAATACCAGAAGCAGCAAAGTTCAGCAATTGCACACACCCCTCAAACACCCCGACAACCATCCAAAATCATCCCGAGGCCCCCGGGACATCAACCAAAGGCACCAACAAGTCTAATACCACAGTCCAAACTTGTACCAATCCTTAAAACACCTTAAACAAAATCGAAACCTCAAATTAACCATGGATTCAAGCCTAAGAACTCCAAATTTCCCAAAATACGCTTTTGATCAAAAAGTCTATTAAATCTCGTCCGAATGACCTGAAATTTTGCACACACGTCATATTCAACACTACGAAGCTACTCCAACTTTTGGAATTTCATTCCGACCCTCGGATCAAAATCTCTTTACCGAACCGGAAACTTCAAAAATCTAACTTTCGGCATTTCAAGCCGAAATTGGCTACGGACCTCCAAAACACAATCCGACCAAGCCCCTAAACCCAAAATCATCCAACGGAGCTAACAGAACCATCGGATTCCCATTCCGAGGCCGTCTTCACACTCTTCCAACTATGGTCAACTTTCCAACACTTAAGCTCTCATTTAGGGATTAAGTGTCCCAAAACTCTCCGAACTTCAAAACCAACCATCCCGGCAAATTCAAAATAGCATAAATAAACACGGGAAAAATAGTAAATAGGGGATCGGCGTAAATTCTTAAAATGACCGGCCGGGTCATTACATTAACATTATTGGATATTATGATTTAATCCGCGTATGTGGGGAAGCCTTCTGTTGAGAGGCGTAGTTTGTACTTTGTACATAAGAACAGGATTGTCAATGAGGTGTGGATTTGAAGCAGCTAAGTTGAGCATTTGTGATTTCTGTTTGCATGTTTTGAGTCGTAGCCTAAATCATCAGGCAATCTTCAAGCTGTTAACATGAATCTCTAAGTTGTTACTCCATGTATTTTATGGGCTTTTCTAATTTTGTATCTTTCTAAAATAACACATTATATGTTGTTAGTGAAAGATTTTGTAGTTGAAGAAATAGGTTTTGACAGCAAGTAAAGGTACATATAGTCCTCTGACTTTAAAAGATGTCATTTCGATGATTGTGATGTCATTCGAGCACGTATTGGTGGATTTGTGATTCTACGTGTTTTTGAGTAGCATGTCTTAGTTTTTATTTAAATTGTTTTAGTTAATTTTTATTTCGATTATGATGTATGTAGCCTTGGTTCTTGAATAAATGCTTTTAGTTGGGTAGATGAAAAATTGGAGTTGTTTCTTTCTTGACCAGGAATAAGAATGGGCCATAAGGTGGGTCTTGAACCATAAGGAATCTGGCCAAGTAATAAATCATGTTAGCTAGCCTATTTGCTCCCCAATAATATCTTGTTCATAAATTTGGCATCACAACAATCTTAAAGATTAGGAAAATAATTAAATGCGCAAGTTGCTTTAGGCACGATTAATGATAATCATCGTGACTATGGGTACCGTTCCTGTGATATGGTTACGATACGTAATTCCCAAATTCGGGTGTGCATTTCATGTGACCCGACCGTAACTTCAAACATTAATAAAATAAACATGTCGTAAATCGCGGGTGCATTTCATGTAGCGCGGTTTGCAGCATGTACCAAAACAACAAGTGTACGACAATCGTGACTTGTTCTAGAAATAACTCCATAAATAATTAAAAGCGGTTGAAAGTTAAAAATGCAAAATAGGTTTAAAACATGTAATTAATGAGATAATTAGGCCAATTAATAATATTTGAGCGACCGTGCTAAAACCACGGAACCCGGGAATGCCTAGCACCTTCTCTCGGGTTAACAGAATTACTTACTCGGTCTTCTGTGTTCGCGGACCAAAAATAGAGTCAAATTTCCTCGATTTGGTATTTTAAAATAAACCGGTGACTTGGGACACCATAAATTATCTCAAGTGGCGACTCTGAATAAATAAATAATCCCATTTCGAATAATATCACTTAAATTGGTAAAACCCCCTTATATCCCCCTTCGGATAAAAAAGAGGTGTGACAGCTCTAGTGACTCTGCTGGGGACAAGAACCCAGAACTTCTGGTTCAGGGTTCAGAATTCGAGCATCGAGTAACTGTTATAGTTGGCTTTTGTTTATTATTTGATTTTTTTTACGTGTTTGAGCCTAATATGCTAAATGCTGCTTTTTACCGATTTGATATTGTTTGAAATGTATATAAAACTGTTACGAGACCCTTCTTCTCTCCGAGTCTTCTATGTCTTCTGGGGAGTGTGCGCTTTGCATGACTTCTTTTCTGTTAGAGTCATATCCTAATTTCAGAATGAGGTTCGGACAAGTTGCAAAGCCCGTAAAACTTCTGTATTCCCGGTACGCTGCCCCCCCCCCCCCGGCTCGAGCTGTCCGCTCGGGTAAGCCAGGTCTAGAACAATACACCCAGGTTTTAAACCTAGAATAACATAGCCTCTTGCAGGATCCCTAGTAGGAACGCTTGACTGCATCACGTGCATTTGACTTTGGGGACTCAACACAGGGGTTGGGTCCGTCTAGGACAGGTTTACCCCAAATAAAAAGACCATCCTAATGCATCTTATGTGCTACTTGTGCATTTATTTGCTTCGGCTTGCATGTTGACTGGCTTCTAGAATAGGGAAAGAAAATGAAAAAAGATAAAAAAAAGAAAAAGAAAAAAAAACAAGAGCGAGTAGTAGGTATTTGAAAAATTTCGAAACCTGCCAAATTTTGAAAAAAAAGAGAAAGAAAGTAAGTCAATGTTCTCAAAAGTCATGTTTCCTCTGTTCTGTCAAAACTGCCGAACTACGCGGGTCTAATTCTCACCGGATGTGAGATACGTAGGCAAGCCTCATCGGTTCCGACCCCCCAAAAAAATATACAAAAATATTCCTTGTAATTTTTTTCAAAATCCAAAAATATTTTCATTCTTCTTTCGAAAATTGAAAAGAAAATTCAAGATGCAAATTTTTTTTCTTATTTCTTTAGAAGTATTTCTTTCATAAATTCAAAATAAAAGTATAGAAATCCAAAAATATTTTCTTTCTTCTTTAGAAGTTTTCTTTCGAAATTCCAAAAAAAAAACAAATCTAATTAAAAAAATATTCTTCCTTCTTTATAAGTCTTTCTTTCGGAAATTAAAAAAAAATTCCAAAATCTAAAAAAAAGAGTTACTTTATTTACTTTATTCCTGATCTTCCCAAACTACGCAAGATCTGATTCATGTTCCCACATGGTACGTAGGCAACCCACATCAGGTTCGATCAACCATTTAAAAAATAAAAGAAAATAAAAAAAATTAAAAAAGAAGAATGACTGAAAAATGATGAGGATAATAATAAGGACTGACTAAGTCCATTCTAACGTGTCTCTTGTTTTGAATTGTGAAGAAAATTTAAGGTGGTTGATTTGTGGTAAGCTGGAAACTCAAGATCCAAAGGAAAAATATCATTGACAACTGACATCGAAGTTGTTACAAATGCTCAAGAGACTCAAGGTCAGAGGGTTCAAAAAGAATCTACTGTGGTTGAGGAAAATAGAGTACTGAAACAGAAAATGACTGAATTGTGTCAAGCATGGGCCAATGGCCAAGGACCGCCCTTTTCTTCTCATGGTTTCCCAGAGTTCACATCCATCTCGACTACTACCATTTTGGTCTCGTTGTCTGATCAATCCTGTCCACTTGGGTTCAGCTTTATCCCAAATGTACGACTATAACTGGAACTTCTGTTGCATGCCCTCAAAGTTTGCCATTAACAACCGATCAAACAACCACTAATTTTATGCCTGTCTTCACCATCCCACAGCCGACGGTGGTGCAGAGGAAAACTCATGAGTCACAATTTGCTACCCAGCAAGAGCAGTACCACTCTCCTAAGTACCACTCGTACCTATTTGATCTTCCTGCAAAGATTGAGAAGCCTGCCCGAAAGATGGCACAAAAAGAAATGACCCAAAGAGTAAAAAGCTTAGAACAACAGTTAAAAAACATGCAAGGGTTGACAGGTCAGAAGAGTATTGCCTTCAAGGATCTATGTATGTTCCCCGATGTCAACTTGCCACATGATTTCAAGACTCCCAAATTTGAAAAGTATGATGGACATAGAGACCCCACAGCCCACCTGAAAAGGTATTGCAATCAACTAAGAGGTGCGGGAGGAAAGGAAGAATTACTGATGGCTTATTTTGGGGAAAGCCTCACGGGAGTAGCCTCTAAATGATTTATGGATCAAGACACATCTCGCTGGTATGTCTAGGATGACATGGCACAGGCCTTTGTCAAGCAGTTCCAATACAACATTGACATCGCACCAGACTGTAATTCCCTTTCAAACCTGAAGAAGAAACAAACTGAAAGTTTCAGGGAATATGCCATTAAATGGAGAGAGCAAGCAGCTAGAGTTAAGCCACCCATGGATGACCACGAGCTAATTACTGTCTTCCTTCAGGCTCAAGAGACAGATTATTTTCAAAACATGATGTCTGCAGTGGGCAAATCCTTCTCGGAAGCAATCAAAATGGGAGAAATGATAGAGAATTGTCTTAAGACAAGCAGAATTATAAGTCAAGCATCTCTCAAAGCTGCAACTCAAGCTGTCCAAATTGAATCTGGCGACACGAATGAGATGGATGAAGAAATCATGATGATATCTGTCACGACCCTACCCCGGTCATGATGGCGCCCAACATACTGCTAGGCAAGCCCGACCATTTAGACAACCTTAACCGATTAATCACAGTGAATAAGTAAATTTTCACAACTAAAATACCAAGTTAAATGTGAAATCCTGAATTAGATGCTAACATTCGAAAACCCAAAATATAAAATACTAACCAGCCCACAGAATCTGGTGTCACAAGTCTGAGCCTCTAATGCATGAGTATTAACCTATTACATAATGTTTTTCTAGAAATGTGGAAAACAAATAAATAAAATAGAAGGAAGATCAGGATTACGAACGCTAATTTGCAGCTACCTTGAATCTCCCGAATGTGATGCTAGGCGGAGAAGATCTCAATCAGCCTCAGTGGGTGCACCTGAATCTGCACACAAGGTGCAGGGAGTATTGTGAGTACTTCCAACTCAGAAAGTAATAAACATAAATACAGTCTGAGAATAAGAAATCCTAAATAGGCACAAAGTGAAGCTACAGACACAACAACATGAACCAGTAGCATAATACAGTAAAACAGTGAAAACAATTATAGAGTTATCACATCAGAATAACGAATAAATGACAATTAAATATGCAATGCAACACATAAACCGGTACTCACCAATGCCCGTTGCGGCGTGCAGCCTGCTCCATTTATTTATCGTCAACGGCGCTCACTGGGGGTATGCAGACTCCGGGAGGGGCCCCTTACGGCCCAAGCGCAATAATAAGCCATCTCGTGGCATCAATCAGGCCCTTGGCCTCATATCAATATCATTATCATACCACTGTGGCGTGCAATCCGATCCCATACTCAGTCCAGAATCACATAAGCCTTTCGGCACAATAATATAAAAATATTCAGCCCAAACTTCATTTAAAAATATTACTTTAGTTTCTATTTTTAGAAAAATGGCTGAGTTTACAAAACAAAGTTAAATGCCAGGACTGAGTTCAATATCTAGAAATATGGTAAGAAACTAGTAAAAATAATCCCTGAAAGATTCAAGTAGTTGGCACGAAGCCCAATTATGACAATTAATCCATTTTTATAAGGATATCACAAAACTACAATCAATTAGATAGTAATTTTATTAAGCGGGACGGACCAAGTCACAATCCCCGACGGTGCTCTACCCCACGCCCGTTATCCGGCGTGCAAGTCACCTCACATAGCACTACATTGTGCAAATTCGGGGTTTCGAACCCTCAACACATCATTTACATTTATTACTAACCTCAAGCTAGCCAAAGTCCTAGCTTGCTATGCCCTTGCCTTTCGAATTAACCTCCTCGTGCGTCGAATCTGACCAAAACCACAACGAATACGTCACAATATGCTAATTGGACAATACCCAATCGAAAACAATCGAAAAATAGTTAAATTCACGAAATTAGCAAAAACCCGAGCCCCGGGCCCAGTTCTCGAAAATCATAAAATTTACCGTAAACGGATTCCTTATCTCGCCACGAGTCTATACATATAAAGAACACCAAAATCGGAGTCCAAATGACCCCTCAAATTCCCATTTTTGCTCTCTTAGGTTTCAAGCCCTAAACCACCATTTTTGACCTTTAATTCCTTGAGTTTTCAGTCTAATTTCATGTGTTTGCACCATAAAATCGTGTTTTTGGCTTAGAAATTCTTACCTCAATGAAGTCCCTTGATTTCTCTTCTCCAACTCGCCCAAATTCTCCAAGTCCGAAGTGAAAATTATGAACCCTTATGAAATTTCGCGAAGATGAAATAAAACTTCACTGACCAGTTATTTCCGCATCTGCGGCTCCTTAGCCGCCTCTGCGACTTCCGCTTCTGCGGTAATTGCACTGCTTCTGCAGATAATTTCCGCTTCTGCGGTCTGAAACACGCACCTGCGGCTTCCGCTTCTGCGGACTAAGCTCCACATTTGCGGATCTCATTAAATCTCCAAAACCCGCATCTGCGGTCATGATGTCGCATCTGCAACTTCGCAGATGCGGTCACCCAATCCGCACCTGCGGTTCTCCCCGCTTCTGCGACTCTCCACCCGCTCCTGCGGTACTGCTTTTGCGGTCCCATTTCCGCAGGAGCGGAAATACCAGAAGCAGCAGCAAATTCTTAAGTTTTACAAGCCAAAACTTCCCGTTAGCCATCCAAAATAACCCCGAGGCCCCCGGGACCTCAACCAAAAACACAAACATGATCCAAAACCTTATTCAAACTTGCTCGAATCATCTAAACACCACAAATAACACCTAAACCATCAAATTACATCAAATTCAAGCCTAAGTTCATCCAAATCTTCCGAAACTTGCATTCGATCAAAAACCTACCCAAATCACCTCCGAATGACCTGAAATTTTGCACACACATCCCAAATCACATAACGAAGTTACAGCAACTCTCGGAATTCCATTCCGACCCTCGGATCAAAATCTCACCTATCGACCGGAATTCGCCAAAATACTAACTTCGCCAATTCAAGCCTAATTCTACACCAATTCCGATCACACTCCTAAGTCACAAATCATCCCCCGAAGCTAATGGAATCATCGGAATTCATATCCGAGCCCTATAACACATAAGTCAATGTCCGATTGACTTTTCCAAAGCAAACCTTCCTTAATGAGACTAAGTGTCTCATTTCCTTCTAGAACCACTCCAAATCAACTCGTTCACACCCAACACTGATAATAAAGCATAAAGAAATAGAAAATAGGGAAAACGGGGCGGTAACTCACGTGACGACGGGCTGGGTCGTCACATCCTCCGTACCTTAAACAAACGCTCGTCCTCGAGCGAGTCAAAAAATATACCTGAAGCCTCAAATAGGTGAGAGTATCTGCTCCGCATCTCCCGCTCGGTCTCCCAGGTAGCCTCCTCCACGGACGGACCTCTCCACTGCACTTTCACCGAAGCAACATCCTTTGACTCAACTTTCGAACCTGACGATCCAAAATGGCTGCTGGCTCTACCTCGTAAGTCAAGTCACCCTCCAGCTGAACTGTACTAAAATCTAGAACATGGGACGGGTCTCCAATGTACTTCCGGAGCATAGACACGTGAAAAACTGGATGCACGCCCGACAAGCTAGGTGGCAAGGCAAGCTCATAAGCCACCTCCCCGATCCTTCTAAGTACCTCAAAAGGCCCAATGAACCACGGACTCAGCTTCCCTTTCTTCCCAAATCTCATAACACCCTTTGTGGGTGAAACCTTCAGTAAGACTTTCTCACCAATCATATACGATACATCTCGGACCTTCCTGTCTGCATAACTCTTCTGTCTCGACTGTGCTGTACGGAGTCTCTCCTGAATCACCTTTACCTTCTCCAATGCATCCTAAACCAAATCTGTCCCCAACAATCTAGCCTCCCCGGGCTCGAACCAACCAACTGGAGATCTACACCGCTCCCATACAAGGCCTCATACGGCGCCATCTGAATGCTGGACTGATAGCTATTGTTGTAGGCAAACTCTGCAAGCGGTAGAAACCAATCCCATGACCCTGCAAAATCAATAACACAGGCACGTAGCATATCCTCCAATATTTGAATGNGCAATAGAGGAAAATCCCTGAACAAACCGGCGATAATAACCTGCCAACCCTAGGAAGCTGCGAATCTCTGTGGCTGAGGTCGGTCTAGGACAAGTCTGCACCGCCTCTATCTTCTTTGGGTCAACCTGAATACCCTCACTGGACACCACATGTCCCAAGAAAGCCACTGAACCGAGCCATAACTCACACTTGGAGAACTTTGCATAAAGCCTCTCCTCCCTTAGTCTCTGCAACACAACTCGCAAATGCTGCGCGTGCTCTTCCTGACTACGCGAGTATACTAGGATATCATCAATGAACACTATGACAAATGAATCCAGATAAGGCCGGAATACACTGTTCATCAGATGCATGAATGCTGCTGGGGCATTGGTCAGCCCGAAAGACACGACAAGAAATTCATAGTTACCCTAGTCCTGAAAGCAGTCTTATGAATATCTGAATCCCTGATCTTCAGCTGGTGATAACCCGAACGGAGATCAATCTTGGAGAACACCCTTGCTCCCTGAAGCTGGTCAAACAAATCATCAATGCGAGGTAAGGTTTACTTGTTCTTAATTGTTACCTTGTTCAATTACCTATAATCGATGCACATTCTCATTGTGCCATCCTTCTTCTTCACAAACAGAACTGGTGCACCCCAAGGTGACACACTAGGCCGAATAAACCCCTTATCCAGGAGCACCTGAAGCTGCTCCTTCAATTCTTTCAACTCCGCTAGTGCCATACGATATGGTGGAATAGAAATGGGCTGAGTGCCCGGCACCAGGTCAATACCAAAATCAATATCCCTGTCCGGCGTCATGCCCGGCAGGTCTGCAGGAAACACTTAGGGAAACTCCCTCACAATGGAAACAGACTCAATGCTAGGAGTCTCAGCTCCCACATCTCTCACAAACGCCAAATAGGAAAGACAACCCTTCCCAACCATACGCTGGGCCTTCAAGAAAGAAATAACTCTGCTAGGAATATAGTCAGTCACACCACGCCACTCGATCCACGGTACACCCGGCATAGCCAAAGTGACTGTCTTAGCATAACAGTCTAGAATAACATGACACGGAGATAACCAGTCCATGCCCAGGATAACATCAAAGTCTACCATGCTCAATAGAAATAAATCAACTCGGGTCTCCAGACCCCCAATAGTCACCAAACATGACCGGAATACGTGGTCTACAACAATAGTGTCGCCCACTGAGGTAGATGCATGAACAGGTAAGGCAAGACACCCTCGGGATGTACCCAAATGATGAGCAAAATATGAAGACACATATGAATAGGTAGAACCGGGATCAAATAATACTGAGGCATCTCTGTGACAGACTGAAATAATACCTGTAATGACCGCGTTTGAAGCAATGGCATCTGTCCTGCCCGACATAGCGTAGAAACAAGCCTGGACATCGCCTGATCGATCTCCACCTCTGGGACGACCCCTGGCTGCCTGATCTCCACCCTTAGCTGACTGGGCGGGTGATGAAGTAACTGGAGCAGAAGTCGAGGGCTGACTCCTCTGCTGATGCTGTCTGCCATGAAGGCGAGGGCACTGCCTCCTCATGTGACCAAACTCTTTGCACTCATAACAGCTGCCCGGTACTGGAGATGGGGTCTGACGGGAACCCCTCGCTCCGGAGTGACTAGCAGATACACTCGGCGTAGAAGAACCCTGAACTGATGGGGCATGAGATGAACTCTGAGCTGGGAGGGCGCTGAGTATTGTCTGACCCTGCTGGGGCCCATGATGACCACGGCCTGAAGATCCCCCACGATACTCTGGATGAGCTGATTGAGCAGGCTTGAAAGAGCGACCTCTACCTTGCTGGAACTGACCCCTCGAAGGAGCACTACTGTAACTACCCGATCCACGAGGCCTCTTAGCCTCCCTCTCCTCTCGCTCTCTACGACGAACTGACTCGATCTCACGAGCGATATCCACTACCTCCTCAAAAGTAGCACCCAGTACTCTCTCTAGTCATCAGAATACGGAGATGGTAGTTAAGACCATCCACAAATCTCCTGATCCTCTCACGATTTGATGGAACCATCCAAGTAGCATGACGAGCCAGCTGGGAAAACCTCATCTCGTACTGAGTCACTGTCATGTCTCCCTGTGTCAACCACTCAAACTGCCTACGCAACTCTTCCCTACGGGACTGAGGTATATACTTCTCCAGAAAAAGAGTTGAGAACTGCTGCCAAGTCAGAGGTGCTGCACCGGCAAGCCTACGCCTCTCAAAGTCCTCCCACCAAGTAAGAGCAGCCCCCGTGAACTGAAATGTTGTAAATTCCACACCACTCGACTCGAGGATCCCTACAGTACGGAGCATACGCTGGCACCTGTCAAGAAAACTCTAGGCATCCTCGCCCTCAGCACCACCGAATGTCGGAGGCTGGAGTCTACCAAACCTCTCGAGACAATGCTGCTCATCGTCTGGCATCGCTGGAACCACAAAACCCTGAGCTGGAGCAACCTACTGAGCTGGAGGTGCCTCTGGTGTCTGTAGCCCCTGCACTCCCTGCACTCCCTACGCAGGTGTGCGGGCATCAGGGGTCTGATTGCCTCCCCCGGTCTGTGAAGTAGCTGCTGCTGCTGTGGTGACTGAAACTGCCTGAGCCAAGCCAGTACAGACCGTCAAGATCTGTGCCAAGGTCTCCTGAAGACCCGGAATCACAATAGGCACTGCTGGTGCCTGAGCAGGTGCTGCTGGAGTATCCACAGCTGGAGCCTGATCCTGAGCTGGGGCAACTAACGGATTAGCAGGTACTGCCCTGGCTACTCTACCCCTGCCACGACCACGAGCGCGTCCAAGGCCTCTGGCAGCCTCAGTAGGTGGCACTGGTGGTCGTCCGTCGCGTTCAGTAGCTCGTTTTCTCACCATCTGTGAGAGAGTAGAAATAATAAAGATTTAGTTCACAGTTCAACAAAGCCGCACGACAAGAGTTTCAAGAGTATGAAGTATTTCCTAAAGGTTCTGCAGCCTCTCGAGGATAAGTATAGACGTCTCCGTACCGTTCCACGAGACTCTACCAAACCGGCTCATGACCCACGAGACCAAGTAACCTAGGCTCTGATACTACCTTGTCACGGCCCAACCCCGGTCGTGATGGCGCCCAACATACTGCTAGGCAAGCCCGGCCATTTAGACAACCTTAACCGATTAATCACAGTGAATAAGTAAATTTTCACAACTAAAATACCAAGTTAAATGTGAAATCCTAAATTAGATTCTAACATTCGAAAACCCAAAATATAAAATACTAACCAGCCCACAGAATCTGGTGTCACAAGTCTGAGCCTCTAATGCATGAGTATTAATCTACTACATAATGTTTTTCTAGAAATGTGGAAAACAAATAAATAAAATAGAAGGAAGATCAGGACTGCGAACGCCAATTTGCAGCTACCTTGAATCTCCCGAATGTGATGCTAGGCGGAGAAGATCTCACTCAGCCTCAGTGG
Organism: Nicotiana attenuata; assembly: GCF_001879085.1. Classification (NCBI taxonomy): domain Eukaryota; kingdom Viridiplantae; phylum Streptophyta; class Magnoliopsida; order Solanales; family Solanaceae; genus Nicotiana; species Nicotiana attenuata. The sequence goes on from NC_031991.1 coordinate 62,667,593, forward strand.
GTGCACCTGAATCTGCACACAAGGTGCAGGGAGTATTGTGAGTACTTCCAACCCAGAAAGTAATAAACATAAATACAGTCTGAGAATAAGAAATCCTAAATAGGCACAAAGTGAAGCTACAGACACAGCAACATGAACCAGTAGCATAATATAGTAAAATAGTGAAAACAATTATAGAGTTATCACATCAGAATAACGAATAAATGACAATTAAATATGCAATGCAACACATAAACCGGTACTCTCCAGTACCTGTTGCGGCGTGCAGTCTGCTCCATTTATTTAACATCGACGGCGCTCACTGGGGTTGTGCAGACTCCGGGAGGGGCCCCTTACGGCCCAAGCACAATAATAAGCCATCTCGTGGCATCAATCAGGCCCTTGGCTTCATATCAATATCATTATCATACCACTGCGACGTGCAGTCCGTTCCCATACTCATTCCAGAATCACATAAGCCTTTCGGCACAATAATATAAAAATATTCAGCCCAAACTTCATTTAAAAATATTACTTTAGTTTCTATTTTTAGAAAATGGCTGAGTTTACAAAATAGTGTTAACTACCAGGAGTGAGTTCAATATCTAGAAATATGGTAAGAAACCAGTAAAAATAATCCCTGAAGGATTTAAGTAGTTGGCACGAAGCCCAATTATGACAATTAATCCATTTTTATAAGGATATCACAAAACTACAATCAATTAGGTAGTAATTTTATTAAGCGGGACGGACCAAGTCACAATTCCCGACGGTGCTCTACCCCACGCCCGTTATCCGACATGCAAGTCACCTCACATAGCACTACATTATGCAAATTCGGGGTATCGAACCCTCAACACAGCATTTACATTTAATACTAACCTCAAGCTGGCCAAAGTCCTAGCTTGCTATGCCCTTGCCTTTTGAATTAACCTCCTCGTGCCTCGAATCTGACCAAAACCACAACGAATACGTCACAATATGCTAATGGGACAATACCCAATCGAAAACAATTGAAAAATAGTTAAATTCCCGAAGTTAGCAAAAACCTGAGCCCCGGGCCCACTTCTCGAAAATCAGAAAATTTACCATCAACAGATTCCTTATCTCGCCACGAGTCTATACATATATAGAACACCAAAATCGGAGTCCAACTGACCCCTCAAATTCCCATTTTTGCTCTCTTAGGTTTCAAGCCCTAAACCACCATTTTTGACCTTTAATTCCTTGAGTTTTCAGTCTAATTTCATGTGTTTGCACCATAAAATCGTGTTTTAGGCTTAGTAATTCTTACCTCAATGAAGTCCCTTGATTTCTCTCCTCCAACTCGCCCAAATTCTCCAAGTCCGAAGTGAAAATTATGAACCCTTATGAAATTTCGCGAAGATGAAATAAAACTTCACTGACCAGTTATTTCCGCATCTGCGACTTCCGCTTTTGCGGTAATTGCACCGCTTCTGCGGATATTTTCTACTTCTGCGGTCTGAAACACGCACCTGCTACATCCGCTTCTGCGAACTAAGCTCCGCATTTGCGGATCTCATTAAATCTCCAAAACCCGCATCCGCGGTCACGATGTCGCATCTGCGACTCCGTAGATGCGGTCACCCAATCCGCACCTGCGGTTCTCCCCCCTTTTGCGACTCTCCACCCGCTCCTGCGGTACCGCTTCTGCGGTCCCATTTCCGCAGGAGTGGAAATACCAGAAGCAGCAGCAAATTCTTAAGTTTTACAAGCCAAAACTTCCCGTTAGCCATCCGAAATCACCTCGAGGCCCCCGGGACCTCAACCAAAAATGCAAACATGATCCAACACCTTATTCAAACTTGCTCGAATTATCGAAACACCACAAATAATACCTAAACCATCAAATTACATCAATTTCAAGCCTAAGTTCATCCAAATCTTCCAAAACTTGCATTCGATCAAAAACCTACCCAAATCACCTCCGAATGACCTGAAATTTTGCACACACATCCCAAATCACATAACGAAGCTACAACAACTCTCGGAATTCCATTCCGATCCTCGGATCAAAATCTCACCTATCGACCGGAATTCGCCAAAATACTAACTTCGCCAATTCAAGCCTAATTCTACACCGGACCTCCAAAATCAATTCCGATCACACTCCTAAGTCACAAATCATCCCCCGAAGCTAACCGAATTATCGGAATTCATATCCGATCCCTCTAACTCATAAGTCAACATCCGGTTGACTTTTCCAAAATAAACCTTCCTTAAAGAGGCTAAGTGTCTCATTTCCTTCTAGAACCACTCCAAATCAACTCGTTCACAACCAACACTGATAATGAAGCATAAAGAAATAGAAAATAGGGAAAATGGGGCGGTAATTCACGTGACTACGGGTTGGGTCGTCACAATATTAGGGTCGAGAAGAGGTCCTAGGAGAACATCTCGAAGGTATGACCAGCCTTGTCTGTTTTCCGATAACTCCCCTGAGCATTACTATCCATCTTAGAACCCATAATACTCTATTGTTCCACCTCAGTATGTTGTCCAACCACCAAAACACCCTAGAAGGAGAGCACGAGCACCGCAAAATCTCCACCAGCCTCCACAGAATTTTCAAGTGCCCTATAACCCACATCCAAGTCAGGGGTATAGAAGGGAACAGAGGTTGAAAGATAATTTTACACCTATAGGAGAGTCTTATACAAGCTTGTTTGAGAAATTAAAGCATTATGACATGATTGCACCTATTCCTCCAAATCATGTGGACTCACGTGCAAGAAGCTTTGACCCTTCTAAAAGGTGAGAATACCATTCCAATGCCCAGGGGCACAATGTTGAAAGTTGACGGGATTTGAAAAGAGAAATAGAAAGGATGATCCAGGAAAACCTAATTGTGATTCAAGATAATGACACCCAGAATATCATGCAGAATCCTTTACCTTCACATGATGCATACTTTGTGGGGATGATGCGTGGTGACAGGGAGTATGAGAATCCTCTCGGGAACACGCTGACTGAAGTTAATGATTTTTAAATTGGAGAAGGCTCTGCTGATTCTGATGAGCAAATTTGTGGCTAAATATCAAGCTTAGCAATTGAATAGTCATTCCCTCCTCTTTAGGAAGGAATCTTGGTAGCTTATTTTGATGTTTTTTCTATTATCTGGGTTATTTCAGGGTTGTGATCCAGATTTTATTTGTTTCATTGAGTCAAACCCTTCTATCCCTCCATTCTGTCTGTGTGAGTCTTGTCCGTTTGTTTTGTTGCTATTTTCATTATTCGGGTTATTTTAGGGTTGTAACTCGGATCTTAGGTTATTTGTCTTTTTTTAAACCATTCCATCTTTTACTCAATGAAATACAATTTTTCCTTTTGTGTCATTCCATGCTTAGTTCTTTTCCCGCTAGTTTTAGTGGTATGACATGCATGCGGAATTTTTGGCCAGATCTTAAAAAATTGATTTAAGCTTGAATTGGATAACTGAGAAAAAGACACTTTTGAGGATGAAAAAGAGTTGAAATACTTTGGAATAAAGGTCGAGTAAAATTCACCTTCAAATCATTGTGAAGATCGGGCTTGAGGATATTGAATCAATTGAAGCTTGGTCGAAAATTTGACATTAATGGATGGAAAGTGTCTTTCGACCACGACACACTAAGAAGATAAACATGTTCACCAATGTCGTGATTGCGAAAGGATACTATGTTTGGCATTTTTGAGGCTGGGAGGCCCTTTTTCTGCTATCCAAAAACTTTATATCCTTCGCTACACCTTTTGAGCATGTGTTATTTTCTTTGACCACCTTCTTTTGGAATCAAATTTAGAGTCAAGAGTCAAAAAGATAATAAAAAAAAAAAAGAAAAAGAAAAAAAAAGTCCATGTCCCAAGAGTACAAACTGGGGCAATTCTTAGAAAGTTCAAGTAAAAAAAATGAAGAAGAACAGAAATATCAAAGGTCCATGCCCCCAAAAAATAGAAGCTGGGGCAACTTGTTTTAAAAAAAGAAGAAAAAAGAAGCAAAAAAAAAAAGAGAGAGAGAGAAAAAGAGAAAAAAACACAGAAAGGAAGATGAAACAAAAATTATTTAGGTAAGATGTTTGAACTACGTTCGACCTGATTTCTTAAAAAAAGGATACGTAGGCAGCCTCACGGTTCGGTCCAACCAAATAAGAATTCAAAAAAAAAAAGAAAAAAAATAATAAATCCAAAAATCCCCAATAGCTGAAACTGGGGCAATGATTTTATTTCACTTTTGAAAGAGTCGATTCCAAGAGTTGTAAGTCTACAACCCCCTAATTTTGAGTCTATTTTGAGCAATCATGACATCCTTTCTTTCCAACCCTATCCAAAATTCTTCCAAATAAAGACCTCCCGATATGCCTTCAAGAATGCCAAGAGAAGCATGCAATGAGCAACGGTTGTCACACGACATAGAACACTGTCAAGATGCTTGCACAAGAAAGCTAAAGGAAAAGAAAATAAAAGAAATGAGAGAGTCTTACTAGTGAAAACCCTCACGGGAACTGTAAGGCGACGGTAAGTAGAGATGAATAAATGAGAGAGACTTGTTGGTGAAAACTCCTCGGGGCACCACTAGTCGAAAGTGAGTCATGAAGCCGATGCAAAGGATCGGCACGAACAAGCCCGACTTCAAAGTCATAAGAATGATAAAAGGAAAGATTAGATCAGTTGATAGATCAGGCCGTTAAGTCCAAAATGCATGTCATGATCATTAAGTCTAGTTATTGAAAAAAAAAAAGAAAAAAAAACCCTCCTTCTATCCTTCCCGACAGGGAAATTTCTTGTTAATATTATTACTCTGCATCATTTGTGTCCTTCACTTTAAGTCCGTCCTTGTCAAAACAAGCAAGAAAAGATTTCAAAATTTGCTACCAGCTTTTCAGTTGTACAAAGTAAATTTGGCCAGCGCACTCAGTTGTTACTGTCAACATGCCTCGGAGAATTCATGCAAAGGTTTTTCCCCAAAAAGACTCTTGTCAGCCTACTTGGTGCAAACAAAGATAACCGGTGACTCTCTCTGACAGACAAATTGCTCAAAAAGCAGGAATTCATTCAAGATATCAGAAAAGGTCACCTTAGAAAAGATCTCCAGTTGGGATAAGGCTGATTGAGCCACAAATACAAATGGTATTTGGTGTGAAAAAATTAGGGTTGATGCAGAGCAAAAGTCTCTTGAAACCGACTCAAGCTGATTGAGCAGAAGCCAAGCTGCCCAAGACTCAAGGCCACAAACCGACCGCCATTTTCAAAATTGACAAATTTTTCTTTGTGTGAAATAGGAACAAAGCAGTGCAAGGAAAGTGATTTAAAAAAAAGAGAAAAAAACAAAACAAAAAGGAGAGAAGAAAAGAAAAGAAGAGAAGAGCCAACAAAGGAAAGTTTCTCAAATCTTTGCCTTTATTTGTTTTGCTATTGTGCATAAAATTTTGCCATTGATCTTCACATTTTTTCCTCCTAGGATAAAAAGTCCTAGTCTGATGGATTTTCCTCCCAATAGAAATCTTAGTCTGATGAATTTTTTTTCCTATGATAGAAGACCTAGTCTGATGAACTCTCTCCTAGGATAGAAATCTTAGTCTGATGAATCTTTCTCCTAAGATACCAAAAAAAAGAAGAAAAGAGACCTAGTCTGATGAACTTTCTCCTAGGAGCAAAATCTTAGTCTGATGAATTTTTACCCTAAGATAGAAGACCTAGTCTGATGAACTTTCTCCTAGGATAGAAATCTTAGTCTGATCAATCTTTCTCCTAAGATAGAAAACCTAGTCTGATGTACTTTCTCCTAGGATCGAAATCTTATTCTGATGAATCTTTCTCCTAAGATAGAAAACCTAGTCTGATGGACTTTCTCCTAGGATCAAAATCTTAGTCTGATGAATCTTTCTCCTAAGATAGAAAACCCAGTTTGATGAACTTTCTCCTAGGATCAAAATCTTAGTCTGATGAATCTTTCTCCTAAGATAGAAAACCTAGTCTGATGAACTTTCTCCTAGGATCAAAATCTTAGTCTAATGAATCTTTCTCCTAAGATAGAAGACCTAGTATGATGAACTTTCTCCTAGGATCAAAATCTTAGTCTGATGAATCTTTCTCCTAAGATAGAAAACCTAGTTTGATGAACTTTCTCCTAGGACAGAAATCTTAGTCTAATGAATCTTTCTCCTAAGATAGAAAACCTAGTCTGATGAACTTTCTCCTAGGACAGAAATCTTAGTCTAATGAATTTTTTCTCCTAAGATAGAAGACCTAGTCTGATGAACTTTCTCCTAGGATAGAAATCTGGGTCTGATGAATTTTTCTCCTAAGATAACAAGAAAAAGGGACCTAGTCTGATGAATTTCTCCTACGATCGAAATCTTAGTCCGATGAATTTTTCTTCTAAGATAGAAGACCTTCTCCTAGGATAGAAATCTTAGTGTGATGAATCTTTCTCCTAAGATACCAAAAAAAAAAGAAGATAGAAGACCTAGCCTGATGAACTTTCTCCTAGGATAAAAATCTTAGTCCGATGAATATTTCTCCTAAGATAACAAAAAAAAGAAAGAAGAAAAAAAAATCTAGTCTGATAAACTTTCTCCTAGGATGAACGACTTAGTCTGATGAATCTTTCTCCTAAGATTAAAACCTAGGCTGACAAATTTTCTCCTAGGATAATTTGAAAAAAAAGAGGAAGTTCGGATTTGGAAAAAAAAACAAGGGGTCGATTTTAGTTTTCTTAAGTTATCAATCTTTAGTTGTCTTGAAATCAGTACCCTCTTGGATAATGGGATTTAATTTTAAAGTTTTTCAGGACCCTCCTGGATAATGGGATGTAGTTTTAAGTTTTCAGGACGCTTATAGACAATGAGATTTAGCTTAAGTTTTACCTTTAGGAAATAGAATTTAGCTTTCAAATTTTCACTCTTAAGATGAGATTTAATTTTAGTTTTCGGGACCCTCCTGGATAATGGGATTTAGCTTTTAAATTCATAGAACTCTTTTGGATAACAAGATTTGATTAACACTCACAGATGTTCCCGGTACCAAACTGGGGCAGAAAAGTTTCTTTTGTTTTGTATGTTTTGTTGCAGTAGCAGGCGCCCACCTGGAGAACAAGGGAATTCGTTTCGAAATTATTTCAAGTTTCAAGTCAGTAGCAGGCGCCCACCTGGAGAACAAGGAAAGTTATTTCAGAATTCAATTCAAGTTAGAAGTAGCANGACGGCAAGAATGCGAGTCAACAATCCGAGATGACCAACATAAGTAGTCAATCCAAAAAGAAAAAAGAAAAAAAGAAGTGAATCCGAAATGCAGAAGCAGAAAAAGATGTGAACTACTCAAGACGTGGTTGAGGTGATGAGCGCTACATGTCCGGTCTTGATCCAAAAAGGTGAAGAAGAATGAACTAGCACCTGCAGCTAGCAAGCGTCAAGGTTCAAATCTAAAGTCTGCATGAAGAACCATTCAAGACTCAAGATCAAGCTTTAGAAGACTCATAGATAGGAATCTTGTAACTCGTAGCTGATAGGCTTAGTTAGTCTTTTCAATTTTGATTTTTGATGTAATAATAGGACTGCGGACCGGAACCTTGACGACACCTCAATCGGCTCTCCACCTCGGTATACTCCATCACTCTTCCTAATTATGAACTACACGTGGCCTAATTCCTTTATAGCCAAGGATATGTAGGCAGCTCAGATACATGGGCTCGGCCACATTCTCCTTTCTCTTAGTTTTCGGTCTCTCTAAATAAGGGTCGGGTCAAAAAACCTATCTCGTCGTTCTTTGTTTGAAAACTCTTCGCCTTTCCAATCAAAGAGGGGCAGCTGTAGACATGTAATTTTTGACCCACCCCAAGATTTTACACATTTTGGCGTAAAATATTTAGTTTAGGTTTAGTATCACTATTCTAATAGTGTTGACTCTTTTACTTTATTTTATCACAAAAAATGAAAATTACAAAAAATATTTTCTTTTATTTAGCTAATTAATATTTTATCTAGTTACTTTTAATGTATCCACCTTACATAAAATTCAAAAATACAAAAAAATAATTCAACTTTGTTTTCAGAAATATTATTCTAATTTTGACAATGATTTTTCCATTTTAATCTTTTAGTATGATATTTAAAAAAATACCAAAAATAGGTTTGTTTTAACGATTAGTTTATTTTAATAATTATTTTACTTAAGTAGGATTAATTAGTAAATGGTGTAGTATTTTTTTGTCTTGTTTTAAAAGAAAGAGTATGAAATTTGAGGCTAATTGTGTTGGGTCTTAATTGAAAAAGGCCCAATTTCGGATAGCGCAAAACATTGAGCCCATACCCATTCCCGATCTGACCTAACCTAATTCCTACCCCTATAATATAATACCTAATTCCTAAATCAAAAGGCTAAGAAAAGATCCCTAGACAAAAAGGACAGCCACAATTCCTATCGGAGCCATTTTTGAAACCTTCATCTCAAATCTTATTGAGAAACAATTCGAGGCTAAGTCAACTGTAACATGATAAAGCAGTAAAATCCTTACTTGCTTCCTAACATTATCAGATCTTATTTCATCAATCCATGAGCTTGAAGAATCAAAATCCACAATTTGACAAGCCATAAGCAAGTAAAGAAAAATAAGTCAATAATAAATTCTGAGTTTCCCATCCACTTACTCAGGCCTCTACTGCTAAGATTTGATTAAGAGGATAAGAAGATCAGAGGAAGAAAGATATATCGAGTGAAAATTTTGAATTTGAGGTTTTGGATGCTCGGATGTGAGTGACAAAGAGGTGGCGGCACAGTTCGTTTCGGTGCTCGAGGTTTCTGATATTGGTTTCTGTTTGTACCATCATTGTTGTAACCGAGATGGCATCGCACCTTAAGGTCCACTCTCATCTTGCTTCTGTTAATTGATATGTCAATAATTTTGTGTTGGCATTGCTTATTATTAATTCCCTGATGAGCTTCATACTAGATTGAAATGTGAAAAAATGCTTCTGCTTATTTGTGTTAGTTCAGATATGAGATGAATGGTGTTAAATTACAAGCAGCTCATTTGCATTTAAGTGCTAAAGTGCTATTTTTTAAAATAAAGAGCCTTGGTTAGAGTATATTGGAATTAAAATGACTTAAAACATTTATGCAAAATTTTAGAGTAACAAGGTGGGTCGGGGATTGGGGTGGGATTACTTCACCAGCAAGGTGCTAGAGGCAAACGAGCACTTAGTCAAAGAGTTTTACGCCAATGTTTCCCACATCAAAAAGGATACCAAAGTGACTAAAGTGCGGAACTTACAAGTGAGTTCGGTGGAAAAACAATCAAGGAGCTTCTGGATAACCAGAAGAAAATCCTGGAGAACCAGCAGTGATTCTGGATGCTATAGGTGCTCACGGAAAGTCACTGAAGGAGCTGACCAAGGAGACAAAGAAGCTGAGAAAGACTCGAGCCTAAAAGGAGTCTGTGAAGGAGTTGAGGGGAGAAGTGGAGAAGATGAAGGCAGCTGATCATCTACCATTGGAGCTACTATTGCATCAGACTGAGCCAGAGCAGGAGCAGGAGTTGGAGAGGGCACCAAAGAGGAGGAGAAAGATCCCCCAGGCGGACGATGTAGTGATTGAGTTGGAGGACCCGTAGGGAGGTTCCTCTAGCCAGCCTCAAGTCCCAGAGCAGGCACAGGTTACAGGGACCCAGTCACAAGTTCCCGAGCAGTCACATGACCAGGGACCCAGGCTCATGACCCCATGCAGACGGAGGACCCATAGGGAGTTTCCTTTTCTCTCTATTCTCTTTGAGCTTATTTTTGGCTACTTAGTATTGAGGACAATGCGCTTTCATTTGAGGGGGTAGCTCTATTTTGATTATGTTGGACTGTAATTATGATACTATTTTCCTTTTTGTTATGCTTTTTCACTTTTTGGTATGTATATAATTTTACCAGTTTATTTCACTTTTCATGTTTTCCAATCTTGGTTTATATATAAAGTTACTTCCTTATGTACATATTCATTACCTCTTATGTATATTCTTCTAAATACCCTATTGTACATATTCAGTTTACCTTCCGTATTTTCTTTCATAGCTTCTTACTTCATTTTTGTAACGACCCGACCGGTCGTTTTGAGATTTTGCACTTTGCTCGCCAGTTCTCGGGCATGACTAGCCCCGTGTGATGTATTATGACTTATGCAAATCGTCAGTTTTGGTTTTCAGGGTAATTAGAATGGTTTTGGAAGAACAATTCTCAGTTTGAAGCTTTAAATTTGAAAGGTTTGACCAAGTTTTGAATTGTTAGTAAATGATCTCGGATTGAAATTTTTATGATTTGGTTAGCTCCGTTAGGTGATTTGCGACTTAGGAGTGTGATCGGAATGTGTTTTGGAGGTCCGGAGTAGATTTAGGCTTGAATTGGCGAAAATGGATTTTTGGCGTTTTCCGGTTGATAGGTGAGATTTTGATATAGGGGTCGGAATGGAATTACAGGAGTTGTAGTAGGTCCGTTGTGTCATTTGGGATGCGTGTGCAAAATTTCAGGTCATTCGGATGTGGTTTGATAGACTTTTTGATCAAAAGCGGAATTCGGAAGATTTTTGGAACCTTAGGCTTGAATCCGATGTGATTTGGTTGATTCGATGTTGTTTCAGGTGTTTTGAAGATTGGTAAAAGTTCGGATAGTTGTATATGACTTGTTTGTTCTTTTGGTTAAGGTTCCGGGGGCCTCGGGGTGATTTTAGATGGTTGACGAAAGGATTTGGAGTTGAGTTTGGCAGCTGAAGTTTTATGGTTGCTGTCATAACCGCATCTGCGGTTGGGAGGTCGCAGGTGTGACTCCCGCAAATGCGGAAGCAAGCCGCAGATGCGGCCAAGAGGGAATAAGCTGGAACCGCAGAAGCGGTTAAGGGAGCGCACCTACGATAGCACAGGTGCGGGAATTTTAGCGCAGATGCGGAAATGGCCCTTTAAGTGAAAACCGCAGGTGCGGTGGGTTAGATCGCAGAAGCGGAAAAAGGACCGCAGGTGCGGAATCCCTGGGTCAGAAAGTATATATTTCATCCTTCGCGATTTTCAGACTTTCTTCGCCATTTTAAATCGATTTTGGAGCTTTTCGGCGATTTTGAAGAGGGAATATTCAAGGGAATTTCATTGAGGTAAGATTTTTGAACATAAAACTCGTTCCTATGGTATTATGTCATTGATTAGGCTTGAAATTTATGGAAAATTGTGGGTAAATATTGAAGAAACTAGGGCTTGAAATTAGAGACCTAGAATTTAGGATTTGAGGGGTCATTTGTGGTTAGATTTTGGTAAATTTGATATGCATGAACTCGTGGGAGGATAAGGATTCCATTGATGTGAATTTTTCGGATTCCGAGATATGGACCCGAGGGTCGGGTTGGCCAATTTCGGGATTTTTGGTATAAATTGGATATTTTCGAGTGGGCTTTGTTCCCTTAGCATATTTTGATGGTATAAATCTGTTTTTGGATAGATTTGGAGCATCTGGAGGCCGAGTCGAGAGGCCAAGGCATCGCGAGCTAGAATTTGGACCGGATTGAGATAAGTAATGATTGTAAATACTGTCTTGAGGCTATGTGATAAGTTAGGATTTTAACATGATTATACCCCTACTTGCTATTGCTTTTGTTATGAATTGCCACAAAATAATCCCAAAATCCATACAAGTTGCGCTTGATTGCAGGTTTGAGCGACAAGATGACAAATGTCAAAGATCGGCTCAAAACGGAGTGAAACCTGCTAAGTGTCAAAGACCAATTGAAGTGGGGAACAAGAAGACCTAGCGCGGACCGCACTGTTTCGCCACGCGGCCGTGCTAGGAGATCTAGAGACCGGTTCATTCAAGGGCAATCTGCGCGGTCCGCGCTCCTTTTTACGCGGTCCGCATAGATGAGATTCAGAGAGATGGTGTTTTTGCCAAAGTACTGCCACGCGGCCGCTCCATGCCAGTCCTGAAACGCGGCCGCGCTCCATTTCTGCGCGGTCCGCGATCCCAACTTCAGAGAACAGAGTTCAAGAGTCCAAGAGCCAACACGGTCGTGCTCCCTTTTTACGCGGTCCACGCCTACCCCGCAGGGGCATTTTTGTCCAGATTTTCTAGCTCGGTATAAATAGATCTTATTAACATTTTTAGGTCATATTTTTAGCTGCTGAACGAGAGTTGCGCTCGTGAGAAGTATTTTGTAGCCTATTTTTTCAATTTTACTCTTGAATATCATAGATTTTAAGTAATAATCAATTATTATGTTCATTTCATCATCTATTTCTACTGTTTCTACTTTAATTATGTCTAGCTAAACCCATTAGCTAGGGTTGTGGCTCAGCCCTAGTGTGGGTAGTTAATGGGTATTGCATCCTAGGGTGAGATTGAGATTGGGTAGTTGTTATTTGGGTCGATTTTGTGTTTCAATCTAGAATTTGTGGTTGCAAACATGAATTCAAGCTTAGTGGGTCTAACTCTTCTTGAGAGAGAGAGAGTCATATGACCCTAAAAATTAACCCAACAAGGAATTGAGATGGACCCATGAGAATGGTAGTCCCAATTAACGGGTTAAACCTCGAAAGAGTAATTACCCTACTTGAGCCCTAGTTGCCTGGTCTAATTGGCCTACCTAATTGGTCTCGAGAGAGTCAATTGGACAAAATTGTTCTCTCTACCGAGAGGTGTGAGAACGAGTGCAATTGTGCAACGGCTATAGCACTAAACCCAGATTTATCAATCTCCCCTTAGTAGCTTCTACCCGTTAGCTAGCCACCTAGGTAGTGTCACAACCTTAGTGCCTTTTTCCTATATTAAGCACAACTTAGCAATATTTCCTTAGCATAATTTAGCTTTAATCTTTAGATTACAATAGTAGTTTTAAATATAAAACCCCCAAAAATGTTAGGAGTGCAATTAGAAGTACAAACGTAATTCTAAACTAAACAGGCAAGACAACTCCATTCCAAGCTCCCTATGGAACTTCGACCCTGATCCACTATTCGGGTATTAGTTATTGCTACCCACTCTTCCTGCCATTGTGTAGTGTTGAGACGGCTGCGATCAACTTTTTGGCGCCGTTGCCGGGGAGCTTACGGTGTTGACTATCGGTTTAGTTAGTTTTGTGTTTTGCTTCTCTTTCCTTCTTGTTTACTAATTCTATTTGTGTCAATCATTCAGGTACTATGGCTCTCAATGCGAACGACCCTCTTGGCAACATGAACGCGGGGGAGGAGGTAGAGGATCTTGAGCCCGAAGAGGTTATACCACCTCAAGTTCCACGTAGAGGCCATCCGGCCAACGCAAATGACAACAATCCTATTCCAGACCCTCCTCCGCCACCGCCAAGAGCAGTCCCAAGAGTTCTTTCTAATCAAGAGTGCACGAGTGCCATCGTTCCTCCCCGAATCCGGGCGGGGAACTTTCAAATCACAAATGTCATGTTGACCTTGCTCGAGCAAAGGGGATATTTTACGGGCACCTCCGACCAAAATGCATACAAGCACTTGAAGGGGTTCGTAGATACTTGCTGGGGCAGCAAACAAACAAATGTTTCAGAGGATGCGTTGCGAATGAGGCTTTTCCCGTTTTCTCTTCGGGGCAAAGCGTTGGACTGGTTAGAAAGGTTACCAAATCATTCTATCACCACATGGGATGAATTGGCGGACAAATTTATTGCCAAGTTCTTTTCTCCAAGTCATATGGCGGCTCTTCGGGACGAGATTCTAGCTTTCAAGAAAATGCCAACGGAACCATTGCACGAGATCTGGGAGCGATACAGAACAATGGTGAAGGAGTTCCCTAACAACGACATGACTGAGGCGATGATCCAGCAGACTTTCTATAGGGGCATCAACACCACGAATCAGTGCATTGTGAACCAATTGGCCGGTGGGAACTTTATGAAACTTTCTTACCAAGAGGCATGTGACGTACTTGATGAAATGGCCGACACCTCTTCGGCATGGCAAAGCCGAGCGAATGTACCCCAAGGTGACCCCACGGTCATCCATTTGCACAAGGAGTTGAGTGACCATGGCCAAGCTATTTCCGAACTTACAACAACAATGAATCAGTTGGTGAAGGCGCAATTGCAACAAGTACAAAATCCGCGCCAAGTCAATGCAATGGAGAATGTTTCTATGCTAAAAAGGAGGCAAAGAGGGCAACAACAACCTCAAGGTAATGGTGAGCAGTTTGACAACAACAATGATGGTGGTGGTTATTTGAACTAGTGTTATGATGATCAAAGTGAGGAATGCCAATATGTCAATAACTACCAAGGAAATAGAGGAAATCAAGGGAATCAACAATGGCGCCCCCAAGGCAATTGGGGAAATCAACAAGGAGGCGGCAATTGGAATAACAATATTCAACAACAAGGTGGTAACAATTGGAACAATAACAATCAGAACAACAATTGGGGTAATCAAGGTAACAACCAAGGCAATTGGAACGGGAACAACAACAATTGGAGCAACAACAATAGCAATCAAGGAGGGTGGAATAATGGTGGTAGGGGGCAAGGCTTTCAAAGGCCCCCTATGTTCCAACAACCAAACAATCCACCCCCCTTTTAGTCACAAGGGCCTAGTTCGTCCAGAAGTGATATGGGACGGATAGAGATGATGTTCAAGCAGATGATGAAAAAGAACCAAGATTCTGATGCACAATTGGCTTCACATAGCACATCTATCCGGAACCTAGTGGTGCAAATGGGACAAATTTCTCAAGCTTTAAATACCCGACCTAAAGGTGCGCTACCAAGTGACACTGTAGTGAACCCGAAGGGGGGTAACAATCATGTGATGGCGGTTACAAATAGGAGTGGAAGATGCGGTGATGTGCATGCCTCGGTTGAGAATCAGGTTGTGAATGATGAAGTTGAGTTGCATGATGATGATGATGTACCTTTGAATGTTGACAATCTGGTTGAACCAATAATGACAAATGATGTGCGGATTGATATTGATGATGAGGCCGGGGTAGAGACTCAAGATGTCGTGAACCCGTCTAGGGAACACATTATTGATATACCCGAGCCGGCGGTGCCCAAGGCCAAGGCACACTTGCCTAGACCACCTCCACCATATCCTCAGCGGTTAGCAAAGCAAAAGAATGACAATCAGTTTAAGAAATTCATAGACATGATGAAGAGCCTCACAATCAATGTTCCTTTAGTGGAGGCATTTGAACAAATGCCTGGGTACGCAAAATTCATGAACGATTTAGTCACCAAGAAACGTTGGAGTGTGAAACAATAAATATGACGCACCAAGTTAGTGCGATTGTGCATTCTATGGCCCCGAAACTAGAAGACCCTGGAGCTTTCACTATTCCTTGCACTATTGGGAGTGCGGACTTTGCTAAGGCCCTATGTGACTTGGGGGCTAGCATTAATCTGATGTTGTACTCAGTCTTCAAGACTTTGGGAATTGGGCAACCTAGGCCAACCTCAATGAGACTTCAAATGGCGGACCGGTCGATGAAGAGGCCTTTAGGTATAATCGATGATGTGCTTGTCCGGGTGGACAAATTTATATTGCCGGACGACTTTGTCATATTGGATTGTGAAGTGGATTTCGAAGTGCCTATTATTCTTGGAAGACCTTTCCTAGCTACGGGGAAGGCATTGGTTGATGTGGAAGCAGGGGAGTTAACATTTCGTGTGGATGATGAGAAGGTGGTATTTCATGTGTGCAAATCAATGAGACAACCCAATAGCACGGAGGTGTGTTCAGTTGTGGACATTGTCACGGCGGTGATAGTGGATGACACAAGTGCCTTGATTAATGTTGAAGATCCTCTTGAATCCGTGCTTCTTAACATGGATGTCAATGATGATGCCGGTAGAGTGGAGTGCGTGAATGCATTGGATGGCATGGGTTCATATTCATATGAGCCTAGGAAGCTATCTTTGGATCTTGAGAATCGCAAAACTCCGCCAACCAAGCCATCAATTGAGGAGCCACCGATGTTGGAGTTGAAACCACTTCCTCCACACCCAGGTATGAATTCTTGGTCTCTAATTCTACTCTTCCAGTTATTCTTTCTTCTTGCCTTACTAACTTGCAGGTTGAGGCCACTGTGGAGGTGCTTCAAAAGCAAAAAAGGGCAATAGGATGGACTTTGGCGGACATCAGGGGAATAAGCCCGGCATTTTGCATGCATAAGATCATCTTGGAGGAGGATGCACGCCCATCTCTTGAACATCAAAGGAGACTCAACGAGGTGATGCAAGAAGTAGTGAAGAAGGAGGCTATCAAGTGGCTTGACGCCAGTGTGGTTTACCCGATCTTGGATAGTTCATGGACCTCTCCGGTTCAATGTGTGCCAAAGAAGGGTGGAATGACGGTAGTGACCAATGCCAACAATGAGTTGATTCCTACTCGAACAGTTACAGGTTGGAGAGTGTGTATGGACTATAGAAATCTGAATAAGGTGACAAGAAAAGATCATTTCCCACTACCATTCTTGGACCAAATGCTCGATCATCTTGCGGGCCGGGCCTTTTATTGTTTTCTAGATGGCTACTCGGGGTATAATCAAATTCTTATTGCCCCGGAGGATCAGGAGAAGACAATTTTTACATGTCCTTATGGCACGTTCGCTTTCTCGAGAATGACATTCGGACTATGTAATGCCCCAGCGACCTTCCAAAGATGTATGATGGCAATTTTCACCGACATGGTGGAGGATATCTTGGAAGTATTCATGGACGACTTCAGCGTGGTGGAAGATTCATTTGAGGAATGTTTGGTGAACTTGGATAGGGTTTTGGCAAGATGTGAAGAAACCAACCTTGTGCTCAACTGGGAGAAATGTCACTTTATGGTGCAAGAGGGAATTGTATTGGGTCACAAAATCTCAAGGCAAGGAATTGAAGTTGATAAGGCAAAAAGTGAAGGTTATCTCAAGGCTCCCTCCCCTACCTCTATCAAAGGGGTGAGGAGTTTTCTTGGTCATGCCGGGTTCTACCGGCGATTCATTAAAGATTTTTCAAAAACTGTGAACCCGCTTTGCAAATTGTTAGAGAAGGATGTCAAGTTTATCTTTGATGAGAAGTGCATGGAGTATTTTGAGCTATTGAAACACAAGTTGACAACAACTCCTATCATCACCGCACCTAATCGGGATTTGCCTTTTGAACTTATGTGCGATGCGAGTGATGTAGCAGTTGGTGCGGTGCTAGGCCAAAGGATCAACAAAATGTTCCATCCTGTGTATTATGCTAGCAAGATGATGAATGAGGCCCAAAGAAACTACACAGTGACGGAAAAAGAGCTATTGGCTATTGTGTTCGCAATGGAGAAATTTTGACCTTACCTTATGGGAGCAAAAGTGATCATACACACGGACCATGCAGCCCCCCGGTATTTGATGACTAAGAAGGATTCGAAAGCAAGATTGATGAGGTGGGTGCTACTCCTTCAGGAAATTGATTTAGAGATTGTGGATAGAAAGGGAAGCGAGAATCAAGTTGCGGACCATTTGTCCCGATTAGAGGAAGAGGGGAGACCAAGTGATGGTATTGAGATTAATGATAGGTTCCCTGACGAGTAGCTTCTTTCCGTTTCTATGTGTGAAATGCCATGGTTCGCGGACATCGCCAACTTCATTATGACTGGTAACGTCCCGTGTGAGCTCTCCTCCAACCAAAGGAAGAAACTCAAGCGGGATTGCTTGGATTTCTATTGGGATGATCCGTATTTGTTTAGAATTTGCATGGATGGAGTGATAAGAAGATGTGTACCGGAAAGTGAACAAATGAGCATATTGGAGGCTTGTCACTCTTCTCCCTATGGTTGCCATCACGGGGGGGTGAGGACGGCCTCAAAATTTTTGAGTTGCGAATTCTATTGGCCAACGCTGTTCAAGGATGCTAGTGAATTGGTGAAGAGATGTGATGCATGTCAAAGAGTTGGCGGTATTTCCAAGAAGGATGAGATGCCCCTCAATACAATTCTCGAGGTGGATATTTTTTATGTTTGGGGCATCAATTTCATGGGTCCGTTCGTGAGCTCTTGTGGTAACACTTACATTCTCGTGGCGGTGGACTATGTCTCAAAGTGGGTGGAAGCTGTGGCTCTACCCAACAATGAAGCCCTTGTAGCATTTTTGAAAAAGAGTATCTTTACGAGGTTTGGTACTCCTCGGGCCATTATTAGTGATGGGGGTCCCATTTTTGCAACAAGGCTTTCGACTCATTGCTCGCTAAGTATGGAGTTAACCACAAAGTGACCACCCCCTATCATCCACAAGCTAGCGGACAAGTGGAAGTCTCAAATTGGGAGATAAAGAGTATTTTGTCCAAAACGGTGAATGCTAATAGGATCGATTGGTCGAAGAAATCGGATGATGCTCTTTGGGCTTATCGGACGGCTTACAAGACTCCAATTGGTATGTCTCCGTATCGGTTGGTGTTTGGTAAAGCTTGCCATCTTTCGGTGGAACTTGAGCACAAGGCTATGTGGGCATTGAGGAACTTGAACTTGGAATGGGATGTTGCAGCCAATCTCTGAGTGGAG
>NC_031991.1:62686069-62741610 GCF_001879085.1 Nicotiana attenuata
TACTTTAGGATAGCTGGAAATTCTTGGATTGCTCTTTTGGGGTAGGTCTTATTTTGTTTGCTTGAGGACAAGCAAAGGTTTAAGTTTGGGGGAGTTGATAAGTTAGGATTTTAACATGATTATACCCCTACTTGCTATTGCTTTTGTTATGAATTGCCACAAAATAATCCCAAAAATCCTTACAAGTTGCGCTTGATTGCAGGTTTGAGCGACAAGATGACAAATGTCAAAGATCGGTTCCAAACGGAGTGAAACCTGCCAAGTGTCAAAGACCAATTGAAGTGGGGAACAAGAAGACCTAGCGCGGACCGCACTGTTTTGCCACGCGGCCGCGCTAGGAGATTCAGAGACTGGTTCATTCAAGGGCAATCTGCGTGGTCCGCGCTCTTTTTTACGCGGTCCACGTAGATGAGATTCAGATAGATGGTGTTTTTGCCAAAGTACTGCCACGCGGCCGCGCTCCATTTATACGCGGTCCATGCCCATCCTGAAACGCGGACGCGCTCCATTTCTCTGCGGTCCGCGGTCCCAACTTCAGAGAATAGAGTTCAAGAGTCCAAGAGCCAACGCGGTCGCGCTCCAAATTTTCTAGCTCGGTATAAATAGATCTTTTTGACATTTTTAGGTCATGTTTTTAGCTGCTGAACGAGAGCTGCGCTCGTGAGAAGTATTTTGTAGCCTATGTTGGCAATTTTACTCTTGAATATCATAGATTTTAAGTAGTAATCAATTATTATGTTCATTTCATCATCTATTTCTACTGTTTCTACTTTAATTATGTCTAGCTAAACCCATTAGCTAGGGTTGTGGCTCAAACCTAGTGTGGGTAGTTAATGGGTGTTGCATCCTAGGGTGAGATTGAGATTGGGTATTTGTTATTTGGGTTGATTTTGTGTTTCAATCTAGAATTTGTGGTTGCAAACATGAATTCAAGCTTACTGGGTATAACACTTCTTGAGAGAGAGAGTCATATGACCCTAAAAGTTAACCCAACAAGGAATTGGGATGGACCCATGAGAATGGTAGTCCCAATTATCGGGTTAAACCTCGAAAGAGTAATTACCCTACTTGAGCCCTAGTTGCCCGGTCTAATTGGCCTACCTAATTGGTCTCGAGAGAGTCAATTGGGCAAAATTGTTCTCTCTACCGAGAGGTGTGAGAACAAGTGCAATTGTGCAACGGCTATAGCACTAAACCCAGATTTATCAATCTCCCCTTAGTAGCTTCTACCCGTTAGCTAGCCACCTAGGTAGTGTCACAACCCTAGTGCCTTTTTCCTATATTAAGCACAACTTAGCAATATTTCCTTAGCATAATTTAGCTTTAATCTTTAGATTACAATATTAGTTTTAAATATAAAAACCCCCAAAAATGATAGGAGTGCAATTAGAAGTACAAACGCAATTCTAAACTAAACAGGCAAGACAACTCCATTGCAAGCTCCCTGTGGAAATTCGACCCCGATCCACTATTCGGGTATTAGTTATTGCTACCCACTCTTCCTGCAATTGTGTAGTGTTGAGACGGCTACGATTAACTTTTTGATGAAACCCCAGATTTCACATCGTTGTGCTACTCTGAGGCACACGCTAGATGACGAGCGTGGGGTCGCTAGATGACGAGCGTGGGGTCGTGCACCATTGGGGATTGTGACTTGATCCATCCCGTACGACTATTAAGTCACGTATTTTACTTAAAAACTATTTGATATTGTTATATTTTGGAAAATATTATTGTGTTGGGGCTAAATGCCGTGTCTGGGCCTTGTGCCTATTGTTTAGACCCTTAGGGGCTTTTACTACTGTTTTTCCTCATTGTTTTGGTTTAATGTTTGCACTCAGTCATGCTATGTCCTTACTATTTTCATAACTCAATTTTATTCATTACTTTTGATTTCATAAATGATTTTGATCTGAGTACTTGTTTTATTGTCAGCCCGAGGGGCTTAAGTGAGATCTGACTGAGCTAGGCCGAGGGCTTGTGTTGTGAGGACATCATGGGATCGGGATGCACGCCGCAGCATGTGGTACTGATTTGTGATATATGAGAGGCTGAGGGCCTAACTTATAATTCCACGAGTTGGCTTGCGATTGATATGAGGTCGAGTTCCTGTTTGATTATGCCACAAGATGGTTTGTTATTGCGCTTGGGCTGTAAGGGGCCCCTCTCGGAGTCTATACACCCCTAGTGAGCGCGGGTACCCAGTGTGAGTGATGTGTTATAGCCCGAGGGGTTGTTGTTGTTTCATATTGAAGCCCGACAGGCTATTTTTGATCTATGTTGCCCGAGGGGCGGTTCTTGATTCATGTTATGCCCGAGGGGATGATTACAAGTGATTGTGAGGTAGCCCGAGGGGCTGGTTCTGATGATATTATGCCCGAGGGGCGGTTTATGGTACATGTTTTGCCCGAGGGGCTGTTTACGTTTCTATTTTTTTACTCACTGTTTTATCACTCGTTTGAAACTATTGAAAGTTGTTTTAAAAGGTTTTACTGAGACTGAGCATGATAACGAAGTAACCAATTTCTGTACTGTTTTGGAAATGTACCGCATTTGCTGTAGCGTTATGACGTGGCTTACGTGTTTTCTTACTGCTCAGCTTTCATTTACTTTTATTACTTACTGAGTTGGCGTACTCACATTACTCCCCGCACCTTGTGTGCAGATTCAGGTATTTCTGAACCCGGTAACGGGTGTTGATTGCTCAGTGGCAGAGTCATCAAAGTTAGCAAGGTAGCTGCCCGACGTTTGCAGCCCTGCTCTTCTCCCTCTTGTCTTCCTTAGATTTGTTTTTAGTGTATTGTCAGACTCTTCGTTGTATTCAGACCTTAGTAAATGCTCATGACTTGTGACTCCCCGATGTCGGGCTTGTGTATCTAGTCCACACTGTTTATTTAGACTTACATTTTGAGATATCTGATTAATTAAAGGCTTAAAAATTATTGTTATTGATTAAAGGGTTAAATTCAGGAGTTATGTCGGCTAGCCTAGTTTCACGATAAGCGCCATCACGACCGGGTCGGTTTTAGGGTCATGACAAGTTGGTATCAGGGCCAAGGTTACATAGGCCTCACGAGTCATGAGCAGGTTTAGTAGAATCTCACGGATCGGTATAGAGACGTCTGTATTTATCCTCGGGAGGCTGCAAAACCTTTAGGAAATCCCACATTCTTGAAATTCTTATCGTGCGTCATTGATTCAGCTTGAAGGGTAATTCTTTGAAATTCCTTCCACGAATTCGTATGCGCGCATGAGCGCTCGATACTAGACGTGCATCGATGGCATGTGATTCCCTGATCAAGGGGCGAGATGTGATCTGTGTGTGTTGATGTTGGGCCAGTTTGGAAGACTTGAGGCCGGATTTTGCCTATAGCTTGAGCCCTAAGCTGGTGATTGTGCGAGCGTGCGTTTCTGGATCTATATGTTCGATCGTGTCCCTATTAAGGGAAGTGATGACTCGATAGTTACGTGATGAGTATGATGTGACTGCGAGATGTGTTCATATGAATTGAATGAGACGAGAAGGGTATGCTTTGGGGCAACAAGAACTATCTAGTGTTTGATATCCATCGTGATTTGATGTATAGCACCGAGTTGTGGATGTGATGAAGGATCTTTTCATGTTGCCTAGTTGGGAAGTGAAGTAGATCTCACGTTGTGATATGAGTTCAGACTCAGGAAGATTAAATGACTGCGTAATGTTTATGACAGTGGAAGGGTATAAAGAGATGTTAGTTTGAGGTGAAGCAGGTGGGTTATCTCCTGCGGAGAGTTCTGAAGTTTGTGTGATCCTTATGTTGTTGTTGGAAGATCTCCTTTACCAGTAAAATATATGTGATGCAATTTAAATTTGGGGTCGCTTAAGAGAGTGAGCCTGACTGTTCGAGGGTGAACGCGAGATTTGTTGAAGATTTGAAGTACTAGATGGTCTGTGTTGCATGAGATTATGAAGGATTGAGTTTAATCTCACTATGGTATTATGGCAGTAATTGAGTATATGCATTATGAGTTATTGTGTGTTTTGATCTATGGCTTTGAGCCAAGTGGGGGAGTCTGTTATTGATTGGTTGGTTGCACGGTTATGTGCTATGTTGGTTCCAGTTTGAGGCGTACTGGTGTGTCACTTATGGCTTACGGAGGTTGAGACTGAGGATGGCTCGAGTAAAGGAGAAATTTTAATAAAGGTTATGTTATGCTTATGGGTGTATAAGAATCATGGGATGACTTGAGTTGTTATTGGTGAAGGATGTAATGTGCATGGAGCAGGAAATTACTTGGTTGCATCAAGGTGAGGTTACATTCTGCGATGTCGAAGTGCTATTGGAGCACAAGTCTTCCGGTCCGTTTGATTGGTCTAATTGCGGTTTGAGTAGAGTGGATGACTCTCGAGAATGGTTCTAATGGGTTCAAGATTTTACATGTACTAATTTGAGATTTGAAGTTGTATATTTGGCTAAAAACTGAGGTTTGCATTGAACGGCGTCAAGACTCGTAGTATTTCTATATCATTATGGGATTCTATATATCAGTATCAGGAAGGATGTAACGACCCAACCGGTCGTTTTGAGCCCTAGCGCGTCGTTCAATAGTCTGAGGCCATGAGCAGCTCCATTTCAGGTGTTATGACTTGTTCGCGTGGTCGGAATTGGATTTCGGGAAGTTCGAAGTTGATTTGGGAAGAGAATGCTCATTTCGGAAGCTTAAAGTTGAAAGAATTAACTAGGACGGGGTTTCTGAGTTAACGACCTTGAAATCGGGATCTGAAGGTTCCAGCAGGTTCGTATGTTGATTTTGGACTTGGGCATATGCCCAGTTTGGGTTTTGGATAACCCGGGAGGGTTTTGGCGCCTATTGTGGAAGTTAGCATTTTAGAAGAAATTTCATAAGTTTGGCTTGAAGTGCATTTCAGTGTTATCGATGTCCGCTTGGGATTCCGAGTTTAGGAGAAGCTTTGTATGGTGCTTCTGGAGTTGGGAGCACGATCGGAAGTGAATTCGGAGGTTCGTAGGTCATTTTGGAGCCATTTAGCTAAAGATAGAAATTTGAAGGTTTTTGAGAAGCTTGACCGGAAGTGGACGTTTTGGATATCGGGGTCGGAATCCGATTTCGGAAGTTGGAGTAGGTCCGTAATGTCTAATATGACTTGCGTGCAAATTTTGAAGTCAATCGGACGTGATTTGGGTTTAAACATCGAAAGTAGAAGTTTGAAATTCTAAAGTTCATAAAGCTTGGATTGAAGGTCGATTCGTGGTTTTAGCGTTGTTTGATATGATTTGAGATCTCGAGCAAGTCCATAATGTATTTTGGGACTGGTTGGTATGATTGGTTGGGGTCCCGGGGGCCTCGGGTGGATTTCGGGTGGTTAACGAATCGAATTTGAAAATTTTGAGAGGGCTGAAGGATTGCTGCTTCTGTCATAACCGCATCTGCGATTCTTGGACCGCAGATACGGTTCTTCGATCGCAGAAGCGGCCAAGAAGGCCAAGCCAGGAACCGCAGATGCGGCTCCCAAGCCGCAGAAGCGGCTCCGCAGATGCGGTTCCCAGACTGCAGATGCGGTCCCAGCCTTCCCTCCCCCATTTTGTAGATGCGGTCGCATTCTCACAGATGCGGGACCGCAGATGCGGTCCCCTGACCGCAGATGCGGAAATCGCTGGGCAGTGAGGTTCATTTAATACGGGTTCTAAGTCATTTTATCACATTTTCCACTCCTCCTTTGGGCGATTTGGGAGCTTTTGAGAGAAGGTCTTCACTTAGCATTGTGAGGTAAGTTTATTCCACCCATTCTTAGTTTAATACTTGCATATGAGGTAGATTAAACACTAGCAATTAGGTAAAATCACGGGGTTAGAGCAAAACCTAGGGTTTTGGTAAAACTTGAATTTAACCACGAAATTTGTTAAGGAATTAATTAGGAATCATATATTATTGATCCTTAGGTTGTAGAGAACAACTTTCTTCGAAAGATTTCGGAATCCGGGCACGTGGACCCGGGGTCGGATTTTAGGAAACTTGTGTTAATGGTTGGAAAATTTCTTAAATAGCTAGAATTCAATCTTGTGAGTCTATATTGACTAGTTCTCACTTCGTTTAACTAGTTTGGGATCGTTCCGAATTGAGGGCTTGGACTCGTGTTCGGTATTGGAAGTGCACTTTGGAGCGAGGTGAGTCTCCTTTCTAACCTTGTAAGAGGGAATTGTCCCCATAGGTGAGTTAATTGGTTATGTGCTCCTATTTATGGGGGCTACGTACGCACGAGGTGACGAGAGTCCGTGCGTAGCTACTATTATGCAATTGTCCGGGTAGTCTAGGACCAAAAGCATGTTGTACTTGGATTATTTGTAAACTTATTGACAGCTAGAATTGCTTAAATCACATCGAATCAGTAAATGAATTTCAAAGGGGATTAAACTTTATTTTTCTTAAATCATTAAGGGAAAATTTGCTTTTATTGAAATAAACATTTCCCGATAAACTCTTAATTGGCTATTTGACGGTGTATATATATATATATATATATATATATATGTTCCCTCGCATGTATGATTCGCGAGCGAAATATTTGTTTATTTAATGTTGACCGCGTCGCATGTATGATACGCGAGCGGGGTAATAGATGCATCTATGGTTCGTGCCGTTCGACCCTCGGCAGTGCACAGTTTATTTTCTGTTGGATCGGCCCGTACGCCTCGGCAGGATTTGCGCATGCTTGTATTACTTGCCTTGAGATTATTTGAGATTGATATTTGCTCTCCCCGACTTGAGATAATTGAAAACTAATGGATTATGAATCCGGAGACTTTTAATATAAAAAGGAAGCCTTTATCCATAAAGTATGCCACTGGAGGGGTCCTTCCCTGCAATGTATGTAGGAGGGTCAGCTTCTACTTACTTCCTTCTAGAAGCGAAGGTTGGCAAGGAAGGGAACTTTTACCTGTTCGTGATTTATTTGAAATTACTGTCGTTCTTAATAAATTCATGATTATTCGCATTAAT
Source organism: Nicotiana attenuata (assembly GCF_001879085.1). Classification (NCBI taxonomy): domain Eukaryota; kingdom Viridiplantae; phylum Streptophyta; class Magnoliopsida; order Solanales; family Solanaceae; genus Nicotiana; species Nicotiana attenuata. The sequence goes on from NC_031991.1 coordinate 62,693,066, forward strand.
AATATATTATTATTGGACCTCTAGAAGGTGTCAAAGTCGACCATCTCGTCTCTACTTCTTCGAGATTAGACGAGATACTCATTGAGTACACGTTGTTTTCGTACTCATACTACACTTCTGTGCATTTTTGTTGCAGAGGCATATGCACCTCTAGTGGCCGAGTGGGTGTAGCAGCATGGTTGACACGAAGACTAGGTGATCTGTATTTCCCCGAGGCGACCCGCAGCTAGCATAGTCTCTCTCAGGCTTTTATTTATTTTCTGTCCAATTGTATTCCGGACAGTTGTTGTACTTTATTAAGTTTTTCTTAGAAATTGCTCATACACTTGTGACACCGGGTTCTGGGATGGTTTTGAAGTATTTTGTATTAATTGCTTATCATATCATTTGAATTGAAGCGATTATCTTTTTATTTAACAAAATGGAGGAAAATCATAGATTTCAAGAGTATTAAAACGAAAAGTTAATTAAGTAATTTGGTTGACTTGCCTGACGGTGGTGTCACGACCCAAATCCACTGCGGGTCGCGATGGCGCCGGACACCTTTGTCAGGCAAGCCAACTAAATTATCAATTAAATCCTCTTTTAATACCTTGAAAATCTAAGGGTTTTCCTTCCATTTTTCATATATAAAACAATCTTTGTTTCGATTCAAATTAAGAAATAACTATTAATACACATCTTTCGAAAAACCATCCCAGAACCCGGTGTCACAAGTGCATGAGCAACTACTGATAAGGGAAATAAAATAAAATATCGGTTCGAAGTACGGTGGACAGGAAATAAATAAATAAAGTACTGGAAGGGAACTACACTAGCTGCGGGTCGCCTCGAACAATGCAGCTCACCTAGTCCCCAAATCATCCGTGCTGCTATCAAATGTAATTTATACCTGTGCAACAAAATGCACAGAAGTGTAGTATGAGTACGTAATCAACGTGTACTCAGTGAGTATCCCGCCTAACCTCCAAGGGGTAGAGATGAGATGGCCAACCTGGACACTCATTAGCGGTCCAATAATAGTAATACACTAACTGTGTGAGAAAAACATGACTTCATATAGCAAGTTCTAATTCACAAGCTGTAAAGCAAGTAAACACCTTTTAACAATTAACAAGGATTTTTCAAGAATTTACTTTTTATTATCTTATCAATCTATATCAGGCCACGAAGGGCAATTCCACATTTAAAATTCTCAAGCGACAAATAACATGCGCATATAACACCGAGGCGACGGCCCGATCCAACAGAAATGTAAACTGTGCACTGCCGAGGGTCGAACGGCACGAACCATAGATGCATCTATTTAATCTACCGAGGCGTTCGGCCCATTCCTTAAATAAACACATACCCTGCTCGCGAATCATGCATGCGACGCAGGTACACATAGGGATACATGCTCAATCAGTCAATTAAGAACTTATCGGGGAATATTTATCCAATTAAAACCAATTCTCCTTTAACAAATTTTTATGAAATGAAGTTTAATCCTTTTAGAAATTCAATTACTAATTTAATGTGATTTAAGCAATTCAAGCTATCGATGGATTCACAAATAATTTAAGTATAACATGCTTTTGGGTCCTAACTACCCGGACAATAGCATAATAATAGCTACGCACGGACTCTCGTCACCTCGTGCGTACGTAGACCCCACAATTAGGAGCACATAACCATTTGATTCACCTATGGGGACATTTCCCCCTCACAAGGTTAGAAAGGAGACTCACCTCGCTCCGAAGACTCATAATCCGCATTCTACATTCTTCCGAAGGCTTGAACCGATGCACATTGCACCAAAACTAGCCAATTAACGACAAACTAATGAGAACATACTCAAATACTCGTTAACAATTCAAATTATACAAATTCCCAACTCCGCTTAGTGAAATGACCAAAATGCCCTCGGGCCCACGTGCCCGGAATCCGAAATTTTTCGAAGATAGAGCTTACCCATGACTTTACTAGCTCAAATATACAATTTACTCCTAATTCCATGCTCAAATTCGTGGCTAAATTCCCATTTATAAATTTCTAGGTCTTCTTCTAAAAACACCAATTTCCCCACAATTTTCATGCCTAAATCCATGATATAATCTTGTATTTAATTTGGAAATGAGTAGGAGTAACATACCTTGACTTAGATGATGAAATCCCTCTTTGAAGCTCTCCAAAAATCGCCAAATGAAGTGAAGAAAATGGGTGAAATGGACAAAATCCGACTTTAAAACAACCCCTCTGCCACCAGCGATATTCGCATCTGCGGTGCATTTTCCGCTTCTGCGGATGTCGCTTTTGCGACTTTTGGCCGCTTCTGTGGCTTCCTTGGGCCTGGCCCCTCCCGCTTCTGCGATATCACTTCCGCAGATGCTGTCCCGCTTCTGCGGAACCTTGACCGCATCCGCGGTCCATGAATCTTCGAACAATTCCGCTTCTGCGGCTCCCTCTACCGCTTCTGCGGGGCCGCTTCTGCGGTCCCATTTCCGCAGAAGCGGAAATACCAGCAATCAGCAAACCTCAGCGTTCCCAAAAATCCATTTTCGATCCGTTAACCACCTGGAATCAACCCGAGGCCACCGGGACCCCAACCAATTACACCAACCAGTCCCAAAACACATTACGAACTTGCTCGAGGCCTCAAATCACATCAAACAACACGAAAATCACGGATTACACCCAAATTCAATCTTTATGAACTTTGAACTTTCCAACTTCTATTTCCGATGTTTAAACCTATCAAACCACGTCCGATTGACCTCAAATTTTTCACGCAAATCATATTTGACGTTATGGACCTACTGCAACTTCCGGAATCGGATTCCGACCCTGATATCAAAAAGTCAACCTCCGGTCAAACTTCTCGAAAACCTTCAAATTTCTATCCTTAGCCAAATGGCTCCAAAATGTCCTACGGACCTCCGAATTCACTTCCGATCACGCCCCCAACTCCAGAATCACCATGCGAAGCTATTCACAGTCTCGGAATACCAAACGGACATCGATAACACTGAATTGCACTTCAAGCCAAACTTAAGAAATTTCTTCTAAAATGCTAACTTCCACAATAGGCGCCAAAACACTCCCGGGTTATCCAAAACCCGAACCGGGCATACGCCCAAGTCTGAAATCATCATACGAACTTGCTGGAACCTTCGGATCCTGATTCCGAGGTCGTTTACTCAAAATTCCAATCCTAGTTTATTCTTTCAACTTTAAGCTTCTGAAATGAGAATTCTCTTTCTAAATTAACTTTGAACTTCCCGAAACTTAATTCCGACCACGAGTACAAGCCATAATACCCGAAATGAAGCTGTTCATGGCCTCCGACTGCTGAACGGAGCGCTACGACTCAAAACGACCGGTCGGATCGTTACATTCTCTCCCACTTAAACGAACGTTCGTCCTCGAACGTGTTGAGAACCACGCCGGAGTAGTCTAAAATCATTGTTTAACACCTCGTGTACCTTCCCGAGCTACCGTAACTCAGTTGAGGACATCAGCTCGATCAATTCTGAGGATATTCCCTCTTATAAAAGCAGATAGGCCTTAGGGCCCAATTCCAACATCCGGAATTCTATGCCTGGTCTGTTTCCAACTTACGAACACCGTATCAACCACCACACGCTGTACCCAAACATGACTGCCTAACTTTGCTGAATTCACACCTTTCATCATTTTACTCACCGGACCACGATAACATTTCTGCTCAACTTAATTAAAATTCCACGGATCTGGTGCTCTCATTGCACCCCATAACATACACAGGTCTTACCCCAACTCTTACAATACCGCCACGACGGAAGAGATGTGAAGAAGTTCATAATCAACTGCCGAGTTAACCAATCATTGAGTCTATACTTCTGACAGGAAACATTACCATATTCTGAATCGAATAGCAATCCTTGCTCCTTAATATACTTCACGTAATCAGATTGCATTGATCCTAAATCCAACAATCTTGTCTCACCCAATACGAATTGCTCAGGCAATGAGCCATCCCGACATTATCAAAAGTCTCATGTGATGCCACAATGTGGTAATAGGCTACCATTTTAGGATGCGATACAAAAAGGAAAATGAACTCTGAAAAGGATTTTCAACTACCCCGCTCGCGAATCATACATGCGACGCAGGCACACAGCTAACATAAGCTTCCTTCAGAGAAATAGGAAACAGAACTCATTAAACAGATATGGGGAACTGTACTGAACATTACGCTGTTGCGACGCGCAACCCGATCCAAACAACATAACCATGGCGGCATGCCACCCGATCCAAATAACATACCCATGGCGGCGTGCCAACCGATCCACACGTAGAACTCACATAAGGAGATAAACATCGAGCTAAATTGCTCATTACCACAAGATATCGAATTTGGTCACAAGCACGCTAAGTGCATAATACCATCCCTGAGGGGACATATAGCGCTATAAGCTACAAAACTCAAGCACAACTGAGGTGCGATATACAATCTGAATCTCAAGAGCCATTTTTGCTCATAATACGTCATTTCCACGCGGATCCTCAACACATAAAAAAAATTTCTCAAGCCGTCTCACAACTCACACGACACAACGTATTACTACATGAAATATCTGACAACGAAAAAAAACACCCTGACTACTCCATAAGGAGCGCATTACTGAAATGGACACAACTGGCCTGACATAGAGCCCATATTCACATTTAAATCCATCCACCGACCTCAAGTCGATCCTGATCATATCAAACTAAGCTAACAGCCTTTCAAAGGTCCATGCTAATTTCCCTCTTCTCATAACACACAAGAACAACCGCCATAACCGGAGTACTCATCCACAGTCCACAACCCAGTAACTGAGTGCCCTCCAGGCATATATTCTCAAATCAACGATATCATCACAACCTTCATACTTGGTTTAAGTCTTTAATCAATCCAGTGACTACCTACCACACTTATACAATCTAGCTCGCGACGTCCTTGTCAACACCGAGCTGTAACTTTGGTCTTCACTTCAAATTCCATACTACTCACTGCACTCATCATGCCAATATACGATAGAACATGCTTTTCATTATAATTCCGAAACCACTAATAGATTAACACTTCATCATATGAAAACTTTTCACTTAACTCACTTCAGGAGATCCATAGTATCACATAGGTGAATTCTCAAAACTGCAGAATATGCAAATCTCTAAGTAGTGGTCTAAGCCACCATAGCCCCTCCGGAATCTGTTTCCACATAACAAGCCATAACAGTAGAATGCCTCTGAATAACATTAATTACGGCGGCTGACAAGCCTGATACGTACCGTCACAATTACTTGCATAACTTGATCACGCTGAAGGAAACTGATCACTAACACCAATATGCCAATTTCAACTATGGCCAATCAATCTACCCTTTTCCAATTTATCCTGGATTGCCTTAGAGATAATACTAACTCCATCCAACACATAACATACTCCATTTGCACTCATCTCGAGTGGCCTTGAATCACGAGACCATGCTGTCTCGAATCCCATGAACCATTTCGTACCTCCCAATTGCCACATCGCAAGTCAAAACATCATAGAACATTCTGTGCCTCTTCTCATAGACTGCCACCAAGCTTGGTTCTTAACCGTACCTATAGGCTCAAAACCATTAGGCACCACACTTGACCTCTTTGAATCCACTAGGGCCGTTGCTAAGAGCCACCCGCTCTGACTTGGCCCCGAATATAATCAACTCCATGAGCCTTCCATCACATGAATACCTCTTTGGCAAAGAACCCGCCGAATCACTTCCCTTGGATCCCGCATCTATACAAAGCAAAATCCTGAATCTTACCTCAAGCCTGAACATGGGCCAATAGGGCCAACGATAGCCCACCTTTAATACTTCCTTTGCTTAAATTACCACTTATGGTCCTTTCCGTAGCTGAAATAGCCCATCGATATGCTAATAGCCAAACATTTCGCAAGTAGTTAACCATGCAACCCAATCATAAGTGGTGGGACTCTCCCACTTAGCATGAAGCCATTAGTTCACAAACCAGGAACTCACCCGTCCTCTTCATCTCTTATTGACATAACCTTGCGCAATCAACCGCCAAGGTTCTCGAAACCTTTCTGTAAAACCCCTTCTTATATTCTGACTCATCAATCATATTTGCACAACCGATCCCTTTGCTATATAACCGATAGAATTCTTCGCAGAAGCCTTGCCAACCACGCGACCGCTAACCTGCTCACTTGGGTAACCCACCTATAAAAGCTCTCCCTGGCATCTTCCCACGCCGCTGCACGGGGTACAATCACTTCAACATCAGTTACCCATCCCGAGTCTGAGCTCACTCTCCAGCTGCGCAGGTCCATTTACCCCTTGGACATCAATAAATGTGCGGCAACATCCTTCCAATTCAAAGCCATGCTGCATCCTTCTTCATTTAAGCGGCTCCTTCCCGTTAGATTAAATCTCCGGCCGCACAAGAACCCCTACTTAAAATTTGAATCCGTAGACCCCAATTACCAATCACTGATATTATCAAATCACTCCAAACTCTCCTTAAGGTACGTGATCCGTCCATTGCAAGCCCATATGCATCTCCGCCACTCTACTACTTTGGCGGAACTCATCCCCTTAATCGACTACTCAACCTTTGCTTCATATACCTGGCCTTTTAGCTATTTAAAACTCCGCCGGATGCTTCCCACATGTCCTTCTCATCCTTCGCTGCTCAGTTGTTGCCTTAATAAAATTTATCTTCAGAGAACTTGAATCCTCAATTGGCTACTAACTCCAACCCTTCCCGAAGGTCATCCTTCTCGAACCGTCAACAATAGAAATACTGATTCAATCCTGAACCACCGCATCCAGCGATATCTGATAGTTGAATCTCTGATACTATTTCACAATACCCTGCCTCAGAGGCGAATTGTAGAAAATCATAACACCGACAAACTTTATACGTCCAATTAGGACGACTGCACCCCAATATAGAAGGAAAATTCCACCACACTTGCAATTACCAAGCCTCATTATTTCCATCAGTCCACATCTGACCCTCCTTAGCTCGGTTACCTTTCCCCCTGCCGAGAATAACATACTGAATCTCTTGATTATGCACTGAGTAGACCTCCTTCAAGTCATTTCTTGCCTTGACACGTGGGCAACATCATACCATCATATCACTACTACAGAATAGTCATTCATAAGCATTGCGGCAACTTGTGCCTAGCCTCAAAGCCCTCGAAATTACCGCTACTGGCCTGAAACAATAAAATATTACTCCATCAGGCGACGACAATAATCTGATCAGCTATACCGGGAGAAACACCCCGTATCACATCTGCAGTACCATTACGGTTCTTCAATTTTCGATTTACATCAAGCGCTTCATGTCGCATAAGATTGAGTGGAAAGAAACAAAGGCATAAGCCTCTCATGAAATCGAATCGCACGATAAGGAATCAAGAAGGGAAGTACTCCTAACAGTCCTGCAGCCTCCCGAGGATAAGTACAGACGTCTCTGTACCGATCCGCGAGACTCTACTAGACTTGCTCATGACTCGTGAGACCCTAGGAACCTAGTGCTCTGATACCATGTTGTCACGACCCAAATCCACTACGGGTCGCGATGGCGCCGGACACCATTGTCAGGCAAGCCAACTAAATTATCAATTAAATCCTCTTTTAATACCTTGAAAATCTAAGGGTTTTCCTTCCATTTTCATATATAAAACAATCTCTGTTTCGATTCAAATTAAGAAATAACTATTAATACACATCTTTCGAAAAACCATCCCAGAACCCGGTGTCGCAAGTGCATGAGCAACTACTGATAAGGGAAATAAAATACAATATCGGTTCGAAGTATGGTGGACAGGAAATAAATAAATAAAGTACTGGAAGGGAACTACACTAGCTGCGGGTCGCCTCGAACAATGCAGCTCACCTAGTCCCCAAATCATCCGTGCTGCTATCAAATGTAATTTATACCTGTGCAACAAAAATGCACAGAGGTGTAGTATGAGTACGTAATCAACGTGTACTCAGTGAGTATCCCGCCTAACCTCGAAGGGGTAGAGACGAGATGGCCAACCTGGACACTCATTAGCGGTCCAATAATAGTAATACACTAACTTTGTGAGAAAAACATGACGTCATATAGCAAGTTCTAATTCACAAGCTGTAAAGCAAGTAAACACCTTTTAACAATTAACAAGGATTTTTCAAGAATTTACTTTTTATTATCTTATCAATCTATATCAGGCCACGAAGGGCAATTCCACGTTTAAAATTCTCAAGGAACAAATAACATGCGCAAATCACACCGAGGCGACGGCCCGATCCAACAGAAATGTAAACTGTGCACTGCGAGGGTCGAACGGCACGAACCATAGATGCATCTATTTAATCTACCGAGGCGTTCGGTCCGTTCCATAAATAAACACATACCCTGCTCGCGAATCATGCATGCGACGCAGGTACACATAGGGATACATGCTCAATCAGTCAATTAAGAACTTATCGGGGAATATTTATTCAATTAAAATCAATTCTCCTTTAACAAAAAATTTAAGAAATGAAGTTTAATCCCTTTAGAAATTCAATTACTAATTTAATGTGATTTAAGCAATTCAAGCTATCGATGGATTCACAAATAATTCAAGTATAACATGCTTTTGGGTCCTAACTACCAGGACAATAGCATAATAATAGCTACGCACGGACTCTCGTCACCTCGTGCGTACGTAGCCCCCACAATTAGGAGCACATAACCATTTAATTCACCTATGGGGACATTTCCCCCTCACAAGGTTAGAAAGGAGACTCACCTCGCTCCGAAGACTCATAATACGCATTCTACATTCTTCCGAAGGCTTGAACCGACGCACATTGCACCAAAACTAGCCAATTAACGACAAACTAATGAGAACATACTCAAATACTTATTAACAATTCAAATTATACAAATTCCCAACTCCGCTTAGTGAAATGATCAAAATGCCCTTGGCCCCACATGCCCGGAATCCGAAATTTTTCGAAGATAGAGCTTACCCATGACTTTACTAGCTCAAATATACAATTTACTCCTAATTCCATGCTCAAATTCGTGGCTAAATTCCCATCTATAAATTTTTAGGTCTTCTTCTAAAAACACCAATTTCCCCACAATTTTCATGCCTAAATCCATGATATAATCTTGTATTTAACTTGGAAATGAGTAGGAGTAACTTACCTTGACATAGATGACGAAATCCCTCTTTGAAGCTCTCCAAAAATCGCCAAATGAAGTGAAGAAAATGGGTGAAATGGACAAAATCCGAATTTAAAACAACCCCTCTGCCACCAGCGATTCTCGCACCTGCGGTGCATTTTCCGCTTCTGCGGATGTCGCTTCTGCGACTTTTGGCTGCTTCTGCGGCTTCCTTGGGCCTGGCCCCTTCCGCTTCTGCGATATCACTTCCGCAGATGCGGTCCCGCTTCTGCAGAACCTTGACCGCATCTGCGTTCCATGAACCTTCGAACAATTCCACTTCTGCGGCTCCCTCTACCGCTTCTGCGGTCCCATTTCCGCAGAAGCGGAAATACCAGCAATCAGCAAACCTCAGCTTTCCCAAAATTCCATTTTTGATCTGTTAACCACCCGGAATCAACCCAAGGCCCCCGGGACCCCAACCAATCACACCAACCAGTCCCAAAACACATTACGAACTTGCTAGAGGCCTCAAATCACATCAAACAACACGAAAATCACGGATTACACCCCAATTCAATCTTTATGAACTTTGAACTTTCCAACTTCTATTTCCGATGTTTAAACCTATCAAACCACGTCCGATTGACCTCAAATTTTGCGCGCAAATCATATTTGACGTTATGGACCTACTGCAACTTCCGGAATCGGATTCCGACCCCGATACTAAAAAGTCAACCTCCGGTCAAACTTCTCGAAAACCTTCAAATTTCTATCCTTAGCCAAATGGCTCCAAAATTTCCTACGGACCTCCGAATTCACTTCCGATCGCGCCCCCAACTCCAGAATCACCATACAGAGCTATCCACAGTCTTGGAATACCAAACGGACATCGATAACACTGAATTGCACTTCAAGCCAAACTTAAGAAATTTCTTCTAAAATGCTAACTTCCACAATAGGCGCCAAAACACTCCCGGGTTATCCAAAACCCGAACCGGGCATACGCCCAAGTCTGAAATCATCATACGAACTTGATGGAACCTTCGGATCCTGATTCCGAGGTCGTTTACTCAAAATTTCAATCCTAGTTCATTCTTTCAACTTTAAGCTTCTGAAATGAGAATTCTCTTTCTAAATTAACTTTGAACTTCCCGAAACTTAATTCCGACCACGAGTACAAGTCATAATACCCGAAATGAAGCTGTTCATGGCCTCTGACTGCTGAACGGAGCGCTAGGACTCAAAACAACCGGTCGGGTCGTTACAGGTGGTGTCTGGAGCCACCACGACCCTTAGTGGATTTTGGGTCGTGACAACATGGTATCAGAGCACTAGGTGTCACACCTCCTTTTTTTCTACTACACCCCGGGGAAAGGCATAATAAAGGAGTTTGTTCCAACTTGATGTGACAATCAAAATGGGATTTGTTATTAAGAGATTCAGAGTCGCCACTTGGGAGATTTATGGTGTCCCAAGTCACCAGTTCAAATCCCGAATCGAGGAAAAGGTTGACTCTGTATCACAGTCCGCGAACTAAAAATCCGGGTAAGGAATTCCGTTAACCCGGGAGAAGGTGTTAGGCATTCCCGAGTTCCGTGGTTCTAGCACGGTCGCTCAACTGTTATAAATGGCCTATTATCTGATTTTAAAACAATTTGAACCTATATGCAATTTTAACTTTTCAACCGCTTTTATTTCATATTTTAAAGAGAGTTGCAACGTCGTTAAAACAAGTCTCGAACCACGTCACATAAATGCACCCGTGATTTTTGACATATTTTAACTTCGTTGGGATTTGGATTTGGTCACATAAATGGGCACCCGAGTTTAGGAAAGTAATATTATTAAACACACGCCTAAAGCAACTAAAGTGTTATTAACTTTGCGGGAGGCCATGAAAATTCGCTAAATGGCACGCCCCAGATTCTAAATATTTTAATAAGAGCATTTGAAGAGGGCCACGCAATTTGTCATTTCATTTGGCGCGGCGCATCTCAATTTTATTTCAAAAGGTATTCAAACCAAAGTTTGGAAGGCCATAAACTATTTGGGTTATCTAGTGTGGCTCACTTCCACTAGGGCTCAATTGATTACTTAACAAGGCTAAGGGAATTCCTGTTTTTCTATGTTCAATTAAATGTTCAACTAAGTTCTACTAATCAATGGGTCAACAAGGAACAATAGTTAAATACTTCTAACATTTAATGGGCCTATAATCGCGTCAGGCCCCTTTAGAAAGGGCAGACCTGCTTATAATAATTCTATATGAGCAGTTGGCCCAACAGAGGCCCAAATAGATGACATGAGGCATTGGCAAGGCAGGGACTCAAAGTCGTATCCCTGCAACAACACAATCAGAACCCATGTAAATGATCAAATCACCCCAAATTGATTTCAAACAAATGAAGTGGTCCAGATTCAATTCAAAACGACCATGATGCCCATTTAGTTTCCAGCTTTAATTGTTTCAAACGGAATGAACAGATGAACATGTTTGAGAACTCAGTACTAGGTAACCATCATATAATTATGCCAGACTCTGTTTTTCAAACCTAATTTGATAAACTTGAGCAGAAATCATTGTAAGAAAAAGGGTTAATCCTCATCAGTACTTCGAGCCAAGATTATAAAAAAAACAAACAACTTGAGCCCCAAGTAGCTCATAGATCACAGAATCGTATGAACCAAGCAGACCCACTTTGAACTAAGCATTCTTTTAACTGGCACCCATTAAACATAAATATATCGTACAGAGCTTCAATTAAACCTTTACTACAGCAACGTTAAACAGTCTATTCATGCAAATAGAATTCAAACAACATTACAACACCCAATACACTGAAATTACACACTAAATCTAAACAACTAAACTACCCTAAGCTATTAGCATGAACCAGCAACACAACATAAACCAGAAATTAAACTACCACGAAACTGAAGCATTTAATCACACATAATGGTAGTAACTAACAGTAATTATATTAGAATTTTAAGGTTTCTATTCAAACTTCAACTTGCATTTCCAAATCTTCATACATGCTAGTCAATGTTCAATTCCATGACAAGTTTTGATGGTGTACCAGGAAATGAGAGTAGAGAGGGTAAGATTCAGCAGCAACAACAATATCTAACAACAAAAATTAACAACGAAAAACACAACTTCAATACCACAAACTGATTCCACAACCCAACTTCAAAGCCAACTTTTAAAAAAACACCAGCCTCTGATCAACTTAACTCAGATAACTCATATACCATTTCATGAATCAGCAATGGAGAAAATAAATGGAACAGTGACTCCCACAAATTCCAAACCACGACCCCTTCTAAAACACCCAAAATAACACCAAGTTTAATCCATTTCAACCTCAAGCTAATCAGAAAATTATTTCGGAAATTGAAGGCTTCAGAAATCAAAAGAAAACCACTGAAATTTCGATGGAATAGTAGAACTTTTTCTTGTATTTTTTCTGGATTTCTATCTCTTAGTTAGAGTGCTAGTTCCTCAAAATGAAGGGAAAGAAGTCTTTATATAGACACACGTAAGGCAGCCCTAGTCCAGCTAGCCAATTCCCTCTTTACCCCTTCTTTCTTGATTGTTTTACCCTTTTTACCCTTTTAAAATTATCTGAAAATTACTGCTCCCTAACAGACTCATGCTCATCTTATCCTCTAGAAGCTTCTCCCTAACATAAATAATTATTTCACAACCTAAAATCTCTGAATTACCCTTTGCCCAATAGATTATTACTACCCTTCCCCCTTCCTTTGAGACCCCCTAAAGTTCCTAGGCTGACAGCTGACTCCCCTATAGGTTTCTTGAAGTGTGACAAACAGGACTTCTCAAATGCAAAAGCTTTAAACAGATCAAAGATGAAATTCTTAAAAAAACTAAAATGCAGAACTTCTGATAATTGGAAATAAATAAAACATGAATCCAAACACACAAGCACTCACAGGATCATTAAACCAATATTTAAACAGAACTATAATCACAAAATTTATCGTAATTAAACTAAGCAATGATTTAAACAAATTTTAAACCTAAATTGACTGACAAAAACATTCAAGCTTATTAATCACAGCAATTAAAACAAAAACAAACAGACCAAGACTTATATAGCCATCAATAGGAGAACAGGACCAACCCTAATTCGAACCCAGAACGCGAATTGTGAATTTCAACCCAAGGGAGAGGGGGTGAGGAAGGAGATGAATCAACTGAAAGAGAAATCAAAAGGAGTGAAGAAACCCTTACCTATTTGAACAGAATCGAACCCCGGACTCGACCATTGATTTCGTCCCCAATAATGTCACTCATTTGTTCTTGGCAAGAACAAATAAACAGCGTTATTGAGGGAAGAAACCAACCCAAACTCGAGAAAGACCCTTATGCACCAATTTAGGGTTTGGAATTCTGGAACCCTAGATTTAAAATTCGAGCAGTTTTGGGGGTATTTGAGAGAAATTTAGTGTGGATATAGGGTAAGGGGGCGAGGAGGTTATAGGGTGTGATTTTAAGGCGATTTGGTGGTGGCGCCGCCACCAGAGAAATTGTGGCGGTGCTAGGGTTCCTGGTTTCAAATCAATATTCGAAGGATTCGGAGGAGTTTTGAGGGAAACTGGTTGTGGATTTGAGATGAGGAGGCAAAGGAGAAGTTGTGGTGTTACTTTCATGGTCATCGGAGACTTGCTGCCACCGTGGGGAGATTTCCGGCAGCGGCTGACAGCGGCGTTACAGGGGAGGGTGAGAGACGGGTGGTGGGGGTTCTGAGAGAGGGGGGTGGGTGACGTTCAGACAATTATATACCGACCTTCCCCACTTCTGAGCCGTTAGATCAAAAGATCCTCGACGGCTCAGATTAATTCCAATCCAAACAGGGTCGTTTAACTGGGGGACGGGGATGGATCGGGTTTCTGGAACGGGTATGGGCTGGGTAAAGGGTATTGGGGAAATGAATTGGGCTTGGGTAGAAGCAATGAGGACTGGCCCAAGACATTTCTTCAGCTATTTTCTTCTTTTTTTTATTTTTTATTATATTCAGATTTTACTAAATTGAAATAAAATAAAAACAAACCTAAATTAATCACTAATCAAATTATCCTATCAAGTTAAATTAATTACTACATCTAACACTTATTACACCTATTAAAGCCAAATTAAAGAGGAATGCCAAAATTCCAAACTAAAATTAAAGTGTGAAAGTAAACTATTTTTGTGTGATTTTCTGTTTTTATAAAGCAACTAAATTGAATAATTCTTAAAATGAAAAATTAACTCCTAAATGCACATGCAACACATTTTTGTATTTTTCCATTAATTAAAATAAAATAAACATGCGAACACAAATGCAAACAATCAACAGAAAATGCCACAAAAATCCAAAAGAAATTACAAATAAATAAAAGAAATTATTTTGTTTTGAAACTATGGGAGTAATTCATATAGGACAAAAATCACGTGCTCACACTAGGTTCCTAGGGTCTCACGAGTCATGAGCAAGTCTAGTAGAGTCTCGCGGATCGGTACGGAGACGTCTGTGCTTATCCTCGGGAGGCTGCAGGACTGTTAGGAGTACTCCCCTTCTTGATTCCCTATCGTGCGATTTGATCCTTGGAGGCGTATGCCCTTAATTCCTTCCTACTCAATCTTACGCGACACGAACCGCTTGTTATAAATCGAGAATTGAAGAACCGTAATGGTACTACAGATGTGGTACGGGATATTTCTCCCGGTATAGCTGATCGGATTATTATCATCGCTTTGTAGAAGGATATTTTATCGTTTCAGCCTAGTAGCGGTACTTTTGAGGGCTCTGAGGCTAGGCACAAGTTGTCATGATGCTTATGAACGATTGTTCCGCGGTAGTGATATGATGGTAGGATGTCTACCTACTTGTCGGGGCAGTGAATGACTTGAAGGGAAGTTTACTCAGTGCATAATCAAGAGATTCAGTATTTTATCCACGGCAGGGGAAAGGCAATCGGACTAAGAATGGTCAGACGTGGGCTGGTGGAGTAATGAGACTTGGTATTTGCAAGCGTGGTGGAGCTTTCTTCTATGATGGGGTGTCATTGTCCAAATTGAACGCACTAAGTTCATCATGTTATGATCTTTTACAATTCTCCTTTGGAGCAAGCTATTGTGAAATAGTATCGAAAATGCGGCTGTCAGATATCGCAGGGTGCGGGAGTTCAGGGTTGAATCAGTGTTTCTAATGTCGACGGTATGAGAAAGATGATCTTCCGAAAGGTGTAAAGATAGAAGCAATTGTGGGTTCAAGTGCCACGAAGATAGATTTTATTTAAGGCAGCAGCTGAGCAGCAAAGGGTGAGGAAAGACATGTGGGAAGTGTCAGGCGGTGGCTGAAATTTCTAGAATGCCGACTATAAGAGGCCAAGGGTCGAGTAGTCGATTAAGGGGATGAGTTCCGCCAAAGTGGGAGAGTGGCGGAGTTGCATATGGGCTTTGCAGTGGGATGACCATGCACCTTAAGGAGAGTTTGGAGTGATTTAAGAATATTAGTGATTGGTAATTGGCGTCTACGGATTTAATTTGAAGTATGGGCTATTATGCAACAGGAGATTTGATATAACGGGAAGGAGCTGCTTGAATGAAGAAGGATACAACATAACTTTGAATTGGAAGAATGTTGTCGCACATGTAATTGATGTCCACGAGGGGTGAATGGACTTGTGCAGCTGGAGAGTGAGCTCGGACTCAGGATGGGTTAATGATGTCGTAGTGATTGTACCCCATGCAGCAGCATTGGAAGATGTCGGGGAGTGATTTCTATAGGTGGGTTATTCCTATGAGCAGGTTGGTGAGGCTTCTACGAAGAATTCTATTGGTTATACAGCGAAAGGATCGGTCGTGCGAATGTTGTTGATGATTCAGAGTATAAAAAGGGGGTTTCTACAGTAAGATATCGAGAATTTTGGCGGTTGATTGCGCAAGGTTTTGTCAATAAGAGATTAAGAATCCTGGTGAACTCCAAAGTTGTATAATAGTGGCTTCGAGCTAAGTGGGAGAGTCCCACCGTCTATGATTGGGTTGCATGGTTAACTACTTGCAAGGTTTCTGGTTATTAGCATATTGATGGGCTATTTCAGCTACGGGAAAAGACCATAAGTGGTAAATTGAGCAAGGAATTGTTAAAGGTGTGCGATGGTTGGCCTTATTGGCTCATGTTCAGATTTGGAAAGGATTCAGGATTCATGTTTTGTATAGATGCGGGTTCCAAGGGAAGTAATTCGGCCGGGTGCTTCGCCGAGAGGGTATTCATGTGATAGAAGATTCATGGAGTTTATTATATTCGGGGCCAAGTCAGAGCGGGTGGCTCTCAACAACGGTTCTAGTGGATTCAAAGGGGTAAAGTGTGGTGATTTCGAGCCAATAGGTACGGTTAAGAACCAAGCTTGGTAGCAACCTATGAGAAGAGGCACAGAATGTTCTATGATATTTGACTTGCGATGTAGCAATTGGGAGGTACGAAATAGTTCGTGGGATTTGAGACAGCATGGTCTCGTGATTCAAGGTCACTCGGGATAAGTGCGGATGGAGGGTGTTATGTGTTGAATGGAGTTATTATTATTTCTAAGGCAATCAAGGATAAATTGGAAGAAGATAGAATGGTTAGCCTTGGTTGAATTGGCATATTGGTGGCAGTATCGCTTCCTTCAGCGAATTATGCAAGTGATTTGTGGCGGTACGTGTGAGGCTTGTCGACCGCCGTAATCGATGTTATTCAGAGGTATTCCACTATTATGGCATGTTACGTGTAGGAGGATCCCGGAAGGACTATGGTGGCTTAGACCACTACTTAGAGATTTGCATATTCTACGGTTATGAGAATTCACCTGTGTGTTGCTATGGTTCTCCTAAAGTGAGTTAAGTAGAAAGTTCTATATGATGAAGTGTTAACCTAATAGTGGTTTCGAAGCTATGATGAAAAACGAGTTCTATCGTATATTGGAATGTTGGGTGCAGTGAGTGGTATGGAATTTGAAGTGGAGATCAAGGTAGCAGTTCGGTGTTGAAAAGGATGTCACGAGCTCGGATGAGCAGGAAAGAGGTTTCGATGTTTAAGGTAAGTGGCATTGTCTTCATCGTCACCTGAGATCGATGTTTAAGGTAAGTTGGCATCCTGGTTAATGATTATCGCTTTTCAGTGTTAGTGCGACCAGTGGTTTGGAGGTACGACCTAGTTATTTGTTATGGTAGGTTATGGGAGTGTGTCCCACAGGAAGATTGTATAAGTGTGGCAGGTAGTCACTTGATCGATTAAAGACTTAAACCAAGTATGAAGGTTGTGATAATATCGTTGATTTGAGAATATATGCTTGGAGGGCACTCAGTCTATTAAGTTGTGGACTGTGGAGGATTTCTCCGGTTATGATGGTTGTTCTTATACGTTATGAAAGAAAGGAGAGTTATTATGGACCTTGGAAAGGTTATTAGCCTAGTCAATGCGACCAGAATCAGCTTGAGGTCGGTTGATGGATTCAAATGTGAATATGGGCTCTATATCAGGCCAAACGTGTTCAATTTAGTAATGCGCTCCTTATGGAGGAGTGGTCAGGGTGTTATTTCGTCGTCAGCAGTTTCATGTAGTGATGTATTGTGTTGTATGAGTTGTGAGACGGCTTGGTGAATTTCCTATGTGTTAAGATTCCGCCTAGAGATGATGTTATATGAGCAAAATGGCTCTTGAGATTCAGATTGTATATCGCACCTCAGTTGTGCTTGAGTTTTGTAGCTTATAGCGTTGTATGTCCCCTCAGGGATGGTATTATGCACTCAGCGTGCTTGTGACCGAAATTCTATATTTTATTGTAATGAGCAATTTAGCTCTATGTGCATCTCCTTAGGTGAGTGTTATGTGTGGATCGGGTCGCACGCCGCCATGGGTATGTTATTTGGATCGGGTTGCGCGCCGTAATAGTGTGATGTTGAGTATAGTTTCTATATGCTATTTTTGTATGCCTTGCTTCCTATTTTCTAAGGAAAGTCCGTATTAGTGTGTGAGTTAGGTAGTTCCTTCCAAAGTTCGTTTTCCTTTTGTATCGCGTTCGAATGGGTAGCCTATTGGCACATTGTGGCATCATATGAGACTTTTGATTATGTACGGGGTGGCTTATTGCCTGAGCGGTTCGTACTGGGTGAGACGAGATCATTGGATTTAGGATCAGTGCAATCTGACTATATGGAGTATATTAAGGAGCTAAGACCATTATTTGGTTCAGAATGAGGTGATGGTTCTTCTCAGGAGTATAGACCTAATGATTTGTTGATTCGGCAGACGGTTATGCATTTCTACACATCTCTTCCGTCATGACGATATTGTAAGAATTAGAGCGAGACCTATGAATGTCATGCGGTGAAATGGGAGCATCAGATTCGTGGAATTTCGATTAAATTGATTTGAGAATGTTATTGTGGTCCTATGAGTAAAGTGGTGCAAGTTGTGAATTCAGCTAAGGTATGCAGTCGTGTTTTGGGGCTGCGTGTAGTTATTGATACGGTGAGCGTATGTTGGAAACAGGTCGGGCATAGAATTCCGGATGTTGGAATTAGGCTCTAAGGCTTATCTGCTGAATAAAAGGAAATATCTTTAGAATTGATCGAGCTAATGTGCTCAACTGAGTTGTGGTAGCACGGGAAGGTGCATGAGGTGTTAAACAGTGATTTCAGACTACTTCAGTGCAGTTCTCAGCACGTTCGAGGACAAACGTATGTTTATGTGGGAGAGAATGTAACAACCCGACCGGTCGTTTTGAGCCCTAGCGCGTCGTTCAGCAGTCTGAGGCCATGAGCAGCTCCATTTCATGTGCTATGACTTGTACGCGTGGTCGGAATTGGATTTCGGGAAGTTCGGAGTTGATTTGGGAAGAGAATGCTCATTCAGAAGCTTAAAGTTGAAAGAATTAACTAGGACGGGGTTTCTGAGTAAACGACCTCAGAATCGAGATCTGAAGGCTCCAGCAGGTTCGTATGTTGATTTTGGACTTGGGCGTATGCCCAGTTCGGGTTTTGGATAGCCCGGGAGCGTTTTGTCGCCTATTGTGGAAGTTAGCATTTTAGAAGAGATTTCATAAGTTTGGCTTGAAGTGCATTTCAGTCTTATCAATGTCCGTTTGGGATTCCGAGTCTGGGAGAAGCTCCGTATGGTGATTCTGGAGTTGGGAGCATGATCAGAAGTGAATTCGAAGGTCCGTAGGTTATTTTGGAACCATTTAGCTAAAGATAGAAATTTGAAGGTTTTTGAGAAGCTTGACTGGAAGTGGACTTTTTGGATATCGGGGTCGGAATCTGATTCCGGAAGTTGGAGTAGGTCTGTAATGTCGAATATGAGTGGCATGCAAATTTTGAAGTCAATCGGACGTGATTTGATAGGTTTAAACATCGAAAGTAGAAGTTTGAAATTCTAAAGTTCATAAAGCTTGGATTGGAGGTCGATTCGTGGTTTTAGCGTTGTTTGATATGATTTGAGATCTCGAGCAAGTCCATAATGTATTTTGGGACTGGTTGGTATGATTGGTTGGGGTCCCGGGGGCCTCGGGTGGATTCCGGGTGGTTAACGGATCGAATTTGGAAATTTTGAGAAGGCTGAAGGATTGCTGCTTCTGTAATAACCGCATCTGCATTCTTGGACTGCAGATGTGGGACCGCAGATGCGGTTCTTCGATCGCAAAAGCGGCCAAGAAGGCCAAGCCAGGAACCGCAGATGCGGCTCCCAAGCCGCAGAAGCGGTTCCGCAGATGCGGCTCCCAGACTGTAGATGCGGTCCCAGCCTTCCCTCCCCCATTTCGCAGACGCGGTCGCATTCTCACAGATGCAGGACCACAGTTTCGGTCCCCTGACCGCAGATGCGGAAATCGCTGGGCAGTGAGGTTCATTTAATACGGGTTCTAAGTCATTTTATCACATTTTCCACTCCTCCTTTGGGCGATTTGGGAGCTTTTGAGAGAAGGTCTTCAGTTAGCATTGTGAGGTAAGTTTATTCTACCCATCCTTAGTTTAATACTTGCATATGAGGTAGATTAAACACTAGCAATTAGGTAAAATCATGGGGTAAGAGCAAAACCTAGGGTTTTGGTAAAACTTGAATTTAACCACGAAATTTGTTAAGGAATTAATTAGGAATCATATATTATTGATCCTTAGGTTGTAGAGAACAACTTTCTTCGAAAGATTTTGGAATCCGGGCACGTGGGCCCGGGGTCGGATTTTAGGAAACATGTGTTAATGGTTGGAAAATTTCTTAAATAGCTAGAATTCAATCTTGTGAGTCTATATTGACTAGTTCTCACTTCGTTTAACTAGTTTGGGATCGTTCGGCTCCGAATTGAGGGCTTGGACTCGTGTTCGGTATTGGAAGTGCACTTTGGAGCGAGGTGAGTCTCCTTTCTAACCTTGTAAGAGGGAATTGTCCCCATAGGTTAGTTAATTGGTTATGTGCTCCTATTTGTGGGGGCTACGTACGCACGAGGTGACGAGAGTCCGTACGTAGCTATTATTATGCAATTGTCCGGGTAGTCTAGGACCAAAAGCATGTTGTACTTGGATTATTTGTAAACTTATTGACAGCTAGAATTGCTTAAATCACATCGAATCAGTAAATGAANGCCAACATTAGGGCTCCAAACTTTATTTTTCTTAAATCATTAAGGGAAAATTTGCTTTTATTGAAATAAACATTTCCCGGTAAACTCTTAATTTGCTATTTGACGGTGTGTATACATACATATATATATATATATATATATATATATATATATATATATATATATATATATATATATATGTGTGTGTGTGTGTGTGTGTGTGTGTGTGTGTGTGTGTGCGCCCTCGCATGTATGATTCGCGAGCGGGATATTTATTTATTTAATGTTGATGCGTCGCATGTATGATAAGCGAGCGGGGTAATAGATGCATCTATGGTTCGTGTCGTTCGACCCTCGGCAGTGCACAGTTTATTTTCTGTTGGATCGGCCCGTACGCCTCGGCAGGATTTGCGCATGCTTGTATTACTTGCCTTGAGATTATTTGAGATTGATATTTGCTCTCCCCGACTTGAGATAATTGAAAACTAATGGATTATGAATCCGGAGACTTTTAATATAAAAAGGAACTTTTACCTGTTCGTGATTTATTTGAAATTACTATCATTCTTAATAAATCCATGATTATTCGCATTAATAATATATTATTATTGGACCTCTAGAAGGTGTCAAAGTCGACCATCTCGTCTCTACTTCTTCGAGAGTAGACGGGATACTCATTGAGTACACGTTGTTTTCGTACTCATACTACACTTCTGTGCATTTTTGTTGCACAGGCATATGCACCTCTAGTGGCCAAGTGGGCGTAGCAGCATGGTTGACATGGAGACTAGGTGAGCTGTATTACCTCGAGGCAACCCGCAGCTAGCATAGTCTCTCTCAGGCTTTTATTTATTTTCTGTCCAATTATATTCCGGACAGCTGTTGTACTTTATTCGGTTTTTCATAGAAATTGCTCATGCACTTGTGACACCGGGTTCTGGGATGGTTTTGAAGTATTTTGTATTAATTGCTTATCATTTAATTTGAATTGAAGAGATTATCTTTTTATTTACAAAAATGGAGGAAAATCATAGATTTCAAGAATATTAAAACGAAATGTTAATTAAGTAATTTGGTTGGCTTGCCTGACGGTGGTGTCTGGCGCCATCACGACCCTTAGTGGATTTTGAGTCGTGACAAAGGTAAAGGTAATGGCTTTGGATTTGCAGGAAGTCCCTTCAGGGTAGGTATTTTGAATGTGGTGCTTTTGGGAATAGTTAAGAGAGTATTCAGCGGCTTATGAGCCTTAGAAGGTGTGGTTTTATGCTTGGGTCTCGTGTGGTGAGTCTGGGTTGGGGAATTGTGGTGTAATAGCAAGAAGGAGTATCAAGTGGAAGGTAAATCAGAAGGAAACTTGGATAGATGGGATAGCTTGGTAGTAGGCTGGATCGGCATGGTAAGGATATGACTAGTTCTTTGGGTGCTTACGAGGTAATGAGTTTCTACAGGTGTTTCGTGGCAATGCTCTTGGGTTGTGTTTTAGTGACCTGCTTAGCTTGATTGAGTTAGAAGGATTCAGCCCTGACGGTTTAGTTTTGTGCAAATGGAATTCGGAGAATTCTTGATGGTTTCTACCACGGTTAGAGATGTATATTTGCTACGAGTGTGAGGAGCATGGGACGTGTAGTGATTTTCTTCTAAATGGGATCAAATGGAAAGTTCTCAGCTAGTTGAGTACGTAGTTGCTTGCGGCTCGGAATTGATATGAAGTTCTCATGGTTATCCTAGGATGGTATGGTATAGTTGGTATGTTTTGTAGGACTGGGATTTGTATGTGTAAGGTCACGGTTCAGTTCTGAAAGGAAGGTCACAAATTCTTGGGCAACCTGGACAGCTTCAGATGACTAGATAAATGGGATCACTAATTGGTGTGGCTGATGAGGGTATACATTTTAGAAAGGGTGAGGTGTTTGAGTTGAGGATACTTCATTAGTATTGCGGCACTCTCTTGTTGGATCGACTGTTGATATTCGAGTTGCTTGGTGGCACAGAAGAATTACAGGAGTACTACTCTCGTGGGATGATTGTGTATTAGAGGTGTATTGTATATTCGGACGGTGGAGTTGGGATCGTATATGCTGATTCGCGTGTTGTGTTGATTTGGAGTCTAGGAGTTCTCATAAACAGGTTAGGTCGTGGTTGTGGACCGCGTATATCGGTCTTGTGTGGTAGCTATTGGAGGTTTGGAGACCCAAGTGGATCCTTGTTACTTGGTATGTTGGATTTTGGATGTGATATTGGGTATAGACTGGTTGTCTCAGTGTCGTGTTGTTCTGGACTGTTGCGCTAAGACGACGGCATTGGCTACGCCGGGGATGCCACAGATTGAGTGGCAAGGTTCGACGGATTATGTTTCCAGTAGGGTGATTCATTTTTGAAGACCCAGCGGATGGATGGGAAGGGTTGCCTTTTCTTATTGGGCCTTTGTGATGGATGTCAGTGCAGAGACTCCTACCATTGATTCAGACCGGTGGTGAGGGATTTTCCGGATGTGTTTCCTGCTTCCGGGCACGCCGTCGGACTGGGTTGTTGATTTCGGTATTGATTTGGTGTCGGGCATCGTATTGTATGGCACCGACGGAGTTAAAGGAGTTGAAGGAGCAGCTACAGGGACTCCTTGATAAGGGGTTCATTGATAGGCCAATATGGATGTGTGTTATACATCGAGTCGGCTTGGTTGACTCCGAGTTGTATTATTGAGGAATGTGTTGATTCGATTGTTATTGAGCTTATTAGTGATTTGGGGAGATCTATGAGTTACCTTTCCGTGTTGTGAGGCGTTAGGGTTTGTTGGTTATAGGCACATGTGGTGCGATTTTATTTGGGGTCTCTCAGTGGAATTCGAGCGGGAAGAGTATTGGGTATTGCTCGGCGGACGGCGTATCGGTTGTGTTCTTTCGGGTTTGTGTAATGTTATGTCAATTGCTTCGCCGTGGTTATGATGATTTGCTTTGGTTCTAGACATCAAACTGCGCGCGGTTGTCGATTTTGAGCGTAGTGACTTGAGGTGTTTCACGTGGACCAATGTTTGGATAGGGTCGCGCATTGTAGCGAAGATGACCCTTCGGGTTAGATTCGTGTGTTCTGTTTCTACGATGTGTGACGGGTTCTCAGCATTGTGTGTGGTGGTACTGGTGAGCTTGCGGTACAGCTCTCTCATTTGAGTCATTTTTCTTGATTTGAGTACGTTCGGATTGTTGCTTATTGGTGCGCGGATTGCACGAGTTGTGGCTTTATTTTGTATTGATGTGTCATGTCACCAGAGTAGTTGTGTTGGATTAGATGAGATCGTTGGGATCTAGAATGAATACAAACAGATTCGGTTGCAGCGTGTTGGAAGGATAATATCGTTGTTCGGCTCAGAAATTTGCTATGGTCCTTGCCAAAGGAGAAGTGGCTTCACGAATGGTTGATTTGAGGAATGGTTATGACTTTCTACATGTTTCATTAATCATTGGTAGTACACGGAAGTGTTGGAATGAGGCTTTATTTGATAAGAGACTTATTATCGATATTCGGTTGTTTTGAGCAACTGCTGTGATTAGATGTTATCGCTACGAGTGTTTGAGCTATGTGGTATATCATGTAATGGCATCTGAGGTTGCAGATATGGTTTGTTGCAGCTTATTCGCGCTTATTCAGAGTATAGATGTGAGATTCTGATCTTGTGGATGATTTCAGAAGTGGAAATGTGGTTCTAAGGTTTATGGGCTAGGTTGGATTGTGGAATTACAGCTACATTGTGTTGTCGGACCTATATGAGATAGGGTGACATGGGATTACCCCCGGGTATGTGCATGATAAGGTTACACAGCGATTTGACGGTTTTCAGAATAACTCTGGGCACGTTCGAGGACGAACGTATGTTTAAGTGGGGGAGGATGTAACGACCCGACCGGTCGTCTTGAGCTTTTGCACTTCACTCTCCAGTTCTCGGGCATGAGTAGCCCTGTGCGATGTATTATGACTTATGCAAATTGTCGGTTTCGGTTTTCAGGCTAATCAGAATGGTTTTGGAAGAACAATTCTCAGTTTGAAGCTTTAAATTTGAAAGGTTTGACCAAGTTTTGACTTGTTAGTAAATGATCTCGGATTGAAATTTTTATGATTTGGTTAGATTCGTTAGGTGATTTGGGACTTAGGAGTGTGATCGGAATGTGTTTTGGAGGTCCGGAGTAGCTTTAGGCTTGAATTGGCGAAAATGGATTTTTGGCATTTTCCGGTTGATAGGTGAGATTTTGATATAGGGGGAACGGAATTCTGGGAGTTGCAGTAGGTCCATTGTGTCATTTGGGTGTGCAAAATTTCAGGTCATTCAGACATGGTTTGATAGACTTTTTGATCAAAAGCGGAATTCGGAAGATTTTTGGAACCTTAGGCTTTAATCCGATGTGATTTGGTTGATTCGATGTTGTTTTAGGTGTTTTGAAGATTGGTATAAGTTTGAATAGTGGTATATGACTTGTTTGTGCTTTTGGTTGAGGTCCCGGTGGCCTCGGGGTAATTTCGGATGGTTGACGGAAGGATTTGGAGTTGAGTTTGGCAACTGAAGTTTTATGGTTGCTGTCATAACCGCATCTGTGGTTGGGAGGCCGCAGGTATGACTGACCGTTTAATCTTGGTGGTCTGTACATTGATTTTCCTTTCCTCGAAGTTTGGTGGGGCAACCATGTAGATCCTTTCTAGGTGTTAACCTTTTAGAAAGAACCTGCTCTGATGCCAATTGTTAGAAACTAAGCGTCCACCAAACTATATAGAGAACCAGGTTTTAATTAGTTTCCACAGAGTATGCAACAAACTGTAAAACCAAGCAGTATAGGGAATCAGGTTCTCTATCTGTTCCCACAGTAAATCGGCAGTAAATAAAGAACACAGAGGAATTTTACGTGGAAAACTCCCAGCTCAAGGCGATTAAAAACCACGACCTACCCTTGTAGGATTTCAACTTCACTACTGAGCGATCTTTAGATTACAACCTATTGTAACCTAGGAATTAACCTCTTAATCCCTCACTAGCTTGTAACTACACTATTACAAGCCACTTTGTAATAACTCTATTACAAACGCTTAATCACTCCCTAACTTGTAACAACACTATTACAAGCCACTTTGTAATAATTCTATTACAAAGACTTCACAACTCGACTAACTTTAGCCAAGACACAAACACAATGGTTTATGATTTACAAAGGGTTTCCTACACAATGCATCTAACTAAGCTAAGTAGGAGTTACAAATGAAGAACAAATAACAAAGACTCAACAAACCTAAGGACTTAAGATATCTTCAATCTTTGGATCTGGTCCTTGAGGGTTGCAGCAGCTTTGTTCTTGAGAGAGGTTGTGACTAGCACTTGAGAGAATATTTTCTTTTGATTTTACAAGTGTTGGTGAGATCAAATCCCTTGCCTCATGTTGATAATATGTGTGTGTGATGTCATCAAGGATGATGCAATAAAGTGCCCTTTAGTTTGGCCTTGGCAAGCTACAGCTGTGCTGCTGTACTGCTGCCAGACGGTACAGTGCAGCAGCCTGCCAGACGGTACAGTGCAGCAACTTTTACAGCTGTAGAGTTGATTGTACAACGACGGGGGAAACTGATCCCTATCTGGTCCCTCTGTTGTTTCCTTATCTGATTTCATTGAGAATTGAACCAGACATCTGACTAGTTATTCTGAATGCGAGGGAACTTAATTGTATCTGATTCCTTATCTTGTTCTCTCATGAAGTAAGTTGTTTTACCTTCCTTGATTGTATTTATACATGTGTGACATCACTTACAATGATGTAAGCAAGGTAGGTAAAAAGCCTTCCATAGAAAGTTGACTGCTGCACTATTCGTGTACAGTAGCGCGTGCAGGCAGCAACTTTCCAGCTGGAGAGTTGACTTCATACAGTTTCCTCGGGAAGTAGTAGGGACCTATTCCTTCAGTTGTTCCTTCCGCTCTGAAGAGTTAAGTTATATCCCATGCTGGATCCCAACCTGGAACTTTGTGATCTCAAGGTCTTGTAAATTTACAACAGGTTCCTTATCTGGTTTTGGATAAGTTTGTTAGATCATCAAAACATAAAGAAAAGTACTTATGCCCAAAGTACTTGTAACCTATCATGCCATTAGTAGCTGCATCCAATACAAGAGGCGTTCCAACCGAGCTTAACAATTGTTTAATATAATGCCAAGTATGCATATGGAAGGGCAAACCTGGAAGTAGAACCCATTCCAGAGCAAATAGAAGATCCTCCTCTGGTTTGAAATCAGGTGACCATTTTTGTAACCACATTTGCCTTCCATCAATTTCGATTACTCTTTTGAACCACACTATTTGCCAATCCTCTTCATTAAATAAGTCAATAAAGACATTGTAGTTGTCATAAACTCCAATTCTTACAGAGCCTTTAAGCTTGATTAGCTCCTTCAATCTTGACCTAATACGATCGATTTTGGGGACGTGGATTCAAAAATCGACCTACAATAGTATACTTACATTCTTCTGCCATTATTCCATAATAATTTTTAGCTTTGAAAATCACAGCTGGCATTCCATTATGAGTGGTATGTTTTGCAATTACCTTCTCCCTTTCATGGCGGATAGTATTTGAGGCTGATGAAGATGGAGCTGTCACAATGGTAGCATAAGATATTTTCTTTCAGTTCCTTCTGTAGGTTGTATATTCCAATCTTGAGAAGAGGTTTGCCCCTTCTTACGCGTCGGAACTTGGCCTCCCGGTGGCTCCATCAAATAGAGCGTGAGGAGACGCGCTGGAAATTATAGACGTTGAGGTATCCGTTGGAGAGAGTGTGTGATAGGAGAGAGAAAGGTTCTTTTTCTATTAGTGAACTTCGAATTCAGATGCTCTATCTATCTACCTCGCCAACAAACTTGGGCATTCAGTCCTATATATGTATATTCAAAAGAAGATTTTAATTCTAGGA
Organism: Nicotiana attenuata; assembly: GCF_001879085.1. Taxonomy (NCBI): domain Eukaryota; kingdom Viridiplantae; phylum Streptophyta; class Magnoliopsida; order Solanales; family Solanaceae; genus Nicotiana; species Nicotiana attenuata. The sequence continues at coordinate 62,720,780 of NC_031991.1, forward strand.
CAATAATACATTAATTTTTGAAGATCTGAAATAGAGAGGAAGTCCAGTCGAGTAATAACAACAACAACATAACTACTATAATTTCATAAGTACTGTGGGACGGGTGGTGCATACATTATCTTACTCCTATCTTATATAGGTAGAGAGACGGTAGAGTTGAAAAAGGTAAAAGCAATAACAATAGGAGATTACAATGTTGATTATGTAAAGGTGAAAAAAATGATAGAATGGTACGTATGACTCTCCTGATTTCTTTGTTGTCCCACATGGGACTTTTTTTTTTTTTTTACCATTCCTGATTTTTCATAAATGGGAAGCTAAGAATCCAAGAGAGTACTGTACACCAATTAATATCACTAAAATATTTTATATATCAAACAAATATTTTCTTAAACTATATCTTCAACCTATCGTCTAACTACCTAATATCGTAGTTGGTCCTAGCTACAGCTATTAAGAAAATTATTATCATAGCAGATGTAGATGTACATGTGGCTTATGTAACTTGCAGTTATTAGCTAGCTAGTTAGTTGGTTATTAGCTGTCATTAGTTGAGTAGTTAGTTGTATATATGTGCGTGTACTGTAGCTGAAGCAATGGAACAATATCATTTCCCAAATTGCTTTCTCTTCTCTTCTCTTCTCTAGCTCTCTCTCTCTCTCTCTGAGCATTTCCATGGATGAACTCTGTTCTTCTCCACATTTTGACATGGCATCAGAGCGGCCAATGTTGTTTACTTGCGTAATTTGATTTCACTTTTCTCTCACACAGCTTCCTATTACTTCTTCCTTTTCTAGGTTTTTGTGGTGCGAAAATGGTTACTGATTTTACAACTGAGGAGTCGGCACTCACATACACACATCCACTATACCTGGACCTTCTGACACTCCTGGCAGGGTTTTGATTCCGATTAAGCTTACCGGATAAGAAAACTATGGGCTTTGGAGTCGAACAATGAAAATCGCTCTTCTAGAGAAAAGGAACATAGGGTTTGTGAATGGTACTTGCACAAAGGAGACCTGCAAAATAGAATTGCATGAGCAATGTGAGACTTGTAATGCCATTGTGTTCTCATGGCTGAAGAATACTATATCTACCGAACTTTTGAGCTGTTGTCATCGCAAATGCGAACCAGTGTTCGCAAATGTGGACTGTGAGGATTGCAAATGCGATCCAAGCGTCGCAATTGCGAAGGTCCATCCCCAGCCCCACTGATCGCAAGTACGATGGACTCTTCGCAAATGCGAGGCTCGCATTTGTGAGCTAGACCTCGCAAATGCGAAGTCTGCAAATCTGATACACCAGTTGCTATGTTTTCCAAGTTCAATTCACTCTATAGCCTATCCGAAACTCACCCGAGCCCTCGGGGCACTAAACCAAAGGCGCACACTAGTCTAAAACACCATATGAACTTGCTCGTGTGATCAAATCGCAAAAATAACACCTAGAACTACGAACCAGATCAAATGAAAATTTCAAGAAAACTTTGAAACTTCTATTTTCACAACTGGAAGTCCAAATCACGTCAAACCAACTCCGTTTCTCACCAAATTTCACAGACAAGTCATAAATATGGTATTGCGCCTATACCGGATTCCCGAACTAAAATACGGACCCGTTATCCAAAAAATCAAACTTTGGTCAAACATTTTAAATTCATTAAGCCTTTAACTTTCAAATTTCGACAAAGTCCGATATCTCGGGCAAGGGACTTCCGAATTTGATTCGGGCATACGCCCATGTCCCAAATCACGATACGAATCCACCGGGATCGTCAAAATACAAATCCGGATCCGTTTACTCAAAATGTTGAAGGAGGTCAACTCAAATAAAGTTTTTAGGCAAAAATTCTTATTTTTATCAATTTTTAACATAACAGCTTCCCGGAAACACGCCCAAACTATGCACGTAAATCAAGGAGGGCTAAAATGAGGTGTTTAGAGCTTAAAAGCACAAAATTAGATTCTAAAATATAAGATCACCTTTCAGATCATCACAGTGAAATATGTTGTAAGAGTAATTAAAGACTTCCAAAGTCGACTGAAAATTAAAGAATCACTGATAACATTTTCTCAAGATGTTTCACGACGATATTCATGAGCTCCTTATGTCAAAGCATCTTTTGTAATATCTATGATTTTCTCCATTTGCAATAACTACTTGTAGTACTTTATATTACATTACATTAATTGCTTGGTTTTGCTTTCGATCAAGTCCTCCTTGGCTCTTTCCCAGACCCAGTGCCATATCCTAGCAGGGTAACAGGTAATGTAGGAGAGAATTTCCACGGCTTAATTTCCATAGTATTCGAAGAAAAGTATTCTTGTACTCCTCCTGTCCAATTTATATGATGCATTTTTTTATATGTTTCAAAAATAATGATACATTCTTATATTTTAAAAAGAAATTATCTTAAAACTTCTTATTTTACTTTAATGAGATGAATTATAGTCGCACAAATATCTATGTTATGTTTTACATCACAAGTTTCAAAAGTTTTCTTAGTCAAACAACATTACATAAAGTGAGACAGAGGAAGCTAAGTCCCAATGTATTTGATGCACTTTCTTTCGGTTTGTCCCGATAAGAACTTTTCTATATTTAAAAACAATTTAGCTTCCAACTTCACATTCACCCTTAATGAGTTAATTTATAGTCACACAAATATTTATATCATATTTTAAACCAGAAGTTTCAAAATATTTTTTTATTTTTTATGCCGTCGTGCCTGATTCAAAGAACATCACATAAAATGGAACGTTCTTTTTATCAAACACATGTAATTTAAGGATTAATGAAACATCCATGTAGTATAACCTAACGTGTGAATAGTGGAAATAATGTTTTTAGAAGTACAAACATTGGACTGTCATCATCTTATCTTCCTGTCCGTAGAAAATGAGTGAACATATTGGCCCAAGTAAAGGTGAGTTTTCAAGACTGACAAAGGAACTTAGACAAGGACCAGGTTCATTCTAGTGAAGTACATATATGGTCAACTCAAGCATGTGAGATGCACGTGAAGGAGATAAACCTAACTTAACAGAAGTGATATCTCCTGATCCTGATTGAAAAGGTTGCATATTGGATAAGGAGAAAGACTCATTACTCAAAGAGAACACGGTTTAAGAAAGGGAAGGAGTTAGAGGTTAAGATCACCTAGAACTCTTCCACCAAGGAAGAGTAGCATCAGAATTCTAGTCAATCTCTATTTACTAACTCCATAAATATCAGTGTTGTTCTTTTTTACAGGTAACGCACATAAGCAGAACTTAAACGTGAATTGAGAGCAAAATAGCATGGCAGTTTTGCAAGAAATTTATGTGTGATTCAAGCGTGCAAACCTGAAGCTACTTGAACAAGATAGAAGAACCAGTTCCAAGTGTCTGTCGTTTATTCTAGTTCAATTGTAGTAGGTGTTTTCCTATTGTACCTTTCAGCTTTATCTAGAAGCAATTATATTAGGTACTTAGAGTTTTCAAGTTAGAGTTAACTTGAATTTGTCGCAACAGTTGAGGCTGTGTGCTACAACGGGATTTGAGTTAATCCTAGGTTTACAAAAGTGTGTTGTAAATACAGTTTTTGGCTCAGTGATTTTAGTGGAGTGTTTGGAAAAATCCTACTGGAAAGTAGGTCGTGGTTTTTTCACCTTTTGAGCCAGGTGTTTTCCACGTAAAATCTTTGTGTTCTTTAATTTCTGTACTTATTATTCCGCAACAGTAGTAGTTGGAACACATAGAAGAACCAGGTCCTTCCAATAAAAACTTAGGCGAAAATTGGACACCACACAAAACCCCCCCCCCCCCCCCGTATGGTATTGAAGTGTAAAACATCAATTGATATCAGAGCCAGGTTATACTTGAAGAGGCTACCACCTTAGGAACAGATCAAGATGAGTGCACCACATGGAAACTAGGAAGGACAATCCACTGCTAGGCCTCCACTCTTTAATGGCCAGTACTACTCTAGGTGGAAAAACAAGATGAGAGATCACATCATCAGAGAAGACTATGAACTCTGGGACATTGTTACTAATGGTCCCCTAGCTACCGTGAAGAAGAATGCTGAAGGGGTGGATGTGCCAAAGACTAGAGCTGACTGCACTGCTGAGGACTTGAAGAAGTGGGAAAAGAATGCTAAGGCCAAGAAATGGTTTGTGTGTGGACTTGGTCCAGATGAGTACAACAGAATTCAAAGCTGTACAACTACTAAGGAAATTTAGGACACTTTGCAAGTGGCTCGCGAAGAAACTCCTCAAGTGAAGAGATCAAGAGGAATATTGATGTATTCTCAATATGAGAATTTTACCATGAAGGAAGGAGAAACCATCCAAGATATGTATACAAGGTTCACAACACTGACAAATGAACTTAAGTCTCTGGGAAGGATTATCCTTGAAGAAGACAAGGTTGAGAAAATTTTGACAAGGGTTTTGCCAGTTACTTGGGAAAGCAAAATCACTGCTATTTAGGAATCAAAGAACATTGTCACTCTCAAGTTGGACGAGCTAATTGGAAATTTCACTGCCTATGAACTTAGAAGGCAAACCATGAAGATGGATGCACCCAAGAATGAAATGAGCCTGGCCCTTAGAATAGTTGAAGGTGCAGATCTAGAGGAAGATGAAATGGCTATGATCACGAGGGATTTTAAGAAGTACCTAATGAGAGGAAAGGGTTCTTCAAGAGGTGCAACCTTCAACAAACCAAGGGTCCCTGAAAAACAGACCAACAAGGGCTGCTACAAATGTGGTAAGACTGACCACATGATCAAAAACTGTCCTCAGTGGGAAATTAAATGGAAGAAAGAAAGGGTTGAACGAAGAAACATGAAGAAGGAACAGGTTCATCCCAAGAAGAACAAAGGATGAACAAAGGCTATGGTTGCTGCTTGGGGAGAGAGCTTAGATGAGGATTCAGAACCTGAAGATGGAGATGAACAAGCACTGATGGCCATTGGAGAATCCGATGAGGAATCAGAGTTAAGTGTGATTCATCTCAAAGACTAGATTAAATTTTTGTCCAAAGAAAATCCATCTGAGTTACTGCTAGATTTTATTGATGAATCTGAGGTCATAAACAATGAGAAGGAACAACTTTCTAGGGAATGTGTAATCTTGAAAGCTAAGTGCAAAAATCTGGAACTCATGGCTAGTGAAAGTGATAGTAAATATGTTGAGCTGAAGAACCAGGTTCTTGAACTTGACACCACTGTGCTAGAGCTTAGATCTGAAATTTTAAAACTGAAACTAGGAACAAGTAAAATGAAAGCTGATCATACACATCTCACCTTAGAAGAAAATCTAGGAAAAATAAAGATGAGTTCTACAAAAAGGACGAGCAGATAAGAGTCCTAAAAGAAGATCTAAGCAAGGTTAAGCATGAACTAGACAGAACTTGTAAATGGAATAAGTCCTCTGATGCTCTATCATGGCTACAAGAACACCACAGTAGCAATAGAAGAAGACTTGGCTATGGGACCCTTACACCCAAGTGGGATCCCAGAAGCAAGTATATCACACTTCTTGAGAACAAAATCTGCACATACTGTGGTAAGACTGGTCACTACGAAAGTGCGTGCACTGCAAAAGAAAAGGCCAGTCAAAAGAACAAAACTTTTGTTCAAGGGAAAAATAGGCTGCCAGGATGGGCTAAAAAGAACTTAATACACCCTTTTGCCTATAGAAAGGGACCCAAACTAGTTTGGATTCCTAAGACTAACCCCAGATTTCTTTTTGTAGGTCCAAGTGAAGGGGAGCAGCCAAATATGGTACATGGATAGTGGCTGCTCAAAACATATGACTGGAAGCAAGAACCAGTTCCTTTCACTTGAGAACCTAAAAGGAGGTAATGTCTCCTTTGGAAATGGTAAGAAAGGTGAGATCATTGGGGTTGGAAAGGTAGGTAAGACAGGCTCAAACTCCATTGAGAATGTCTACCTGATTGATGGCTTGAAATATAGCATAATCAGTGTATCACAACTGTGCGACAGAGGTAACCTGGCATTCACCTCTACCAAATGTTTTGTGATAAATCTTACCACTGACAAGATTGTTTTGCAGGGAAATAGAGTAAACAATATATACATTGTAGATCTATCCACTCTTTCAGAAAATGAACTCACTTGCTTAAGTGTGTTGGACAATGATCCCCTCATTTGGCACAAAAGACTTGGACATGCAAGTCTAAGTCAACTCGACAAATTAGTCTCCAAGGACCTGGTGATAGGGCTGCCTAACATCAAGTTTAAGTAAGACAAAGTTTATGAGGCGTGTGCAAGGGGGAAACAGGTAAGATCCTTTTTTAAATGAAAGAAAGTGGTAAGCACGACCAGGTCGATGGAACTGGTTCATATGAATCTCTGTGGTCCAATGAGACATTAAGCAGAGGTGGTAAAAAATATGTGATGGTGCTTGTTGATGATTACTCTAGGTTTACCTGGACATTGTTTTTAACTTCTAAGGATGAAGCATTTGACATGTTTACTTCTTTTGTTAGAAAAACTCAGAAACAACTAGGTAATCAACTTGCATCAATTAGGTCTGATCATGGAACTGAATTTAAAAATGCTAAGTTTGCTGAATTTTGTGATGAGCATGGAATAGATCATTTTTCTGCCCCTAGGACTCCACAACAAAATGGAGTAGTAGAAAGAAAGAACATGACACTTGAAGATATGGCTAGGACTATGCTTCTTTCTAGTAAACTGCCCCATAGCTTCTGGGCAGAAGCTGTAAACACTGCATGTTACATCATTAATAGGTGTATGACTAGACCTCTTGTAGAGAAGACTCCCAATGAGTTACTTAAAGGGAGAAAACCAAATATATCCCATCTTAGGGCATTTGGATGCAAGTGCTTTGTGCACAACAATGGACCTAGGTAAGTTTGATCCAAGAAGTGATGAGGGAGTATTCTTGGGATTTCTTCACAAGCTTATAAAGTGTACAACAAAAGAACTATGTGGGTAGAAGAAAGTGTACATGTAGTTTTTGTTGAAACTAACATTCTTTCTGAGAGACAGGAACACAAAGATGAAGCTATTGGGCTAGTAAAAGGTTTAAATAAAGTCACAGCCCAAGCTGAAGCTGCACCAGAAGAAGGAATAGGTTCTTCCATCCAGGGCAACCTGACAGGGGGAACTGAACTAAGAATAACTCAATCTAACTCCCAAATGGAACATGTCCACGGGCATGTTCCCCAGCAACAAAACATAGGAGAAACATCAAGAAGAAACCAGTTGGTTGTGAAACCTTACAAGTATCAAAGTTCTCATCCCATTGAGAACATAATTACTGACCCAACTTCGGAAATCAAAACTAGATCTCAATTAAAGAATCTGTGTGCTTTTGATGCTCTCCTATCTCTTATCGAACCTAAAAATGTTGTTGAGACTTTGCAGGATGCAGACTGGATAAATGCAACGCAAGATGAACTCAATCAGTTTGAAAGGAGTCAAGTTTGGCATCTGGTTTCAAGAACCAAGGACAGATCGGTAATTGGCACTAAATGGGTATTCAAAAACAAACTTGATGAAGATGGAACTATTACAAGGAACAAGGCAAGGTTGGTGGTTCAAGGTTATAGCCAAGAGGAGGTCATAGACTATGATGAGACATTTGCTCCGGTTGCAAGATTGGAAGCAATAAGACTCCTCATAGCCTTTGCGGCACACATGGAATTTACTCTTCACCAGATGGATGTCAAGAGTGCTTTCCTAAATGGCTACTTTAAGGAAGAAGTATTTGTCAAACAACCTTCAGGGTTTGAAAGCAAGGAGTGTTCGCATCATGTATACAAACTGGACAATGCACTCTATGGACTCAAGCAGGCTCATAGAGCATGGTATGAACGACTATCCAAATTTCTACTTGAACATGGCTACAAGAGAGGTAGAATTGATAGTACTCTATTCTTGAGGGAAAAAGGTAAGGATCTTCTAGTGGTACAAATATATGTTTATGACATAATTTTTGGGGCAACCACTGAAAAACTTAGTAAGGAATTTGCTAAATTAACGGGGAGTGAATTTGAAATGAGTATGATGGGTGAGCTTAACTTCTTCTTAGGCTTACAGACTAAACAAAACTCAAATGGAACCATGATCCATCAACAGAAATGTGAAAAAGAGTTGATTAAGAAGTTTAAAATGGACGAATCAAAGGAAATAGACACTCTTATTGCAACAGCCACAAAATTAGACATAGATGAACCTGATTCATCTGTTGATCAGAAGTTGTATAGGGGTATGATTGGTTCACTTTTGTATCTTACTGCTAGCAGACTTAACATTGTCTTCAGTGTAAGTCTTTGTGCTCGATTTCAAGCAAATCCAAAGGAATCCCACTTGACTGCTGTCAAGAGAATATTGAGATACTTGAAAGGCACTACTGAACTTTGCCTTTGGTATCCAAAAGGTAGTAACTTTAATCTAGTGGGATATGCTGATGCTGACTATGCAGGTTTCCTTGTGGACAGGAAGAGCACCTCAGGTATGGAATACTTTCTTGGTTCATGTCTGGTGTCATGGGCCACTAAAAGTTAAATTTCAGTGGCCTTATCTACTGCTGAAGCTGAGTATATTGATGTTGCCTCCTGCTGTGCTCAATTGTTGTGGATCAAACATCAATTGATAGATTTTAGTATTGAAGTTGGTTGCATACCTATTTATTGTGATAACACTAGTGCTATTAGTATGACTAAGAACCCGGTTCATTATAAGAGAACTACGCACATAGATGTTAGACACCATTTCTTAAGGGACAACTATGAGAAAGGACTGATCACTATAGAATTTTGTGCTACTGATAAGCAGATTGCTGACATTTTTACAAAAGCACTGAGTAGAGAAAGCTTTGAAAGGAACAAGTTAGAACTAGGGATGATTAAGATCACCTAATGAAACCAGTTCAAAATGCACAAATTTTTTTTTGGTTAGGAAATCTGGAATAAATATCTAGATTAATTTTTGCTCAGTCTCATACTGTAAATAGTATACTCTTGTGTCATGTATTGATTTGACTCACTGATATCTAACAAAATTCTTCTATTTTGGCAAATTGAGGCATGATCAAAAGGATTCTTAGTGAAGAACCTGGCTCATCAGTACTGGTTCATCTGAATAACGAGGTATGTTTTCTACACTCTGCAGAATTAGAAATATTAATATTTAATTCATGAGCAGAGTCCTACCCATGTTTAAAAAATACTTCAAAAACCTATCCTTTTGAGTTTGAACCAGTTCCGTTTCAATTAGACTCCTCACCGTATTAAAATGCCTAGATTCTAGGGAAGATTAACCGCCTTTTCAACCTGAAATTTCAGAGTGATTGGACTTCTAATTGACTACAAAAGCTGTTGTTGGACATTAATTAACCCTCTCTCTTTAAAAACCATCATCATCACTGCCACTCTCATAATTCTCAAAACTGTCAATTTCCTTTCGTTCTCTACTCTTCTCTCTTCCAAAACTCACTTCAAAAATTTTCTTCCAGAATTAGCAAAGATGACCAACCCCCAAGATAACCCAGGCACTCCTCCACAACCTGCCCCCTTCGATTCCTCCACTACTCCTCAACCCAGCACAACCCCCCAACCTAGGAGAAGGCGAGTGAAGATGCTTGCTCGCAAAACTGTGGCTACAGGTGCACTTTCAAGGAAACTAATCGCAAAATTAAAGGTTAGTCAAGCCCAAGAATCTAAAACTCCGATGACTCTTTCAAGTCTGCGAGTGAAGGAGAAGGAACTGGGTCTTCTAATTCTGAGACGGCGCAAAATCCCCCTTCTGAGGTACGTTATGTTCTAGTTGAAAACTTGGACAATCGTTTTGTTTTGGTTGGGTCTGTTATGAATGTGGAAACACCTGAGTCAAGAAGGAGAGGGGGGAAAATGAAAGTGAAAAAGAAAAAGAGAGTGAGGGTGTGAGTAGTGATGTGAGGGGCAAAGGGAAAGAAGTGGTTGATCCTTCACCCACTTCTGAAATGGTTGGACTGGCCATCTGTGGGGCTGAACATGAAAAGGTGGTAGAGAGTAGAAGGAAAACAGGGGGAAGTGGCTCAGGGGAGGCTGCTGAAGGGCTGGTCAATTCACATGCAGATGAACCCGGTTCATCTATTGAGGAGACCCTAGCAGACCTTCTGAAGAAAGTGGCTGCAAGCTATAACCCCAAGAAAAGGAGAACTCCAACACCAAAAGCTCCTAGCACTGCAAATACTACTAAGAAAAGGAAGGCTACTTCTCCAACAACTGCTGATTTTCCTATACCAAAAGAAAGAGCCACAAGGAGTAAGTTGAAGAAGAGTGAGGATGAGTTACAAAAGGCTATGGAAGAAAGCAAGAAGAAAAGAATGAACAAAGGGAAAGCTAAGGTTACAGATCCTGTTGAGGCTGTTGATGTGGATGAGATGGACCCGGTCCATCAGGGTGAACATGTGACTATGGAGGTGCAGACCCCTAAGCCCAAGAAGACCAAGACTTCCTCCAAGAAGTCTTCATTTGTATCTAAGACTGCTGAACCCTCTTTGGCTAAAAGGACAAGGTCTGCTGTGAAAACCAAGCAAGTTAAAATCACTGAGGAGGAAGATTGGAGTGGTGAAGAAGAGAGTTAATCTGATAATGAACAAGACAAGCTGGCCAAGTTTGGCAAAAGAACCATCTTGAAGGGTAGACTTTTGAAGGATTTGGAGGAACCAGGGATGGTTCGACTTGTTGATGCTCTAGTTGTTCAGAGATGGAAGGACATGGTCCTTAAATTGGATGGTCGGCTGGCAAGGAATGAGATTATTGAGTTTATGGCCAATGTAGAGGTCAAGGATGGCTGAGTTACCAGCCAGGTGAAAGGAGTTCAAGTGTCTTTTGATGCTAAAAGGCTGGGTGAAATCCTTGACATTCCTTCTGAAGAGTATGATGACTACACAAGGTACAGATGGCCAAGTCTGGACTCCCTTCCTACTGCCCTTGCCATTACTATGAAGTTCAATGATAGCACTGAAATGAATGAGGCCAAGGTCGTGTATAAGAGTGAAATGAAGCCATGCCACAAAGTCCTGTTTGAATTTGTCAACAAGTGTTTGCTGCCTAGGCAGGAAAGAAGACACATTGCTAACTACATGGATTTGGTTTTGATGGAGTGTCTTGAAAGTGGGCGGCAGATCAACTAGCCTGGATTTATGATCAAGCTACTTGATAGGGTCATCATCTATGGATCCAAGGCCCATGCCACACCTTATGGTTTCATTCTCACTACTGTTCTTGCTCGTTGTACGGTGCCACTGAAGAAGTGGGAGATGGCCACAAGCAAAGACCATTTTGGAATCAATACTCTGATTGCTTGTGATTATGAGGTAATGCCATTCCCAATGAACCTGGTTCATCTAAAAAGACATCTATCAATAGCAAGGTCAGAGCTCTATTGCAGGAGAGTGGGGCAAAAGATGCTGAGATAGCAAGGCTGAAGACTCGTTTGGCAGAGGTTGAATCTGAGAGAGATGCTCTCAGAACTGAGCTCACAAAGGAAAAGGAGAAGAATGATGGCATTCTTCAAGACATGCTGCACCTTCTCCAATCCAAAACCCAACCCTCTAGTTCTTCCAAGCCTTAATTTCATTAGCCTTCATTTCTTGAACTTTGTCTAGACCTTTCAGTGACCCATATTAGGGATTTTTCTTGTTTTGCTCATGCTTTAGCTGTTTTTGTTTCTTTTTGTGGATTGTGGCAGAATCATATTCTCTATCAATGAAGTTTGCTGCTTTTTCTCTTGTTGACTGTTTATCTTTCCATGATAGTTTAAATATGTGTGGTTGATTACTGATGATTAATCCATGATTGCACTTGCAGTTGCCCCAGTAGCCATGAGTAATTTTTAAAATTCTGGGGATAACACTTTGTTTATGCAACTTTTGGATGATGCCAAAAGGGGGAATAGATATTGTGCTTTATATTATATTCTGAATAAGTGATATTTACAACCTAATGAACCTGGTCCTTGATGATAAGTGAAAAATTTCTAACTTTGCATTGATGATTGAGCTGAGTTCTGACAGGGCCTAAGTGAATGAAAAGCACAGAGTTTGTCATCATCAAAAAGGGAAATTTGTTGGCCCAAGTAAAGGTGAGTTTTGAAGACTGGCAAAGGAACTCAGACATGGACCAGGTCCATCCTAGTGAAGCACAGATATGGTCAACTCAAGCATGTGAGATGCACGTGAAGGAGATAAACCTAACTTAACAGAAGTGATATCTCCTGATCCTGATCGAAAAGGTTGCATATTGGATAAGGAGAAAGACTCCTTATGCAAAGAGAACACGGTTTAAGAAAGGGAAGGAGTTAGAGGTTGAGATCAACTAGAACTCTTCCACCAAGGAAGAGTAGCATAAGAATTCTAGTCAATCTCTATTTACTAACTCCATAAATATCAGTGTTGTTCTCTTTTACAGGTAACGCACATAAGCAGAAGTTAAACGTGAATTGAGAGCAAAATAGCAAGGCAATTTTGCAAGCAATTTATGTGCGATTCAAGCGTGCAAATCTGAAGCTACTTGAACCGGATAGAAGAACCAATTCCAAGTGTCTGTCTTTTATTCTAGTTCAATTGTAGTAGGTGTTTTCATATTGTACCTTTCAACTTTATCTAGAAGCAATTGTATTAGGTACTTAGAGTTTTCAAGTTAGAGTTAACTTGAAGTTGTCGCAACAGTTGAGGTTGTGTGCTACAATGGGATTAGAGTTAATCCTAGGTTTACAAAAGTATTTTGTAAATGCAGTTTTTGGCTCAGTGATTTTAGTGGAGAGTTTGGGAAAACCCTTCCGGAAAGTAGGTCGTGGTTTTTTCACCTTCTAAGCCACGTGTTTTTCCACGTAAAATCTTTGTGTCTTTAATTTCTGTACTTATTATTCCGCAACAGTAGTAGTTGAAACACATAGAAGAACCAGGTCTTTCCATAAACAACTTAAACGAAAAATTGGACACCACACAAATCACCCCCTCTTATGTGGTATTGAAGTATAAAACAACACACTGGCACACGATTAGGGAGACGTCTCATTCATGACTGAAGTTATTCACATTTGCTTTTATTTGTTTCTTTGTTTTCCTTTTTTGTTTGGAGGTTTCACGAAATTTGCACGAGCACTTACTATTTGATATTTTTCTTTTTCTTTTTTTTTTTTTTTTTTTTTTTTTTTTTTTGCATAGGTGGTCATTCTACATCTGTTGTTTGTTTATTTTCGTTGTAATTTCTGTTTCTTGCTATTTGATTCAAGTTCTCTTCTTTTTCTTTTCCCGATTAAAACTAACGAATGCAAATGTAAAACATGCTATAGAAAAGAAAAGAATAAGATTGCAATAATATCTTGTAAATCCTAATAGAAGGCTTAATTAGAGTTGAAATTTTTTTATCTACTGCTCCATTCATTTACACCAATCCGATAAATATATATATATATATATATATATATATATATATATATATATATATATATATAATCGCTTCAAATGATCCCGCGAAATTGGTAAATTACTGTGATTTGATATTAGCATTAGGTGATTTGATGGAGTGAATTTTATTTCGATAAATTCTTGTTATTCACAACACGTGCCCCGTGAAAAAGAAATCCCATAGAATAATACACATAAATGTAGCTGATCTCACCAAGATTACGCAATATACAGATCTCATAAAGTAGTGCGCCTAATTAATTAGGATATATACTTGCAAGTGGACCCTTTTGTGTTATCCAGAATTACAACTTTTTAGTTGCGTTCAAATGCTGATGGATCTCACAAACTTCTAGGGCAAAATTCACCAAGAATATTGTGAACAAGATAATTTTCTAAGACTCTAGTTTTAATTATTTTTCAGTTGATTTTGAAGTTTTTTATTACACATAATTAATATAAATTGCTGTCACACACGCGAACGAAATTTTCTTTCATGTCTTAGTGAACTTAAAATGTTACATTAAATAACGTAGAAGAATGACAAACATATTCATAGTTAGGGAGATTGTTAGAACAGTCTTGGTTCTTTGTAACTGCAGAATCAGGAGTAGTCAAAAATAGTCCCATATAGGGGACCCATAAAAGGGGATAATACAGCAGGACAGCCCTAATTAACTTTTTTTTTTTGGGTTTCACACGCCGTGTCCGGTACCCGCATTGGAGCTCAATTATATCTGGATTCACGACGCATAGAGCCAAGGACGGATCTAAAGGTGTATGGGTTCCCGGGAACCCAGTAGCTCTTGGCTAGATCCCGTATTTGTATTCAGAAAATCATTCAATGTATAAGAATATTTAGTTTGGAACCCAGTTCTTTAGTCCGGTTATTATAATAAATTAATTTAAAGTCGATGTAGGAACCCATAAACTTAAAATCCTGGATCCGCCTCTGCTTAGAGCCCTATTTGGGGGGAGTGCTCCCTACCAAGAATTTTTCCATACGCTAGGCTCAAACCCGAGACCCCTAGTCAGGAGAAAAGCAGCATCATCCACTGCACCACATCCTTCGGTAATGTCATCTCTTCATACACAAACTTTTCCTATCACCAAATATGGATGTTATATTCTTCTGCAGTCATTGCCTTTTTCTTTCATTTACCACTCTTTAAAAACATCTTATGTGTTATAAATAGAATTGTATTTATAGTGAATGTCTATATTTAAAGAGATTCTAGGGTTCATTGATTGGTGGCTAAGTCACCCTCTCCCTATAAATAGAGGGTTCTATTCTATTGTATTCATCCCAAATCAATAAGAATTCTCTCCCTCTACTTTTCTCTGCAATACTCTTCTTCCTCTTTTATTATTTCATAACACGTTATCAGCACGAGACTCTAACCAATTGAGTAGAAGCTTTGGGATTGAGCATAATGATTGTCAATTGTTCCATGAACTTTCTTCATGATTAAATTCTGGATTTAAGGTATGTATTTTATCTTATTTTTCTCTGTTATTCTATAATTTGATTATAAATACAAGCAAAGACGATAAATTTTGATTGTAACTCTAATGGAGTTTGAAAGAAATCATAACCACCCAAAGTGGTAAATATTCTATATCTTGCCATGATCAAATTCATGTATGATTATGAGCACAAGAATTGAAAACCCGTCCCATTGAATTTGCTCCATTCTCATTCCCTTAAGAGAATGTGATAGCACTATGTGATAAGTCTGAAAGAAGATAAAATTACTACTATGAATGTATCAATGGATGTGGACGTGGCAATAGACGAAATTGTAATCGTCATCATTGTGATAATGAGAATAATAAGGATTCTCAAAATAATCCTTCACTCTGTGAAACTAATATTTGTCATCGATTTGACATGAGATTTTATTAAGCACATATAGATGATTATGGTCCATTCATGATGTGAATGTGACAACATGTGATTTATGAATATATATTCATTCTTGGAAGAATATAAATGTGCTAGTGTTAGTGAATATGCCACACTCACCTCTAGAAGGAGGTTTGAGATGAATTAAGAAAATAATTCCATTATTATGGAATGAATGATCATTTATCACATAACTATTTTGATTGTGCCAAAATATTATGGCAATGTAATTATTACAAGGCAAAAGTAATGAAAACAACATATCTCGCCTATAATGATTTTGACCATGAACATAATGGTATAACTTTCTCTTTGAAAGAGATATATGACCATATGGATGTTGATGAATATATGGTAGTACAAAATTAATTGAGAGCTCTGGAAGAGCCAATTATCACTATTTTGGAGAAATAAAATTGATTATCAATAAGATATTGTGTTGTAGTAATTCTCAATGAAACTTATTTAGTTTCTAAAGTATTTGCAAAAGCGGTTGGTTATATTGAGACTATAAATAAAGGAAAGATTTAATATCTTATATTACTACAATTTGTAGCGGGGTAATATGTATGTGAAAAGCTACCCGCTTTATTCTCCAATTTGTACTACACAAACAAAAGAATGACACAATAAAAAGAAGTTTATTGATATAAAAACCCATATCATAATAAACTTGGAGTTTATTGATCATTGCACACGTCATAGTGTAAATCTGAAGTTTATCAATATTGATAATTTATTCAGTTGGCATAATTGGTTTACCAATATCAATTTAAGTGCGATGTGCAAAAATAAAAGAGAATTCACATGGGTAAATATTAAAGAACTAGAAAGTTCTTTACGAATCTCTTATGTTGCCTGTTCTCATTAATTAATATACCAACTAAAATAGGGATGTAATCCCATGAATGCTGGAAATATCAAAGGTGAATATGGGCCCATTCACCTGCCATGTATACCACATAAGATGCATCTATGAGATGGTTACATGTGCGATTATTATTAACCCGCAACATGGTGTTTGCGAGGTAACTTGCTCAATAATTTGATTTAGAGCATAATTTTCAGATTTTTTATTCAAGATAGTTCTTCTTGATAAGTTGGTTTACATCACAGATAGCAAAATGATTTATTGAGTGCTCCACTTAATAGCTAAACTATTGCTTATGAGAACAAAGTTATCTATATCAATTCGATATACGTTATATACGAAAATATATTATTTTCTCCCCTCACAAGTGGTTCAGGGTCAGGAACCAAATAATTCCATCTTATTATTATTAATGTGCGGTGTATATTTTGATTAATACCATAACTCACAAAGATGGGTTCTCAAAGTTGAGGAAAACAAGTTAGTTTTTCTAGCATGAGGGGAGGATATGATAAACAGTTGAGAAAAAGTTACGAGGAATGAATTATCATTTCTACATCGAGATCCTCGAATAAGATAATATGAACTTGAAGTTCATAAAAAGATAATTCATGTGCAATATATTGTAAAGCATGTCGGACGCATTTGCTGACCCAAAGAAAGTAACTATATTCTCACTGCAAATGCTCCTATTAGAATAAGTCCTAGAAGGAAAAAGTGTATGGTACGCTTAAGGCGTATAGACAAATCAGTTTCAAATAAACTTCTTGATAAAGAAGATGAGCAAATGATCATAATAAGGAGGCAAGTGATCTAGAAGATCAAATGACATAACACTTCATTAAATCTCATGAGAGATTCAAGTACCTGAATATATGAATGAAGAGATCTCTATGTTATGTCTATATGAAAAAAATATTGGAACCGATATAAAATGTTTGTCGACTACATCTATAATAGTGCAGAATATATATGAGGATCTTAAGTCTGGAGAAACAATTCAAGTAGAATTTGGTTTCATATGAAAGACATGTAGTTTTGGACCTGCAGTTCAAACACTTGAAAGTATAAAGTCAATGGTATGTGCAATCAGTTTTCGATACTTATTTGTCTAGCATGATATGAAAACTTGATATGCACATAATTAAAGTCTATTATATGACTTAACTTATATGCCAATCCTTGAAAGATTTAAATCATTAAAGCATATACAATTCTTGATCGTGAAGTACCATATCCTAAATGCAATCTGTGCACATATGTATCTTGCCATAACTATAAGCATGAGAATATGACAGCAAGGGTTTTCACCCCTATGTGAATATATTGAAATGATGATTCCAACAAGATCATACGAAGACAATAAATCTATCAAGAATGATGATTTCAAGGTGAAACAAATTCATTCAAGTTAGTATGGCTGACTTGTTTATCAAGTCTCTACCAAAGATCTATTGAAGATGGTGCACAAGATTGGAATGCAAATGCTCAAGGATGTGAATTGATGCTCTCATCAGGGGGAGTTTGTGACGACCCAAAGGGTCATCACTTGTTTTCTTAGTCATTCTTTGCTTCCGAGGACTTGAAAACCTCATTTAGGATCGCCTCGATTTGCGTGCGCAGTCCGGGCGCGTAGCCGGAAAGCTTAAAATATGAAATTCTGTGAAAATTGCTAAGTTTTGATATTAAAATGAATAAATTTGACTTCGTTCAACATTTTGGGTAAACAGACCCGGACCCGTAATTTGACGGTCCCAGAGGGTCCATAAGAAAATATAGGACTTGGGCGTATACCCGGAATCGAATTCCGAGGTCCCAAGCCCGAGAAATGAATTTGTGACGACTCGACCCGTCGTCTCATGTATTACAGCCCCGTTTCCCCCATTTACTGCTTCTTCATGTTTCATTATCAGCAACGAGTGAGTTATAGTTGAATTGAATTGGTTTGGATAGGAAATGAGACACTTAGTCTCTTTAAGGAGGGCTTAAGTTGGAAAGGTCAACCGAACGTTGACTTATGAGTTAGAAGGCTCGGATGTGATTTCCGGTGATTCGGTTAGCTTCGGGGGATGATTTGTGACTTGGGAGTGCGATCGGAATTGATTTTGGAGGCCCGGTGTAGAATTAGGCTTGAATTGGCGAGGTTAGTATTTTGGCGAATTCCGGTGGATAGGTGAGAATTTGATTCGGGGGTCGGAATGGAATTCCGAGAGTTGCTGTAGCTTCATTAGGTGATTCGGGATATGTGTGCAAAATTTTAGGTCATTCGGATGTGTTTTGGTCGGGTTCTTGATCGAATGCGTAATTCGGAAGTTTTTAAGAAACTTAGGCTTGAATTCGATGTGATTTGATGGCTTTAGCGTTGTTTGAATGAGGTTTTAGGATGTATTGGTGTTTTTGGTTGAGGTCCCGGGGGCCTCGGGGTGAATTCGGGTGGTTAAACGGAGAATTCGGAGTTTGTTGCAGGTTTGAAGTTGTTGGTTCTGTCATTTCCGCATCTGCGGAAAAAGGGACTGCATAAGCGGTTCCGCAGATGCGGCATATTGGTCGCAGAAGCGGTCCTTGAGGGACCAGGGCTTTCCGCAGAAGCGGACGAAGTTTCGCAAAAATGGTCACCGCAGAAGCGGTTTTGGAACCGCAGAAGCGGTCCTGGGCGACTTGAAGGAAAACCGCAGATGCGGTGAGTAGGCCGCAGAAGCGGAAACCACAGAAGCGGTGAAATTGTCGCAGAAGCGAAAACAACTGTTACAGAAGGGTTTTTTATATTGTTTTCATCCGCGAACAAGAGTTGGTTTCCACCATTTTAAAGCGGTTTTGAGAGCTTTGAGCGAGAATTTTCGAGGGCTTTGACTGAGAATCAATTGGAGGTAAGTTCCTTGGTCTAAATATTTGAGTTTATGGTAGAAATTACATGTAAACTGTGGAAAATTCTTCAAAAAGGGGTAAAGCTACGGCTTGAGTTTTTGATATTTTAAATTGGGATTTGATAGGTCATTTGAGCTCGGATTTGGAGTTCTTGGTATGTATGAACTCGTGGCGAGATGAGGAATCCGGTAGTGTGAATTTCGTAATTTTTCGAGAAGCGGGCCCGGGGCTCGGGTTTTGCTAGTTTCGAGATTCTTGCTAATTTTCGATTGTTTTCGATTGGGTATTGTCCCCCTAACATATTGTGATGTATTCACTCTGATTTTGGTTAGATTCGACGCGCGTGGAGGCCGATTCGAGGGGCAAAGGCGTCGCGGGCTAGAGTTTTCGCCGGTTCGAGGTGAGTAATACTTGTAAATGATATCCTGAGGGTTTGAAACCCCGGATTTGCACATCATAATGCTGTATTGTGGTGACTTGCACGCCAGGTATGAGCGTGGGGTAGAGCACCGTTGGGGATTGTGACTTAGTCTGTCCCGGTAGATGAATATACTGCGTATTTGACTGAAACTACTTGTTATCATCATTATTTGGGTTGATTGCTATATTTGGGCTTCGTGCCAATTATTTGAATCTTTTAGGGATTATTATCACTGTTTTCATGACACTTAGCATATTAAATGATTTCAGTCCTGAGTTAAACCCTGTTTTGAAATGTGCAGTCATATTGCTAAAGCTTAAAGACTTAAATTGCATTTTTCTGATGTTTTGAGTTAAAAGCTATTACTTGACATTGCCCGAGTGGCTCATTTGCATGTTCTGGACTGAGGATGGATCGGGCTGCACGCCGCAGCGATACTATGATGATATTGCGCTTGGGCTGTAGGAGCCCCTCCGGAGTCTGAACCCCCACAGTGAGCGCGGGTACCCAAATGGATCGGGCTGCGCGCCGCAGCGGTCATGTGCATTGTATTGAATTCATGCATTGGTTCCTGTTTGTACTACGTGTCATGAAATCCATCACTCTCATATCATTGGCATCCATGCTATTTCTTGTACTGTTACCAGACGCCCTGGTGTTATTTGTTTGTGGAGTGTTGTGCCCGAGGGGCTGACTTATGTGCGGACTTGCACTATCTGATTATGCATTCATTTGCTTGACTGTTGAGAAAAAGATGTTTTCAAAAGAGGTTTTAAACTGAGTCAGATATTTTCTAAAGGATCTTCACGGTTTTACTGTTTTCTCAAAGGTTTGTACTGTCTTATATAGCATGACGGAGTGCTTTTACGTGATTTCTTACCGCTCAGTTATTATTTACTCTTATTACCACTGAGTTGGAAGTACTCACTTTACTCCCTGTACCTCGCGTGCAGTTGCAGGTATCGTTCACCCGGTAGCGGGTTATTAGCGGATTGAAGGTATTGTTATTGTAGCCGAGTAAGGTGACCGCCAGCGTTCGCGGCACTGGATGTTGTCTTTTGTTTTCCAGAAATTTTACTTGTATATATTTATTGGCCTGTAGTTGTGTTAAGATTTTCTTAGATGCTCGTGACTTGTGACACCCCAGTCGGGTAGTAATTAACAGTTTCTAATGCCATTAAGTTGTATCTTCTATTCATTTATGTTTAATAATTGTTAGTGAAAGGATTTGGGTTAGTTGGCTGGCCTTGTCTTCACGAGAGGCGCCATCACGACCAGGTTGGGAATTGGGTCGTGACAAGTTGGTATCAGAGCCTAGGTTACTAGGTCTCAC
>NC_031991.1:62741710-62754442 GCF_001879085.1 Nicotiana attenuata
AAATTTGATGTTTTATGAAATTTGGAAGAAATCATGGATTTTGAGGCTTAATTCGATGTATATGATGTTGTTTTGGCGATTTGATCGCACGGATAAGTCCGTAGGATGTCTTTGAGGTTGTGTGTATGTTTGGTTTGGAGCCCCGAGGGCTCAGGTGAGTTTTGGATAGGCCACGGGGTGAAATTTTGGACTTAAGGAATTGCAGGCCTGCAGGCTTCGCATTTCCCAAACTTTTCTCGCAATTCCCAGGATTGTTCGCATTTCCCAAGCTTTGTTCGCAATTACCAGGCTTTGCATGTCCCAAACTTTTCTCGCAATTCCCAGGATTGTTCGCATTTCCCAAGCTTTGTTCGCAATTACCAGGCTTCGCATTTCCCAAACTTTTCTCGCAATTCCCAGGCTTGTTCGCATTTCCCAAACTTTGTTCGCAATTCCCAGTTCGCAATTCCCAAACTTTTTTTCGCAATTACCAGTTCGCAATTCCCAACTTTGTTCGCAATTCCTATATCTGCAACCTGCATTTTTCATACTTAGTCGAATTTTGAACCATTTTCACCATTCTTTCAAAACCCAAACACACTTAGGCGATTTTCCAAGAACAAGACTTCTTCCAAATCATTTGTAAGTTGATTTTTACTCATTTCTTTCAATCATTAACATCATTTAACATGTTTTCAACTTAAAATCAATGATTTTCATGGGTGAAATTGGGAGTTTTGAGTAGAAACTAGGTTTTTCTAAAATTGGGGATTTGGACCTCAATTTGAGGTCCGATTTCAAAACAAATCACATATTTGGGTTCGTGGGGGAATGGGTAACCGGGTTTTGGTTCGAACCTCGGATTTTGACCACATGGACTCGGGGGCGATTTTGGAATTTTTGGGCAAAACTTTGGGAAATTCATTTTTTTGCATTCAAATTGATTCATTTAGCGTTTATTGATGTAATTAAGTAATTTGTGATTAGATATGAACGAATTGGTGGTGGAATCAAGGGGTAAATCTATAATTGAAGCATTAATTATGTTGGAGGCATCGTGATAAGTGTTTGGTCTAACCTTAGCATGAGGGATTAGGAGTTGCGTCCTATTTGCTATTTGTTTCTTGTTGAGTACGATGTATAGGCATGGTGACGAGTATCTATACGTCGGTGTCGAGTATGACCGTGAGTCTTATATTGTAATTTCCATGATTTCGTTGTATTATTCATGCCTTGGTGAAAATTTCTATTTGTTGTGCAAAGTTGTGAAAAGAATTGTGGCCTATGAACGTTGAGGAGCGTTGGCTCCAGTTGTATAATGAATTGTGAAAGTATAAGTGATAATTGAACCTCTAGAGCAGTGGCTCGAGTGATGAAGTGAATTGTGAAGTAAAAGTGAGAAAGAGGAGAGATCATTATGTTGCCCCCTTGCCGGGCTATTGTTGAGTTGTGGTTCCCTTGTATCATATTCTTAATTGATATTACGGATACATAGGTTGATGATTCTTTGTGTTAGGTAAGGATTATGGTTATAGCTGAGGCAGTTAGATGTTGGGACAAGTTTGGGTATAGCTGAGGCAGTTAGGTGTTGTAACAAGTTTGGGTATAGCTGAGGCAGTTAGGTGTTGTAACAAGTTTGGGTATAGCCGAGGCAGTTAGGTGTTGTAACAAGTTTGGGTATAGCTGAGGTAGTTAGGTGTTGTAACAAGTTTGGGTATGGCTGAGGTAGATAAGTGTTGTGACAAGTTTGGTTATAGCTGTTTCTTTTTCCCTTGCCGGGATAGTGTAGACCTTTTGATCCCTTGTCGGGACTCTTGTTATATTTCTAAATATTATATATGGATCGAGTTGCACGCCGCAACAATATTCTATATGGATCGGGTTGCACGCCGCAACAATATTATATATGGATCGGGTTGCACGCCGCAACAATATTATATATGGATCGGGCGTCACGCTGCAACACTATAATGAAATGGGAGTGGGTGGTACGCCTACCACGGGATATAATGAAATGGGAGCGGGTGGTACGCCTACCACGAGATATAATGAAATGGGAGCGGGTGGTACGCCTACCACGAGATATAATAAAATGGGAGCGGGTGGCACGCCTGCCACGAGATACATGAAATGGGATCTGGTTGCACGCCTGCAACGAGATATGTACTGACAGTGAAACATGCTTTTATTTCCCTTATCCGTGTTAGAGTTAAATTATTGATGTTCTTTATTATTCTCTTGATATTCTGTTTTTACATGTTATCCCCCGAAGCATGTTCCCCCTCCCATCCTTACTTGCTTATACCTGCTTTACTTTCCGCTGTATTTTATATAACTGCAAAGGTTTATTTGATAGTCTGGTCCTAGCCTCGTCACTACTTCGCCGAGGTTAGGCTAGGCACTTACTAGCACATGGGGTCGGTTGTGCTTATACTACACTCTGTGCTCTTTTGCACAGATCCAGGTCCCGGTCAGCCGTAGTAGCTCGGGAGCCAGCCTTCAGTTCACTGAGACTCCGAGGTATCCTTGCAGGCGTTCGCAGGCTCGACGTCTCCTCTATTTTTTATTTATGATCTGTTATCTCCTATATTCGAGACAGACAGTGTTACTTTCTTTCAAACGGTTGTATGTAGTAAATCTTAGTAGTCCGTGAATGTTGTGACACCAGTTCTGGGTATAGGCACATGTGGATTTTTTTTCCTTATTATTTGGTTTATATCGTTTAAGTCTTTCGCTAAATTACAAATTCCGCTGTTGTTTAATTATTTAGTTCCTGTTAATTAAATTGGTAGAAATGGATTTTAAACAAAAGCATTTTATGGATTCTAGATGTGTGGCTTGCCTAGCTTCTACGAGTAGGCTCCATCACGACCCCCGATGGTGGGAAATCCGGGTCGTGACAAGTTGGTATCAGAGCTCTAGGTTACATAGGACTCACAATTCACGGATAAGCTCGGTAGAGTCTGAGGGGTCGGTACGGAGACGTTTATATTTTTCCCCCAGAGGCTACAGAGTTAGGAAAAGTTTCACATTTGTTCTTTCCTGTCGTGCGGTCTTGTTTCTCAAATGCTAAATTGAAACCTCTACTCTTGTCCCTTCGCGAATGGCGAGGTCATGTACCGCTTCTTCAGCTGAGCAGCAACTCAGATCAGTGATAGATTAGCTACGTCTTCGGAGGCTTTGTGGAGGTTGGATAAGTTTTACCAAGCTCTTCACTACTACATTCAGCGGTGCATCTACTGAGGATCCCCGGGATTTTCTAGACAGTTGTCAGGAGGTTCTCAGGAACGTGGGGATCGTGGAGACCAATGGGGTCGATTTTGCTACCTTTCTCTTGTCTGGATCCGCCAAGACCTGTTGGAGAGATTATTGATTGGCTATACCAGTTAGGTCACCAGCTTTGACTTGGGAGCAGTTCACGCAGCTATTTCTGGAGAAGTTTCTCCACATCACTCAGAGAAAGGTATTAGAGGGGGAGGTAGCGGTATTAGAGGTGGAGGTAGAGATGCTAGAAGTTGAGGTAAAGGTATTAGAGGTGGAGGTGGAGGTGCAGGTACGGTTCTGGTTTGTGATAGAGATGCTTCAGTGTTGTTTGATCCGGGGTCTACGTATTCGTATATGTCATCTTATTTTGCCCCGTATTTGGTCATGCCTAGCGATGCATTGGGTATTCCTGTTTATGTGTCTACACCGGTGGGTGATTTTATCGTGGTAGATCGAGTCCATCGTTCTTGTATTGTAGTGATTGGGGGTCTTGAGACTCGGGTAGACTTGTTGCTCCTAGATATGGTTGACTTTGATATTATATTGGGGATGGACTGGTTATCACCTTACCACGCTTTCTTGGACTGTCATGCCAATACTGCGACCTTAGCTTTACTGGGTATGCCTCGTTTAGAGTGGAGAGGGACTCCTGGACATTCTACCCGCAGTGCTATTTCGTATATGAAGGCTCGGCGTATGGTCGAGAAGGGGTGTTTGGCCTATTTAGCCTATGTTCGTGATTCTAGTGCTGAGGTTCCCTCTATTGATTCTGTGCCCGTTGTTTGTGAATTCCCTGATGTTTTTCCTTCAGACCTGCCTGGTATGCCACCCGACAGGGATATTGATTTCTGCATTGATCTGGTTCCGGGCACTCAACCCATTTCTATCCTGCCGTATAGTATGGCGCCGCCGGAGTTGAAGGAGCTAAAGGAACAGTTGCAGGATTTGCTTGAGAAGGGTTTTATTGGACCCAGTGTTTCGCCTTAGGGTGCACCGGTGTTACTTGTTAAGAAGAAGGATGGGTCATTGAGAATGTGTATTGATTACCGGCAATCGATCAAGGTTACAATCAAGAATAGGTATCCATTACCGAGGATTGATGATTGGTTTTATTAGCTTCAGGGTGCCAAGGTATTTTCAAAGATGGACTTGAGATCTGGCTACCATCAGTTGAGGATTAGGGCATCCAATGTCCCTAAGACAGCTTTCCGCACTCGGTACGGGCATTATGAGTTCTTGGTTATGTCATTCGGGTTGACAAATGCCCCAGCAGCTTTCATGGACTTGATGAACCGANTAGGTGTTGTAACAAGTTTGGGTATAGCGGAGGTAGTTAGGTGTAGTAACAAGTTTGGGTATAGCTGAGGTAGTTAGATGTTGTAACAAGTTTGGGTATGGCTGAGGTAGATAAGTGTTGTGACAAGTTTGGTTATAACTGTTTCTTTTTCCCTTGCCGGGATAGTGTAGACCTTTTGATCCCTTGCCGGGACACTTGTTATATTTGTAATATTATATATGGATCGGGTTGCACGCCGCAACAATATTCTATATGGATCGGGTTGCACGCCGCAACAATATTATATATGGATCGGGTTGCACGCCGCAACAATATTATAAATGGATCGGGTTGCACGCCACAACAATATAATGAAATGGGAGCGGGTGGTAGGCCGTACCAATATAATGAAATGGGAGTGGGTGGTACGCCTACCACGGGATATAATGAAATGGGAGCGGGTGGTACGCCTACCACGAGATATAATGAAATGGGAGCGGGTGGTACGCCTACCACGAGATATCATGAAATGGGAGCAAGGTATAATGAAATGGGAGCGGGTGGCACGCCTGCCACGAGATACATGAAATGAGATCGGGTTGCACGCCTGCAACGAGATATGTACTGACAGTGAAACCTGCTTTTATTTCCCTTATCCGTGTTAGAGTTAAATTATTGATGTTCTTTATTATTCTCTTGATATTCTATTTTTACCTGTTATCCCCCGAAGCATGTTCCCCCTCCCATCCTTACTTGCTTATACCTGCTTTGCTTTTTGCTGTATTTTATATAACTGCACAGGTTTATTTGATAGTCTGGTCCTAGCCTCGTCACTACTTCGCCGAGGTTAGGCTAGGCACTTACCAGCACAAGGGATCGGTTGTGCTGATACTACACTCTGTGCTCTTTTGCACAGATCCAGGTCCCAGACAACCGTAGTAGCTCGGGAGCTAGCCTTCAGTTCACTGAGACTTCGAGGTAGCCTTGCAGGCGTCCGCAGGCTCGGCATCTCCTCTAAATTTTTATTTATGATCTGTTATCTCTTATATTCGAGACAGACAGTGTTACTTTCTTTCGAACGGTTGTATGTAGTAAATCTTAGTAGTCCGTGAATATTGTGATACCAATTTTGGGTAGAGGCACATGTGGATTTTTTCTTATTATTTGGTTTATATCGTTTAAGACTTCCGCTAAATTACAAATTTCGCTGTTGTTTAATTATTTATTTCCTGTTAATTAAATTGGTAGAAATGTATTTTAAACAAAAGCATTTATGGATTCTAGATGTGTGGCTTGCCTAGCTTCTACGAGTAGGCGCCATCACGATCCCCGATGGTGGGAAATCCGGGTCGTGACAAGTTGGTATCAGAGCTCTAGGTTACATCGGTCTCACAATTCACGGACAAGCTCGGTAGAGTCTGAGGGATTGGTACGGAGACGTCTGTATTTATCCCCCAGAGGCTACAGAGTTAGGAAAAGTTTCACATTTGTTCTTTCCTGTCGTGCGGTCTTGTTTCTCAAATGCTAAATTGAAACCTCTACTCTTGTCCCTTCGTGAATGATGAGGTCATGTACCGCTTCTTCAGCTGAGCAGCAGCACAGACCGGTGATAGATCAGCTACGTCTTCGGAGGCTTTGTGGAGATTGGATAAGTTTCCCCAAGCTCTTCACTATTACATTCAGCGGTGCATCTACTGAGGATCCCCAGGATTATCAACACAGCTGTCATGAGGTTCTCAGAAACATGGGGATAGTTGAGACCAATGGGGTCGATTTTGCTACTTTTCGCTTGTCTGGATCCGCCAAGACATGGTGGAGAGATTATTACTTGGCTAGACCAGCCGGGTCGCCAGCTTCGACTTGGGAGCAGTTCACGCAGCTATTTTTGGAGAAGTTTCTCCCTATCACTTAGAGAGAGGTCTATCGGAGGCAGAGGTATTAGAGGTGGAGGTAGAAATTCTAGAGGTGGAGGTAAAGGTATTAGAGGTGGAGGTGCAGGTATTATTCTGGTTTGTGGTAGAGAAGCTTCGGTTTTATTTTGCGCCGTATCTGGTCATGCCTAGTGATTCTTTGAGTGCCCCTGTTTATGTGTCTACGCCGATGGGTGATTCTATTGTGGTGGATCGCGTCCATTGTTCATGTATAGTGGTTATTGGAGGTCTTGAGACTCGTGTAGATTTGCTTCTTCTGGACATGGATGATTTCGGTGTTATATTGCTGATGGACGGGTTATCCCTTACCACGCTATCTTGGACTGTCACGCCAAGACTGTGACCTTAGCTTTACCGGGTTTGCCTCGTTTAGAGTGGAGAGGGGCTCCTGGACATTCTACCCGCAGTGCTATTTCGTATGTGAAGGCTCGACGTATGGTCGAGAAGGGGTGTTTGGCCTATTTAGCCTATGTTCGTGATTCTAGTGCTGAGGTTCCCTCTATTGATTCTGTGCCCGTTGTTTGTGAGTTCACTGATGTTTTTCCTTCAGACCTGCCGGGTATGCCACCCGACAGGGATATTGATTTCTGCATTGATCTGGTTCCGGGCACTCAGCCCATTTCTATCCCGCCGTATCGTATGGCACCGTCGGAGTTGAAGGAGCTAAAGGAACAGTTGCAGGATTTGCTTGAGAAGGGTTTCATTGGACCTAGTGTTTCACCTTGGGGTGCGCCGGTGTTACTTGTTAAGAAGAAGGATGAGTCAATGAGAATATGTATTGATTACCGGCAATCGAACAAGGTTACAATCAAGAATAGGTATCCATTACCGAGGATTGATGATTGGTTTTATTAGCTTCAGGGTGCCAAGGTATTTTCAAAGATGGACTTGAGATCTGGCTACCATCAGTTGAGGATTAGGGCATCCAATGTCCCTAAGACAGCTTTCCGCACTCGGTACGGGCATTATGAGTTCTTGGTTATGTCATTCGGGTTGACAAATGCCCCAGCAGCTTTCATGGACTTGATGAACCGAGTGTTCAGACCTTATTTGGACTTGTTCGTGATAGTCTTTATTGATGATATTTTGATATACTCCCGCAGCCAGGAGGATCACGAGCAGCATCTCAGAGTGGTTCTGCAGATTCTGAAGGATAGTCAGCTATATGCAAAATTTTCGAAGTGTGTTTTGTTGAGTTCAGTTGCATTTCTGGATCATGTCGTATCAACAGTGGGTATCCAGGTTAACCCAGAAGGGTGCCCAGTTCAGATGGTCGGATGAGTTTGAGGCGAGCTTTCAGAAGCTCAAGACAGCTCTGACCACGACACCGGTGTTGGTTTTGCCCACAGGTTCCGGGCCTTATACAGTTTATTGTAGTGCATCTCGTAGTGGACTTGGTACAGTGATGATGCATGATGGCAAGGCTATTGCCTATGCTTCGCGGCAGTTTAAGATTCATGAGAAGAACTATCCGGTTCATGATTTGGAGTTGGCAGCCATAGTTGCATTGAAGATTTGGAGGCATTATTTGTGGCGTGGCATGTGAGGTGTTCACGGATCACAAGAGTCTTCAGTATTTGTTCAGGCAAAACGAGTTGAATTTGAGGCAGAGGAGGTGGTTGGAGTTGTTGAAGGATTATGATATCACCATTTTATATCATCCGGGAAAGGCCAATGTGGTGGCCGATGCTTTGAGTAGGAAGTCAGCCAGTATGGGCAGTCTTGTTTATATTCCGGTCGGTGAGAGGCCGCTTGCTTTGGATGTTCAGGCTTTAGCCAATCAGTTTGTGAGACTGGATGTTTCTGAGCCCAATCGTGTGTTAGCTTGCACGGTCGCTCGTTCATCATTATTGGAGCGTATCCGTGATCGGCAGTATGATGATCCCCATTTATGTGTCCTTAGAGACACGGTGCAGCGCGGAGGTGCCAGGAAAGTTACCTTAGATGCTGATGGAGTCTTGAGATTGCAAGGGCGAGTTTGTGTGCCCAATGTGGATGGGCTTCGAGAGTTGATTCTAGAGAAGGCCCATAGTTCCCGGTACTCTATTCATCCGGGCGCCGCGAAGATGTATCAGGATTTGCGGCAGCATTATTGGTGGCGTAGGATGAAGAAGGATATTGTAGCATATGTGGCTCGTTGTTTGAATTATCAGCAGGTTAAGTACGAGCATCAGAGGCCTGGTGGTGTATTTCAGCAGATTGAGCTTCCCGAGTTGAAGTGGGAGCGGATTACTATGGACTTTGTTACTGGACATCCGCTGACTCGGAGGAAAATTCGACGCAGTATGGGTTATTGTTGATAGGCTGACCAAGTCAGCACATTTCATTCCTGTGGCAGTCTCCTATGCTTCTGAGAGGTTGGCTGAGATCTACATTCGGGAGATTGTTCGCCTTCATGGTGTGCCCCTATCTATTATTTCGGACCGGGGTACGCAGTTTACCTCACGCTTTTAGAGAGCAGTTCAGCGAGAGTTGGGCACACGGGTCGAGTTGAGCACAGCATTTCATCCCCAGACGGACGGTCAGTCCGAGCGGACTATTCAGATTCTAGAGGATATGCTTCGAGCTTGTATTATTGACTTTGGAGGCTTGTGGGATCAGTTTTTGCCTTTAGCAGAGTTTGCCTACAATAACAGCTACCAGTCGAGCATCCAGATGGCTCCTTATGAGGCTTTATATGGTAGGCGGTGTCGGTCTCCGGTTGGATGGTTTGAGCCGGGAGAGGCTCGGTTTTTGGGTACAGATTTGGTTTAGGAGGCCTTGGACAAGGTCAAGATCATTCAGGATAGGCTTCGTTCAGCTCAGTCTAGGCAAAAGAGTTATGCAGACCGCAAGGTTCGAGATGTGGCTTTTACGATTGGTGAGCGGGTATTGCTCCGAGTGTCGCCTATGAAAGGCATGATGAGATTTGGGAAGAAGGGCAAGCTTAGCCCTAGGTTTATTGGTCCGTTTGAGATTCTTGATCGAGTGGGAGAGGTGGCTTATAGACTTGCTTTGCCACCGAACTTATTAGCCGTGCATCCAGTGTTTCATGTGTCCATGCTTCGGAGGTATCACGGTGATGCAGCCCACGTATTAGATTTTAGCACTGTCCAGTTGGACAAGGATTTGTCTTATGAAGAGGAGCCGGTAGCTATTCTAGACCGGCAGGTTCGTCAGTTGAGATCCAAGAGTTTTCCTTCTGTTCGTGTTTAGTGGAGAGGTAAGCCTCCTGAGGCATCGGCCTGTGAGTCCGAGTCCGATATGCGGAGCTGTTATCCTCATCTTTTTCCCGACTCAGGTACTTCTTTCTTTTGTCCGTTCGAGGACGAACGGTTGTTTTAGAGGTGGAGAATGTGATGACCCAAAGGATCATCACTTGTTTTCTTATTCATTCTGTGCTTCCGAGGCCTTGAAAACCTTATTTAGGGTCGCCTCGATATGCATGCGCAGTTCGGGCGCGTAGCCGGAAAGCTTAAATATGAAATTCTGTGAAAAATGCTAAGTTTTGATATTAAAATGAATAAATTTGACTTCAGTCAACATTTTGGGTAAACGGACCCGGACCCGTTATTTGACGGTCCCAGAGGGTCCGTAGGAAAATATGGGACTTGGGCGTATGCTCGGAATCGAATTCCGAGGTCCCAAGCCCGAGAAATGAATTTTTGTGTTAAATTGTTTTCTGGAAATAATTAAGGAAATTGGAAATAAAATTTGATTAGAAGATTATGGTATCGGGCCCGTATTTTGGTTCCGACGCCCGGTACAAGTCTTATATATGATTTAAGCACTTTCTGTAAAGTTTGGTTGAAAACGGACGTCGTTTGACGTGTTACGCACTTAAAATGGAAATTTGATGTTTTATGAAATTTGGAAGAAATCATGGATTTTGAGGCTTAATTCGATGTATATGATGTTGTTTTGGCGATTTGATCGCACGGATAAGTCCGTAGGATGTCTTTGAGGTTGTGTGTATGTTTGGTTTGGAGCCCCGAGGGCTCAGGTGAGTTTTGGATAGGCCACGGGGTGAAATTTTGGACTTAAGGAATTGCAGGCCTGCAGGCTTCACATTTCCCAAACTTTTCTTGCAATTCCCAGGATTGTTCGCATTTCCCAAGCTTTGTTCGCAATTACCAGGCTTTGCATGTCCCAAACTATTCTCGCAATTCCCAAGATTTTTCGCATTTCCCAAGCTTTGTTCGCAATTACCAGGCTTCACATTTCCCAAACTTTTCTCGCAATTCCCAGGCTTGTTTGCATTTTCCAAACTTTGTTCGCAATTCCCAGTTCGCAATTCCCAAACTTTTTTTCGCAATTACCAGTTCGCAATTCCCAACTTTGTTCGCAATTCCTATATCTGCAACCTGCATTTTTCATACTTAGTCGAATTTTGAACCATTTTCACCATTCTTTCAAAACCCAAACGCACTTAGGCGATTTTCCATGAACAAGACTTCTTCCAAATCATTTATAAGTTAATTTTTACTCATTTCTTTCAATCATTAACATCATTTAACATGTTTTCAACTTAAAATCAATGATTTTCATGGGTGAAATTGGGAGTTTTGAGTAGAAACTAGGTTTTTCTAAAATTGGGGATTTGGACCTCAATTTGAGGTCCGATTTCAAAACAAATCACATATTTGGGTTCGTGGGGGAATGGGTAACCGGGATTTGGTTCGAACCTCGGGTTTTGACCACATGGACTCGGGGGCGATTTTGGAATTTTTGGGCAAAACTTTGGGAAATTCATTTTTTTGCATTCAAATTGATTCATTTAGCGTTTATTGATGTAATTAAGTAATTTGTGATTAGATATGAACGAATTGGTGGTGGAATCAAGGGGTAAATCTATAATTGAAGCATTAATTATGTTGGAGGCATCGTGATAAGTGTTTGGTCTAACCTTAGCATGAGGGATTAGGAGTTGCGTCCTATTTGCTATTTGTTTCTTGTTGAGTACGATGTATAGGCATGGTGACGAGTATCTATACGTCGGTGTCGAGTATGACCGTGAGTCTTATATTGTAATTTCCATGATTTCGTTGTATTATTCATGCCTTGGTGAAAATTTCTATTTGTTGTGCAAAGTTGTGAAAAGAATTGTGGCCTATGAACGTTGAGGAGCGTTGGCTCCAGTTGTATAATGAATTGTGAAAGTATAAGTGATAATTGAACCTCTAGAGCAGTGGCTCGAGTGATGAAGTGAATTGTGAAGTAAAAGTGAGAAAGAGGAGAGATCATTATGTTGCCCCCTTGCCGGGCTATTGTTGAGTTGTGGTTCCCTTGTATCATATTCTTAATTGATATTACGGATACATAGGTTGATGATTCTTTGTGTTAGGTAAGGATTATGGTTATAGCTGAGGCAGTTAGATGTTGGGACAAGTTTGGGTATAGCTGAGGCAGTTAGGTGTTGTAACAAGTTTGGGTATAGCTGAGGCAGTTAGGTGTTGTAACAAGTTTGGGTATAGCCGAGGCAGTTAGGTGTTGTAACAAGTTTGGGTATAGCTGAGGTAGTTAGGTGTTGTAACAAGTTTGGGTATGGCTGAGGTAGATAAGTGTTGTGACAAGTTTGGTTATGCTGTTTCTTTTTCCCTTGCCGGGATAGTGTAGACCTTTTGATCCCTTGTCGGGACTCTTGTTATATTTGTAAATATTATATATGGATCGAGTTGCACGCCGCAACAATATTATATATGGATCGGGTTGCACGCCGCAACAATATTATATATGGATCGGGTTGCACGCCGCAACAACATTATATATGGATCGGGTTTCACGCTGCAACACTATAATGAAATGGGAGCGGGTGGTACGCCTACCACGAGATATAATGAAATAGGAGTGGGTGGTACGCGTACCACGAGATATAATGAAATGGTAGCGGGTGGTACGCCTACCACGAGGTATAATAAAATGGGAGCGGGTGGCACGCCTGCCACGAGATACATACAATGGGATCGGGTTGCACGCCTGCAACGAGATATGTACTGACAGTGAAACATGCTTTTATTTCCCTTATCCGCGTTAGAGTTAAATTATTGATGTTCTTTATTATTCTCTTGATATTCTGTTTTTACATGTTATCCCCCAAAGCATGTTCCCCCTCCCATCCTTACTTGCTTATACCTGCTTTACTTTCCGCTGTATTTTATATAACTGCAAAGGTTTATTTGATAGTCTGGTCCTAGCCTCGTCACTACTTCGCCGAGGTTAGGCTAGGTACTTACCAGCACATGGGGTCGGTTGTGCTGATACTACACTCTGTGCTCTTTTGCACAGATCCAGGTCCCGAACAGC
>NC_031991.1:62757734-62758666 GCF_001879085.1 Nicotiana attenuata
ACCATGTAACGACCCTTTTGGAATCTGATGGAGTTTCTTTCCCGCCAAATACAATATACTACCATAGCAAAAGCTGTTGTAGTGATTTCTGCTTTTCCATTCTTCCTTTTGGCTATACTGCTGATCCATGCTATCTCATCTTGCCAGCTTCCAATTATTCTTGTAGTTCCCAGCCATTTCAATATTCTATCCCATAATAATCTAGTGTGTGGGCATTCAAAGTACAAATGGTCCAATATTTCCATAGTACCTGCACAGAATACACAATCAGGTGGTACTTGAATCCCAAACTTGAGTAGCCTGTCCACAGTTGCTATTCTCTAATGAATGGCCAGCCATAAATGAAATTTGAACCGTGGATGAATCTGTGTGTGCAGATGAATGCTTTTCCAGCTAACTTTGGGAAGCTGAGGCATTAACTGGACATAGGCCTTTTGAATTTGGAACCTGCCCTGTTTCACCAAGTCTGCCAAATTTGATATGACACTCCCATGCATTGAGTTCATCTGCATCACTTCTTTCTTTGCCTCTATAATTTTCCTAATCACCCAAGCTGCTGTCCTAGGTGTGTTCATTTCTGCAATGTCTTTGTTCTTGATATAGTAGCTGTGTGTCCATTTAATCCATAAGGCATCCTTCTTCATTGTCAAAGCCCACAGTTGTTTCATAATTGCAGCCTTGTTCCATACCCTCATATTGATGATGTTCAGCCCCCCTGCAGTTTTTGGTTGACAAATCTTGTCCCAAGCTATCAATGCTTTTCTTGAAATGACATTTGATCCAGTCCAAAGAAAAGTTCTGCAAATAGTCTCAATCATCTTCATAATCTTCTTAGGCAATAAGAAAATTTGTGCCCAATATGTTTGAATGCCAAATAGTACAGATTTGATGAGCTGCAATCTTCCAGAGTAGGATAGCATCCTGGCAGACCA
>NC_031991.1:62759872-62763861 GCF_001879085.1 Nicotiana attenuata
GGTGTTCATGGGTCTCGGAGTACCCGTACCGCACAGTTCCCACCGCCTCGTCAGCAGAGAGGGTGCTTTGAGTGTGGAGATACTAGCCACGTGGTAAGGGATTGTCCCAGACTTCGGACCGATATGTCACAGCGAGGTATTCAGGCGAGTAGAGGGCGCCTAAGAGGGGGAGGCCCAACCCGTTGATGTGTTTCATATAGTAGGCTTAAGGCCGCTATGCCAGGTGATGTCATTCAGGTATGCCTCAGTTTATTACAAAGGAGCACCATCCGTAGTTCATTACAGTACTGCCTATCGGGATGAATTCCCCTATTTTGTTGCTCCCTTATGGGTGCGTTTCATGATTTGCACTCTGTTTATGTGATTATCCTATTGGGAGGTTTTATGAGTGATAGCCGTGTCTATCGTCCGTTTCTAGCCATCGTCGAGAGTTATGAGACTAGTAGTAGAATTCCTGTTGTCCGTTTCGATAGGTTTGATGTGATTTCTGAGTATCCTTGGTTGCGAGCTGTGATTTCTTATGCTCCACCGGTATGGGAGCCAGTCGGTGTTGTAATTTTGTCGACGAAATTGATCTAGTGAGAGTCTCTAGATGGCTTGATGTGTACCCTACTTGTGATTCAGAGTTGAGGGCGAGACCCTCGTGATTTCATATGAATTGATGTGTTGAGATCGGGCTGTGTACAACGATGAGAGTTATATCAGTATAAGATCCTTGTGAGTCTTTTTATATGCTTTAATTCTTTTTCGTTAGATTGTTTTGTAGATTAGCGTTGATAGAAAATCTGTGCTTGTCTGGCTTGTTTGATAG
Source organism: Nicotiana attenuata (assembly GCF_001879085.1). NCBI lineage: Eukaryota > Viridiplantae > Streptophyta > Magnoliopsida > Solanales > Solanaceae > Nicotiana > Nicotiana attenuata. The sequence continues at coordinate 62,760,684 of NC_031991.1, forward strand.
TTCCCTTATGTGTTTCCCTTCCCATGTTCAGTCATTTTCGTTCTGTTGCTTCTTAAGTTTTAGCTTGTGGGGTGTGTGCCTGTTGGTATTAGCTGAGATCTGGTTATTCGGGTGTTTAGTTATGTGGTTTTCGTGGTTATTGTATCATCGCCAGTGTGGTGGAGGTTTGAGAAAAGTTCCTACTGAATATGAGGCTTATGGCCGGTGCGGATTTGATCTCAAGCAAGTATTATTATCAGAAATGTTATTGTGGGCCTATGTGTAATGTGTCCTATTACGTGGTTGTACCCTGTGGGTGTTGGCACGAATTGAAGTAGCTGGTTGAGACTTATACCGGGTATGGATTTAGAATCGGATATTTGGGAAATAGATGGAAGGTGAAAATTCTGGTTCTAAGGTTTATTGGTATTGCTGGAAAGGCTAAATTTCAGTTGAGATGTGTCGTCAGGCTTATGTGGATTGGGGTGACGTGGGATCACCCGCGGGTGTATGTTGGAAGTGTGCATTCAGTGACTTGAGGACTTTGGCAAATTTTAGCACGTTCGAGGACGAACGTTGGTTTTAAGAGGGGGAGGATATAACGACCCGACCGGTCATTTTTGGAATTTATGCCCCGATCCCCTAGTAACTGCTTTCCCAAAGTTCATTTCTGCTATTTTGATTTGCCGGGAGGTTCGATTTTGAATTTCGGAGAGTTTTGGGACACTTGGAAAATTGACCGTTGTCGGAACAGTGTGAAGACGGCCTCGGAATGGAAATCCTATGGTTCCGTTAGCTCCGTTGGGTAATTTTAGGGTTGGGAGCGTGTTCGGATTGTGTTTTAGAGTTCCGTAGCTAAATTAGGCTTGAAATGCCAAAGTTTGAATTTTTGAAGTTTCCGGTCCGATAGTGAGATTTTGATCCGAGGATCGGAATGGAATTCCAGAAGTTGCAGTAGTTCCATCATGTCATTTGGGGTGTGCTGGTAAAATTTCAGGTCATTCGGACGTGGTTTGGTTAGGTTTTTGATCGAAATCGTATTTTTGAGGGAAATTGGAGTTCTTAGGCTTAAATCCTTGATTTATTCGAGTTTCCGATGTTGTTTTAGGTGGTTTAGGGATTGGTGCAAGTTTGAATGAGGTATTAGGTGTTGTTGGTGCTTTTGGTAGAGGTCACGGGGGCCTCGGGTGTGTTTCGGATGCTCAACGGGTCATTTTTTTTCTCCATTTTGAACTGCTGTAGTTGCTGCTTCTGATATCCTTCTACGCGATCGCGAGGATTCTTCCGCAATCGCGATGCAGTGTTGGAGACCACCTCGAAATCCTTCTTCGCATTCGTATCCGTCCTCACGCGTTCGCGAGGCTCTGCTTATTTCTTCACTGCGTTCGCATATAGCCTTCCGCGATCGCGAAGGTCTATCTTTCTACCCTTTGCGATCGCATCGTTAACCCCGCGTTCGCATAGTAGGAATTAGGAGTTGGGTCAGTTGACCAATTTTACTCTTCGCGTTCGCATAAACACCTCCGCGATCGCGTAAGCCCACCCACTGGCCTTTGCGTTCGCGTCCCTTTTCACGCGAACGCAATGTGTATTTCTGGGCAGCCTTGAATTCTCCTCTATACGATCGCGTCCCTTCTTCCGTGATCGCGATGAACAAATACCTGGGCAGACAGATTTAAATCCCAAATTCGAGGGTTTGACCATTTTTATCATATTTTGACTTCTAGAGCTCGGTTCTTGGCGATTTTTGAAGGGGTTTTCACCTGGGCGACTTGGTTAAGTGATTATCACTCGGTTTAGACTAATTTCCATGAATCTCCTCTTAAATTCATCTTTTAATTTCGGATTTTCAATGAAAATTTGGTAGAACTTCTTAGGCCGAATTATTGAGTTTTGATTGGGTTTTTGACATCCGATTTGAGAGATTTTTATATGGTTAGGCTCGTGAGAGTACGAGGCTTCTGAAAATATAAATTTCGCCCGGTTCTGAGACGTTAGCCTGAGGGGCATTTTGGTCATTTTACATAATCCCGTGTATTAGCTTAGAATTTAATTGTAGAATCAGTTACTTGAAGTGTTATTCACATTATGAAATTGAATTGAATAGATTTGGGCCATTTGGAGTCGATTACTCGTGGCAAGAACATGGTTTCTAGTTGATTTGAGCCGGTTCGAGGTAAGTATCTTGCCTAACCTTGTGTGGGGGACTTCCCCTTAGGATTTGAGTCTTCTCTGCTGATTGTAATCCGAGTACGCGAGGTGACGAGTGCATGCTCAGACTTATTTATGGAAACTTGGCCTTTTAGGATTCTTAGGTCCTTATATTCACTGAGTATGATGTTGTTCTTGATATGATTGAATTCCCTATTTCTAGTTTCACCTCTACATGTTTTACTTGGAATTAACTGCTTTATGGTTCATTCTTATTGCCTAATTGATTCTTTCTTTTTCCGATAGAACTAGCATTTCATTTCAGAAAAAAAACTGTCTTTACAAAACCAGATTGGTGCTGACCATCAATCTCCTACATTCTAATACTATTACAAGGATTTTACTAAAGAACAGTAAAAAATAAACAAGCTATTCCTAAGGATAACTATTTACATTTTGTAGAGCTTGTTGCCATTTGATCTTTGATCTTCCTTATATGTGCATATGTAGTGCTATCTCCTTGCATGTCTCATCCACCATGTAACGACCCTTTTGGAATCTGATGGAGTTTCTTTCCCGCCAAATACAATATACTACCATAGCAAAAGCTGCTGTAGTGATTTCTGATTTTCCATTCTTCCCTTTGGCTATACTGCTGATCCATGTTATCTCATCTTGCCAGCTTCCAATTATTCTTGTAGTTCCCAGCCATTTCAATATTCTATCCCATAATAATCTAGTGTGTGGGCATTCAAAGTACAAATGGTCCAATGTTTCCATAGTACCTGCACAGAATACACAATCAGGTGGTACTTGAATCCCAAACTTGAGTAGCCTGTCCACAGTTGCTATTCTCTGATGAATGGCCAGCCATAAATGAAATTTGAACCGTGGATGAATCTGTGTGTGTAGATGAATACTTTTCCAGCTAACTTTGGGAAGCTGAGGCATTAACTGGACATAGGCCTTTTGAATTTAGAACCTGCCCTGTTTCACCAAGTCTGCCAAATTTGATATGACACTCCCATGCATTGAGTTCATCTGCATC
>NC_031991.1:62764461-62775611 GCF_001879085.1 Nicotiana attenuata
TTGCCTGCAAGCCAGATGCAGCAGAAAACCTGTAGAATGCTTCCTGCATTATTTTTACTGAATTTATATCTGCCCTACAGAACATGAGCAAATCATCAGCAAAGCAAATATGTGTCACCCCCAGTTTTTTGCATCTTGGGTGATATTTAAACTGCTTTAAGGTGGCTAGTTGGTTCATCTCCCTCTGCAAGTATTCCATTGCTATGACAAATAGGTAAGGTGACATTGGATCACCTTGCTTGATTCCTCTCTGGGCTTTGAATGGCTTTGTAAGGCCACCATTAAGCATTAAAGAGTAGGACACAGTTGACACACACTCCATTACCCAGTGGATGAATTTCTGTGGAAATCCCAACTCAGTGAGCATGTATCTAAGAAAATGCCAGTCCAATGAGTCATAAGCCTTTCTTATATCCACCTTAAGGACACACCTAGGGGATAGACCTTTCCCGGTATAGCCTTTGAAAAGTTCATGGCTAAACAAGATGTTATCTATAATGCTCCCTCCTTCTATAAAGGCAGACTGTGACTTGCCAATGATCACCTCAATAACTTTTTTAAGTCTTTTTGTCAGGATCTTTGCAATAATTTTGTACAAGGTAGTGCAACAAGCAATAGGCCTGTAGTCTTTAACTGTTGTTGGTGCTGGGACTTTAGGAATCAGAGTGATAGCTGTACAATTCCATGCTGGTTTCATTTTACCATTTTGGAAGAAAAAGGATACAACTTCATATATGTCTTGCCTCACTATCATCCAATGCTTTGTAAAGAACTCTATAGGGTAGCTATCAACCCCAGGAGCTTTGTCATTTGGCATATCTCTCACAGCTTCATCCACTTCCTCATGTGTGATCTCCTTTATCAGTTCCTGCTGTTGCTGTAAGTTCAAGCATTCTCCTGCTTTAATATAACTTGTATTTAGGCATGGTTTTAGCCCCGTATCCTTCCCCATTAGTTGAGTGAAGAAGTTTGTGAATTCTTGTTCCACAGCAGTTGGATCAGTAGCCTTCATTCCTGACTCATTATACACAGCAGTTATATTATTCTTGCTTGCTCTAATCTTCAACTGTGCAAAGAAGTAGTTCGAATTTGAGTCACCATAGTCAATCCATGTCACTCTTGACTTCTGCCTCAATATTCTCTCCACTATTAAACTCCATTTCTCCAATTCATGCATGGCATGCTTTTCCTGTTCTATCAGCAATTGGTTGAAAGGATCATGCACCATATTAGCTTGAGTGCATCTAGTTGCTGCCTTATTTGTGTTAATCTTTGCTCATAATTTGCCATCTCCTTATTCAGACCTTTAGCTTCATTTTTCAGCTTATGTAACTTTTGCCAGATACTTGTCATAGGATCCATCTCATTCTGCTGCTTCCATATTCTGTCCACCATTGGCCTGAATTCCTTATGATCCATTGTGACCATGTAAGTTTGAATGGCTTGGGGTGGATGGTTTTTCTTTCCCAGATTTGAACTAAGATAGGAGAATGATCAGACACTCCTGGCTCCAAGCAATCTGCTTCCACATGTCCATAGTCCTTCATCCATTTGAAATTTCCAAAAGCCCAGTCAATCTTGCTATATACTCTAGCATGTGCATCCTGTTTGTTACACCATGTAAAAAAACATCCCTTTGTTCTCAATGGGGTCAGCTGTATGTTGCTAATACATTGGTTAAACTCCTTTATCTCACTAGCAGTCACTGGCTGTCATAACCTATCATTTGTGGTTAGAACATTATTAAAATCTCCACTTATGAGCCAGGGAATTTGAACTTTCCCCCTACCTGTTGCGGGTCATGCCATAGTACTGCCCTCTCCTGTGCCTTATTTCTAGCATAGACCATTGTCACCATTATCTGACTACTATTCATTGGGACATCTACTAAGCATTGGATAAATTGCTCATGGATATGAATTATGTTAACAGTCAAAGATGTTCTCCATAGTACCCATATTCTTCCATTTTCAGCCTTAGAATAATTGCAGCAGTAACTCCAATCCTTTGCTACCTTTTGCAGTATATTTTTTGCCTTCTTTTCTTTAACTCTAGTCTCTAGACATCCAAGGATGTTTATTTTATTCTTTTGCAGAAATTTTCTTAACTCCTTCTGCTTATAGGGCTTGTTAAGCCCTCTTATGTTCCAGGTACTGATGATCATGGTGGTTGGTGTATAGGCTCAGCCAGCAGTGCTTCTCCCTGTACAAAACTTTGCCCATACTCATCCAGCATTGTAAATCTATTTGATGTGCTAGCTTCTACAATCTGCATAATTGGCTTATTTTGTACTCTACTTCCTCCATGTCTTCTTGCCATCTGCATGTTTTGATCAGCTTCTTGTCTAGCTGTTACTAGGTTGCCCATGTCTGCTTCATTTGAAGGCTGTTCTTCCATCACCTCTCCTTGTTTTTGCCGGCCTTTTGGTATCCATTCTTGCACTACCTTTTTCCTTCTGTTCCTATTTCTTCTTTTAGGAATTTGAAATTCTGCATCTTCAGGATTCTTATGATTGGTTTTCCAGCACTCAAAGTTATCATGGCCAAAATACACACATTCACTACAAAACTTTGGTCTCCATTCATACAAGATTTCCTGTTGCCATGTTCCAGTAGGGGTTTCAATCTCAATACTGTCCACCAAAGGCTTGGTAATGTCTACCTTCACTAGTACTCTGGCATAGGAAATTTTGTTCAGCTCAGCTGTGAATTTGTCAGTGTACATTGGCAATCCTACATCACTTGCCACTTTGCTCAATGCGCCAGCAGACCAATACCCAGCAGGCAGACTTGGAAAATGAATCCACAAAGGAATTGTGGTAATGCATTTAGGGTCAAAGTGGAAATCCCTTTCCCAGTTCTGCAGAATAAGCGGTTTATTGTGATACGAATAAGGTCCAGCTTGCATTACCAGATCCCTTTCCTCAGTTGTTGCAAATCGAAATACAAAGTAGTCGTCCTTATGGTATAGAATTTGGGGCTTGGTGACAAAGTCCCATACAGATTCAACATAGGATTCCATAGATTTCTCATATGGAGCATCCCCAATACATACCCTATTAGAGCTGTCGCCCAGTGTTCATTCAACATATTTACATCTTCTTCCATGATTTTAATGACAATCTTACCATCTCGATGACTTGGCGGCACATATTCCAGCTTCATTCCCATCTGAGAATTGCGGTTTTGCTGCCTGAGTTCTTTTGCATGTCCTTCCTTATCTACTCCAGCTCTAGCTGCTGCTTCTTGTTCTAGATCTGGTGAAGGTAGAGTTGAGGATCCAGCTTCCGAGAATTGAAGCCTTCGCGGACTAGTTGGCAATTTGTCTTTGCCTTTTTGGCTTTCCTTCTCCTTCACTTCCTTTGTACTGTTCCATTGATTACTGTTGCATTCATCTTCCTCGTTCAGCTTATTTTCCTCTCGAATTGGTTGGAATCGAGAAGGTAAAAAGCTTCCAAACGTTAATGGAGTGAATGAGTTAATCCCTGAGGTCGCCGGTGTTACGGTGGTCGTCACCGGAGCTGTGTTTTTGTGTCTTCTCACCATCGTCAGTGCACGTTAGCCTCCCTTGGCTTATCGTGCGCCGAGAACATTTCCAAAAGAGACTCCAATTCGTTCCACCGGCCTTTTGATTTTTCTTTTATTTTTGATATTTCGTAGTTAAGGGTACCTCAGGCAAAGCTTCACTTAGGCCTAACACATTTGCCTTCGATCCCATGATCAAAGACATAACGTTGTGTTTAGGATGGTGAAAGTGGTGGCCTTGAGACTCTTGTGTTGACCAAACAATCATCATGTGGTCTTTCTGGACCGTTGTGCGCTTCAATCATAACTAAGGTCGTTGTGGGCCCTCGACTCGATGTCTTTAGCAATCCCCTAGCATGTGTGGTGAGGAATCGAATTGTGAGTCCAAGTCCCGAGCCAATGGTCTAGAACTTGCCTTTAATGTTTGTTGAGGCAAAATCCTAGGTGAAATTTGACTTGAGAAGTGATTATAGGCTCTCCTTGATCCCAATATTAAGTTGAACAATTCAATGGCCTACCAATGAAATGATCCCTAGTTAACCCTTTCGAGCCTTGAACCTTTTTCTTTCAAGAACCGATGTTACAAGCCTATACCCGTTCTAAAAGATACCCTCTCTTGGCACCCAAAATCTTCCCTTGAAGTAATGGCAAATGTCTAAGTTTGGGGGAGGAAAGACAAGAAAGGAAACAAAGTGGTAAAAGGTACAAAAGCAAAAGGAAAAGGAAAGCAATGAAAAAAAAGACCAATGTGAAAAAGAATAAAAAGGGGTTTCAAGGGAAACAAAAGTGAAAAAGGCGTGGAAAAAGTAGAAAAAGGAGAAATGATTTGAATTGCATAAGAAAGAGCGACAATGTGTCCCTCTAACCCCTTGAAAAGAAGTGAAATACTCAAATGAGTCAAGAAAGTGTGCCAAAATGAATCAAAGGAAGTGCTTAGGGGAAGATTGAACCCATTTGAATAAAAACATGTCCTACCCTTAACCAAAAGCCTTCACAATGACTCCGCAAAAGCCCTATATGATTTCGAGTTGCAGGGAGCCTACATTAGTGGATACTTACATAAGGGGCAAGCATATGGTACCTAGAGCCGGACTTGTAACCTTCTTCTTGAGAGAGATGAGTGAAAGTCCATCAACCTCGGTTTGTGTGTCAATACTCTAAAAGGTGAGGTTCGCTTAGAGTGAGTTGAGGATGTGTGAGTTTGGGTTCCACAATGACCAAGGTATTTGAGAAAAGTTCTTTGATGAAATGTGTCAATGCTCGATGCTCTTGTGTCACACTTGAACCATAGTTTTTGAAGTTTAAAATGTGTTAATGATGCATTCGTATTGAGGGCAATTGTTAGTCCCAATTGATGCTTGTTGAGGTTACTTTAGGATAGCTGGAATTACTTGGAGGTTCCTTTAAGGGGTGGGTCTTATTTTGTTTGCTTGAGGACAAGCAAAGGTTTAAGTTTGGGGGAGTTGTTAAGTAAGATTTTAACGTATTTTATGCCCCTACTTGCCAATGCTTTGAGTATAATTGATACGAAATAATCCCAAAATGCTCACAGGTTGTGCTTGATTGCAGGTTTGAGCGACAAGGTGACTGAAATGTCAAAGATCGGCTCAAAACGGGGTAAAACCTGCTCAAGTATCAAAGGCCAAGTAAAGTGATCGAAAAAAGAGCCTAGTGCGGACCGCACAAAAGTGCACGCGGCCGCACTAGGAGATTCAGAGAAGTGCATATTCAGGGCTCTCACAACGCAGCCGCGGTTGGATTTATGCGGCCCGCGTTCAGCTCACGCGACCCGCCACTTTTTCATGCGGCCCGCGTGAAGAGATTAAGAGAGATGCCAGTTGGGACCAGAGCAAGCCACGCGGCCGCGGTCACACTTACGCGGTCCGCGCCAGAGCTCCTGCGGTCGCGCTACACTTTCGTGCGGTCCGCGTCGCTCAACTTCAGAGAGTTAAATTTCAAGAGTTCAAGAGCCAACGCGGCCGCGCTATCTTTTTGCGCGGCCGCGCTACCTTTTTGCGCGGCACGCGCTGACCCCGCAGGGGTATTTTTGTCCAGTTTTTCCAGCCACTATAAATAGATCCTTTTCCCATTTTTAGGTAAAGTTTCGTTTTTCCGAAGCTGCTGTGCTCGTGAGAACACTGGGTGTAGCCATTTTTGGCATTTTTGACCTTCAATATTGTATTTCTTCCTTAGTAATCAATTAATATGTTTGCTTCTTCATCTATTTCTTTAATTTTTGCATCTAGCATGAGTAGCTAAACTCACTAGCTAGGGTTGTGGCTCAACCCTAGTGTGGGTAATTTATGGGTGTTGCCATCAAAGTTAGATTGATATTGGGTGTTTGCTATTTGGGTTAATTTTAGGTTTTAATTAAGGATTGGTGGTTGCAAACACTGATTCTAGCTTGGTGGGTTTAACTCTTCTTGAGAAAGAGAGTCTATGACCCCCAAAATTGACCCAACAAGGAATTGGGATGGACCCATGAGAAATGGTAGTCCCAATTAACGGGTTAAACCTCGAGAGAGTAATTACCCTACTTGAACCCTAGTTGCTTGGTCTAATTGGCCTACCCAATTGGTCTCGAGAGAGTCAATTGGGCAAAATCACTCTCTCTACCGAGAGGTGTGAGAGTGGGTACGATTGAGCAACGGTTATAGCATAAGCCCCAAATATGTCAATTTACCCTTAGTAGCATCTACCCGTTAGTTACCCACCTAGGCAATGCCACGACCCTAGTGCCTTTCTCTATATTAGTTACAACTTAGCAATATCTCCGTAGCATAATTTAGCTTCAAACATTAGTCTTATAATAGTAGATATAAAAATCAAAACCAAGGATGTTTGAAGTGATATTAGAAGCACAACTGCAATTCTAGACTAAACAGACAATACAACTCCATTACTAGCTCCCTGTGGAAATTCGATCCCGAACCACTATCCGGGTAAAAGCTATTGCAACCCGCTCTTCCTACCTTAGTGTAGTGTTGAGTCGGCAGCGATCAGTAACACTCACCATGAGACCCACCAATCGGACCAGAGCGTCCTGAAGAACTGGGGTAGCAGTAAACCCCTCTGGGACCTGAGCTGGGCCCACCGGAACTGCTGGGGCTGGGGCCGAAACCTCCTCGTCGAAGTCAACCTGAGGCTCCGCCACTGGTGCTGCTGCTCGGGACTGAGCTCTGCCCCTACCTCGGCCTCGACCTCGCCCTCTACCCCTAGTGGGAACTTCCTGGGGCTCGACTGCTGGTCAGAAGATGAGGAAGCGCGTGTTCTCGCCATCTGCGAAAGAACAGAGTAGAAATTCAATTAGCATTTGAGGAACAAATTCGCACGACAAGAAAGAACAAATGTGAGATTTTCCTAACTCTGTAGCCTCTGGGGATATATACAGACGTCTCCGTACCGATCCCTCAGACTCTACTAAGTTTGTCCGTGAGTTGTGAGACCTATGTAACCTAGAGTTCTGATACCAACTTGTCACGACCAGGATTTCTCCACCCTCGGGAGTCTTGATGGCGCCTACTAATGAGAGCTAGGAAAGCCAACCCTTAATTACCTTTGCCATTAACCAATTTACCTCTTTTAGCAATTATCAGTGATATCATGAAAACAGCGGAATAAAATAAATAAGCGAAAGTCTTAAATTAAAGAATCTGAACAATAATGCGGAAAATCAACATAAACCTCTACCCAAGAACTGGTGTCACATACTCACGAACTACTAAGAGTGCTAAATACAACCGTTTGAAAGAAAATATAACTGTATGTCTCGAAATACACGAGATAACAGACTGAAATAATAAATAAAAAAAATAGAAGAGACGCCGGGCCTGCGAACGCCTGCAAGGCTACCTCAGTGTCTCGCTGGACTGAAGGCTAACTCCCGCACTACTGCAGCTGCTGTCCAACACCTGGATCTGTGCAAAAGAGCACAGAGTGTAGTATCAGCACAACTGACCCCATGTGCTGGTAAGTGCCTAGCCTAACCCCGGCGAAGTAGTGACGAGGCTAGACCGGACTACCACATAAACCTGTGCAGTTATATATACATATACAGCGGAATCGAAATACAGAGACAAGCAATCAATATAGGAAGGGGGAGCATGCTAGGGGGAAATAGCAATTTCAAGTAAAAGTCGTCCAGCAATGAAGGAATTAACACAACTCAGACATTAATAAAGAGACAAAAAGCAACAAGTGCACGGCATCACCCTTCGTGCTTTTACTCTAATCCTCAGCAAACAATGATATAATAAAATGTGCACGGCATCACCCTTCGTGCTTTTACTCTCTTTCCTCACATATAATCAATAGAATCGGCACGGAATGGTACATCGTGCGGCACGGCATCACCCTTCGTGTTTTACTCTCTTTCCTCACCATAAGAAAACAATGCACGGCATCACCCTTCGTGTTTTACACTCTTTCCTCACAATAAACAAACAATGCACGGCATCACCCTTCGTGCTTTAACACTCTTCCTCACCCAAACAACAATCACAAACAAGGGGCAAGGGAATATACAGAATAATAAAAGAAATCCCGGCAAGGGAACACAATTGAACATTTAAATCCCGGCAAGGGTACAACATCAATAATCTCAACATCCCGGCAAGGGAAAATAATCAATAAACAACAATATCCCGGCAAGGGAACAATTTAAATACTCTTTCTCTTCCTTTCACTTTTATTTCATATCTCACTTTACCACTTGAGACAATGCTCCAAAGGGTTCAACCATTTCATAGATGTTCACAATTGAAATATAACTTGAGCCAATGCTCCTCGTTGTCCGTAGGTCACAATTTCCTTTCACAAGCTTTTCACGACAAATAGGAATCATCACCAAGGCAAGGGAAATACAACGAAATCAAGATATTCACAATTTAAAGACCCACGGTCATGCTAGACACCAACGTATAGACACTCGTCACCATGCCTATACGTCGTACTCAACAAGAAGCAATTAGCAAATAAGACTCAACTCCTAGTCTCTCAAGCTAGGGTTAAACCAAACACTTACCTCAAACTTCCACGGCCAAATCAATCCTCAACAACCGTTTTCCCTCTCGAATTCGGCTCCAAATCAATCAAATCTATACAATAATGACGTCATAACATCAACACATGCTAAACAAATCAAGCCCAATGCCTAATTATAGATTTCCAAGCTTTCTTCCCAAAATCCCAAAAATTGACCCCGGGCCCGCTTGGTCAAAACATGAGGTTCGGACCAAAATTAAATCCCCCATTAACCCACGACCCCGAATATATAATTTGTTTTCAAATTCGACCCCAAAACGAGGTCTAAATCAAGAAAATTCAAAAAGCCCTAACCCTACCCATTTCTCTAATTTTTACCCTTAATTACATGTTTTAGGCTTAGGAATTCATTAGATGTTGAAGAAAATAGAAGGAAACAAGCAAGGATTACTAACCCAAGAAGTCTTTGGTGAAAGATAGCGTCAATGGACGCCTAAGGACCTTGGAGAAGAAGGAGTTCGTGAAAACTAAATGAAATCCCGTAGCTACTGTTTCTGAAAATTAAAAATATAACTGGGTGAAATTGCCCTTCGCGTTCGCGACAGGCTGGTCACGTTCGCGAAGGGTAGGACTTAACAGACCATCGCGTTCGCGGAAGGAGGCACGCGAACGCAGAGAGTAAAAATGGTGAGGCCCTGAAATTGGTCTATGCGAACACGGAAGAAGGCACGCGAACGCGAAGAAGAAGTCCTGTAAAGCTATGCGAACGCGAGTAGGCATTACGCGAACGCGATGAAGAAAAGAAGACTCAGCCCTCAGAGTCAAATAACCCAACGCGAATGCGAGGCCAGGTACGCGAACGCAAAGGAGGAAAAATTAGAGCATCGCGAACGCGAGAGGAACAATGCGAACGTGTAGAAGAAACTGGGTCTGCAACAGCTGAAGCAAATCTACAATTTTTCTAAGTTTGAAACCACTCCGAAACACCTCCGAAACACTCCCGAGCCCTCGGGGCTCCTAACCAAACACATGCACTAACTCAACAACATCCTACGAACTTAACCGTGCGATCAAATCGCCAAAATAACATCATTATCAACAAATTAAACCTCAAATTCAAGGCATTTTTCCAAAACTTCATCAAGTTCCAAATTTAGGATTTCAAGTCCGAAACACGTCAAACGACGTCCGATTTCAACCAAACTTTACAGAAACATCTTAAATCATATATAAGACCTGTACCGGGCACCGGAACCAAAATACGGGCCCGATACCAACACGTTCTAAGCAATTTTCATTTCAATTTTCCTTAATAATTTCAGAAAAATAATTTTACTCAAAAATTCATTTCTCGGGCTTGGGACCTCGGAATTCGATTCCGGGCATACGCCCAGGTCCAATATTTTCCTATGGACCCTCCGGGGCTGTCAAATCACGGGTCCGGGTCCGTTTACCCAAAATATTGACCGAAGTCAAATTCATTCATTTTAATACCAAAATTTAGCATTTTTCACACAATTTCACATTTAAGCCTTCCGGCTATGCGCCCGGACTGTGCACGCAAAACGAGGCAACTATAAATGAGGTTTTCAAGGCCTCGGAAGCACAAAATGGATAAGAAAACAGGTGATGACCCTTTGGGTCATCACATCATATGCCCCCGATTTTGCAGGCTCGAGAATTCGCATCCAGAACAGGTTCAGTATAGACCAAGTTCGAGCTCGAAGGCAGGATACGAGGCTCGAAGATCCAAGTGCTCGAAGAACATCGGAGCCAAGTATGACCAACCCCGAGATGATGCCGTTATGGATTTGTAACAGAAAGAGAAAGATTCCCGCCACGTCCCCAAGATCATGGCGTAAATTCCGGAACAGATTTGTACGAGTTAGTACAAATCCGTACTAGGCGGTTTGACAGCTGTCCCAATAAGATTCTTTTCTGTAGATAGAAATGTACCTCTTTTAGGGTTCCCTTACTATAAAAAGGGGACCCCAATCATTTGTAACAATCATCAATCAATTGCAAAGAATATATCTCATTCTTGCTCATTATCCATTAGAATCGCTTCTTAACTTTATTGTCTTTACTTTACTGTTCCTGTTGACCAACCTCGAGGCCACTACAGCTCGAGGTCAAGACTGGCTTGAACATTGGTTTGATTCAACTTACTTCTTTCATTTATACGTTAGATTTCTTGGTTATTAATTAGTATTGAACTAAATCACATATCTTTAAAACCATAAATCAAGTAACAAATGATTTTTTTGGGGAACATTTGATGTACATAAGCTTCACTAACCTTCCTATAGAGTTCTCCCATATTGATTACATGGCATCAAGCTCACACATGCAATTGCAGTTTTTGGCTAAATACCAAGATATAAAATTTCAACAATGGCCAAGACCAATTTGCAATTCTGTACAAAGTAATTTGTATTCAGTATAGTAAAAGTGAGAGATTTCAAACTCATTATAAATATTACAATATTTACAAAACATATTTATGTATTAAATTTCTTGTTGAATTCTTCGCTGCAATTGTATACAAAGATCACTTGTCAGGTTACATCACACAAATATGACACTTAATATAGGATTTTCTGTAAATATAGGATTTTATATATAATTTATAAAATTCTAATG
>NC_031991.1:62775631-62794413 GCF_001879085.1 Nicotiana attenuata
CTTTGCAGGTTACATACACACAAATATAGTACACTTAATATAGGATTTTTACTGTAATATAGGATTTATATATATTATAAATTCATGCAACTCCTGATGAATTTGATTAAAAAATAAGTTAATAATAGTAACAACAATAATAAGTACGCACGTTTCATAACTTAGATAACGGATTTCTTTAAAATGCATAAATTCAGCCTACACTGCATGATTTTTGCAGTCTTAAATACTCCTTAACTTCAAAGAAGAAATGTAGAACAACCAACGAAACAACAAAGTAAAAACATTCAGTGTGAATGAACAATAGCAAAGATCCCATATTGTTGACCAAATCAAAGAAAATAGAACATCAATAAGAGGTAATTAACAATCATCACTTGCATCTTTTGTTTGTGCAAGACGGTAACAGCCAACATAATGACCCAAGTCTTGATTGTGACCCCCATCGCTTTAATGAAATCAACTAACTATCTTTAGTTTCAGTTAAATTTTTTATTTAACACCATTAAACGAATTATTGTCTATATCTACAGTCCAAACCATAATTTTATGTCAATTTTTTTTCCAAATTATATGTCAATTAAATTCAATTTGGTTTAATATTTCGATTTGGCTTGAATAACTTATATGTAGGGTCTAAAAGACATCAACTGCGTAGAGAAAGACGGGGAACACGCCGATCATCATCATCATATCCAAGAGCTACAGTTTGTTTATAGGTTTCGCGAAATTTAATAGTTTTAGTTCAAACTTTGTGTTTGTATTTAAAATTAAATTATTTAATATCTATAAATAATTTTCTATAATATAGAACTGATGAGGAGCAGCACTGATGCACCAGTGAGGAGGTGTGAACGACTGGCTGTGGTGGGCACGGGGAGAGGTAGAGGGAGACCTAAGAAGTATTGGGGCGAGGTGATCAGGCAGGACATGGCGCGACTTAGGATTACTGAGGACATGGCCCATGACAGGGAATTGTGGAGGTCGAGCATTAAGGTTATAGGTTAGGGGGAAGTTGTGAATATTTCTACAGCGCGCTAGAGTGAGACTAGCCAGTTAGGAGTTAGTCTTAGGATGCTACTGGTCAGTTACTGATGCTGGGCTTTATCTGCTGGATATTATTATACCTTCCATCTTTTTCGTATTTCCGATATCTCTTATATTGCTGTTATTTTATGTTATTTTATTATGAGTCTATAGATAGTACTAATATATCGTCTCTTGTTGCTTTCTTGAGCCGAGGGTCTCCTGGAAACAGCCTCTCTGCCCCTCGGGGTAGGGGTAAGGTCTGCATACATATTACTCTCCCCAAACCCCACTTGTGGGATTATATTGAGCCGTTGTTGTTGTTGTTGTTGTTGTTATATAGAACTCATAAATTCAAACTTCTGGCTCCGTTGAAAATTGTTTGACTACATCCTACAGTGAAAGCAAACCAAATGACTCGTCCCTTTAGTGCAGTACTCTTGTCTTCGTAGCTGTAACGCGGTCTACTTTCTTGGGACCAAAAGGAAATTACTTTGATCAATGATCACCAAATATAAATTGCTTTATATTTTCTTTCTTAACGTCAACAACAATACCTCTAGCTTGATAAGACAAAAGCCCCCTTAAATAATCATTAATATAGGGCAACATCCATAATATTGTTAATTTGTTTCAATCTTTCTTCACCGTATATTCTTTTTATCATGACTTTCGCTCATTCTTGATCAAATGAGAACCAAATTAAATGGTTGAAAAACTAACTACACTTAATTAAATATGACTGGGAAAGCTACACTGGGAAAGCTACACTTGTGAAGGACATTGTTGCCACTATATATATGCCAAATCACGTGTTGCAATTGTATACTCACTCCCAAAGTCTGTCACAAATAGCACTGATAAAAATCAAAAAGGTTTTATAATATAGGGGAATACTATTGTTAACAAGAAGAATTGTTGTCTCATAATTTCTATACTGCGATATTATTACCAAGTCTAAAAATGAGGGAGGATTAGGCTTATATAAGAGACCCTAATGAAAAAATAATTCCTTGGTGGCATCTTTGGCCTGGAGGCTAAACATTACTTGCTAATACCATCAAAACCTAGCTTCTCAAGAATTATCAAAGCAGGAAGTTTATTGCCTCCATGTTTGTTGGGTTTTTGTTAATTAAAACAAAAGAGGTGTGAATGGAAAATGATGGGAAAAAAATGAAGGAAAATAAAATTTTGAATTAATCCTTTTTACTAAGGAACTTTGTCCCTCATTGGATAGGAAGAGGAAATTCTTGTGCTTATATATAGAAGCACTTCTTCTAGCTCTTAAAGAGTTGATACCACACAAGAAAATTGTGGCCTTGAAATTTTTCTATTTTGTTTTCTTAAACTAACGTTTTTCTAGTTTTTTGGTTTTGAATACAGAGTGGTAACAATGTTTTCAGAGACAAATTCATGATTTGGAGTTGATAAGTTTTTATGGTGACTTCAAGTTAATATACAATAATCATTAGATTCCAATCAAATATAAATTTATAGATATTTATGTGGATTTTGGATCCGTGTTCGAAAAACATCAGAAGGGGCTGGAAGTTAAATTTGGCAAGAAGGATCTAATTAATATATCGTCGGGGATGGCACCGCAATTGGATAAACCACTCCCCACAATGATCGATGCACTCCAGTAATAATTTGCAAGGTGTGTGGTACGTACTGACTCTGAAACAATATATTGAACACAATGCACCGAGCGCAAATTAATCTGCAACCAACTACTGGAAAATAATGTTCGGTACCAACCCATATTTAGTGTTGGGACCAATATCATAATTTTTGAATGGACGAAAACTGAATGTACTTCAAAAATTTAACTCCTCTAGTATAATCAGAGGCGTATCCACGATGGTTGCACTATTAGTTGATTTGATTCTCTAAAATTTTGCAATGACAATAGCTTAAGAAGTAAACTACAATCAATATAATTATTACGAAAACACGTCATTTCGTTGACAAATACCAATGATAGATTCCCTACTTAGGAGAATAATATCATAGCAATATAGTTACAAATACTTAGTTCTATATCATAAAACGAAACAACTATTCCAAAAACAGAATGGTAAATGAAGAAAAGGGTAGAATTTCACTTTTTTGGATCTTTGAAACTCAAAGACTGAACCCCCAAAAAAACATATGAAGAAAACACAAAAGAATAAAAAGGAAAGGGAAGCCAACAAAAAGAAACAGATAGAAGAATTTAATTCCAAGGTAGGTAAAGAGTGGACCAAAAACACGAAGAGCGACGGGAAAAACAGAAACAGAAGGAAAATATAGGTGNGAGGGTGGTGGTGGAGCAACTGGAGCTGAAGTTGATGACTGGAGCCTCTGCTGGGATGAACTAGCAACACGGCGGGGCCACTGCCTCAACATGTGGCCCATCTCGCCACACTCATAACAACTCCTAGCTGCTGGAGAAGGGGACTGATGAGAACCCCTCGCACTGGAGTGACCAACAGATGCACTCGGCGTAGAAGAGCCCTGAATAGATGGAGCACGGGATGAGCTCTGAACTGGGAGGGCACTAAGTGAAGAATGGCCCTGGTGTGAACTGTGGGATCCATGACCCGATGACGCCCCTCGATAACCTGAGCGATCAGACTGACCATGATGGAACTGTCGGCCTCTGCCGTGCTGTAACTGGCCCCTCGAAGGACCACCACTGTAACTACCAGATCCTCGAGGCCTCTTGGCCTCCCTCTCCTCTCGCTCCTAGCGATGGACAGACTCAATCTACCTGCAATATCCACAACCTCCTCGAAGGTAGCACCAGTCACCCTCTCCCTGGCCATAAGAATACGGAGCTGATAAGTAAAACCATCGACAAACCTCCTGATCCTCTCTCGATCTGTCGGGACCAACCAGATGGCATGACGAGCCAACTCAGAGAATCTCAACTCACACTGTGACACAGTCATGTCTCCCTGATGCAACCACTCAAACTGTCTACGCAGCTCCTCTCTACGAGACTGCGGTACATACTTCTCCAGAAAGAGAATGGAGAACTGCTGCCAGGAAAGAGGTGTTGCACCAACAGGACTGCACCTCTCAAAATCCTCCCACCAGGTAAAAGCGGCTCCTGAGAACTGATAAGTAGTGAAAGCGATCCCGCTGGTCTCCAAGATACCGGCTGTATGAAGCTTCCTCTGACACTTGTCTAGAAAGCTCTGGGCATCCTCGCCCTCTGCTCCGCTGAAGGTCGGAGGCTGAAGTCACCCAAATCTCTCCAACCTACGTTGATCATCCTCTGGCATGACAGGAACTACATAGTCCTGAGCAGCTGCGACCAGTTGGGCTCGATGCGCCCACGGCGTCTGAAGACCCTGCACGACCTGCTCAGGTGTGCGGGCAGCAGGAGTCTGATTGGCTCTCCCGGCCTGTGAAGTAGCTGCAGTTGTAGTGGCTGAAACCGCCTGAGCTAGGCCAGTGCAAACTGATAATATCTGAGCCAAGGCCTCCTGAAGACCCGGAATCACAATAGGCACAGCTGGTGCCTGAGCTGGTGCTGCTGAAGGGTCCCCAGCTGGAACCTGGTCCTGAACTAGGGTAGCTGGTGGATCTGCTGGTGCTGCCCTCACTGCTCTACCTCTACCACGACCACGACCGCGACCTCGGCCTCTGGTGGCCGCAGCTGGTGGAACTGGGGGTCGTCCACCCTCTCCAGTAGCGCGTGTCCTCACCATCTGTGAGAGAATAGAACAACAAAAGTTTAGTACTCGGATAAACAAACTCGCACGATAAGAATTTCAAGAATGTGAAGTTTTTCCTAAAGGTTCTGCAGCCTCTCGAGGATAAATACAAACGTCTCCATACTGATCCGTGAGACTCTACTAAACCTACTCATGACTCGGGAGACCTATGTAACCTAGGCTCTGATACCAACTTGTCACGACCCTAACCCTGAACCCGATCGTGATGGCGCCTCTCATGAAGACAAGGCCAGCCAGTTTAACCCAATTCATCTTTTAAGGCAGTTAATCAACACAAAATAGTCTAAACATGATTTGATAATACGAAATAGCGGAAATATCAATAACAATGTGGGAAAATCCAAGCCGACACAGCCCTAACCAGGGTGTCACAAGTCAAGAGCATCTACGAGTCACAGTATAGTCTGCTAAAGTCATAAACTACTACAAGTGTTTGTAAGAAATAGAAATGATAGAGGAGTAGAGACACGGGGCTGCGGACGCCAACAGCTACCTCGTAATCTCCGAAAAGGCCCGCCTGGAATTGGAGAAAATCAACACTCCGGAGCAGAACTAGCTACGCCATAATCTGCACACAGCGTGTAGGGAGTAAAGTGAGTACTCCAACTCAGTGAGTAACGAATATAAATAATGACTGAAAGCAAGAAAATACGTAAAGCATATGGCAGTCTATAATGAAGCAGTAAAATTAATTAATTTCAGTAAAATCAGTGGAAAATCAAGGAAAATGCTCTTTAAACCAGTAAAACAGGTAATTGACAGTTAATTATGATAACGTCAACAAATAGGAGTTTGCCCCTCGGGCGCAGTAACACCACATCCGCCCCTTGGGCAATATTTCACAATAGTAACAGCCCCTCGGGCTCAATCTCACATCACAAAGGTACCCGCGCTCACTGGGGGTGTGCAGACTCCTGGAGGGGCCCCTTACGACCCAAGCGCAATCACAAGCCATCTCGTGGTATCAACTCTAGGCCCTCGGCCTCATAACAATCAAGCCACCTCGTGGCGTACATAACTCAGGCTCTCAGCCTCCAATCAATATCAGTAACTCCTCACAATATAGGCCCTCGACCCTAGTCAGTCGAAAATCGTCACAAGCCCCTCGGGCAATAGTAAAATACAATTTCTCAGCCCAAGCATCATTTAAAAATATCAATTAAGTCTCAAAACTGAGTAAAAATGGCTGAGTAGTAAAACAGTGGAAATTAACATGACTGAGTTCAAATAGTAAGTTAAAACAGTGAGGAAATATCAAATAAAAGCCCCAAAGGGTTCAAGTAGTTGGCACGAAGCCCAAATATGGCATTCAACCCAATAACCAATGATAACAAATAGTTTTCAATTAAATACGCGGTAAAATCATCAATCGGGACGGACCAAGTCCAAGTCCCAAATAGTGCACGACCCCACGCTCGTCATCGAGTGTGTGCCACACCTCAATATAGTACTACGATGTACAATCCGGGGTTTCAAACCCTCAGAACATCATTTACCATCATTACTCAACTCGAACCGGCTAAATCCCTAGCTCGCGACGCCTTTACCCTTTGAACTGGCCTCCACGTGCGTCGAATCTATCCAAAATCAAAACGAGAACGTCAAAATATGCTAAGGGAACAAAACCCAAGCAAAAACAATCGAAAAATACCAAAAATCCCGAAATTAGCAAAACCCGAGCCCCGGGCCCACTTCTCGAAACTCAAAAATTTTCGCATCACTAGATTTCTCGTCTTCCCGCGAGTTCATTCATACCAAGAACAAAAAAATCGGAGTCCAAATCACCCCTCAAATCCCATTTAGAAGTCCCTTAAACTCAAGCCCTAATCCTCCATTTTAGCCTTTTAATTTCTTTAATTACAGCCCTAAATCCATGAAAATCTACCATAGAATTGAGCTTTAGGTCCAAAATCCCTTACCTTAACGAAGTCTCTTGGTTTCTCTCTTCAGAATCGCCCCAAAAGCTCCAAGGTCGAAGGCAACAATGGTGAAATAACCCAAAATTGCAAAATGAAATAATATATAAGGTCTGCCCAGGCCTTTCCGCATCTGCGGTCAAAATCCGCTTCTGCGGTACCGCATTTGCGGTCAAAGCTCCGCTTCAGCAGAAATTCATTAATCCAACCCAAACAGTATCTGCAGTCCGCTTGTCGCATCTGCGACTCCGCAGGTGCGGGCCCTCTACCGCATCTACGGTCCCAGACACTTTCTTCCAAAACCGCTCCTGCGGTTCTTGTCAAGCATATGCGACGCCGCACCTGCGGTCCCAAAATCGCAGGTGCGAAAACACCAGAAGTAGCAAATCTGAAGCTGCAATGACCTTCCAACACCTCCATTAACCACCCGAAATCACCCGAGGCCCCCGGGACCTCAACCAAAAGCACAAACATAACCCAATACCTTATTCAAACTTGTTCCAATCATCAAAAACACCTCAAACAACATCAAATCTACCAAATCACATCGAATTCAAGCCTAAGTTTCTAAATTCTTCCGAAATACGCTTTTGATCAAAAGCCCGACCAAACCACCTCCAAATGCCCTGAAATTTTACACACATATCCCAAATGACAAATATAAAGCTGCTGAAACTCTCGGAATTCCATTCCGACCCCTATATCAAAATTTTGCCTATCAACCGGAAATCGCCAAAATATCAACTTCACCAATTCAAGCCTAAATCTACTCCAAACCTCCAAAACGCATTCCGATCACACTCCTAAGTCATAAATCACCTCCCAAAGCTAACCGAACCATCGGAACTCACATTCGATCCCTCTAACCCATAATCAACATCCGGTTGACTTTTCCAACTTAATCCTTCTTAAAAGAGACTAAGTGTCTCAACTTCACCAAAACCAAATCTGGATCCAATCCAACCAACCCGATACCTCAAAACACAGATGAACAAAGCAAATAGGAGCAGAAATGGGGGAAACGGACCGGTAACTCATTAGACGACCGGTCGGGTCATCACAATGCGGAAGCTAAAAGAAAATAAAGAAACAAAAAAGAAGACAGAAATTAAAGATAGATTGAATCCAAGAAATAGTTTCTTGAATTCAAGAAGACTATTCTTGAAGTTGAATCCTAACAACAACAATTAGCTAACGAAGAACTAATTGCCTTTGATAGAGAATTAAAAACAAGAATAGATTGTGAAACCCGACCCTTTAGAATAACAAGAACAACAATAAGCCTAAACTTATCACCTTTCTTGAATACCTAGAAGTGGTCTAAGATTTCGAAAGAGTTTAATATTACCACCTTAAGTTGAGTCTTGAAGGTTGAAGAATAAATCCAAGAGTAGCCACATACAACAGTGCAAGAAAAATCTCACAATTTTTATAGATAATATCTGAATAACAAATAAGACACCCCTTTATATAGAGAGGGGGTCACAAAATTTTACCTCAAAAAATAAGGAAATAAAGTCATAAACTACTTTGGACAACAACTCCAACTACCTTAGGAAAAGGAAATTACTAGGAAGCAAAAACCAAGTCATTCTTGGAAAGTAATTCCAAAAATCTTAGAAAAAGGAAAACATAACCTTAACTAACTAGGAAAGCAATAAATATAGTCCCATAATATATGGAAATAAGTCGCATACCAATCTTGGATAGAATCTTGAAAAATCTTGGAAATCTTGAAGGAAATTTACAAACAACATGGCACCAACTTGCACTCAGCATCTAGCACAACTATTGTACCTTTCTTGGACATCAAGTAATTCCTTTTTCTGCAATAAAAATATGGTTTTATGTAGGACTTCATGGCTACAAGTTTGGACACATTTTAGGTGCTAAATTGATCCAACAATGGCCTTATTTGGACCTTCTTCAGAGGATGTTTCTTGAGATCCAATCCACCTTCTTCAGAGGACCTTGTTTTTAGCTTGAGATCTTGTTAAAGGCCCTCTTTGTTAGGCGTTTGCCATAATTTTCTTACCATATTTGATTTTCCTATTTGTTGAAGGAAAGGGCAATATGTTTACCTTAATTGAGTTTTCCTTCTTGTACAAGGAAATTACAAATCTCCTATATTTGGCTAGTCCTTTTTCTTGTAGGAAAAGGTTTGGACTTCTATAAATTGAGGATCTTTCCTTCTCATTCAGTTGCATCCACAATGTAGCGATATGGGGTTTGAGAGTCGTGTTTATGGGGAGAACTTTACGGGACAAGTGTTAGTGTGTCACTTGTGTTTGCCTCTTCATGAGGTTGTTTTCTCGATTTTTGTACTCTCTTTTTATATAGTGGATTGCTCATCTCCGTCGTGGATGTAGGTCAGTTGACCGAACCACGTTAAATATTTGTGTCTCTTTTGGTATATTTCTCTTTTGTTGTCTGATTTATCGTCGCTGAAGGTTTGCTTTGCTAGAAAAGAGAGGAGTTATTGATTCAAGAAAGAGTCATAATTTTCTTTAGGACTCACTAACTCATAAAAGATGCAGCAAAAATGTCCAGAGACTGACTCATTAAATCTTTCATGTATTTTTTTTGTTCATTCTTTTCGTCCTGTGATAGCTAGCTTGTCAGCGCACTTTGACAGTCTCACTATGTATTTTCAAGGCTTGCTAATATTGAATCTCCTCTCTACCTTTGCCGATCCAATATATTGGTACCTCTTTTGTTTTAGTCGTCTATGTTGAGAGTAGTAAGAGTGGAGTAGGGTAGTATTGTGTAAACTAACTTAAAGTGATGGGTGTATATGTCATTTGTAGAAGTTAGTGACTAACTTAGTACTTAGTCGGTATGTTAGCTTTATAGCAGTGGTTTAGGAAGTTAAATGTACTGTAATTCATTTTTCTCTTTGAGTAAGAAGAAGAAGCTCTTAGCTCAATCCTCCATGAACAATCTTCCTCACTAAATTTTACATGGTATTAGAGCGATCGGCCATAAGTATGGTCGTCTAGAGTAATTTTTCTGCTAGCTAGCTCTTCATCGGAGAATTTTGACAGAGGTCAGCCATGGCAACCGTTGACAATGAACTACCAGAGAAATTAAGTCACAATCACCCACTTTTTCTCAATTCAATTGACAATTCGGGAGCTGTGTTGATTTCTCTTCAGCTACGAGGACCGGAAAACTATTCCGTATGGAGTCGAGCGATGAGGATTGCAATCCTAGGTCGGAACAAGCTAGGGTTCATCGACGGCACCTGTAAAAAGAAAAGTTTTGGTACAAATCTCGTAGATCTTTGGGAGCGATGCAACGCAATCGTTTTGTCATGGATTATGAATTGTGTTTCACCGGAATTACTCAGTGGCATCATTTATTCTTCCAACGCCAGTGAAGTTTGGAAGGACTTGAAAGAGCGATTTGATAAGATAGATTGCTCGATAATCTTTCAAATTCATAGAGAATTGTAAAGATTAATCAAGGTACTGACTTGATATCTTCATATTTCTTGAAGATACGAGTACTCTGGGCAGAATTTGATAGTTTGGCCCCAGCTTTGGGATGTGCTTGTGCAAAATCTGGTGAATCTGTGGTTTTTATGGAACGTTTGAAGCTGATAAAATTTCTGATGGGACTTAATGAATCGTATGAACAAGCTCGTAGCCAAATAATTATGATGATTCCAGTACCTACAGTAAATAAGGCTTACTCAATGTTGATGGAACGTGAGAGTCAAAGAGCTATTTCCAATCCTCATGATTCAACTGAAAGAAGTGAAGTTACTGCACTAATGTCTACTAGGACTACTGGTGGTCAGTTTCGACCTAATAATAATTACAATCTCCAATGTGATTTTTGCAAAATGAAAAAGCACACTAGGGAGAATTATTATAAGATAGTAGGATATCCAACTGATTTCAAGTCTAAAAGGAGAGGAGGATATGGTTCAGCTAACTCTGCAGTGTTGGGAGAAGGTGACTCACAGATGCAGGGGAACAGGAATGTACCAAACACACATGCTGAGAAGGGGAATTCCTCAGGATATGGAATGGGACCTATGTTCACAGAGGAGCAATTCAATTAGATTCTGAGGCTACTCAACAAAGAAGAGATGCAAGAGACCACAGCCAACATGGCAGGTATATCTCATTTTACTGTCTGCTTAGTAGACAAGGGAGGCTGTACTCATGAATGGATCATAGATACTGGTCCGACTGATCACGTGACCTCGAACTTTAGCTCACTTTTTGAGTTATACAATATAACATCTCAAGATGGAAAAACAGTGCAATTACCTAATGGAACTAAAGCAACAGTTTTACATATTGGTAAATGCAAGATAGGAGAAGGACAAGAGATTAAAAATGTTCTGTACATTCCAGATTTTAAGTATAGTCTATTGTCTGTGTCTCAGCTAACTAGAGAGCTAAGATGTATGGCTGCATTCTTTCCTGATTTTTGTGTACTACAGGACCTCTTCACTGGGAAGCTGAAGGGGATTGGTAGAGAAACTAATGGGCTCTATCTACTAACTTCTACAATTCCAGATAAAGGACAAGAGTTAATTCCAAAGTCCATGAATGTGCAATTGGATCAAAATACCTTGCAGCTTTGGCATAAAAGGATGGGCCACCCATTACCAAAGGTTATGAAACATATGTTGAATGTCAGTGAAGAGTTATGTAGAAATGTAGTAAGCAGTTGTGATGTTTGTCCTTTGGCTAAACAGGCCAAATTGCCTTTCCCTATTAGTAGAGATAGAGTAAGGAATGTGTTTGAACTGTTACATATGGATGTATGGGGACCATTTCGAACTGCAACACATGATGGAAATAAATACTTCTTAACAATAGTGGATGACCATTCTAGAGTAACATGGACTTATCTTTTAAAGCTGAAGTCTGATGTAATTATTGTCATTAGAAATTTTCTTTTGCTGGTTCAAACACAATTTGACACTAAGGTTAAAGTGATTAGAACAGACAATGGAACAAAGTTCATCAACTCTGAGTGTGCAAGCATGTTCAGTAAGTTTGGGATAGTTCATCAGAGGTCTTGTCCATACACACCCCAACAAAATGGGGTGATAGAAAGGAAATACAAACACATACTGGAGGTAGCTAGGGCAGTCAGATTTCAAGGACACATCCCATTAAAGTTTTGGGATAAATGTGTGTTGTTAGTTGTCTACTTGATAAATAGAAGGCCTACACCAGTGCTTGCAGGGAAGTCTCCTTATGAATTGTTTCATAAGATAAGTCCATCTATGAAACATATGAGGGTTCCAGGATGTCTTTGCTATGCTACACCATCAGTCATTGGTGACAAATTCCAACCAAGAGCTGTGAGGAGTGTTCTAATGGGGTATTCAGCTGTGCAAAAGGGATACTTGTTATTTGATTTAACTCACAAAAGGTTTTTTGTTAGCAGGAATGTGACTTTCAGGGAATCAGTTTTTCCTTTCAAAGATCTGCAGACCACAGGACCTGTAATGTTTCAAGCTGGTCCCTACTTTATCACTCAGGTTGTGCCTACTGCAAACATCACTGATCCTGCACCTACAACTACAACTGATCCTCAACTTGATGACCAAAGCACAGGACAAGGAGCTGTTATGGGGGATCTTCACTCAGGAGAGGCTTCTTCAAGTGGACTTGAAGATATGAGTCCTGCAATAGCAAGTGAAGATATTGACATGCCTGGAAATGCAAATATGGACCAAGATGTTGTAACCATTGACCACAGTCATGACGCAGTTGTAGTTCCTCTGAGAAAGCCAGCTAGAGATAAAGGGCCTCCATTATGGTTGCATGACTATGTGACTGCTCAAGCCAGTAGCTCATGTTCTTACCCTTTGAGCAACTACCTGGATTACAGCAGTCTGTCACATTAATATCTGGTTAATCTTGCAGCATTCTCTACAACAGTTGAACCTGCATCCTTTGATGAAGCTTGCAAAGATCCCAAGTGGGTAGATGCCATGAAGGCTGAGCTCACTACTCTTGCAGACAACAAAACCTGGGAGATTGTGCCTTTGCCACCAAACAAGAGAGATAGTGGTTGCAAATGGGTATATAAGATCAAGTACAAGGCAAATGGTGCAGTTGAGAGGTACAAGGCAAGGCTAGTGGCAAAGGGATACAACTAGAGGGAAGGTCTTAACTATCAGGACACTTTTTCACCAGTTGTAAAGATGGTGACAGTGAGGATAATGTTATCCATTGCAGCAGCTCAAAACTGGCATATCCATCAAATGGATGTCTATAATGCCTTCTTGCAAGGAGATATCTATGATGAAGTCTACATGCAACTTCCTCAAGGTTTTCACAGCAAGGGGGAGACAGGCCTAGTGTGTAAGCTTGTCAAGTCCTTATATGGGCTTAAGCAAGCATCTAGACAATGGAATGTGAAGCTGGTAGATGAATTGGTGAAGTCTGGTTTTCTACGAAACCAACTAGATCACTCCTTATTAACAAGAAGGTAGGATCCAAAATTGTTGTTGTACTAGTATATGTTGATGATTTACTTATCACTGAGAATGATACTGAGTTGGTGTGTGAAACTAAGAGTGCACTACAACAAGCCTTCAAAATAAAGGATCTGGGGGAGCTGAAGTTCTTCTTGGGAATAGAATTTGCAAGGTCTAGACATGGCATACTTATGAACCAGAGGAAGTACGCTTTGCAGCTTATTTCAGACTCGGGCTTAGGGGGAGAAAAACTTGCCTGGACTCCTTTGGAAAGCAATCAGAAGTTGACCAGTGCAGAATATGATGATCATGTTGGACTCAAAGGTGATACACCACTGGATGACATAGGAGCTTATCAAAGATTAATAGGCAAGTTGTTGTATCTTACAATGACTAGGCCAGATATAAGCTTTGCTGTTCAAACCTTGAGCTAATTCTTGCAGCACCCAAAGAGATCTCACATGGAAGCAGCCATGAGAATTGTTAGATACATCAAGAGAGAACCTGGATTGGGAGTGTTGCTATCAAGCAAACCAACAGAAGAAATCAAGGCATACTGTGATGCAGATTGGGCTTCTTGTCCAAATACCAGGAGATCGGTGACTGGATACTTAGTGAAAGTATGTGGAATCTTTGATATCCTGGAAGTCCAAGAAGCAAACTACAGTGTCAAAGAGCTCAGCTGAAGCTGAGTATAGAAGCATGGCTTCGGTTATGTCAGAAATAACATGGGTGATTACATTATATGAAGAACTGGGGATAAAGTTGAAGCTGCCAGTTAAATTGTCATGTGATAACAAAGCAGCAATCCAAATTGCTAAGAATCCAGTCTATCATGAACGAACCAAACATATCGAGATAGACTGCCATTTCATAAGGGAGAAAGTGCAGATAGGAGATGTAATGCCTCAGTACATACAATCTGAAGAACAACAAGCAGATATTTTGACTAAAGGGCTTGGAAGGCAGCAGCATGAATATCTAGTGTCCAAGCTGGGTCTGTTAAATGTGTTCACAACCTCCAGCTTGAGGGGGAGTGTTGAGAGTAGTAAGAGTGGAGTAGGGTAGTATTGTGTAAACTAACTTAAAGTGATGAGTGTATATGTCATTTGTAGAAGTTAGTAACTAACGTAGTAGTTAGTCGGTATGTTAGCTTTATAACAGTGGTTTAGGAAGTTAAATGTACTGTAATTCATTGTTCTCTTTGAGTAAGAAGAAGAAGCTCTTAGCTCAATCCTCCATGAACGATCTTCCTCACTAAATTTTACAGTCTACTTTAACTAATGTTTATTCAAGAGTTGATTATCCCTTTGAAATAACATGCAGCAACATGTTAAGTTAAAAATTGTTTATGATTTTGTTTCAAATTTTACCATCTTTCCTGCTTATTCTGTTTAATTGCATTGATGATGATAAGTTCTATATATTTCTTAATATAGTTTTTATAGTGAGGTTGATGTTATTTGCTTCTTCTTTTTAAAGGGTGATATTAAACTTTTCCTCAACTGCTTTTTGAGGATGATAAAGGTGGTTGTATGGGACGTAGGGTATGGTTATGACCTCAATTTTATGAGGCTGTCAAAAATGTGTGATAAGGTTAAATAGTTCATAAATTATTATTTGTACGAGTACATAGAGGAATACAATACTATTTGCATTTACTTCATCAATAGGTGAGTAAAGTTCTTTTATGAAGATAGTTCTTTTACTATTTCTGCATTGTCTACATATTTTACTGTGGGCTCTACGTCTTTCCAAGTTAGGGAAACAGGGCGTGATGTCATATTGTTACACGATTAGCATTTTGTCACTTTAGAGCAAACAGGAGTGGAGATGTTGGATGCTCAATCTTGCAATTACAAGACTTCTCTCTATAATTAGGATATTTCTTCCCATTATACATTTCCTTAACTATAAAGCTAATAGATGTATGCTTTCTAAAGGTACTTTTTTTCCACTTCCTAAGGATGATAAATTGATTGCGAAGCTGGACTCTGTAACTTATAGTCATGCGCTATGATAGATCCGGTGCGCCTTCGATGTGCTTGAACATTGGACAGTCGCGCATATTTTTTTCGTACCAAACAATCTGCCATGGTCAACAATATAGTAATTCAAAGTCTAAATTCGTGTGAACCATCCAGAGTCTAGGTTTGATGGGATTTTTTCCTATATATACTATGATAACAACTTATTATTTTATTTTCTCTAGGTTTTGTAGTTTTCAAAAAGTATCTAGGTTTTTCTTACAAATTGTATACATTCCTCCCTTAAAAAATTGTCATCCCATTATTAATGCCTTCAATTAGGAATTCAATTATATCCTTTTCTTTTTTTCACACTTCTCCTAATTTCATGCGTCCTAATTTTTTCGATATGCAGATCTCCTCTTCTCTCTATCTTTGAT
The DNA here is from genome assembly GCF_001879085.1 of Nicotiana attenuata. NCBI lineage: Eukaryota > Viridiplantae > Streptophyta > Magnoliopsida > Solanales > Solanaceae > Nicotiana > Nicotiana attenuata. The sequence continues at coordinate 62,791,160 of NC_031991.1, forward strand.
AGTTGCACGTCTTGAACAAGAAGCTAGTAATTTTGCTTCAGTTGTTGAATGATATTCGTTGGAACCTTCAAATACAAAATATAACGCCATACTACACATTATATGTTCTTATTATCCTTATATGTTAGGAAAGTGATATCTAATCGAACAAATCCAATAACACAAAATTGTTTTCCAATAATAGCAACCAAAAAGAAACTTTTCTTTGCAGTTAAAAATCTATACACACGGCAAAGAATGTCATGCGATGACAAAAAAAATCAGTTGCTAAAAAGTTTCTTCAACAATTCAAAAATCGTTAAACTGTAGCAAAATTATTACTAATAGTATAATGGCTCATACACAATCCAAATGTGAAATTGGTCACAGACTTACAATTGCCCATCTTCATATATAATTATCATACATTTGTGATGCAATTTCTGCAACTATTACGATACAATCGTGATACAGTTTCGATCTTCTTCATCTTCTTCAAGTTTCAATCACAACTCTAAACTTAAATTCTGATACAATATTGTATTAGTATTGTATTAGGTATAATTTTAGGTATTGATATATCAGATACAAGTCAAATACAAACTTTGATACAATTATGAAACAAATCTGATACAGTTATGATACCATTATCATACAATCGTGATACAATTCAGAAACTTTTCTTCTTCGAGTTTTAATATGAAATTTTACTTAAAAACAACTCTAAACTTAACCAATCTCCCTCAAAATTGAGATACAAACTCCAAGTTATATTCTCAACCGTTTGCAAGAGCACCCAATCCAAACAAATAAAAAATTCGTAAATCTCATATGTTGAATTCAAAGCTTTTTAATGGTTGTCAATTGAGAACTCTTTGCTACTGCAATATTAGAGATGATGTCGATGAATTTGTGTGAAGAGGATGGGATTTGGGTTAATTTGTATGAAAGGGAGAAATATTTCAAAATCTTTTTGAAAATGGAATGAAAGCGTGATTTTAGGGACTTTGTATAACTACAATACATGAGAGTGAGGGGGGGGGGGGCTGACGTGGGGGAGAGGGGAGAGGGAAGGGCCGTATCAGTTACATCCTAATTTTAAGGATGCTCTCTTTATTAAGATTTTGTATATAAAAAGTAAATATAGATAGAAAATATAATTTTTATAAAACCTAAAGAAAAGTGATAAATAAGTTTCTATTATAGTATAGCTAGGTAATTTCCCCTTTCTAAAACTTGATCCACATTGAAACTAATTCTATTGTCATATTTACCCATGTACAAAAATGTCACGTTCTGCACGTGTTATGTGCAGAAAGATCTTTTTTCCTATTTTAATTTCTGGTGGAAGGCTGTTTGTGTTTCAGTAGAACAGAATAATTTAGGGATTTTGATACAGCTATCCACAAAAACAAAACTATTTATCCTTGTCTACCCATTTGTTTTCCTACCCATAAATAAATTACATTTTCTATCCATAGTAAGTTTTCTGGGGAATTTTTTCTTTATTCTCCAATTCTTTTTTATTTCTATGCTTATTTTCTTTTCTTTTTTCTTTTTTTTCTTTTCTCCTTTTCTTTTTTCTCCTTTTCTTCTTATTTTTTTCTTTTTTCATTTTCTAATTTCATTTAACTTCTTTGTTTATATTCTTTTTCTCTTCATAATCTAAATTTATTTACTGTTTTTATTATTTTTTTATTATTCTTTTTTTATATTATTACTAAAGAAAAATCAAATTGTGTACCAATTAAATGTAGCTAATACAACCAAATAAATATTAACTAACATATGATACCAGTATAGTATATAGATATACCAACAGGGTATACAATTGTACGCAATGAGTGAAAAAAATTTAATTCAATTATTAAACTAAAATAATATCAGTTGTCAATAAAAAATTTAAAAAATTCTAAAAGGATCTAATTGTAAGAGTATATCGTTACATCATATAGCATACTATAATTTTTTTTTTTGCATTTTGAATTTGCCCCTCACGCTGGGTAAAAGCTTAAAACAAATTAAAAGGGAAAAGGCAAGTTAAGTATACTATTATAGTATATTGTATACTATTATAGCATATTGTTACATTATCTTGCATATTATTACAGTATACCATAACAATATATTGTATACTATAATAGTATACTGTTGCAGTATAACTATATACTCCTATAGTATATTAGTATACTGTAGCGGTATACTGTTTTGTAAACTATAATAGTGTACTGTTGCAGTATAGCTATATACTCCTACAGCATATTGTATACCGTAGCGGTATACTGTAGCTGTGTTCTTCTTCGATTTTCAATTGAAAATTTCGATCTCAATCACCTCAAATCAGGTCCAAATGCTATCAAATTTCAGTATGAACTTCTAGAAGGTACTATAAGCAATATTTCACAGCGCCCACTTTGAATCAAATTAAAAATCTTCAAAAATAAAATTGAGCTTCAAGCCCAACAATGGTGGATATTCAAATACACACAAAAATTCAGATTTGGGATGTAATCTGCTCTTGTACTTAATGAAGTATCCAAACCATGGACTTTGTAAGTTTTGTCCACATGTAATTCTGATCGCATGGTTCATGAAAACTACTCAATTAGAGAAAGGAGGAAGGAGCCAGAGCCTAGTTCAAGTTTTTCAAACAACCTCGATTGCGGTTATCAGTTGGTCACCTTCGTATGCTAAAATTCTCTTGTACATAACAGTGAATATTCAGAGAGAGTCTGTATCCAATCTTTATTTTNGTATCCACACCATGGTTTTGTAAGTTTTGTCCACATGTAATTCTGATCGCATGGTTCATGGAAACTACTCAATTAGAGAAAGGAGGAAGGGGCCAGAGCCCAGTTCAATTTTTTCAAATAACTTAGTAAAGCTAAGTTTTTTGTAATTGAAGCCTTGACTATGGGAACAACTAGCGGGTAATATAGTTTGGGGAGTATGGGTAAGAGTAGTAAATAGTTTGGATCTGAGCATTAAAGGATAAATAGTTTGGAATTAATAGGTATATAGTGAGGTTTTCTCAATAATTTAATAGTTTTAAGTGGAATACTATATTAGGCCGTGCTTAATACGGACTTTCCTTTTCTAGTTTCTATTATTTCTAAATGGCCAAGATGGACGAACACATCAATGAGAACTTGTACTAGAAGTACTGTTGATTGTATAAACTTGGCGCTCTCTCATTAGTGATTAACTCTTTCTTGCTCTCTACTATAAACACGTGTATCACTTCTCACTTAGCTTTTAATAACCCCCCCCCCCCC
>NC_031991.1:62794433-62849866 GCF_001879085.1 Nicotiana attenuata
CCCCCCCCCCTTTTTTTTGTTGACAAAACAATCCTATCTATATTTTTATGATGGGCCAAGAAGTACCCAAATAATACAACTATTTATTATAGGAAGAACTTAGAGGTGTTCAAAGAAAATCGATAAACCGCACCAAACCGGTAATCCGAGTCAAACCGGAAATAAAAAACCCGATCATGGGTTGGTTTGATTTGGTTTGGTGTTGAAAAAAATAACCCGACCATAATTGGTTTGGTTTAGTTTTAATTAAGAAAAGTCAAACCGAAACCAAACCAACCCGATATTACATTTATTCAATTTTTACAAATATTATACATATAAATATTTATTTTTAATACAATTCATAAATATTTCTTAAACTTTTTCACAGTTTTATCTTTAAACATATTGTTTCAAGCAGAGGCGGCTCAACACTAGATGTGACCTAAAGCGAAAATTTAAAAAGAGGCCTCAAAAGACATTCAAGGTTAAGAAATGTTTTTCATATCTAATCTTTTGATAATTTCATTAGCTTAAGATTGAAAAATTGTCTAAAAAGCACTTAAAGAATAGAAGAAGATTCTACGAAATCATAATTATAAACAAAATTGATTCAAGTTGAAGTGAGTTAGACAAATTAAGAAGTTGAGCCCATCCACCATACGTGAGGTAACAAAAAATACGAAAAAATGCAAATTTAATAATCTACAATTTTTATTATAAACTTTAAAAATTTACAACAAATGATTAAAACTGATTTATTTATCACTAATAATAAATACATAATTATTTATACTATGTATAATTTGAGTAAATTTGGGGCCTTAATTTTACGGGGGCTAAAGCCACTGCTTTAGTGGCTTTAGGGTTGAGCCGCCACTGGTTTCAAGTTTGGAATTAACATTCTTGAATGGTCCAATAAATTTTATAGTTCATAAAGGTAGTAATTCAAATAAACTTCACATCAATACTAATGCTAACTAAGAAAATTCAATTCAACAATAGAAATGACAATAGTGTGGATATCTATTTTTTAGTTTTGCATTGTTTATATTGAAAATGCATAACTTAGTTTATCTTTTTCTTTAGTGCTTAGTTGTGTAACTAATATACTTATAGTTGTACTTATTTAAGCAGGACTTATATAGTACTTTTAGATTATGTTAATAGTTATTATGGCTTATTACTTAGTAATATTTTCTTTATGGATTTTAGTAGTTTTGTTATTGAATATTTTAGTACAATGTTATGACGCATCTCATATTATTATATTATTTTCTTGAAAAATACATTATATAGTTGTATCCTTGTAGGTTTAGAGAAGTATGTGGAGCACAAGTTACATATTTGTGCTATGAAGACTTATCGGAAAAAAAAACCCGAAAACCCGAAAAAAATCCGAAAAACCCGAGAAAACCCGAGATTGAAAAACCCGATTTCGTTGGTTTGGTTTGGTTTATAGATTTAAAAATCCGACACTATTGGTTTGGTTTGGTAATTGAAAAATCCGAACCAACCCGGCCTATGTACAACCCTAGAAGAACTTATAGATATACCTTTATAGGTAGATAAGTTTTAGACATAGTTAACACTAATCAAAAGAATTAAAGATGCAACACAATATAACTCCTTCCAAATAAAAAGGCAAACTTATGATGTTGTTTAGTCAGACAATAATAACGGAAGCTCATCTTGTAAGTGATAAAGTATATCATCTTGTATATACTGATATTACCAGGTAAAATTTTGAATATCAATAGTTACCTATTGACCTCTTCAACTTCGCATCAATCTCTGGTTTCATATACAATTCCTCATTTGTCTTTCATACTATTAACACATGTTTCTTGAAGAGGTAGTTTTATCTGCGGCAATTTTCTTTTAAGTTCTGAATTTAGCTTTCTGCATCACTTAGGCAAAGTAATTGCGTCAACCTTTACAAAATTGCGAGAATCAGTGGAGTTTAAGTACATCAATCAGTATTTTTCAAAATTAGGGGGTTAATGATATACCATAAGTTTATATGCAAAGTATGATTTTTATTTGCATTTATACAGTTCTAATACAGTAGAACATGTAAATAAAGAAAGAATCTGTAACGACCCGGCCAGTCGTCTCATGACTTACCGCTCCGTTTCTCCCATTTCTGCTTTTTTATGTTTTGTTCATCCGTGTTTTGTGGTATCTGGTTGGTCGGATCGAATCCGGAATGATTTTGGTGGAGTTTGAGACACTTAGTCTCTTTTAAGAAGGCTTGAGTTAGAAAAGTCAACAGAACGTTGACTTATGTGTTAGAGGGCTCGGATGTGAGTTCCGATGGTTCGATTAGCTTCGGGAGGTGATTTGAGACTTAGGAGTGTGATCGTAATGAGTTTTGGAGGTTCGGAGTAGATTTAGGCTTGAATTGGCGAAGTTGATATTTTGGCAATTTCCGGTTGGTGGGTGAGATTCTGATCTAGGAGTCGGAATGGAATTCCGAGAGTTGCAGTAGCTTGGTTATGTCATTTGGGATGTGTGTGTAAAATTTCAGGTTATTCCGACGTGGTTTGGTTGGGTTTTGATCAAAAGCGGAATTCGGAAGATTTTAGAAAGTTTGGCTTGAAATCCGATGTGTTTTGGGTGATTTGATGTTGTTTGAGATGTTTTGATGATTGGAACAAGTTTGAATAAGGTATTAGGGTATGTTTGTGCTTTTGGTTGAGGTCCCGGGGGCCTCGGGGTGATTTCGGATGGTTAACGGAGAATTTGCTGCTTCTGGTATTTTCGCACCTGCGGATTGGGACCGCAGGTGCGGCGCTACATGTGCGGTTGATTAGTCGCAGAAGCGAAAAGAGGCCTGAGGAGCAGAGACCGCAGAAGCGGTTAGAGTGGCCGCATCTGCGATGTCGCAGATGCGGGGATGTGGTCGCAGATGCGATTGTTGGCCAGTTAAGTGATTTCCACAGAAGCGGAGGAAGGACCGCATATGCGGTACCGCAGAAGCGGGTATGGGACCGCAGATGCGGAAATGTCTGGGCAGAAGGTATAAATTGGTTCCTTCGCGAATTTTGGGTTATTTCACCATTTTTATCTTGGCTTTGGAGCTTTTTGGACGATTTGAAAGAGGGATTTCAAGGGAACTTCATTGAGGTAAGGATTTTGGACCTAAAACTCGTTCCTATGCTATTATTTCATGGATTAGAGCTAGAAATTATGGAAATTAAGGGTGAAAATTGGGGAAAGCTAGGGTTTAGGATTGAAGACCTATGATTGAGGATTTGACTGACCATTTTAGGTCGGATTTCTGAAGTTTTGGTATGTATGAACTCGTGGGGAGATAAGGAATCTATTGGTGTAAAAATTATCGAATTCCGAGACGTGGGCCTAGGGGTCGGGTTTTGGTAATTTCGGGATTTGTGTTATTTATTGATTGTTTTCACTTGGGCTTCGTTCCCTTAGCCTATTTTGACGTGCTCGTTCTGATTTTAGATAGATTCAACGTGAGTGGAGGCCGATTCAAGGGGCAAAGGCATCGCGAGCTAGAGATTTGGTCGGTTCGAGGTGAGTAATGGTTGTAAATGATGGCTGAGGGTCTGAAACCCCGGATTGCACATCGTAGTGCTATATTGAGGTGAGGCACATGCTTGACGGCGAGCGTGGGGTCGTACACTATTGGAGATTGTAACTTGGTCCGTCCCGATTGATGATTTTACCGCGTATTTGACTGAAATCTATTTTCTATCATCATTATTTGGGCTGAATGCCATATTTGGCCTTCGTGCCAACTGTTTGAACCCTTCGGGGATTTTTTGTTGATATCTCCTCACTGTTTTGACTTTATACTTGAACTCGGTCATGTTATTTTCCACTATTTTCATACTCAGCCATGTTTACTCCGTTTTAATACTTAAATGCTATTCTTAAATGATGTTTGTGCTGAGAAACACTGTTTTACTATTGCCCGAGGGGCTTGTGAGGACTTTTGACTGAGTAAGACCGAGGGCCTATGTTGTGAGGAAACACTGATATTGATTTGAGGCCGAGGGCCTGGGATATGTACGCCACGAGGTGGCTTGATTGATATGAGGTCGAGAGCCTAGTGATGACACCACGAGATGGCTTGATATTGCGCTTAGGCCGTAAGGGGCCCCTCCAGGAGTCTGCACACCCCCAGTGAGCGCGGGTACCCAGTATGATGTGAGATTGAGCCCGAGGGGCTATTATTGTTCTGAGATCTTTGCCTGAGGGGCGGATTTGTTGATACTGAGCCCAAGGGGCAAACTTCTATGTGTTTATTTTTCCTTAATTGCCTGTCCATTACCTGCTTACTTGTTGAAAAAGGATTTCATCTATCATTTTACTGGTTTACTGTTTTTAAATGGGGTAGGGAGTACTCACTTTACTCCCTGCACCCTGTGTGCAGATTTAGGCGTATCTGGTCCCGCTCCTGAGTGCTGATCATTTCCAGCTTCAGGCAGATCCGAGGAGTCTTTAGGTAGGTGTTGGCGTTCGCAGTCCGGAGCTCCTCCCTATCTTATTTCTTGATGTCTTTAGATTTGTACTGAACTATGTAGTTGTTTTTTTGGAGTATTCCGCATTGTTAGATGCTCGTGACTTGTGACATCCCGGTATCGGGCTGTGTTTGGGCTGTATTCCGCATATTATACTATCTATTGCTTAGACTTTGGCTTAATTACTCATGTTTCGTCTGTTTATTACGGCTTAACTGTTTAAAAAGGTAAATCGGGTTTAATTGGCTGGCCTTGTCTTCACGAGAGGCGCTATCACGACCGGGTCCGAGTTGGGGTCATGAAAGAATCCAAGAATAACAGATCCAGATATATAGAAATTATGTTTACTTATTCAAGTTTGGGTGTCTGTCATGTGAACTTTACATTTTTTTTGGTTAAGGGAAAAATCAAATTCTTCGTCCTATTATACGTTATCAAAAAAAACTTCGTCCTATTATTCGGCAGTAGAAGTTCGAAATGTGAAAGATGTCGTTTTTCCGTCGTTGATGTGATGAAAGCAAAGGCATCTATGTTTTTCTCTGTCACATCACATTTTTCAGAACATATGGTATCAAGTGAGATCACCGTATGAAGATTTTATTTATTGGAACTTAATTATTGTTCTTCTAATGTTAGGTTAAACATAGAGAAGACTTTGAGTACTATATAAGAGTGAATATGTGTTACTAATTTTAGGACGGGAATAGTTTACAAATCTACACTATCAAGTGTATTTTTGTTCAACCAATATGAGCACATGAAACAGAAGTTTTAGGAAAATAAGATCTAAAAAAAATTATGAATATAAATTAATGCAAGAATAAACCGAAGATTCCTATTAAGCACTGGTTGACATACAAATCTAAAGTCTAAACTATGTAAGCCGCACAAGATTTAAGCAACTATTATGCGAGGAAATTCCCTGCAATTCTAGCATTCAAGGTTTTACACTGAAAACTACAGCATAAATTCGGAGCGTACAACATTCAATAACAATTCAAATAAACTATGAGCAAAAAATAGCAAAACACTCACATGCAGTAACTGTGAACAGCCATTTCATAGTCCTGAGCCTCCTAACAAATACAAAAGTCACGAAACATCAAACTATAAGAAGAAGTGAAAATGATATGCAAATAACGATACAAATTTTTTTCAAATCAACAATAAAAATACCATTAAAAAAATTATCAACATAGAAAAAGGAAGAGGAATCTATGTAGCATTACTTATTCCAACCATCTCGGTAGAGAAGACCCATCAAAATTTCAGGAAAAAAAAAGTCTGATAAGAAAAAGGTTTACAAAAAGAAAAGAAAGAGAGCTCACTGAGAAATACTGAAGAAGGACCGATTTCGAGGAAACACAATGCAAAGAAGAGCAAAATCCAGTTCAAGAATACTGGGGGGTTGTAAGTATAATTGCTTAATTGTGAGGGATAAAAAAACACATGAGTAAATCCAGCCCAATCCTTTCAGCAAGATGTTAAAATTATTATGTTGAGTCTTACGTATTACCCATGGAAGGATAAGTCCGACCCATCAAGGTCTTCATATAGCCCACTTGAATGTCACAACTAATTTTCTATCAAATCACATAATTAAAATTAAAGTACCTTGTTATTTTAATATTTAAAGTTTTTTTTATTGGTGAAAATTACGATTTAAAGTTTTACAAGTTACTAAATATCGCTCAAGGTGCTTCTGAAATGACGACTCTACTCAAAACTCCCCCTATGATTAGCACATAAGAATTTTCAATATTCTATGAAAATTGGTATTTACACAAAGCTCAACTCCTATTCACATCACTTGTNACGTATATCAAACTGATATATATAACTTTGTTCTCATAAGCAATAGTTTAGCTATTAAGTGGAGTCACTCAATAAATCATTTTGCTAAACCAACTGTGATGTAAACCAACTTATCAAGATGAACTATCTTGAATAAAAAATCTGGAAATTATGCTCTAAATCAAATTATTGAGCAAGTTACCTCGCAAACACCATATTGCGGGTTAATACTAATCGCACATGTAACCATCTCATAGATGCATCTTATGTGGTATACATGGCAGGTGAATGGGCCCATATTCACCTTTGATATTTTCAGCATTCATGGGATTCAATCCCAATTTTAGTTGGTATATTAATTAATGAGAACAAGCAATGTAAGAGAATTCGTAAAGAACTTTCTAGTTCTTTAATATTTACCCATGTGAATTCTCTTTTATTTTTTGCACATCATACTTGAATTAACATGGCTAAACCAATTATGCCAACTGGATAAATTATCAATATTGATAAACTTCAGGTTTACACCATGAGGTGTGCAATTATGAATAAACTCCAAGTTTATTATGATATGGGTTTTTATATCAATAAATATCCGCTTCATTGTGATATTCTTTTATTTGTGTAGTATAAATTGGAGAATAAAGCCGGTAGCTTTTCACATACATATTACCCCGTAATAATAGAAGATGTTAAATCTTTCCTTTGTTTATAGTCTCAATATAATCAACCGCTTTCGCGTATACTTTGGAAACTGAATAAGTTTCTTTGAGACTTACTACAACACAATACCCTATTGGTAATTAATTGTGTTTTTCCAAAATAGTATAATTGTCTCTTGCAGAGTTCTCAATTAATTTTGTAGTACCACATATTCATCAACACCCATATGGTGAATATCTCTTTAAAAGAGAAAGTTATACCACTATGGTTATGGTCAAAATTATATGCAAGATCTGTTTCTTGCATTTACCGTTGTCTTTAATAATCACAATGCCAAAATATTTTGGCGTACAATAGGTACGTGACCAATGACCATTCATGCCATAATAATGACATTATTTTCTTATATCATCTCAAACCTTCTTTTAGAGGTGAGTGCGGTATATTCACTACCACTAGCACGCTCATATTCTTTGAAGAATGAATATGTATTCATAAATCAGATGTTGTCACATTCACATCATGAATGGACCATAATCATCTATATGTGCTTTATAAAATCTAATATCAAATCAATGACAAATATTACATTCACAAAGTGAAGGATTATTTTGAGAATCCTTATTATTCTCATTATCACAATGATAACGATTATAATTTCGTCTATTGCCACGTCCACACCCATTGATACCTTCACGGTAATAATTTTGTCTTCTTTCAGACTTATCACATATTGCTATCACATTCTCTTAAGGGAATGAGAATGGAGCAAATTCAATGGGACGGGTTTTCACTTCTTGTGCTCACGATCATACATGACTTTGATCATGGCAAGACATAGAAATTTTACCACTTCAAGTGGTTATAATTTCTTACTAACTCCATTAGAGTTATAATCAAAATTTATTTTCTTTGCTTGTATTTAAAATCAAATTATAGAATAAAAGAGAAAAATACGGTAAAATACATGCCTTAATTTAGAATTTAATCATGAAAGAAGTTCATGGAACAATTGACAATCATTTTGCTCAATCACAAAGCTTCTACTCAATCGTTTAGAGTTTCGTGCTGATAACGTCTTATAAAATAATGAAAGAAGAAGAAGAATATTGCAAAGAAAAGTAGGGAGAGAGAATTCTTATTGATTATGGGATAAATTACCATGAAATAGAACCCTCTATATATAGGGAGAGAGTGACTTAGCCACCAAGTAATAAACCCTAAGATCTCTAAATATAGGCATTCGCCATAAATAAAATTCTATTTACAACAAGTTAGTTGATTTCATTAAAGAAATGGGGGCCACAATTCAAGACTTGGGTCATTACATTGGCTGTTACCGTCTTGCACAAACTAAAGATGCAAGTTATGATTGTTAATTACCTCTTATTGATGTTCCATTTTCTTTGATTTGGTCAACAATATGGGATCTTTGCTATTGTTCATTCACACTGAATATTTTTACTTTGTTGTTTCGTTGGTTGTTCTACCTTTCTTCTTTGAAGTTAAGGAGTATTTAAGACTGCAAAAATCATGCAGTGTAGGCTGAATTTATGCATTTTAAAGAAATCCGTTATCTAAGTTATGAAATGTGTGTACTTATTATTGTTGTTACTATTATTAACTTATTTTTTAATCAAATTCATCAGGAGTTGCATGAATTTATAATATATATAAATCCTATATTACAGATAATCCTATATTAAGTGTCATATTTGTGTGATGTAACCTGACAAGTGATCTTTGTATACAATTGCAGCGAAGAATTCAACAAGAAATTTAATACATAAATATGCATGTTTTGTAAATATTGTAATATTTATAATGAGTTTGAAATCTCTCACTTTTACTTTGCAGAATACAAATTACTTTATATAGAATTGCAAATTGTTCTTGGCCATTGTTGGAATTTTATATCTTGCTATTTAGCCAAAAACTGCAACAAACTGGATATTACACCCAAACCAACTGATTATATTAACTCACTAAACCGAATTACAATAACCCAAATATTAATAGAACAATAGAAAACAACAATACTACAGGAAACCGAGAGTAGATGAGATGAGAAATTGCAACCTAAAGCTAAGAAGAAAGGGGAAAGATACAAAGTCAGAAGAGGAGATGAGAGAACAGACTTGAGCGCAAGCTTCAACATAATTTGCATGCCCTGTATTCCCCCCGCATCTCAAATATAATGTCCTGGCATTCTATTCGGTTTTTTAGCCATTGGGCCTCTTCCCAATTCAGCTGCAGGCCCAATACTCCCAACTGGATCAGCTTTGTTGCACACTTCTGGCCCATAATCCCATACTGAGTCACGCAGGTTCACAACAATACCTCCCGCCTCAAAAAGAACCTTGCCCTCAAGGTTCGAGTAAGCAGAAACTGGAATAATATTCGCATGACCTTGTCAACAGCAAACAGTAAACGAACAGCAAGAGTAGGATAGTTGGTTTTCTCTTCCCATAGTTCCACCTGACATCTAGGTAGTAGAAGCATAACAGTACAACAATTAGGATCATCATCTAGCCGCAATGAGATCAATCTAGCTAAGCGCGAAGTTGCGCTATGTATGTTGTCTTGGAGTAAAAACAATGTTATCCAATCAAAGGATCCCTCAAACTTCAAAACACTAGCCTGCATGAGTTGTTGTACTTTAGCTTCTGAATGTTTTGAAGCAATCCGAGCCAATCCAGATTTTATTCTTTCATAAGTGATTATTCCACTATTGTTTGTATTCATGCTCGCGAACACATATTTTAGATACTTGATTTCTTCTTCTGAAAAATATGCTACAATGACCTTTATTGCTGGTTTCATGAGATTGCATATTACCCTGAACTACTTCAGTTTGGACAGAACTACATGGTCTATTGGCTTGTCTGATGCTTCCTCCCATTGAAGCCATGGTAGTTCAATAACTTTTGCTGAACTACTTCTCTGTTTCATTTCCTCTGGTAGCATTGTTGGAACTAGGTCTGTTGCGTTATTTGTTATGGATATCCATTGTGACGACCCAAAGGGATCATCACCTGTTTTCTTACTCATTCCGTGCTTCCGAGGCCATAAAAACCTCATTTAGGGTTGCCTCAATTTGCGTGCGCAGTCCGGGCGCGTAGCCGGAAAGCTTAAATATGAATTCGGTGAGAAAAATGCTAAATTTTGATATTTAATTGATTAAATTTGACTTCGGTCATCATTTTGGGCAAACGGACCCGGCCCCATGATTTGACGGTCCCGGAGGGTCCGTAGGAAAATATGGGACTTGGGCGTATGCCCGGAATCGAATTTCGAGGTCCCAAACCCGAGAAATGAATTTTTGTGTGAAATTGTTTCCTGGAAATGATTAAGGAAAATAAAAATGAAATTTGATTAAAAGACTATGGTATCGGGCTCGTATTTTGGTTCCGGCGCCCGTTACAAGTCTTATATATGGTTTAAGCGCTTTCTGTAAAGTTTGGTTGAAAACGGACGTCGTTTGACGTGTTTTGGACTTAAATGGAAAAAATTGATGTTTCATGAAAATTTGGAAGAAATCATGAGTTTTGAGGCTTGATTCGATGTATATGATGTTATTTTGGTGATTTGATCGCGCGAGTAAGTCCGTAGGATGTTAATGAGGTTGTGTGCATATTTGATTTGGAGCCCCGAGGGCTCGGGTGAGTTTTGGATAGGTGTCGGATTTCATTTTTGTATTTTTTAAAAATCTGGTATCTTCAGTTCTGGTATCTTCGCATTTGCGAAGAACTTCTCGCAAATGCGAGCTCGCAAATGTGAGCCTTTGATCGCAAATGCGAGAATGGGGAATCCTGCATAGAGTCGCAAATGCGACCGTTTGGTTCGCAAATGCGAAAGTGGGCCATGTCGCAAATGCAAATTTTTGCTCGCAAATGCGAAGTCTGGGTTTTTCATGAGGGTTCGCAAATGCGAACCGTGGTTCGCCTTTCCCATATTCAGTTCGCAATTCCCATATCTGCAACCTGCATATTTTTATACTTAGTCGAATTTTGAACCATTTTTCACCCCATTTTCAAAACACAACTCCTTAGGCGATTTTCCAAGAACAAGGCTTCTTCCAAATCATTTGTAAGTTGATTTTTACTTAATTCTTTCACTCATTAACATCATTTAACATGTTTTCCACTTAAAATCAAGGATTTTCCATGGGTGAAATTGGGGGTTTTGGGTAGAACCTAGGTTTTTCTAAAAATTGGGGATTTGGACCTCAATTTGAGGTACAATTTCAAAACAATTTACATATTTGAGTTCGTGGGGGAATGGGTAACCGGGTTTTGGTTCGAACTTCGGGTTTTGACCACGTGGGCCCGGGGGGCGATTTTGGAATTTTTGGGAAAAACTTGGGAAATTCATTTTTATGCATTCAAATTGATTCTTTTAGTGTTTAGTAAAGTAATTGAGTAATTTGTGGCTAGATTCGAGCGGATTGGAGGTGGAATCTCGGGGTAAAGCTATAGTTGAGGCTTGAGTTGAGTTCAAAGCATCGAGGTAAGTGTTTGGTTTAACCCTAGCTTGAGGGATTAGGAGTTGAGTCATAATTGCTAGTTGTTTGTGTTGAGTACGACATATGGGCATGGTGACGAGTATCCATGCGTTGGTGTCAAGCATGACCATGAGTCTTAATTTGATAATTGTGTACCCTTGTTTGATCCTATGAACGTTGTGATTAAATATTGGTATTAGTTGTGCCAGGAAGAAGTTGAATAGGATTGGTTATAGCTGACTCTCCCTTGTCGGGATGTTTGACTTGTTGTTATAGTTCCCTTGCCGGGAAAGAGTAGTAATTTGATTGTTCCCTTGCCGGGAAGAGTATTAATTTGATTGTTCCCTTGTCGGGATTGTATTGTGTATTGTGTTGAAAGTAAAGGGAGCGGGTGGTACGCCTAGCACAAGTGATATTGAAATGGGATCGGGTGGTACGCCTACCACAAGTGATATTGAAATGGGAGTGGGTGGTACGCCTACCACGAGTGATATTGAAATGGGATCGGGTTGCACGCCTGCAACAAGATGATATTGAAATGGGATCGGGTGGTACGCCTACCACAAGTGATACTGAAATGGGAGCGGGTGGTACGCCTACCACGAGTGATATTAAAATGGGAGCGGGTGGTATGCCTATCACGAGATAATGAGAAATGGGATCGGGTTGCACGCCTGCAACAAGATGAGTTGAATATGAAAGTTGTTTTACCTTTTCATTATTGTTAGAAGTTAAACTGTAGATGTACGTACCATTATTCCTAATATTTTTATTCTATCCGTTACCCTGAAGCATGCTCCCTTCCCCAGCTTAAATTGTTATTTTCTTGCTATTTTTCCGTTGTACTTGTATATATATATATATGCACAGGTTTATCTGGAGTCTGGTCCTAGCCTCGTCTCTATCTCGCCGGGGTTAGGCCAGACACTTACCAGCACATGGGGTCAGTTGTGCTGATGCTACACTCTGTGCTATTTGTATAGGTCCAAGTTTCGAGCAGCAGCAGCAGCATTAGTACGGGAGTAGGCCTTCAGTCCGGTGAGACCCGAGGTAGCCTTGCATGCGTCCGCAAGCCCGGCGTCTCCCTTATTCTCTCTTTTTGGCCTGTTGCCTCATTGTATTCGAGACAAACAGCTTATGTTTTCTTTCAGACGTTTGTGTTTAGTATTTCTTAGTAGTCGTGAGTATTGTGACACCAGTCTTGGGTAGAGGATTATATTGACTATTCCGCATGTTGATTCAGTTTCTATGATTAAGACTTCCGCTACTATTTAATTTCATTATTTTTATATTCTTGCCATGAATTGTTAAAAGGGATTATGTTGTTAACGGAAAGTAATTAAAAATTTGGCTTGCCTAGCTTCTACGAGTAGGCGCCATCACGACTCCCGAGGGTGGGAAATCCGGGTCGTGACATCCATGGACTAAGGAGAAAGTCATTTACTCCATAGATGAAGATATGAAATCTAAAATTAGTCGCTTGCATTGCATATTCATCCTTGCTAACCGGCAGGGAACTCTCTAGCTTAAGCTCCTTATGCATAACAAACATGAAATGGTCATTCTGGACTACATTTGGAAGCTATCTAAAACTATCAGCAAGATCTTTCTCCAAAGAACATCCTCGGGTGATGGTTGCATCAAACAACTTCCCTCCAGCACACAGTACCATCAGAAGGTGCATATAACACTTGTCCTTTTAAAATGATGAGGTAAAGTCGTCGAGCGATTCGGTACTATGCAACTCAAAAATAAACACTGAAAATTCTGTTGCAAGGACTGCTTAATGATTAACACGAACTCTTCCAACCAATCTGGGTTTGCAGACTCAACCAACAAGATATCATCGGGAACATATGTCTCATTATCAGGGACCTCATTAGCCAATATGAACCTTTTTATCACGTGGCAGAACAGACACACGACTAAGAAAAAGAATCACCCATGACTCCTTATGTGAAATTGAGCTTAGCAGAAGACTATTGACTAAGACTACACTGGTTCGTGATTTTTTCTCCTCTGCAATTGTAGTTCCACTTTGGGCTTCCACATTCCAATTGAAACAAAAGGAAACCACTAAGGAATTAAAATTACTGAGTGAACTTTCTAACAACTCAGTAGCTATCTCGAAATTGTCCTCAAAGCTAAACATACCAGAACGTAGTATAATGGGCAAGTACTGTGATTTATCCAAATGTACATTCAAGTGCTCAAATAAAATGCATGGAGGAACAAACTCACCGGGATCAAATGGACGGTATATAAATATATGCTCATGAATCAATCTGATTCCATCCAAAATCAAGAGGACATTCCTGTCCCCGAGTGATTCGACCACTTCATTGTCAACCAAAGGTTGACCCGCATGGTACGAAAAGTTATCAAACACCTGACTCACATCAGTTCTAGAGTGCTTGTCATCTTCATATGTAACTATGCTACCTTCTCCATTGCCAATGATAAAAGGAAGTCTATAGGCAGGGATAACGAGATGGTTATTTCCACAATCTTCACTCTCCGACTCTAGCTCTTTGCTGAGAACTGGACAAATAATCTCAAAGTCATCTGCCATAGGTGAAAACTCTTGAAAAGTTTGCCCAGCTCCTTGAGAAAAATTATCAAACAGCTCGCCTTCGCGCGTTGTTGAGGATCCCTTATTTGGATTGATACTTGCCGAAACTAGATCTTCAGACACATGTGTAGATTGCATAAGAGAAGCACTAACCTCATCTCTGTGAGAGCTTTCATCAAACACCTGGATATCCTCTGAGTTTCCATTGTTTGAATTAGATTCCATTGCATTAGTAAGGACGTTAACATCTGATCTCTCTATAGTAAACAACATGGAACAACAACAACCATGTGACATATTGTCGAACATCTGGGCTTCAATTTTAGTAGAATAATCCTTTATTGTAGCGATGTGACCTTTCGCTGATTCGAGATGCTTCTTACGAAAATGAATTCGCACATTTGCAACAAAGTGATCCTAATCCGTCAATTGCTTGTTCCGGAGAAGCCATTGGAACCACTCTAATGCCTCACCTTCTAGGTAAATAGACGCGCGTAATAATTTGTTGTTTTCTGATGTACCGTAGAATTCAAAGTAAAATTCAACTTGAGAAATCCATAACTCAGGATCCTCGCCACTGAATCGTTGTAAATCTTACTGGAGTAGGCTTACTCGTTGCAAGGTTTTCAACCAACTTATGTAACAATGAACGAATTTCAGCGATATCCTTCGACCACGGATCCTTCACGACCTTAACTGAATCATCGATAGTTCGAAATAATTGGTCTTCCATTGAAGACCTCTGGATGAAAGCACCAATGTAACAAACTGGATATTACACCCAAACCAACTGATTATATTAACTCACTAAACCGAATTACAATAACCCAAATATTAATAGAACAATAGAAAACAACAACACTACAGGAAACAGAGAGTAGATGAGAAGAGAAATTGCAACCTAAAGCTAAGAAGAAAGGGGAAAGATACTAAGTCAGAAGAGGAGATGAGAGAACAGACTTGAGCGCAAGCTTCAACATAATTCGCATGCCCTGTATTCCCCCCGAATCCCAAATATAATGTCCTAGCATTCTATTCGGTTGTTTAGTTATTGGGCCTCTTCCCAATTCAGCTCCAGGCCCAATACTCCCAACTGGATCAACTTTGTTACACAATTCTGGCCCATAATCCCATACTGAGTCACGCTGGTTCACAACAAACTGAAATCGCATGTGTGAGCTTGATGCCATGTAATCAATATGGGAGAACTCTATAGGAAGGTTAGTGAAGCTTATGTACATAAAATGCTCCCCAAAAAAACCATTTGTAACTTGATTTATGGTTTTAAAGATATGTGATTTAGTTCTAACGTATAAATGAAAGAAATAAGTTGAATCAAACCAATGTTCAAGCCATTCTTGATCTCAAGCTGTAGGGCCTCAAGGTTGGTCGATCAACAGGAACAATAAAGTAAAGACAATAAAGTTAAGAAGTGATTCAGATGGATAATGCGTAAGAAAGTAAGAGAGTATATTCTTTGCCAATGATTGATGATGGTTACAAATGATTGGGTTCTCCTTTATACAGTAAGGGAACCCTAAATAAGGTACATTTCTATTTCCAGTAAAGAATCTTATTGGGACAACTGTCTAACCGCCTAATACGGATTTGTACTAACTTGTACAAATCTATTCCGGAATTTACGCTATGATCTAGGGTGGCGGGAATCTTTCTCTTTCTGTTACCAATCCATAACGGCATCATCTCGGGGTTCGTCATACTTGGCTCCAATGTTCTTCGAGCACTTGGATCTTCGAGCCTCATATTCTGCCTTCGAGCTCGAACTTGGTCTATATTGAACCTGTTCTGGATGTGAACTCTCGAGCCTACAAAATCGGGAGCATATGATGTTGACCGTGTGTTAACTTGTCTTTCTGTTCATAATGTGCCACACTGACATCCTTCAAATTGAAATACATATGTAGAACATGCATTTCTGCACATACGCAAATAGGACATAAGACATACTTCCAGTTGAATCACGTTTTGCTAAAGCATTGCCAAATATCAAACATAGACTATGGAACCTTCACACGAGTTTAACCTTGAATTACAACATTGTGGACCATGGCTGGTTGTTTGGTACTTGAAAAAGTTAACATGGAAGATTGTCCCCATATTCAAGACACTTTCACACGAGTTTAGACCTTGATTTATAACATTGTAGACCATGGCCGGTACGAACTTCCAGAAGGTACTATAAGCAGTATTTAACAGCACCCATTTTGAATTATACAAGAAATCTTCAAAATAAAAATTTTAAATTCAAGAGCTTCAAGTCCAACAATGGTGAATATTCAAAAACACATAAAAAATTCGGATCCGGGAAGCTTACTTGAAGGTACTATAATCAATATTTTATAGCATCCATAACGAATCAAACAATAAATCTTCAAAATAAATTTTAAATACAGGAGCTTCAAGCTCATCAATATTGGATCTTCATACACACACAAAAATCAGAGCTGGGAAACTTAATATATAACTACAACAACACATGGGTTCAGAAATACAAATAAATACAAAAAAAAACTAATATAGAAAGAGGGTTTTGGAGTGAAACTTATGTACAATAATATTGAAGATAAAAACAAAATCTGAAGAAAAATTCACAAGTCAAATCAGTAACTGTTGTGTGAAATATGATTTCTCATGGTTTGACTATGGGATTTTTGAAATGAAAGAAATGGCCGGGTGGAATAGCATTAGCTGAGGCATCAAATGAGGGGAATAAGCTAATGCATGGGCCGGGTAAATAGTTTGGGCCGCATGGGTAGGAGAAGTAAATAATTTGGGCCTGAGCATTAAAGGGTAAATAGTTTGGAATTAAGGGGTATAAAGTAAAAATTTTAAAAATGTTTTCATTCTTTTAGTGTTGCCTAAATATAAATTTCGTAACTCCATAGGCATTTGATGAGAACTCAATTTAATTGATCCTCTACCACAACAAAAGTTTGG
The DNA here is from genome assembly GCF_001879085.1 of Nicotiana attenuata. Classification (NCBI taxonomy): domain Eukaryota; kingdom Viridiplantae; phylum Streptophyta; class Magnoliopsida; order Solanales; family Solanaceae; genus Nicotiana; species Nicotiana attenuata. The sequence goes on from NC_031991.1 coordinate 62,811,394, forward strand.
TGATTCATATTGGTACCTTTTTGCTCCACAAAATTTATAATCTAGAACTTCTTTTAAATGCACATATTTTTTAGCAACAAGTCATCATTCGGTAATTCATTTTCTAAATTTTTTTTACCTGTACATGATGAACTATAACAATGTTATGGAAAGAGATAATAATATGATATTATGGAATTATACTCTTGGCAGATAGATACGTACCTCTATGTGTAGTAGATGGTGGAGTTGAAGAATTCCATACATTACATGTACCCTAAGTTGAGCCTGAAAATGCAATGGTTAATGTTTAGGCATGTATGACTAACCAGTAAAGTAACTTTTATAGTTGAAATATTTAAAGTATTATTTTTCGACTCTCACCTACTTCAAAGATGGACAAGCAATCAATCATATTATATTCTCTATTGATAGTAATTGGCGTATTTGTAGTTGGAGAAGCATGACCTAACAAATGAAAGAAGTTAAAAAAGAAACTTTAATGATTGTATATTGATGTATACATCACAGTATACCCATATATGCGCGTACAACATTGGGTGTGCATCTAAGTATGACATCTTTGAGAAGTTAGACATAAGTATACTGTTTTACAAGTACCTAAATATCGCTCAAGTGCTTCCGAAAGGATGACTCTACTCAAAATGTCCCCTATGATTAGCACATAAGAATTTTCAATGTTCTATAATGGATGGAAATGATGAAAATTGGTATTTACACAAAGCTCAACTCCTATTCACATCACTTGTCTTTTTATTGGTAGATTGGTATAATCATAAGAACTAAGCTCCGACATCATAACATGTACCAAATATAACTAACTTTGTAAAGTTGTTATCAACTTTGCTGGAAAGGCGAGAAGTATAAGCATATCGCCGGACTTTGTAATTACATCCCAAACAAAATACTGTTGGCCCACAAACAATCCATGTAGGAACTTGTTGTGATGAAATTATACTAATACTTAACAGACAAATATGAATGAGAGATACAGTGCCTAAAGGGATCTTAGTTGGTTGAGACTACAGAGAAGAGTAGAGCACATTATTAGTCACGCCCCGAACCTGGGCCTGGACGTAACACGACACTCGGTGCCTTACTACATGTGACCGAGCGAACCAACTGGCTAGCTGAATCAACATGTGGTATCATAACATACTGAATGCGGAAGATAAACTAACACATGCTGATATACTGAAAGTCTGGATGATATAAATCAAAGTGCGAAAATACTAATACAACTCTGAAACATATTTGTAGCCAACATAGCTTAATATGAAAAGCATGTGACTCTGTCTAACTATTACTCTAGTCTAAGAAGCCTCTAATGAAGTACTGAAAATACTGACTGCCTGTAAATACTGAGAGACCGTAAAGTAATGATAATGCCCCGAAAGAACTGGGGATCACCAAAACAGCCGGTAAGAAAATCCTAGCGCTCTGAATCATCAACCTGTAAATCATTACCTGCATCGTGAGATGCATGCCCCGGGCAAAAAGGGACGCCAGTACATTTGAATTGCACTGGCATGTAAAGCAACTGAAAGAATGAATTATAAATGCTGAAACTGAAACTGAGCTGATAACTGAGAATCGATAATTGATACTGAAATGATAACTATTGAACCAGAAACTGAAACGGTAACTGATAGCTGATAACTGATAACTAAAATGATAACTGATAACTGATAACTAAAATGATATCTGATAATTGAAATGATAACTGAACTGATAACTGATAACTGATAACTGAAATGATAACTGAACTGATAACTGAACTGAACAACGGAAGTAAGGATATGAATACTCCCTCTTCTGAATGATGAACAACCTGTTTCTCTGAATATTATACCGCAGCCTCAGGCCCAATATATATATATATATATATATATATATATATATATATATATGTGTGTGCACAAAACTGCGGCCTCGAGCCCAAGTATACGTATACATAACTGCGACCTCAGGTCCAAAAATGCATAAAGCATAAACTGCGGCCTCAGACCCAAAAATGCATAAAGCATAAACTGCGGCCTCAGGCCCAAAGATGCATATAGCATAAACTGCGGCCTCAGGCCCAAATACAGGTGTTCAACATCCGGGAACTGAGAATCATACTGAGTTACATGATACTGGAATACTGGATTACACTGAGTTACATAATACTGGAATACTGAACAAGACTAGACTGAGATATGTATTCTTGAACTGATTATGAACACTGAACTTTAACTGTTTATGGCATACTGAGTAACCTATACTAAGACTCAGGGGCATCAAACCCAAGTCTATATTGAATACGCACTGAGCGCATAACGTTCAGAATGAAAGTCATGAACGAGTTATGAAGCTGGAGAATAAAAGTTCTACAACTATTCAAGGAACTAGGCTAAACTATATTTCTGAGGCAATTAGTAACGTCGTAAAAGAAACGTAGTGTAGGGAGAATTATTAAAATTCTCAAACATAGAGAGTTAGTCTCACATACCTTAACTTCCTTCTCTTGAACATAATACAACGTTTGCCAACCCCTTTCAACTTTAATCTATATCAATACAAATCAAAGGGATTCCATATTAGCAATAATTCTCACGTTTTGGTTACTTAGACATTTTCTCAAACACTTGGTGGCATAAAGCTTCATAGTCCTTATTAATGGTGTCTCTACACCCAATAACCCATTCTCTTGCTCCTAGATAAATTCTAAAGTCTTAAATGGTTATAACCAATATTGTTCGTTATCACCCATAAGGTACACAATACCCTTAACCAATAATCAACAATCAACACACCAAACCTTTAACCGTTCATACTTTTCTATCAAACCCATCAACTCAAATTTCATGAACTAGGGTCTATAATCATTAAACCAATGCTAGAATCAATTAGAGGGTGAAGACATTACCTTTTTGAAGTTCAATCTCCTTGAATTCGAGTTCTAGGGTTTCTTCTCTCAACAATGATGCCCCAATCGAATATCTAATGATTTGGAGGGTTTACCCGTGTTAATAAGATGTTGGAAAATTAAAATTAACTTAGAATCACCTTTAGAACTTACCTTGGGTGGTGGAGGGACCCTTAAGGAGTTAGGTTTTTGAGAGCTTTCCTTTCTAGAGCAAGTTTTTATTTTTTGGGGCTGTGAGGGACGAAATAGGGCTAAAAAACGACTTCCCAAGTTGGCCACCGCGTCCCAGTTGGCGCGACCGCGGTCCCGACCGCGGTAAATCGCTGGGACACTGCCTCACCACCGCGGTCGCGGTAAAACGCGGTGGTTACACACCATTCTGTAAAACGGGCATAACTTTTTACATTGAGCTCCATTTGGGCTCCACAATATATCGTTGGAAAGCTATTTCAATGGCTTACAACTTTCTCGCTTTGAATTTTCCCAAGTTCCTTATACGTTTTCACTAAACCCTGCTGGAAGACAGACCTTCTGCAAACTTAGTCGATTTTGTCAAATCTTATGCACCTCACTTTCCATCTTGGTTTTGAAACAACTATTTTCACCCATAATCATCCCGATGGGACTTCACATGTTCAAAATATAACCTTACTACTCCTTTAACTCATTCATAACTAAGCCGAATTTATGGGGTGTTACATTATCTCGCCCTTGGGATCATTCGTCCTCGAATGATTGTCCTGGCTGTATCTTTGGCTAACTCCGGAACTTAAGTGGGTCTGGTGGTAACATGAACATTCATTTACACTTTCATACTAAACTTAATGAATACCTAATTACTGAGCTGACAAGATACTGAACTGAATAGGTACTAGACTGAATGGCTGCTAAATTGACTAAACACTCTAAGACATGGAGGTTGTATTCTAAGGTCTGAATGAGAAGGTTAGATACCTTCGACAGTTCTCCAAAATACCTACCAGCTAATAGAGCATAACACTAGCTCCATAGGGCATAGTAATACGCATAACATGACACATGTACATGAATACTTGTTTGTTATGGGTGCGTGAATTCTGAAATAACGTGGATATAGGAATACTGAAATGGCACGAATAATCGAGTCTTGAACTGACGTAAATATCTGCTCACTGAACTCACATCAATATCTGAGTATTAAGCTGCAATGAATATCTGAGTACTGGACTAACATGAGTATCTGAGTACTGAACTGACTCGAATGTTCTAACATGAGATCTGGATACTGGAAACATAAATGTCGTGACATGAGATTTGAAAACTGGAAACACAGATGTCGTGACATGAGATTTGAATACTGGAAACTTGAATGTTATAACATGACACCTGAAATACTGGTGTACAACCGCTAATTGTGGTGGAAATTCTAACTCATAAGCTACTCAGCCGATCCTTCATAGGATCCTATATGGGCTGATGTATCTGGGATTGAGCCTTCCTTTCTTCCCAAATCTTATAACACCTTTCACAGGCGAAACTTTTAGAAATATCCAATCATCAACTTGAAACTCTAGGTCTCTTGAAAGTACAAGAGGGGGGGGGGGTGAATTGTAAATACTTCAAATTAATTGCTTATAAGTTGGTTTATAACTTAAGTAGTCGGCTGAATATGATAATTTAGCAGATATGGTAACGGAAAGTAAAATGCAGAAAATAATTGCAAGAATTAAAAACACCAGGATTTTTATACTGGTTCGTATTCAATGTGAATCCTAATCCAGTCCCCTTGGGTTGCAAGGGAGTTCTCTTCAGTAAATGAGTTTCTTCAGAGTACAGATGTGGTGTATATCACTCAGTTTCTCTAGCACTCGTTTTTGATACAATGCCTCACTAGTTGTGTGCTCTCTTTCTATCCCTGACTTGTTACACAGCAGATCTTAGTGAACTACAATGCTTGTTTGCAGTATAATAAAGAGAGTGATTTGGTTTGATCAAAGTATGTCTAAGCTAGGGTTTACAAGGGTGTATACATACTTTGATGGATGGTAGAGGCTTGACAACCCAAGAGATTTGATCCTTGGAAAGAATTGTTTTTTTCCAAGAATAAGGAATGAGCCGTTGCTTCTCTTGATTGCTTTCCTTTAGCAGAGGATTGCTTCACTTGATTTCTCCTTGATTGTTGGATCTTTCAAATGTGGTCGCTTCCCAGATCTCCTCGTATCCTTTAGTCTTCCGTGATTCTGCCCATGATTCGTGCCTTTGTCCAAGGCTTATTTGATTTTTTTCCAGCTCAGCTAATCATTGTTATTGCTGATTGATTCGTTGATTAGATTGCGCCCAGATTTACGAGACCAATCCAGATTTGCTGATCACATGCTGATTGATTTCTTTCTTTGTACATCATGAACCATTCCAGCAGTCTTCTTTACTTCTTGAACTTGATGCCACGACCCAAACCCCGCACTGGTCGTGATGGCGCCTCTCGTGAAGACGAGGCCAGTCAACTAACCCAACTCGTCTTTTCCAAAAATAATTTAAACATGAATAAACAGCTAAAATATGACTTAATAATACTAATTAGCGGAAATACAACCCAACATAGCCCTAATCGGGGTGTCACAAGTCACGAGCATCTATTAGAATGTAAGTACAATCACAAGGTCTAAAAGTACACTAATCAAGAATAATGAACAAAGGGAGAAGAACGATGCTGCAAACGCTTGCAGTCACCTCGTTAAACTCCTATATCTCTGACTCTGAGTTCAAGTATAAAATCAAATAGTGAGTAAATATCAACAACCATCCCCGAAGGGGTTCAAATAGCTAGCATGAAGCCCAAATATGGCAATCAGCCCAAGTCATGATGATAACAAATGAGTTTCAGTCAATTACACAGTAAAATCATCAACCGGGACGGACCAAGTCACAATCCCCATGGTGCTCTACCCCACGCTCGCTATCCGGCATGCAAGTCACCTCAATATAGTACTACGATGTGCAATCTGGGGTTTCAAACCCTCAGGATATCATTTACAATCATTACTCACCTCGAACCGGCGGAATCTCTAGCTCGCGATGCCTTTGCTCCTCAAATCGGCTCCACGCGCGTCGAATCTAACCAAAACCACAACGAATACGTCACAACAGGCTAAGGGAACAAAACCCAAGCGAAAACAATCGAAAAATATCGAAAATCCCGAAATTAGCAAAACCCGAGTCCCGGGCCCACTTCTCGAAACTCAGAAATTTTTACATCAACGGGTTCCTTATCTCGCCACGAGTCTATGCATATCAAGAACTCTCAAATCCGAGCTCAAATGACCCTTCAAATACCAATTTAATATCTCAAAATCCCAAGCCCTAGTTCTTCCAATTTTAGCTAAATTTCCATGAATTTCTAGGTTAATTTCACATAATAATCACGTTTTTGGTCCATAGAACTTACCTCCAATCAATCCTCTTCGAATCCCTCTTCAATTGCTCCCAAGAAGCTCTAAAAATACTCAACAATGGAGGATGATGACTTAGGCTCGCGGATGAAATATTATTAAAAACCCTTCTGCCCAGCTGACATTTCTTCTATGTGAATGCGGTCAAACCCCCGCGTTCGCGATGAACACATTTTTCCTTGACCAAAATTACCCTTCGCAAACGCGTCTGCACTCCTGCGAAAGCGAAGACTTGGGCTCCTGAACCTACGCGAACGCGACACTATATACGCGAACGCGATGAGCACCTAAGCTGGACCCTCACTTCTACTACGCGAACGCGGTCCCCACACCGCGAACGCGAAGCACCAGGAACTTACCTTCCACGAACGCGAGACCCAAACGCGAATGCGAAGTACAAAACTCAGGGCCACTCAACTCCTTCTACGCGAACGCGAGTTCCTTCTCGCGATCGCGAAGGCAAAATTTGAACCTGCACTGCTGCTGCATTTTCTGCTGCATTTTTCAACTCCAAAATTTCCGTTGGCCATCCGAAATCACCCCGAGGCCCCCAGGACCTCAACCAAAAGCACCAACACCTCCTATACCATCATTCAAACTTGTTCCAATCATCAAAACGTCTCAAACAACACCAAAACCATCAAATTACATTGAATTCAAGCCTAAGTTCTTCGAAAACTTCCGAAACACGCATTTGATCAAAAACCCAACCAAATCACCTCCGAATGACCTGAAATTTTGCACACACATCCCAAATCACATAACGAAGCTACAACAACTCTCGGAATTCCATTACGACCCTCGGATCAAAATCTCACCTATCAACCGGAATTTGGCCAAAATACTAACTTCGCCAATTCAAGCCAAATTCTACACCGGACCTCCAAAACCAATTCCGATCATGCTCCTAAGTCATAAATCACCTAACGAAGCTAACCAAATCATAAAAACTCCGATCCGAGCTCGTATACAAATAAGTCAACTCTTGGTCAAACCTTTCAAATTCCAAGCATTCAACTGAGACTGTTCTTTCAAATTCATCCCGATTTTCCTGAAAAACTAAAACCAACGGTCTACATCAGTCATAATACATTACACGGGGCAAGTCATGCCCGAGAACTGGCGATCAAAGTGTAAAAGCTCAAAACGACCGGTCGGGTCGTTACACTTGATTTCTTGCACATGTATATTATTTGCATCATTAAAACATGATCTAACAATCTGCCCCTTTTTGATGATGGCAAAATAATATAATAAGGTGAAGAAGTAAACACCAGTCGACTTCCCTGTGTTTTACCAGTCGACTTGACTCCCCTTCAATGTATGTACGCTTGATTCCCCCTCAATGAATGCAGTCGACTTGACCTGTCCATGACTTTCCCCCTCAATGTATGCAGTCGACTTGTACCGACTTGTACCTGTACAGTATACAATATATGCTACCTATACACATATAAAATGTTTGTAGTCAACCTGTACACATACACATATAGACACATAGTCGACTTGTACCTGTACACATAGGCAAAATAACATAGGCTTTTTCTCCCCCTTTTTGTCATCAGCAAAGAGGGATTATAAACATAGATAACAGTAAAGCAGAAAAGGTAAAGAGATTATCCAGCGGCTGGTGAAACAGCCCACAGTAGCAAAAAACAGAATTATCCAAGGGCTTAAACCACAGCCCACAATACCACCAAAACAAGTTGTCAAAAAAAAATATCTACACTAGCGGCGCAGGAAATAGGTAAGGGTGTTGCAGATGGCCTCCTTTAACTGTTCGAAGCTAGTATTTGCAGCGACGCTCATACCATCCAGCCTGTCGTGAACCTCCTGGAAGGCTTTGACAGCATTCTCCCTTACTCTAAGAACAGAAACTCTTATTGTTGACACGTCAGACCCTGTTTCCTTTGAAATAGCATGAATATCACCCACAGTGAACTGAGTGGCGGAAAGAAGATTCTTGATGTCAGAGAGTTTGGAGCCAATAGAGCTAAGCTTCTCACTAAGCTCAGAACTGACAAGAGTAGGAGGAGGAACAGTTGATGAAGGTTTAGTTTCCATAGGGGCATGCTTTGCTTCACTCTCACTTTTCTTAACCCAGGAGCCCTTGATACTGACATAGTCCATACTAGCAAAAGCTCTAGAATTATAGGACTTGGAGACAGTAATGAAGGATAGTTGGATAGAGAAATTTGATGGGCTTCCAGAATATGAGAGATTGCCATGCCATAGGGTAAACTAGTGGGATCTTAAACACTTTCTATCATGAAATTGATGACCCAGGAGGAAAGCTTGAGTTTGAGTTTGGTGATGAGGCAGTAGACAAAAAATGTATCCCTTTCAGAGAAAGTTGAAAAAGAACCAGTACGGGGAAGCAGAGTGGTTTCCACAATATGGGCTAGAACCCGAGTTTCAAAACTTACATCACTGGGGCCCAATTGGTTTGGAAGAATTTCAGAGAGACACTCAATAATGCACTGTTTGGCTTGGTCAAAAGAAATTTCAAAATTCTCAGGCCACACATTTTTAAAAAGAGTAGGGAAACCAGAGCTATGACATTGGAAAAGAGAGTCAAACAAGGCCCAATCAAGAACAATGCGCTTACCTAGCACTACAGATTCTAGCCGATCTAGTTTACTGGAGCGAAGATTTGCATAAAACATTTTGACCAGGGATTCATACACCTTAGGCGGAGGAATAGAGAGGAATTTTTCCCTCCCTTGATAAACAAAAAGCTCTTTAACCTTACAGTTGAGGGCTTCCATATCATCAAGATCCACGATCCTTCCATGGGCGATGGGCTTGTCCTTAAGAGTAATGAAAAGATCCCTATTTGGGGTATCCCAGAAATTTAGGTCAGACTTGAGTGAGGCAGAGAAATCAACTTTTGATTTCTTTGGGGTGGATGAAATGGGAGGATCTTCCATGGGTCGTTTGCCTAAGGCTTTTTCACCTAGAAGTTGGGAGTGTTCAGAGAAATTACCCTGAGATGAGGCGAAGCCTTCAGAGTGATCAGACCCTAGGTTTACTTGCTCAGGAGGCGCATAAAGGGGTTTCGCCTTAGAGCGGGTACTTTTTCTGGTGGAGGCAGAGGGATTCTTGGAGTGTTTCGCCATTGTAGAAGAGGGGATTTGCTCGAGGTTTTAGAGAGAAGACGGAGATGAGAGTGACTGAAAGAGTTTTCTAACTTAAGAAGAGGGTTTTGACGATTGAGTACAGAAAAGGAAAAGTTGTCAGTTGAGAAGACGTGATGATTGGCTTTCCATCTTCAGACTGCGAACTGATGTGAACGAAGTGAAAAGAGAGGGGAAAAAATCGGAGGCGTAATTAATGCATGGGAAAAGGACAATTATAGCACTTAAAAGTAATTAAGCACATAGGTCCTAAGAGTTATTAGAACAGCAAATAATACCAAGTAATTTTCTCAAAGTACAAATTTTTTCTTCTAACAAAGGCTTAGTAAAACTATCGGCTAATTGAGCAGAGGTGCCAACAAAGGCTATTTCTATATCTCCCTTAAGAACATGATCTCTAATAAAATGATGCTTAATATCTATATGATTTGCTCTAGAATGATGCACAGGATTTTTTGAAAGACAAATAGCACCAGAATTATCACAAAAAATTTGTATAGGTTTAAACGAAAGCTCATAGTCACCCAATTGATGAGACATCCACAGTAGTTGTGTACAACACTGTCCAATAGCAATGTATTCAGCTTCAGTTGTGGACATAGCGACTGATGCTTGCTTTTTATTGTTCCAGGATATTAATGCCTTTCCTAGTAATTGACAAGTGCCGCTTGTGCTCTTTCTATCTTCTTTATCACCTGCAAGATCAACATCTGAAAAACCTTCTAATTTAAAAGAGTTAGAGCGAGGATACCACAATCCATGAGATACAGTTCCAATGAGATATCGAATGATTCTCTTTACAACAGTCAAATGTGACTCCTTTGGAGCTGACTGAAACCTGGCACATTTACATACGCTGAACATAATATCTGGTCGACTTGCTGTCAGATATAGCAGTGATCCAATCATTCCCCTGTATTTGGTTTCATCAACTGGGGTGCCCTGTTCATCTTTGTCTAGATTTGTAGCGAGGCTCATAGGAGTGCGAATTGATTTTGCATTGTTCATACCAAATTTTTGAATCAGCTCTTTTGTATATTTGGTCTGACAAATAAAAGTTCCTTCTTTGGTTTGTTGGATTTGTAGCCCAAGGAAGAACGTGTGTTCACCCATCATGCTCATTTCAAACTCGCTTTGCATAAGATTTGAAAATTCCTTTCACATAAGAGGGTTAGCACTACCAAATATAATATCATCAACATAAATTTGAATAATGAGATTACCTTCTGATGATCGTTTAATAAACAGAGCAGTGTCTATTTTACCTCTGGTAGAGCCATGATCAATAAGAAAAGTACTCAGCCTATCATAACAGGCACGTGGAGCTTGTTTCAACCCAAACAGTGCTTTGGTAAGCTTGTATACATGGTACGGAAATTTTGAATCCTCAACGCCTGGAGGCTGTTTTACAAAAACTTCTTCCTCGATAAATCCATTCAAAAAGGCGCTTTTAACATCCATTTGAAACAGCCTGAATCCTTTAAAGGATGCGTATGCCAGAAGAATTCGTATAGACTCCAAACGAGCTACTGGGGCGAAAGTCTCATTATATTCGACTCTTTCCTGCTGTGAATAGCCTTGTGCAACTAGTCTCGCTTTATTTCTTATGACCTTTCCATCCTCGTTCAATTTGTTTCTAAACACCCATTTTGTTCCGAGCACAGGCACATTTTCAGGTTTAGGTATTAGTTTCCACACTTGATTCTTGCTGAACTGATCTAATTCCTCATGCATAGCTTGCACCCAGCTTGAATCCTTCAGTGCTTCCTCTACCTTTTTTGGCTCAATTTGAGAAATGAATGCAATATTTGCTTTCTTCTTGAGGGCAGCCCTGGTTTTCATTCCTTCGTTTGGATCCCCAATAATAAATTTATGAGGATATTCGGGTTCGCTTCTCCATTCATTTGTTCGAATTATATTTGTAGTCGACTCGACTTGTGGGTCTGGAGTATTGCTGCTATTTTCTCCAGTTGACTCGATCACCCCAGATGTGCTAGTCGACTCCTGTGATTTTCCTTTGTCCTGAGCTTCTTGAGTTTGATCTTCGTCACCTGCAATAGTTCCTTTCTCGACCAAGGGATTATTTTCATCGAATATAACATGTACAGATTCTTCTATACATATAGTACGTTTATTGTAGACTCTAAAAGATCTGCTATTTAACGAGTAACCAAGAAAAATACCTTCGTCAATTCTTGGGTCAAACTTTCCAAGATTATCTTTACTGTTATTGTGAATAAAACATTTGCTTCCAAAGGGATGGAAGTAACTAATATTTGGACGTTTACCTTTCCAGAGTTCATAAGGGGTCTTCAGATTTGGCCTTATGAGTCAACGGTTGAGGATGTGACAAGCAGTACTTACGCCTTCTGCCCAGAAATGGTTTGGCAATGAATGTTCTAGTAGCATGGTTCTTGCCATGTCTTGGAGAGTTCTGTTCTTCCTTTCCACAACCCCATTTTGCTGTGGTGAGCGTGGTGCAGAGAAATTGTGAGTGTATCCTTGATCGTTGCAGAAGTCTTCAAAAGCTCTGCTTTCAAATTCTCCTCCATGGTCACTCTGAATATTTGAGATCGGATATCCCTTTTCTCTTTCAACCTTTTTGCAGAAAACTTCAAAATTTCGTAAGGCTTCATCCTTATGAGACAAGAAGATTACCCAGGTGAAACGTGAAAAGTCATCAACAATAACAAAAGCATAGCTCTTACCTCCTATGCTAGCAGTTCTAGTAGGCCCAAATAAATCCATATGAAGTAATTGCAAAGGTTTTGAAGTAGATACTCTATCTTTATTTTTGAAAGAATTTCTGGTTTGCTTACCCATTTGACATGCATCAAAAATATAAGTTCTAGAGAAATTCAGTTTAGGCAAACCAATAACTAAATCATGTTTGGACAGTGTTTCAATCAAATGCATGCTAGCCAAATCTTCTATGCCATAACCATGGATCATCAGATATAGAGGATAAGAAAATGTGGCCATCTATCTTTTCAAAGCCATCAAGTATATAAACATTTCCATACCTTTTTCCAGGAAGAATTATCTTACCTGATTCGTCTTCAATAGCACACCCTGTTCTCTTAAACTTTACCTCATATCCTGAGTCGCAGAGTTGACTTATGCTCAAGAGATTGTAGTTTAGGCCATCAACGAGATATACTTCAGTAATCTCACAGTTGTTATTGAAAGGAATTGTTCCAGTGCCAACTATTTTGCCCTTGAATCGTCTCCGAATTTCATACTTCCTCCATCGATCTTTGTAACTTCCTTGAACAGGTTTTTGTCACCTGTCATATGACTGGAACACGCACTATCTAGATACCATTTTCCTTTGCGGCTTACTCTGTGGTGTTCCTGCAAGACAAGATAATCACTTTCTTTTAGGTACCCAAGCTTGCTTGGGTCCTGGTGGGTTAGTGTTACTAGGTTCAGAATTTTTTGGTTTCCAAACCCATCCTGACACATTTGATTTACGAAAGTGACAACCGGAATATTTATTCCCACTTTTATTACAGTAATGACATTTAGCTCCAGACCTGTTTATAGGTCTTTCATAAGTGTTAGAACTAGCCGACTTAGATTTAGCTGGTTCTTTCCCAGTTGACTTGTAAGTCATCTGGTCCGACCGACTGGTCGACTTGGTTCTGATTGGTTCCTTTCCAGTTGACTTGTAAGTCGTCTGGTTTGACCTAACAGAACTATGACTGGTGGATTTGCGCAAGCTCTTAAGCTGCATTTGCAACTCCTCAAACTCTTCTTGAAGTACCTCTTTTTCGATTTCACATACTTCATGTTTGAGTTTCTAGTCTTTAACCTCCCTAGTGAGTCTCTTAAGTTCATTCATCATTTTTTGAGACTCTTTTAAGGTTGAATCAAGAATATCCTGCAATTCATTACATCTTTCGCAGTCATAAGATCTTACCTCACTGAAACAATTCTCGTCATCTGAATCATCTTCATCTGTCCAGCATCCTGAGGTTTTGTTTATTTCATTTTCCAGAATTGTCATGAAACAAAGATTTGCTATTTCTTCGTGGTCTGAGTCGTCCTCATCGCTCCAGCTTCCGAAGGATTTGTTCTTGTTGAAGCCTCTAGAGATCTTCCTTTTCAGTTCTGGGCATTTAGCTTGAATGTGCCCAAATTTTCCACATTCGTAGCATTTTTCACCGTTCTTATCCTGTTCATTATATTGCATGGATCGTCTTGGTGGGAATCTTCCTTTCTTTTTGTTTCTGTATCTCCTTATCAACCCATCCATATTTCTAGACATCATAGCAATCTCTTCTTGTAGAGCTTCAGGATCATCAATTTCATTTTCAGTCATTTCAGTAGAGGTATTGAATGCAACTATTTCTTTTTTTTTCTTGATTTATCTTTTTCAAATGCGTCCTTTCGAAAGCAATGAGTTCTCCTCGCAGTTCATCATAGGACAATTTGTTTAGGTCTTGAGATTCCAGAGTGACTACTTTGGTCAGCCAAGTGGTTGGCAGACTTCTATGAATTTTTCTGACTTGATCACCACTGGTGTAGGGCTTGCCAAATGCCTTTAAGTCACTAATTATCTTACTAAACCTGGCAAACATTTCTTCAATGGATTCTTCTTCTTTCATTAAGAAGAGTTCGTAGTCATGAACTAGCATGTTGATGTGAGTTTCCTTTACTTTGCTGGTTCCTTCATAGGTGACCTCAAGTTTATCCCACATCTCTTTGGCTGTATCACAACTCGATATTTTCTCGTATTCCTCACCACTTATAGCATTGTGAAGAAGATTTCTTGCCTTGTTATTCACTTGTACCGCTTCCAGTTGCTCCTTTGAGTATGAATCTATATAATCAGGATCAGCAAGTGGTGGAGTGCTAGCAGGTAGGTGATAGTTTCCCTTTTTAATGACTTTCCAGACTTTGACATAGTATGCTTTAGCAAAGATTTCCATTCGTACTTTCCAGTGAGAGAAATGTTGTCCATTGAAGTATGGTGGTCTAACTTGTGAAGTTCCTTCCTGAAAGAGAGCTCCTATGATAACTTGATTTGCCATGATCTTTTCTCACATGCTGTTAAGCCAAAGATAAAATGTGAGCCTTGATCTGATACCAATTGAAAGTACAAGAGGGGGGGTGAATTGTAAATACTTCAAATTAATTGCTTATAAGTTGACTTAAAACTTGAGTAGTCGGCTGAATATGATAATTTAGCAGATATAGTAACGGAAAGTAAAATGCAGAAAATAATTGCAGGAATTAAAAACACCGGGATTTTTATACTGGTTCGGATTCAATGTGAATCCTAATCCAGTCCCCTTGGGTTGCAAGGGAGTTCTCTTCAATAAATGAGTTTCTTCCGAGTACAGATGTGGTGTATATCACTCAGTTTCTCTAACACTCGTTTTTGATACAATGCCTCGCCAGTTGTGTGCTCTCTTTCTATCCCTGACTTGTTACACAACAGATCTTAGTGAACTACAATGCTTGTTTGCAATTGAATAAAGAGAGTGATTTGGTTTGATCAAAGTATGTCTAAGCTACGGTTTACAAGGGTGTATAAATACTTTGATGGATGGTAGAGGCTTGACAACCCAAGAGATTTGATCCTTGGAAAGAATTGATTTTTTCCAAGAATAAGGAATGAGCCGTTGCTTCTCTTGATTGCTTTCCTTCAGCAGAGGATTGCTTCACTTGATTTCTCCTTGATTGTTGGATCTTTCAAATGTGGTCGCTTCCCAGATCTCCTCGTATCCTTTTGTCTTCCGTGATTCTGCCCATGATTCATGCCTTTGTCCAAGGCTTATTTGATTTTTTCCAGCTCAGCTAATCATAGTTATTGCTGATTGATTCGTTGATTAGATTCCGCCCAGATTTACGAGACCAATCCAGATTTGCTGATCACATGCTGATTGATTTCTTTCCTTGTACATCATGAACCATTCCAGCAGTCTTCTTTACTTTTTGAACTTGATTTCCTGCACATGTATATTATTTGCATCATTAACACATGATCTAACATCTCTATGTTGCATGTTCGAATTGGACTTTTGGCGACTCTGAGCTGTTTTCAAATGCTCTTGAATCAACTTGAGTTTCTCCATAGACCGATTGACCAAATCTGGTCCCAACAACTCCGCTTTGCCAACTTCGGAGCAACTAATTGGCAATCTACACCATAGTCCATAAAAATCATTCTTTCAAAATGAGCGAGATAATCCTATTATAAGGTCCATATTTACCATCTCCACTAAAGGATGTGTGTGTTCTGAGATAAACACTTGGTTTTGTGCTGCTCGACTTTCACTCGCTGACAATTCAAACACTTGGCCACAAGGTCTGCAACTTTCTTTTTCATGTCGTTCCACCAATAAATCTCCTTAAGATCATGAGACATCTTTGGGAAACCTATGTGGATAGAATACCTGAAATTATGGGCTTCTAACATCTTCCTCCCTTACTAAGTCCATCTATGGTTGAAACACACAATCTATCGTGGTACCTCAAAGTACTATCATCTCCCCCTTGTTTAAAAGCGATCATCTTATTCCTGTGAATCCCCCTTTTTAGATACAACAAGTAGGGATCATCAAACTATTTCTCCTTCACTTCGGCTACTAAGGAGGAACAAGTAATATTTTAGACAACAATTCCACTATCTTTGGAGTACGCAAATTGAACTCATAGCTGGGCTAAGCAGTGAACTTCTTTCACCAGAGTTCTCTTATGTACCTCAATCATGAGTTATACTTCCCACACTTGATTATCTTCTTAAGCAATTCCTGAAAACGCTTATAGAATTATTGTGAACTAGCCTTTGACATGTACTCTAAATTTTAGAGTCTCGTGCAATGGCACTACCCTCATAACACATAAATAGGCATGATTGTATAGCTTTTCTGTGATCACTTTATCATCAATAACTAAGCTCGGTGGTCATTCTACTCACTTTGTTTTTCTTACACATGCTAGACATATTCCTTGTGGTAATTATACAATTTTCTCTCGTTACCGAACTGTTTTTTTTTCATATCCATGCTAACTATTCGGGTTTCAAATCTCTAACTGGACTTACTGAAAATTTTCATTTCACCCCTTAGACCAAAGGTCTTATACTTGCGGATCCTTCTATTTTTTTTTGTTGGGATCCAAATGACCTTCCTTATTTTCTGCAATTCTTTGCACTCTACGTCAATGACGTCTCATCTCCCAACTTACTTCTGAGCTAGGAAAAAATAAATTATTCACATAACGTAAAGCTAATGTATTCTCGCCTATCATACACAATCTTAATAATTTAACTCTGCTCACACTGTCAATCTTGGGGAAATCACATTTTGATAATTCCTAAAGGCTATTCTTCTATAGCTTGCTCTCTCACTGTTAGTTGATATTTTTTTCCCACTGCTACTGTACTTCGAGTTTAACTTAACTCTTCGGGTTCTAACACACGTTCGGTATTTCAAACTGTCATCCACTCACTAGAGTTAACCTGGCTAAGTGAATCAAACTGTACCCCTACTAGCTCTGCTGAAAGTTCTAATTTACTGTATCAACTCAAAACTTACTTACTGTTCTTTTACTAACCACCTGCTACCATCATATTTTCTTGCTCTGCTTTGAATAACTAAAGTGAAGCATAAGGTTATTCTAACTTCCCTCACCATCCAACCTTGTTCTACGGTCGCATACTATCCTTTTTTTCTTTCTCCTAAACTATGTGCATGGATCACACTTAGGGAATTCATCTGCCTTAAATGAAATTGGAATATCTAACCCCAACCTTTCTATACAACACTAAATCATATCATACTATAAACATCCCGGGTAATCACTTAGTAACATAACCTAAGGGGGAACTGCCATATCTTTTATCTTACTTCAATAGCTGCTTCTTATAGTAACTTACTAACGTGGTACTTCTAGTCCTGATTTGAATAAATCTAAACAACTTAAAATCATTCCATGAAATTCACTATTGGCTGCTCTTAGTTCTCATTGCATACATCATATTTTCTAGTCATTTGCATGAGTTCTAAGAAAATACATCTCTAATAATAACAATCGTTTTTGATTCCTAGGCTCTTTTCTGTCCAAAACTATAGTAACCAATGTTAGGGTCTGACATCTGAACTATCATCATCCAACTTGTGGCTCCATTTTCAAAAATTAAATGAAGTTGTTCTAGGAGGTAAAACACATACGAATACACTACCATGCACAAACTTATCTATTAAAGTATACCATCATCGGATAAATCACTTCATGCGCCCTCCGGTGAGTCTTGGTCTTAATCCGGACCTAAAATATGCGAAGATTTCGCTATGGTCACTGTTACTTACATTTTCGTTTAGCACCCATAGGCATCATTGTATACTCACCAGTCACCAGGATTTTGATACATTGAAAATTAGATATTTGGTAAACATATAACTGAATACTGGCGTACTGAATAACCATAAATTTGCTAACTGAGAGACTGTATAACTGGTAACTGAGGTAAACTGATAACCATAAGACATGATAATGACTTTTGTACTTTCTGATAAGGTTATGCTCTAATCTATACTACTATCCATTGCATCCCACTCTTAACATCCTCTCAAGTCTCATTTTACCAACCTGTACTCCATAGTTATACCCCAATGGGCAATTATCCTCTCTAGGACCTTAGGTTTCTCCTGAACGTTGCCTGGGGCATCCAATACGTTTGGAATTCGATAGGAAGAGAAGGTTAACTATTGCTCTAGGCTTCATGGCACGATCTAGAGTAGAAAGAAATGAGATAATCCTGGATGTCTTGGTAGTTAACCGTATATATGAGTGGCCGGCACACACATATAAAGGAACTCCACTAGACACGACTTCACAGACTCCCTAGGACACTTGAACCCAATGCTCTGATACCAAGCTTTGTCACGCCCCGAACCTGGGCCTGGACGTAACACGGCACTCGGTGCCTCACTACATATGACCGAGCGAACCAACTGGCTGGCTGAATCAACATGTGGTATCATAACATACTGAATGCGGAAGATAAACTAACACATGCTGATATACTGAAAGTCTGGATGATATAAATCAAAGTGCGAAAATACTAATACAATTCTGAAACATATTTGTAGCCAACATAGCTTAATATGAAAAGCCTTTGACTCTGTCTAACTATTACTCTAGTCTATGAAGCCTCTAATGAAGTATTGGAAACACTGACTGCCTGTAAACGGAGAGACCGTAAAGTAATGATAATGCCCCGAAAGAATTGGGGATCACCAAACAGCTAGTACGAGAATCCTAGCGCTCTGAATCATCAACCTGTAAATCATTACCTGCATCATGAGATGCAGGCCCCGGACAAAAAGGGACGTCAGTACATTTGAATTGCACTGGTTTGTAAAGAAACTGAAAGAAAGAATTATAAATGCTAAAACTGAAACTGAGCTGATAATTGAGAATCGATAATTGATACTGAAAGGATAACTATTGAAACAGAAACTGAAATGGTAACTGATAGCTGATAAAAAATAACTAAAATGATAACTGATAATTGATAACTGAAATGATATCTGATAACTGAACTGATAACTAAAATGATAACTGATAACTGAAATGATATCTGATAACTAAAATGATAACTGTACTGATAACTGATAACTGATCACTGAAATGATAACTGATAACTGAAATGATAACTGAACTGATACTGAACTGAACAACGGAAGTAAGGATATGAATACTCCATCTTCTGAATGATGAACAACCTGTTTCTCTGAATATTAAACTGCGGCCTCAGGCCAAATATATATATATATATATATATATATATATATATATGTGTGTGTGTGTGTGTGTGTGTGTGTGTGTGCGCGCGCGCACAAACTACGGCTTCAGGACCAAGTAAATGTATACATAGCTGCAACCTCAGGTCCAAAAATGCATAAAGCATAAACTGCAGCCTCGGGCTCAAAGATGCATAAAGCATAAACTGCGGCCTCAGGCCCAATGATGCATAAAGCATAAACTACGGCCTCAGGCCCAAATACAGGTGTTCAACATCCAGGAACTGTGAATCATACTGAGTTACATGATACTGGAAAACCCAAGTCTATATTCAATACACTCTGAGCTCATAACGTTCAGAATGAAAGTCATGAACGAGTTATGAAGCTAGAGAATAGAAGTTCTACAACTATTCAAGGAACTGGGCTAAACTATATCTCTGAGGCATTTAGTAACGTCGTAAAAGAAACGTAGTGTATGGAGAATCATTAAAATTCCCAAACATAGAGAGTTAGCCTCAAATACCTTAACTTCCTGCTCTTGAGCATAATACAACGTTTGCCAACCCCTTTCAACTTTAATCTATATCAATACAAATCAAAGGGATTCCATATTAGCAATAATTCTCACGTTTTGCTTACTTAGACATTTCCTCAAACACTTGGTGGCATAAAGCTTCATAGTCCTTATTAATGTTGTCTCTACACCCAATAACTCATTCTCTTGCTCCTAGATAATTCTAAAGTCTTAAATGGTTATAATCAATATTGTTCTTTATCACCCA
Organism: Nicotiana attenuata; assembly: GCF_001879085.1. Classification (NCBI taxonomy): domain Eukaryota; kingdom Viridiplantae; phylum Streptophyta; class Magnoliopsida; order Solanales; family Solanaceae; genus Nicotiana; species Nicotiana attenuata. The sequence goes on from NC_031991.1 coordinate 62,831,410, forward strand.
TAAGGTAAACAATACCCTTAACCAATAATCAACAATCAACACACCAAACCTATAACCGTTCATACTTTTCTATCAAACCCATCAACTCAAATCTCATGAACTAGGGTCTATTATCATTAAACGAATGCTAGAATCAATTAGAGGGTGAAGACATTACCTTTTTGAAGTTCAATCTCCTTGAATTCGAGTTCTAGGGTTTTTTCTCTCAACAATGATGCCCCAATCGAATATCTAATAATTTGGAGGGTTTATCCATGTTAATAAGATGTTGGAAAATTGAAATTAACTTAGAATCACAATTAAAGCTTACCTTGGGTGGTGGAGGGACCCTTAAGGAGTTAGGTTTTTGAGAGCTTTCCTTTCTAGAGCAAGTTTTTATGTTTTGGGGCTGTGGGAGACGAAATAGGGCTAAAAAAACGACTTCCCAAGTTGGCCACCGCGTCCCAGTTGGCGCGACCGCGGTCCCGACCGCGGTAAATCGCTGGGACACTGCCTCACTACCGCGGTCGCGGTAAAACGCGGCAGGAACGCGGTGGTTACACACCATTCTGTAGAACAAGCATAACTTTTTGCACAGAGCTCCGATTGGGCTCCACAATATATCGTTGGAAAGCTATTTCAATGGCCTACAACTTCCATGCTTCGAATTTTTCCAAATTCCTTATACTGTTTCACTAAACCCTGCTGTAAGACAGACCTTCTGCAAACTTAGTCGATTTTGTCAAATCTTATGCACCTCACTTTCCATCTTGGTTTTGAAACAACTATTTTCACCCATAATTATCCCGATGGGACTTCACATGTTCAAAATGTAACCTTACTACTCCTTTAACTCATTCATAACTAAGTCGAATTTACGGGTTGTTACAATTACATAAATATAAAAAGAAAATTATTTGTCTAAAGAAGTTCACTCATGTTATGTTGCTATCTTCTTGCAGTCATTTCCACATGAACAATACATCAGTGTGCCCAAAACCAATATATATCGTCCACTCCTTTTATTATATACACTATAAGTATATGAGTTTCAGTAAATGAAATATCTTGATCATCACTATCAAAATAAGGGTAACCTGAATTCTTAGTTTATTGTGGAAGCAAAAATTCATTCACTTCCCTCTTAATATAAGCTGCATGCAGTTTACTATCAAGCAGATCGTGCATCTAAAAGACAACATAACACAGTAGTACCTCATAAATCGCAGGGCGAGTCAGTGAATGAATCCATCTCCTACACTGACAGAAGATAATAAAACTACTTAGTTTCAGAAGCCACATAACATAAAGAACAACCAAAACGGAAATATCATATTTTAATTATGCAATGGAAATAGAGATGCAATCAAGAAGCTCAGATATCACAAGGCATCTAATCATCAATAGGTTGACAAACACGTAAGAAGGATTCTATTGATACAAATTTCTACTGACCTAGTCGTCAAATGAGACGAAGAGAGAATTAATGAAATTAATTATCTATTCCTTAGTGTTTAAATAGATCTCCAGACAAGAGAGATAGAATGAAAGCTTTCAATTAATGATGAATTCCCGATGGAACGACATTAGTAATGCAAGAATTATCCACATTCATTCCCTTCTCTCGAAAAGCTTTGCTTTTTCATATACAAATAAATTTGAAAAGACATCCCCTTTAAAGAGTATGCTGCATTTTCAGTGCCATATGTATAGTTACCAAAACAAAATATCCTATATTTGTGTTCTAAGTTAGATGTTTATATCATAAATCACCACAGAAAAAGAAGTATGGAATATGAAATTATTTAGTTATTTCAGGCATATCGTCAAGCACCTTAGTTGTTCTTCCCTTTTAAGTAGAATTTTTTGTCCAGAGGAAATTCAATGTGCTTAGAGTTGTTACAGTTTGTTTACCCGAGAAAAAAAATTCATAGAGAAGTTTGAGCAAAATAACCACATGGACACACAGAATCCACCCAAAACAATTTTGATAAAAAGAGGAAAACTACATGTAAATCAACAATTCAAAATCTTATAAATTGAATTAAGAATAAAAATAAAGCACAAATTAAAAAATAACTTTACAGAAAAATGAAAATTCTAAATCAATATTCTATAAAAAAAATAGAAGAAAAGATTTACTGCTCACCAAGAAAGAATAGAGGAAAATTTAGCGGAACTCGGAAATCTTCTCTTCCTCCATTTTCAAGCTTTTTGAATATATTTCACCTATCATGATTCATGTGCACAGAAACCCTAAAGGATAATTAAACAAAACAAATAAACAAATTTGAGTACATTAGAAAAGGCAGATATAACAAAACGGGAAAGAGCAAACAAACAATAGAAAATTACCAAAGACAAAATACACAAGGACACCGTAAAACTCAAGGAAAAAATATTTAGTTTGAGAAACTCAACCCACTTATACGAAGAGTGAAAGAATCGAAAAGGCCTAAACCAAACATTCTATTGTCATAGATAGATAGAGGTAGACGGTTCTGTATGTAGGAGTATTGGATATGGTTTGATCCTTTCAGTAGATGAGATCAGCCACATTAAAGCCTTTGAAGAAAAATACTTAACAATGCTGCTATATTCATCTGCAAGCTCCAACGTGTGTGTGAGAGAGAGAGAGGATACAGGAGAAGCAGAGAAAAATCAAAGGGATTAGGTAAATTGGTAAAGGGGTTCAGTGAGAGAAAAGAGGAATGTTTCAAATTAAAAAAAGTACACGTGTTTTCTTAATAGAGTACACGCGTCATGAAGATCCATAGCTTCGAACAACTTTTATTACTTTTTGTACCATTGTCAGATGCAATGTTCGTCCACCCTTAACCACTTATATATAATAGAACTAGATATTTTTGCCCCATGGGCAACATAGAAAGTTGTTGGGACAATATTATTAGGATGTATTGTTGTTTAAGTTATACACTTTCAGTAGAATATAATTGTAGAAAATTATGACCGCTGAAAGATTTGCATCTGCTATTACGTCATTATGTCCATCAATAGTGGTGTTGTGATGCACTCTTGAAGTAAGAAGGTTTATCCCGTGCATATTTTAGTTTATCTCGCAAAAAACTTTTAATGCCTTGATGTTCAGAAATTATCAAGAACATTGCAAATTTTAGTAGACTATACAAATAATGACAAAATAAACACAAAATCGAAACTTACAACAGATTGTGAACAATGTAATTCTCCAAATCTGAATGATACAACATATACAATATATATGCTACGTTTAATTAATTAGAATGAGCATATTTACACAGAGTACAATATGCTAATAACCCAATGAGCAACAACATAGTAGCTCAACACTCCAAGCGTGGCGGAATTCACCCCTTTTCGCTCTCCAAGGAGCTGTTGACTAATAACCTACAAAACGCGTGAAGCAACAATACATTGCGCTCTTCATGATCTTTTAGCCATATTTGCAGCTTTGAGTAATCCATAGATATCCAAGGATCCTTTTGCTGCAGCCTCTCTTGTATCTAATTGAATGCCTTATTTCAGGAAAGCGTCAACCACGTTAGAGTTGGACTAGATTCAGAGTACATATTACAAAGTTTAGACTTAAACTTTTCACAAGCATATAAAGATTAGTAGTTCAACAATACCTGATAAAGGAAAGACAACAACTGAGGAGGGGAGGTAGCTGCCCAAGATATGGGAATTCACGTGGTATCGTTCAGTATTTTACTAAACATGGTATGATCTTCTTAAGTTCCTTGAACTTGCAGGTAATTCTTGTTGAAAATATAGATGCATTAAAACTCAATGTTATTGACGTTTAGAGTTGTATCCATACTATGAAAATATCAATGCTGACTATTATTGACATCGGAATTGTAGCAATAGTTTGAGAAACTTTCCTGGAAAAATCTCCTAGTGAATAAATGTTAATTAAGTTCTAGGTATCTGCAGGTAGAACAAATGACCTCATTAAACTTCACTTGGCATGTTTAATGTATGTCGTACACCGTGTCTAGGTATATGCCTTGATTAGAAAATGCATAAATGGTTTTGGCTACTTATTTTTAAACTTCTTGCAACCTAATGTTTGCTTTGGAGTTTGGCTAGTGCAAAACAGTTGATCAACAAAATGGAGGAAGAGAGAGGAAAATAAAGTTTCATACTGCTGGAACTATACTTATCCTAGAGCGTGCCTATAAGAGCCTCTAATTTTAACCCATTTGTCTCCTAAAAGACATTAAAATTATTGTAGTAGCTTCAGTACGTGGTAGATGATAGAAGAAGTATACGACATGTCTAAGCAAGAAAAGATTACTAATGAAATGGGCCCCACTTCAGTGTACAATTTATAAATCCATTTGTACAATAGTAGAATGCTCAGTTCGTACACCCTTAGCCATTTATTATATAATAGAAAAGAAACTAGATGGATGATTTCTTGTGTAATAACCCGAATTTTTTTATATACTTATTAAATGGTGAGATTTAAGAATTTGTTTAGTTTGTAGCTGTTGGGTCAGATATTAAATAAGTTAAAGGGAATTTGCTATAATATATAAAATATTGTACTAAATAAGTGTCTAGTGGCTAACTTTTTTTTAACTATGCTTATATAATTAACTGTGGTTAATTTTTAAATAAGGAGTAGTAGGCAAGCCCATTCTCTTATGGATGCTATAATTTAGTGAAATAGGGCCACAGCGTAAAAAAAGGAAAAAAAAATAGAAAATATAGCATGATTTAGTCTTGTAGATTTGACGGCAGCACCTTTGAGGAAAATAAATATTTAGACGCTTTAGCATTGGGAAAAATCTACGAGTGCTAAGGACGTTAGTTTGTTTAGGTGTTACAAATTTTTGGTATTTGACTATTGAATTAATTTTGGTCAATTGATAACTATGGTAGTGTGACGACCCGGCTAGTTGTTTTAAGAATTTACGCCCCGATCCCCTATTAACTTCTTTCCCCGTGTTTGTTTCTGCTGTAGTGAGTTGTCGAGAGGAATTATTTGGAGTTTCGGAGAGTTTTGGGACACTTAATCCCTAAATGAGAGCTTAAGTTTTGGAAATTTGACCGTAGTAGGAACAGTGTGAAGACGGCCTCGGAATGGAATTCCGATGGTTCTGTTAGCTTCGTCGGGTGATGTCGGGTTCAGGAGCGTGTTCGGATTGTGTTTTGGAGGTCCGTAGCTAATTTAGGCTTGAAATGTCGAAAGTTGAATTTTTTTGAAGTTTCCGGTTCGATAGTGAGATTCTGATCTGAGGGTTGGAATGGAATTCCGGAAGTTGGAGTAGCTCCTAGTGTTGAATGTGACGTGTGTGCAAAATTTCACGTCATTCGGACGAGGTTTGATAGACTTTTTGATCAAAAGCGTATTTTGAGAGTTTTGAAGTTCTTAGGCTTGAATCCGATGCTAATTGGTTGATTCGATGTTGTTTGAGGTGTTGTGCAGATTTGTATAAGTTTGGATAGTGGTATATGACTCGTCTGTGCTTTTGGTTGAGGTCCCGGGGGCATCGGGATGATTTCGGGTGGTTAACAGGAAGTTGGAAAGTTGGAGTTTGCAGCTGAAGTCTTTGGGCTGCTGTCATAACCGCATCTGCGGTTGAGAGCCGCAGATGCGACTCCCGTAGACGCGGAGTTAAGCCGTAGAAGTGGCCAAGAGTAAAGTGAGCAGGAACCGCAGAAGTGGACGTGTTACCGCACTTGCGGGACCGCAAATGTGGTATATGGGTCGCTGGTGCGGAGAGGGAATTTTAAGTGAGAACCGCACAAGCGGTATCGCAGATGCGAAAATTGAGTCGCAGATGCGACTTTGCTGGGCAGAAAAATCAGAATTCGAGGGTTTAGATTCAAAAGGTTAAAAATTGATTTGGAGCTCGGGAGAGGGAGATTTTGGGAGGAATTTGAAGAGGAAATCATTGGGTAACAATTTCTTAACCCTTTCTAGTTGTATTCCATTAATCCATTATTAGTTTTGTCATTTAATTTCAGATTGGAGATGAAAATTGAGGAAAAATTGAAAGAAAGTTCTTAGACCTAGAATTCGAGTTTTGACTGGGTATTTGACATTGGATTTGAATAATTTTGGTATGGTAGGCTCGTGAGAGTATGAGGATTCTGAAAACATAAATTTTACCCGATTCCGAGTCGTGGTCCCGGAGGGCGTTTTGGTCATTTTACCTAATTTCGCGTATTAGCTTAGAATTTAATATCAGTTACTTGAAGTGTTATTTACATTATGCAATTGAATTGAATAGATTAGGGCCATTTGGAGTCGAGTACTCGTGGCAAGAGCGTGGTTCGGGATTGATTTTGAGCTGGTTCGAGGTAAGTGGCTTGCCTAACCTTGTGTGGGGGACATTCCCCTTAGGATTGGTATTGTGATAATTGAAATGCCTTGTACGTGAGGTGACGAGTGCGTACTTGTGCTAATTATTGAAAATCCTGTTTTCGCTAAAGTAACTTTAGTTGTATTTTTTTCCTTTCCTACTTATACTACTTGAAATTTAAGCCTGCTGTTAGCTTAGGGAAACATGTCTAATTGACTTAACTGCTTATTTGCTCAAACTTTTTTCATTGTATTATGTGTAGCATGCTAGGTTAGAATTACCTATATTATCTTGGTGTGAATTAGACTTTAATTGAGTATTCTTTGTGTTGGTGTTGTGTGCTTACTTTGGGACTATGGGACGGCATCCCGGGAGATCCCTTGCACGTATATTGGTTTTGACTGATGTGCGGGATACCGAGAGATCCCTAGCACATATTAAGGATACTAAGAGATCCTCCGGATACCAAGAGATCCCTGGCATATATTGAGGATACTAAGAGATCCTCGGGAAACTGAGAGATCCCCGGTTATTATCTCTGTGAAAAGTGGTACTCTTTGTGATTAATTTGTCTCTATTTCAGTTTTTTTTTATCCTTTTACCCTGTCTTATTTCTTACTGTTAGCATTCAATTATATTGCATTATTCTATATTGTTATACCTTATGTTTCATTTAATCTCAGTAGGGCCCTGACCTTCCTCGTCACTACCCGATCGAGGTTAGGCTTGGCACTTACTGAGTACCGATGTTGCGTACTCATGCCCTTCCTGCGCATGTCTTTCATGTGCAGATCCAGCTATCGCGACTCAGTCTTATCACGCTTGAGGCGAGGCGCTTGTAGAGACTCCGAGGTATATCTGCCGCGTTGGCAGACCGAAGAGTCCCTTTCTACTCTTCCCTTAAGTATTAGCCCTTCTGTATTTCTTTTCTTTATTAGGTATTCTGGAGTTAGATACTTGTAGACGTCCAAAAGCTTTAGCCCTTCTGTATTTCTTTTCTTTATTAGATATTCTGGAGTTAGATACTTGTAGACACCCGAAAGCTTGTGTTTCATGAGATTCCTGGTTTTGGGAAATGTTGTTAGTTTCGTGAGTTGATATTGTATATGCCGAGCGGCATCCTAAACACTGTTTTATTCTACTATTTCAGTTTTCATTATTTCTTCCGCAATTTGGTTTATTTTCCGCATTGTTAGGCTTATTCGTAGAGACTAGGTGCCGGCACGATGGTTCATGGAGGAGCGAATCGGGATCGTGACAAGTTGGTATCAGAGCACTAGGTTCATAGGAGCCATGAATCACAAGCCGGTTTATTAGAGTCTCGCGGATCGGTACGGAGACGTCTGTACTTATCTACGAGAGGCTATGTAACTGTTAGGAAAATCCCACTTTATTTGATTTCCTTATCGTGCGAGATTTTGATATCACAATTCTAAACTTCTGTCTTCTATTCACCCACAGATGGTGAGGACATGTGCTACTCGAGATGATCAGGCACCCGTGCCCCCTACTGGAGCCGTCAGAGGCCGGGGCTGGGGTAGAGGCTGAGGACGCACTCGTGGTGCAGCCAGAGCACCTGTGTGAGCTTCCACTGAGGTGCCACCAGCAGTTCCAGCCGGATGCCAGACACCTGATACGTCTGCTACTACTAGTCCAACACTCGAGGAGACTCTGACGTAGTTTCTGACTATGTACCACTCTAGCTCAGGCAGGGTTGCTTCCCCTTGCTGCAGCTACATCCCAGGCCAGGGGAGGAGCACAGACTCCCGCCGCCTGCACTACCGTTTCTTCCGTACCATGGGTATATCAGGGTCGAGTGGGGTTTCCTTCACTACCTTCCAGCTTCGAGAAGCTGCCTATCAATGGTGGTGTGCTTATGAGTTAGACAGTCCGGATGAGGCAGTTTCCCTGACTTGGGCTCAGTTTTCAGATATGTTCATGAGGGAGTATGTCCCCCAGAATCTCAGGGACGCTTGGCGTGCAGAGTTTGAGCGTTTGAGCCAGGGTACTTTGACTGTCTCGGAGTATGCTGTCCGTTTCACCGACTTGGCTAGACATGCACCAGTCTTGGTTTCTACGGTTCGCGAGAAGGTTCGTCGGTTTATTGAGGGGCTTATGCCTAGCATTAGGTCTAGAATGGCTCGTGAATTGGAGATGGATATTTCTTATCAGCAGGTGGTGAGCATTGCTAGGAGGATTGAGGATATGCACGCTAGGGAAAGAAAGGAGAGGGAGGCCAACAGGTCTCGAGAGTTGGGCCATTATTCTGGTGCCCGTGCCCCAGCTGCAGGTCATCATGGTAGAGGTTATATGATTCACCCTATTCATTCAGCTCTTCCAGCAGCCAGTAGTATTCCAGCTCCTCCGAGACTTCAGGAGCCTTATTATGCGCCTCTAGTGTCTAGTATGCCTCCTACACGGGGTGCTTCCTCTGGTCAGTCCAGTAGACTTGGCTCGAGTTAGTCACAACCACCACGTCCTCCCAGAGCTTGTTTCAAGTATGGTGACACATGCCATGTGGTGAGGGATAGCCCTGACTTGGGGGGGCTGCACCTCCACAGATTTCTCTGCCACAGTGTGCCCCGCAAAGTTCTCAGGCTATGATCACAGCACAGTTGCTACCCCACCTACTAAACCAGCTAGAAGTGGAGGTCGGGAGGTAGAGGTCTCCTCGAGGGGGAGGACAGGCCAAATACTATGCCCTTCCTGCCCGTACTGAGGCTGTCGCCTGCGATTCTGTCATCACATGTACTATCTTGGTCTGTCACAGAGATGCATCGGTTCTATTCAATCCAGACTCCACTTATTCTTATGTGTCTTCTTATTTTGCTCCGCATTTGGGTGTATTTCGGGATTCTTTGAGTTCCCCTGTTTATGTTTCTACTCTTATGGGAGGTTCTCTTGTTGTCGATCGCGTTTATCGGTCGTGTTTGGTTGCTCTTAGTGGTTTTGATACCAGAGCCGATTTATTGTTGCTCAGCATGGTTGATTTTGATATTATCTTGGACATGGACTGGTTGTCGCCCCATTATGCTATTCTTGATTGTCACGCCAAAACCGTGACGCTGGCTATGCCAGGTGTACCGCGTGTTGAGTGGAGGGGTGCTTTAGATCACACTCCCAGTAGAGTTATTTCTTTCCTTAAGGCTCAGCGTATGGTTGATAAGGGGTGTGACACGTATCTAGCTTATGCGAGAGATGTCAGTATTGATACCCCTTCTGTTGATTCAGTCCCAGTAGTACGGGATTGTTCTGATGTGTTTCCAGCTGACCTTCCGGGCATGCGGCCCGATAGAGATATTGATTTTTGCATTGAATTGTTGCCGGGCACTCATCCCATTTCTATCCCTCCGTACCATATGGCTCCTCCTAAGTTGAAGGAGTTGAAGGAGCAGTTGCAGGAATTACTTGATAAGGTTTCATTCGGCCCAGTGTATCATCTTGGGGTGCTCCTGTCTTATTTGTGAAGAAGAAGGATGGTCCCATGCGTATGTGTATTGATTATCGCCAGTTGAACAAGGTTACAGTGAAGAACCGTTATCCTTTACCTCGTATTGATGACCTGTTTGACCAGTTACTGGGTGCTTGTGTGTTTTCTAAGATTGACTTGCGTTCAGGCTATCATCAGTTGAAGATTCGGGAGCCAGATACTCCGAAGACTGCCTTCAGGAGTCGGTATGGTCATTACGAGTTCCTTGTTATGTCATTTGTGCTAACTAATGCCCCAGCAACCTTCATGCATCTGATGCACAGTGTATTCCGGCCATATCTTGACTCATTCGTGATTGTCTTTATTGATGACATTCTGGTATATTCCCGGAGTCGGGAAGATCACGAGCAGCACCTGAGGACAATGCTCAGACTTGGAGAGAGAAGAAATTATATGATAAGATCTCGAAATGTGTGTTTTGGTTGGATTCCGTGGCATTCTTGGGTCACGTGGTTTCGAGTGAGGGGATAAAGGTGGACCCGAAGAAAGTGGAAGCAGTGCAGTGTTGGCCCTGACCATCCTCAGCTATAGAGATCTGCAGTTTTCTTGGCTTGGCTGGTTATTACCGTCGATTCGTTCAAGGGTTTTCATCTATTGCAGCACCTATGACCAGACTGACCTACAAGGGTGCTCCGTTCCATTGGACGGAAGAGTGTGAGGAGAGCTTTCAGAAGCTCAAGACAGCTTTGACTACAGCCTCAGTTTTGATATTGCCTACAGGTTCGGGGTCTTATATTGTCTATTGTGATGCTTCGAGGATTGGCCTTGGAGCAGTAATGATGCAGGATGGTAGGGTGATTGCCGACGCATCCAGACGGTTGAAGGTACATAAGAGGAATTATCCTGTCAATGATCTTGAGTTAGCTGCTATTGTTCACGCCTTGAAGATCTGGCGTCATTACTTGTACGGTGTGCCTTGTAAGATTTATACTGATCACTGGAGTTTACAGCATATGTTCAAGCAGAAGGATCTAAATTTGCGTCAGAGGAGATGGCTAGAGCTGCTGAAAGACTATGATATAACTATTGTGTATCACCCGAGCAAGGACAATGTGGTGACCGATGCTTTGAGCCACCGGGCAGAGAGTTTGGGGAGTTTGGCTTATTTTCCAGCGGCAGAGAGGCCCATGGCGATGGATGTTCAGGCCTTAGCAAGTCAGTTTGTAAGATTGGATCTTTCGGAGCCCAGTCGGGTTCTAGCTTGCGTGGTCTCTCGGTCTTCCTTGTTTGATCGTATCTGGGAGCGTCAGTTTGATGACCCTCATTTGCTTGTCCTCAAGGACAAGGTGTTACATGGTGATGCTCGAGATGTGACTATTGGTGATGACGGGGTATTGTGGATGCATGGTCGAGTTTGCGTACCCAATGTTGATGGGCTTCGGGAGTTGATTCTAGAGGAGGCCCATAGTTCACGGTATTCCATTTATCCGAGTGCCGCGAAGATGTACCAGGATTTGAGACAACACTATTGGTGGAGGCGGATAAAGAAAGATATAGTTGGATTTGTAGCTCGGTGCCTCAATTGCCAGCAGTTGAAGTATGAGCACCAGAGACCGAGTGGGTTACTTCAGCAGATAGAGATTCCGGAGTGGAAGTGGGAGCGGATCACCATGGACTTTGTAGTTGGGCTCCCACGGACTTTGAGGAAGTTCGATGCCATTTGGGTAATTGTGGATCGGCTGACCAAGTCCGCGCATTTCATTCCTGTATGTACTACCTATTCTTCAGAGCGGTCGGTAGAGATTTGTATCTGGGAGATTGTTCGTCTGCATGGCATTCCAGTTCCATCATTTCAGATAGAGGTACTCAGTTCACATCGCGGTTTTGGAGAGCCGTACAGCATGAGTTAGGTACTCAGGTGGAGTTGATCACAACATTTCACCCTCAGACGGACGGACAATTCGAGTGCACTATTCAGATTCTTGAGGATATGCTCCGTGCGTATGTGATTGAGTTTGGAGGGTCTTAGGATCATTTCATGCCATTGGTGGAGTTTGCATACAACAACAGTTATCAGTCCAGCATTCAGATGGCACCGTATGAGGCTTTATATGGTAGGCGTTGTAGATCCCCGGTAGGCTGGTTTGAGTCGGGTGAGGCTAGATTACTGGGCACAGACTTGGTTCAGGATGCTTTGGAGAAGGTTAAGGTGATTCAGGATAGACTCCGTAAGACCTTGTCCAGACAGAAGAGTTACGCGGACCGGAAGGTTCGTGATGTTTCCTATATGGTTGGAGATGGGTTATGCTTCGGGTTTCGCCTATGAAGGGCGTTATGAGGTTTGGGAAGAAAGGAAAGTTGAGTACGAGGTTTATTGGCCCTTTTGAGATACTGAGGCGTGTTGGGGAGGTTGCTTATGAGCTTGCCCTACCTCCCAACTTGGCAGGAGTTCATCCGATATTTCATGTTTCGATGCTCCAGAGGTATCACGGTGATCCGTCGCACGTGTTGGATTTCAGTTCAGTCCAGTTGGACAAGGATCTATCCTATGTTGAGGAGCCAGTGGCAATATTGGACAGATAGATTAGAAAGCTGAGGTGAAAGAACATTGCATCAGTGAAGGTTCAGTGGCGGGGTCAGCCGGTTGAGGAGGCGACCTAGGAGACCGACCAGGATATGCGCAGCCGCTACCCTCATCTTTCCACTACATCAAGTATGTCTCTATGCTCGTTCGAGGAGGATATGACGACCCAGCCAGTCGTTTTAAGAATTAATGCCCCGATCCCCTATTAACTGCTCCCCTCGTGTTTGTTTCTGCTATTCTCAATTGCTGGGAGGAATTACTTGGAGTTTCGGAGAGTTTTGGGACACTTAGTGCCTAAATGAGAGCTTAAGATTTGGAAATTTGACCGTAGTCGGAACATTGTAAAGACGGCCACGTAATGGAATGCTGATGGTTCCGTTAGCTTCGTTGGGTGATTTCGGGTTTAGGAGCGTGTTCGAATTGTGTTTTGGAGGTCCGTCGCTAATTTAGGCTTGAAAATGCCGAAAGTTGAATTTTTTTGAAGTTTTCAGTTTGATAGCGAGATTCTGATCTGAGTGTCGGAATGGAATTTCGGAAGTTGGAGTAGCTCCATAGATTTGAATGTGACGTGTGTGCAAAATTTCATGTCATTCGGACGAGGTTTGATAGACTTTTTGATCGAAAGCGTATTTTGAGAGTTTTTGAAGTTCTTAGGCTTGAATCCGATGCTAATTGGTTGATTCGATGTTGTTTGAGGTGTTTTGGAGATTTGTGTAAGTTTGGAAAGTTGGAGTTTGCAGCTGAAGTCTTTGGGCTGCTGTCATAACCGCATCTGCGGTTGAGAGGCCGCAGATGCGACTCCCGTAGATGCGGAGTTAAGCCGCAGAAGCGGCCAAGAGTAAGGTGAGCAGGAACCGCAAAAGCGGACGTGTTACCGCACCTGCGGGACCGCAAATGCGGTATATGGGTCGCTTGTGCAGAGAGGGAATTTTAAGTGAGAACCGCAAAAGCGGTTCCCTTGACCACAGAAGCGGTATCGCAGATGCAAAAATCGAGTCGCAGATGCGACTTTGCTGGGCAGAAAAATCAGAATTCGAGGGTTTAAATTCAAAAAGTTAGAAATTGATTTGGAGCTAGGGAGAGGGCGATTTTGGGAGGAATTTGATGAAGAAATCACTGGGTAACAATTCCTTAACCCTTTCTAGTTGTATTCCATTAATCCATTGTTAGTTTTGTCATTTAATTTTGGATTGGAGATGAAAATTTGGGAAAAATTGGAAGAAAGTTCTTAGACCTAGAATTCGAGTTTTGACTGGGTATTTGACGTTGGATTTGAATAATTTTGGCATGGTTAGGCTCGTGAGAGTATGAGGATTTTGAAAATGTAAATTTTACCCGATTCCGGGTCGTGGGTCCGGAGGGCGTTTTGGTCATTTTACCTAATTTCGCGTATTAGCTTAGAATTTAATTGTAGAATCAATTACTTGAAGTGTTATTTATATTATGCAATTGAATTGAATAGATTCAGGCCATTTGGAGTCGAGTACTCGTGGCAAGAGCGTGGTTTCCGATTGATTTTGAGCTGGTTCGAGGTAAGTGGCTTGCCTAACCTTGTGTGGGGGACATTGGTTTCCGATTGATTTTGAGCTGGTTCGAGGTAAGTGGCTTGCCTAACCTTGTGTGGGGGACATTCCCCTTAGGATTGGTATTGTGATAATTGAAATGCCTTGTACGCGAGGTGACGAGTGCGTACTTGTGCTAATTTTTGAAAATCCTGTTTTCGCTAAAGTAGCTTTAATTGTATTTTTTTTCCTTTCCTGCTTACACTACTTGAAATTTAAGCCTGTTGTTAGCTTAGGGAAGCATGTCTAATTGACTTAACTACTTATTTGCTCAAACTATCTTCATTGTATTATGTGTAGCATGCTAGGTTAGAATTACCTGTATTATCTTGGTGTGAATTAGACTTTAATTGAGCATTCTTTGGGTTGTTGTTGTGTGCTTACTTTGGGACTACGGGATGGCATCCCGGGAGATCCCCTGCACGTATATTTGTTTGGATTGAAGTGTGGGATACCGAGAGATCTCCAGCACATATTGAGGATACCAAGAGATCCCTGGCATATATTGAGGATACTAAGAGATCCTCGGGATACTGAGAGATCCCCGGTTATTATCTCTGTGAAAAGTGGTACTCTTTGTGATTGTTTTGTCTCTGTTTCAGTTGTTGTTATCCTTTTTACCCTGTCTTATTTCTTATATTTAGCATTCAATTATGCTGCCTTATTCTATACTGTTATACTTTATGTTTCATTTAATCTCAGTAGGGCCCTGACCTTCCTCGTCACTACCCGATCGAGGTTAGGCTTAGCACTTACTGAGTACCGCTGTGGTGTACTCATGCCCTTCCTGCGCATGTTTTTCATGTGCAGATCTGGGTACTGCGACTCAGTCTTATCACGCTTTAGGCGAGGCACTTGTAGAGACTCCGGGGTATATCTGCCGCGTTCGCAGACCGAAGAGTCCCTTTCTACTCTTCCCTTAAGTATTAGCCCTCTGTATTTCTTTTCTTTGTTAGATATTCTGGAGTTAGATACTTGTAGACATCCGAAAGCTTGTGTTTCATGAGATTTCGGGTTTTGGGAAATGTTGTTAGTTTCAAGAGTTGATATTGTATATATGTCGAGCGACATCCTAAACACTGTTTTATTCTACTATTTCAGTTTTCATTATTTCTTCCGCAATTTGGTTTATTTTCCGCATTGTTTGATTTACCTTGTCGTAGAGACTAGGTGCAGTCACGATAGTTCACGGAAGGGCGAACCGGGGTCGTGACAGGTAGTATAGGAGCCATAAATAGTGGACATGACAAATATATAATGATGGGATGGTAATACTTATATAATGATTGATAATTGTAAGGTGAGATTTGGGATTTGAAATTTGGACGATAACTCCATCCGTCACTGCGTTTCAGAATTTATTGGCAAAAAAAGAAGAAGAAAAAAGTAGGAAGCTACTACTTGAAATACTTATTACTATATTTAAGAATGGAGATATATGAATCATGATGTCATGGAAAACTGTTGTTGATACAGTGTATATAATTGAAAATATACTGGAAAGAATGTTGATATCATACTTATATTCATTTAAAAGACAAATTGATTATTCAATGAGTGGGTAAAAAAAAATGAGGAAGGCATAATGATGATGGCATGCGAAATTTATAATAAAATAGTATGAATTTCCATAAGAGGTACTAGTATTTTAATTTGGAACTGTAGAATAATTTCAGAAGACACTTTATTGGCTATTTTGGTTCACAATTAATCGTGTACTAGTTTTTATTAATTGGACCCGGGGTTGCCTTTAATTGTGACTCGTCCTAAGATTATCTAAATTATTGACCTAGACTAATTAGGACATGTTATTCAATATTTTGGATAGATTGAGGTCATTGGAAGCCGTTTGGTTGGTGTATTAGATATTGCAAGGTTGAGAAACTGACTGGTCCATGTGTTGGGACGAGCGTGCGCTTGGCAGAATCGGTGGTCTTTGACCAGCCGCAAATATATATTATTTTGTAGAAAGCTAAAATTGTTTAATAAGTGATTTGTGGTGTAGTGTGATATGGCATAGCCTCGTGCTATGGCGTTGGGGCGTTAGAAATTATTTCTTCGCTGCCGTAATATATATTGGGGCGTTGTGCATGCCGCCGTTATAGATTTGGGGCATTGTGTATGCCACCGCTATAGATTTGGGGCATTGTGTATGCCGCCATTATAAATTTGGGGCATTGTATGCCGCCGTAGTAGATTTGGGCCATTGTGTATGCTGCCGACTCGTTGGGGTATTTGGTTAATTTCCTGCACTGCCGTTGATGACAAGTCCTTAGTATAAATTGTGTTGAGATATATATAGTGTTGTTGTTGAATAATTGTTTGTACCTTATAGAGTAATTATATTGTGAAAGAATTTTTGTGCATATTATTTCTGTACTCTTTGTATGTTTGTATTTTCTTATACTTGTTCCAGAGGTATTTAGAGTGGCGGGTCGAGGATCTTACTGGGTTATATTTACGTATAACTCACTCCTTACCTGGATGTCCATGCAGATACTGTTGCTGAGAACGAAGCTAGTGGCTAAAGAGTTCGCTAGAGTTGATTCAGTTATTGAGGTGAGCCGCCGCATTGTTCGTGGAGGCTGCGAAAAGAGTCTTAGTTATTTATTCATATGATGTCTTTTGTAATTCTCTTAGATGCTCCTTGGTCTAGTGTGGGATTTCGGCTAGAATTGTTTTGTAATGTTTTAAGATATTAATTGTTTGTAATGGTTATCAGATTATTTGGATACTTAGTTAATCAAATACTGCAAATTAATGGATAAGGTATGAAGGTATGGTTCGCCTGGTGGGTGGTGTTAGGTGGGTGCTAGTCACGTCTAGGGGTAGTTTGGGACGTGACAAAGTTGGTATCAGAGCTTAGGCTTTAAGTCTCGGGTCATGGAGCAGTCTTTACTAGAGTCTTGCTCATGGGTATGTAGGTGCCCGTACTTATGATCTTGAGGCTACTAAGCATTTAGGATGTTTTCCCTTCTTTCATTCCTTGATCGTGCGTTGAGACTACTTGAGTTTGACTTTGGGATATTTCTGTCGGAGATGGCTAGGACACGCACACCTTCATCTGCTGGACGTGGTGCTACCGAGTTAGTGATCAAGTTGGGGTTCATCAGACTAGAGCTTAGAGTAGGAGGCAGGCTGCCCCTCAGCCTGAAGTTGTAAACATGGGTCAACCCCAGGCTGCTACGCCATCTCAAGAGCAAGAACATATGGTTCATGATGCTCCCCCACCAGGGCCAGCTGTTGTGCCTACTGTTATCCTACCTGCAGACGCAGTGGCAAGGTTGTTGAACGTGTTAGAGGCATTAGTGCCTACTCAAGGTGGACTTCCAACTCCACAAACTACTTCGCATGCGCAAACATAGGTTCAGCTGAATGTTGCAGCTCCTCAGATGGCCCCTCAGCAGGTCGTTCAGCCAGTTGCAAATACAGGGCAGTCTAAGGATCTTAAGAATTTCATGGATCTTAAGCCACCAGAGTTCGATGCTACACAGGATTCTATTGAGCCCCAGAAGTTCATTCAGCGTTGTGAAAAGATACTATCTACTTTGGGGCTGAAGGAGACTCGAGGGGAAGAATTTGCCACTTTTCTATTTTCAGGATCTGTAGAGGCATGGTGGAATTCAGTTCAGAGAGGTAGACGAGCAGGGTTGCCACCTATTACTTGGTCAGAGTTTTCAGCTATGTTTATGGATATGTTCGTTCCACTGAGCAAGCGAGACGACAGAGACATCAATTCGAGCAACTGCGCCAGGGCAGTATGACGATTACAGAGTATGAGTCTAAGTTCACTGACTTAGCCAGTTATGCACCTTTTCTAGTTGCAGATGAGCATGAAAAGGTGAGGAGGTTCGTGGATAGGCTTGAGCATCGTTATCGGGGTCCTGTGGTTAGGGATGTTCGAGGTGGTTCGTACGAAGAGGTAGTGGAACTGCCCTCCGTTATGAGTCTTATCAAGAGAGGGACATGACCTAACGAGAAAGAAAAAGGGCTCGTAGCGCAGGCGAATTTAGTGGAGTTCTGTCTGGGGGCAAGAATGGTTTTAGAGCTCGTTTGGATTAGCTAATTTGAAGTAGCTGATAAGCATTAAGTGCTGAAAAATACTTTTCAGTGCTGAAACTGATTTAATAAATAAGCAGTTACGTGTTTGGATACAAGTGCTAAAATTGATAATAAGCTGCTGCAGTATTAAAAAAACTGTTGCAGTATTTGATAAAAAAAATGCTGATTAGCTCTTGAAAATGACTTAATAACCTTAGAACTATTTACACTTATAAGGGCGCAATTTTTTCAAAATTTTAGATTCCAGATCGATTCAAATACAAAGTATTTTATTTGTCATTTTATTTTAAATACAACTCTGCTTAGATAAGATAATTTTTATGAAATATAATTTATTTTATGGTAAGCATATAATCATAAGTTATAATAATTATTCCTCCCATTCCAATTTATGTGAACCTGTTTGACTGGGCACGGAGTTTAAGAAAAAATGAAGACTTTTGAAATTTGTGGTACTAAACAAGTCAACAAGGGGCTCAGAGTATTTGTGTGGTTATAAAACCTTCTCATTAAAGGTTGAATT
>NC_031991.1:62850606-62856482 GCF_001879085.1 Nicotiana attenuata
ATAATAACTGAGCAGTCCAGGCCTACTCAATCAGAGTTAGTGGTGCAGCCTTCTGGGAGTACGTTTTTAGTAAGGCAAGGTCATCAACAGACACAGGAGAAGGATAATGGTTTGTTTCAATTTGGACAGTATCCGAGATGTAATGCATGTGGTAGGAACCACTATGGACGTTGCTTTGGTATTGTCGGTGCTTGTTTTACTTGTGGTGAAAAAGAACATATCGCTAAATATTGTCCGAATGGTAATTCTGGTAATAATCAGGCTGCTATACATTCACAAGGAACAGCTATAGTTATGAAGACCCAAACTCAACCAGCTAGAGTCGCTCCACAAGGTGCCTGTGGACATAATAGACAAGGTGCTCGAGGTATTCAGGAAACAGGTGGACCACCGAGATTCTTTGCAATGACCAGAGAGGACGTTGATGCTTCTAATGTGGTAGTCACGGGTATTATTATTGTCCATATGGTATTCGTATATGTCCTTATCATTAGCTTTAAATTTAGAACGGGGAATCGAGTCTCTTAATGTGCCATACGTGGTGACGATCCTAGTGGGGAGACTATATATGTGGATAGAGTATATAAAAAAGTTGTGATATTTGTTCAGGGAAAGGACATCGTAGTCGCTCTGCTAGTATATCGCCAATATCTGACTTTAATGTGATTAGGTGCATAGACCGATTGGTATCGTGCTATGCGATGCACGATTGTTAGGTAAAGGATATTAGATTTATAGTTTCTCGTGGTCTTAGAATAATAATGAAGGGTATTCACGATTGAAGTGGGCGAGAAAGTTTCTTATATGAAAGTTTTACATAAAATGAATAGAAAGTGTTCAACATATTTAACTATGAGTTAAACACTAGTAGAGATTCTGACTGTTGGGATAGTTATGGTTGTTAATAAGTTACCAAAAGAGTTACATGGGGCGTATGTAGTGTGATATGAAAAGACAAGATGAGCGTAACGATGAAGTATTCATATCTCTATTTTCTACAATATAGCTTGCTTAACATTCGAGGAGGAATGTTCTTCTTAGTGGGGGAGAATGTAATAACCCAATTTTTTTATATACTTATTAAATGGTGAGATTTAAGAATTTGTTTAGTTTGTAGCTATTGAGACAGATATTAAGTAAGTTAAAGGGAATTTATAATATATAAAATATTGTACTAAATAANGCTGAAGTAGCAAAGGCAATCACGCAAAACTTCAGCATTTTAGTAGTCGGGCCTGAAGTTCAGCTCTAGAGCTGAAGTTTTTGTGTTGTAACTGGGAAACTTCAGATGAGCTGAAGTTTTTGAGTTGTAACTTGGAAACTTCAGCTCTTGAGCTGAAGTTTCTGTGTTGTAACCGGAAAGAGTCTGAAGTTTTTGTGTTGTAACCGGGAAACTTCAGCTCTTGAGCTGAAGTTTTTGTGTTGTAACTAGGAAACTTCAGCTCTAGAGCTGAAGTAGCAAAGGCAATCACGCAAAACTTCAGCATTTTAGTAGTCGGGCCTGAAGTTCAGCTCTAGAGCTGAAGTTTTTGTGTTGTAACTGGGAAACTTCAGATGAGCTGAAGTTTTTGAGTTGTAACTTGGAAACTTCAGCTCTTGAGCTGAAGTTTCTGTGTTGTAACCGGGAAAGAGCTGAAGTTTTTGTGTTGTAACCGGGAAACTTCAGCTCTTGAGCTGAAGTTTTTGTGTTGTAACTAGGAAACTTCAGCTCTAGAGCTGAAGTTCCGTTTATCTCTTCCATTTCCTTGCACCATTTTACAGAAAATTTCAGTCAGATTTAGGAGGTATTGCAGCAACCATTTGGGTATTAGCTTCTTGATTTTATCACAGCCGAAAAGTTCAAGGCGACGGAGATGGAAAAAAGTTCCAGCTGAAGGCAAAAAATCTCCTAACTCCATCTTAACAAGACCAGTGAATCCTTTTAAGTGATGCAAACTCAATTCCTTATGATACGTGAGTTCAAGAGGTGCCAACATTCCTTCACTTACTGAGTTACGTAACCTAATTAAGAACTCTATACCATTACAATAGTGAATTTCAATTTTCCTCATCTATTACCACATAAAGATTAAAACTGGAAAAAAAAAGGTTAACTTTTGGACTAAAACTAATAACTGGAAAAAAAAAAAAAGAAGAAGAAGAAGAAAACGAAGGAGGAGAAGGAGGGGGAGAAAGGAGCTGAAGTTTTTTAAAAAGTGGGTACAAGTTAAAAGTTTAAAAAAAAAATGGGTATAGGTTAAATGGGAGCGACCAAATAGGGCGCCCCATGCAATTTTTACGTGCTAAGGACGTTGGTTTGTTCAGGTATTACAAATTTTTGGTGTTTGACTGTTGAATTAATTTTGGTTAATTGATAACTATAGTAGTATAGGAGCCATGAACAGTGGACATGATAATTATATAATGATGGGATGGTAATACTTATATAAAAGTAATAACCATTTTTTTTTATATATATTTAGTGTTATAAATAGAATTTTATTTATGGTGAATGTCTATATTTAGAGAGATTCTAGGGTTTATTACTTGGTAGCTAAGTCACTCTCTCCCTATAAATAGAGGGTTCTATTCCATTGTAATTCATCCCAAAAATCAATAAGAATTCTCTCTCCCTACTTTTATCTGCAATACTCTTCTTCTTCTTTTATTATTTTATAACACTTAGTAATTTATGAGTTTGATAATTTATTAAATGTTAGTGAACCTAATTAACTATTACACATATTAAGTTGGATAATAAAATGTTTTAGATATTGAATAATGGTAATGGAACGGGCTAGACCCATACAGGGCCCACGTCCAAAAACCTTAAGGTGTAGGAAAAAAGGGGTAAATTAGGAGGGGGATTTGCATCTATACCCGCTTTTTGGATCACGTTTTAACTTGTGCTCTCTTTGCAAAAAAAATTGCAAGCGTACCCACTTTTTCGCGTAACTTCAGCATACGAGGCTGAAGTAGTAAAGGCAATCACGCAAAACTTCAGCATTCTAGTAGACGGGGCTGAAGTTTTTTTGTCCTGGATAAGATGATGAAGTTATTTAGTTCATTTGTAAAAACTTCAGCACTAAAATAAAATATTTTTTTTGTCCTGGATTCATTAGTTTTGTCATAGAAGTTTTTCAAAAATTTCAGCAGAAGATGCTGAAGTTATTTAGTTCATTTGTAAAAACTTCAGCACTAAAATAGCTGAAGTTTTTTGTCCTGGATTCATTAGTTTTGTCATAAAACTTTTTCAAAAACTTCAGCAGAAGATGCTGAAGTTATTTAGTTCATTTTTAAAAACTTCAGCACTAAAATAGTTGAAGTTTTATTTTATTCATTAGTTTTGTCATAAAAAATTTTCAAAAACTTCAGCAGAAGATGCTGAAGTTATTTAGTTCATTTGTAAAAACTTCAACACTAAAATAGCTGAAGCTTTTTTGTCCTGGATTCATTAGTTTTGTCATAAAACTTTTTCAAATACTTCAACAGAAGATGCTGAAGTTATTTAGTTCATTTGTAAAAACTTCAGCACTAAATTAGCTGAAGTTTTTTTGTCCTGGATAAGCTTTTTTAAAAACTTCAGCAGAAGATGCTGAAGTTATTTAGTTCATTTGTAAAAACTTCAGCACTATATAAGCTGAAGTTTTTTTGTCCTGGATTCATTAGTTTTGTCATAAAGATTTTTCAAAAACTTCAGCAGAAGATGTTGAAGTTATTTAGTTCATTTGTAAAAACTTCAACACTATATAAGCTGAAGTTTTTGAAAAAGCTTTCTAACATACTAGATAAATAATCACCTTATTCTTTTATGGTGTATTACTACTATAAATAATCAGATTGCCAACAATATTTAGATCATAAATTTTGGAAACAATAAACGTGAAAAGAACAGAATTACGTGAAAATATTCATAAATTATTGTCTACTAACTTACATAATTATTTATAATTTGTTTTTAAATAACCTGATAAACATACTTATGGCAATCATCCCATGAACTGAAGTTTCATAGCAGTACCAATAGCATAAGAAGGAAGAAAGAAAGAAGAAGAAGAAGAAGAAGAAGAAGAAGAAGAAGGAGGAGGAGGGGGAGGAGGAGAAGGAGGAGGAGAAAGGGGGCTGAAGTTGTTTAAAAAGTGGGTACAAATTAAAACTTCTTAAAAGAATGGGTATAGGTTAAATGGGGGCGATCAAATAGGGCGCCCCGTGCAATTTTTACTAAATTAGGTCTTAAATAATAGAGAGAGAACAACAACTAAAAAAAAATCAAAAAACTGAACTAACATGAAGGAGCCCTGGAAAGATTTACTGCGGCTATCACAATTGGAAGGATTTTGGGGAGGAAAAATAATAAACAGGTACATGCAATTCATACTTGTATCTTTGTACGATTAGCTAATGAATAGACAATAATGAGGGGAATCTTTTGGGGATGAGATAGTTATGTAAATCGGGTATTTGTAAGATTGTTCCTAACTGGGTGTATTACACTGAATTTATAGAAAGTAGATATTTTGCTGAGAACGAAACTAGTGGCTATGGAGTTCGCTAGAGTTGATTCAGGTATTGAGGTGAGCCGCTGCATTATTCGTGAAGGCTGCGAAAAGAGTCTTAATTATTTATTCATATGATGTCTTTTGTAATTCTCTTAGATGCTCCTTGGTCTAGTGTGGGATTTGGGCTAGAATTTTATTGTAATGTTTTAAGATATTAATTCTTCGTAATGGTTATCAGATTATTTGGATACTTATTTAGTTAATCAAATGCCACTACTAGAATTCCGGAAAAAAGCGACCAAACTTTAGCGACCAAAGTTGGTCTGTCAAGAAAAGCGACCAACGTTGGTCTCTAAGTTGGAGAAAATAATAAAATAATTATTTTAAATACATTAGCGACCAAAGTTGGTCGCTATTTGGTTAATAATTTCGTCAAAATGTTGACCGGACTGGTCAGACTTGTTTGGTCAAAGAAATACTGATATTAGCGACCAACGTTGGTCGCTATAGTGGGACCCACTTATTAAATTTTAATAATTATATTATTATTTAAAAAAATTATAAAATATAAATAAATATAATTCAAAGTTAGCGACCAAAGTTGGTCGCTTATAAAATAGAGACCAACTTTGGTCGCTAATATGGGACCCGTTTAACAATTATATTATTATTTTAAATATTATATAAAATATAAATAAATCTGATTTAAATTTAGCGACCAGCTTTGGTCGCTAATTTAAATTTAAGTATAATTAGCGACCAAAGTTGGTCTCTTTTCAGGTCAACAATGGTCAAAATTAAAAATCACTTTTGTATTTACTATCTAAATAATATAAATGTAAGCCGTTAACACTTTTGTAACACAAGAGATGAATAGACTAAAATATACTCTAACATGCTATGCACTAAGTATAAGCGTATTAGGTAATATTATATCAATATAGCTTATATATATATGTATAATATATATACTTACGCTGTACTATGCACTAAGTATAAGCGTATTAGGTAATATTATATCGAATATGGCTTATATATATATATGTAATATATATAGTTACGCTGTACTATGCACTAAGTATAAGCGTATTAGGTAATATTTTATCGAATATGGCTTATATATATGTAATATATATAGTTACGTTGTACTATGCACTAAGTATAAGCGTATTAGGTAATATTATATCAGTATAGCTTATATATATGTATAATATATATACTTACGCTGTACTATGCACTAAGTATAAGCGTATTAGGTAATATTATATCGAATATGGCTTATATATATGTAATATATATAGTTACGTTGTACTATGCACTAAGTATAAGCGTATTAGGTAATATTATATCGAATATGGCTTATATATATGTAATATATATAGTTACGCTATACTATGC
>NC_031991.1:62859488-62883894 GCF_001879085.1 Nicotiana attenuata
TGTTGTTGTTGTTGTTGCTGGCATAAACTGCCTGTTTAGGATATTTGGTATAAGCTGGCAGGTGGTGTAGCAGCCAAAACAGGCAGTTTCTGCCAAAAATATACCAAAAAAGCGACCAACTTTGGTGTCCAGTTGGTTGCTATTCACTTAAAAAAAATAATTTTCTGGTAATTTTGCGACCAAGGTTGGTCGCTTATAGTTTAAAAAAAATTAATTCTTGCCATTGGCGACCAATATTGGTCGCTCAATAAATAAAAAATTATAACATTTATTAATATAGCGACCAAAGTTGGCCGCTTAATATGATTAAAAATAAATAAAAATAAAATGTTATTTACATCTGGAGACCAACTTTGGTCGCCAAATATATAATATTAAAATATTTGAGCGACCAAAGTTGGTCGCTATATGCTTTGCCCGGAAAATTTGGTCCTTTTACCTGGGAGACCAACGATGGTTGCTATTTAGCGACCAACTTTGGTCCCTAAGGTAAAGGGACCAGCTTAATATCGACCAGGCGTGGTTGGTCGCTTTTTGGTCGCTTTTTGGCCAATAAGCGACCAACGTTGGTCGCTTTTGCTGGTCACTTTTTTCCGGAATTCTAGTAGTGTGCTGCAAATTAATGGCTAAGGTATGAAGGTATGATTCGCCTGGCGGGTGGTGTTAGCTGGGTGCCAGTCACGTCTAGAGGTAGTTTGAGACATGACATCTTGCTGAAGATTAAAGATGCTATGTTTAGGCTCAACTATTTCCAGTACACT
The DNA here is from genome assembly GCF_001879085.1 of Nicotiana attenuata. Classification (NCBI taxonomy): domain Eukaryota; kingdom Viridiplantae; phylum Streptophyta; class Magnoliopsida; order Solanales; family Solanaceae; genus Nicotiana; species Nicotiana attenuata. Next base: position 62,860,250 of record NC_031991.1, read on the forward strand.
TAATCTTCTTTCTTCATGTTGTTTTCCTATTTGATACAGTGTTATTTGGAATTATTTATATTCATTTTTCTTCAGTTTTCATCCACCTCTCTTCCCAAATGTTAGTTTTTCTTCAGTTTCTCCAGTTGGGTGTCTCTCTATTTTTTTTCTTGTTTTTTACTTTTTTGTGTCTTATGAGTTGATTCTTAATTGATTATATTACATGTGTATTTTGATGGGTATAACGTTATTTCGTAATTAGAAAAAGAGGCGTGATATAAGTACATTTTCATAGACTAGAGTCGCCTTGTGTGGTACTATCTTAAAGTTCTATGTCAAATATGAAAGACATTATCCACATTCCGATATACTAATTGGATTACTCATTTTGGTTATACTTGTCTATACATTTATTATTACATTGCCAGGATCAACATCAGGTAGATGTGATGCAGAAATTCTCCATCTCCAGTAGCTTCTACAAATAAAGATGTGTTTTTAGCTAACGCAAAGTTTCTTAGAATTAAATAAAATTTTAAAAATTACTTTAACAAAATAAAAAAAATTGCTTGGAACTGGAATGTCAACAAGCAAAGATAGTGGATTACATTGATCACACTATACCGAGGAACAACAACTCGCTGATAAATTATGAAACGTCGTATTGGATATGCACAATTGTCATTGGAGATCGTCGGAGAGAATACAATTATTTTTATTGCGACTGCAACCTAAAAGAGCTGAGTTAAAAAAGCCAGTGGCTTTCTCATCATTCCAGTAATGCACTAGCTTCTAGGTATCTGATATTTGAGATTTCAAATAAAGTTCGTTTGTACATGAATATTTGGCATCATTTTGGGTCTTCATTAAGCATTCGTGTGGCTCTTTCACAAGGTAAATTTTGTTGCTTAACAAAAACCATCTAACTTCATACCAATTGCTTAGGATGTTGTTGATATAAAAGAAGAATTTATGTTAAATTTTATTAATTTTGGCCAAGACAATATTTTAGAGCTCAAGTCCAAGCACATGGGCTTATTTTCAAGAAGCGCAAGAAGCTCAAGATTGATTTCAAGAAGCCAAGATTCTTTCCTTCTTAAAATAGGATTTATTTTATTCCTTTTAAAATAAGGATTTTCCTTTTTAGTAGGATTCTAGTTTCTTTTCCTTGTAGAATAGGAATTTCACTTTCCTTGTGTCACCACCCCGGTTCGTCCTCCGTGAACCATCGTGACGGCACCTAGTCTCTACGACTAGGTAAGCCTAAAATGCGGAATATAAACCAAATTTGCGGAAGTAAAACAATTTCAAACCGGAATAAAGGAATAAACAACGTTTTTTTTGTGCCGCTCGACATACACAATATTTAACTCTCAAAACCAACACATAAATCCAAGACCCGGAAACCCATGAATCACAAGCTAAGAAATACTACATAGCTCTAACTCCAGAATGTCTAACAAGAACGGAAATACAGAAGGGCTAATACTAAACAACAAGAATAGAAAGAGACTCCTCGGTCTGCGGACGCGGCAGATATACCTCGAAGTCGCTATAGCAGTCGCCTCGCCTCAAGAGTGATAGGACTAAGTCGAAGTACCTAGATCTGCACATGAAAAACATGCGCAGGAAGGGCATGAGTACACTACAGCGGTAAGTGCCAAGCCTAACCTCGGTTGGGTAGTGACGAGGAAGGTCAGGGCCCTACTGAGATTAAATAATAATATAAAATTCGACAGTGTAGATAAGAGCAGTATAAATGTGTGCAACAGTATAAATATTGCAGGATATAAGACAACTATAACTGATACAGAGGCAAACAATCACAAGGATAATAACCGGGGATCTCTCAGTATCCCGAGGATCTCTTAGTATCCTCAATATGTATATTCGCGGATCTCTTGGTATCCCGAGGATCTCTTGGTATCCTCAATATATGCTAGGGATAATTTAGTCACATAGACATGCTTCTCTAGACTAACAACAAACTAAGTTTCAAAATAATGTAAGCAAGAAACGGAAGAACATAATTTAAGGCTATTTTTAATAAAAATCTGGATTTCCAACAATTAGCACAAGTACGCACTTGTCACCTCACGTACAAGGCATTTCAAGTATCACAATATCAATCCTAAGGGGAGAGTCCCCCACACAAGGTTAGACAAGCCACTTAACTCGAACCGTCTCAATTGTCAACTCGAAACCACGTTCTTGCCACGAGTATTCGACTCCAAATGGCCCAAATCTATTCAATTAAATTTCATAATGTAAATAACACTTCAAGTAACTGATTCTACAATTAAATTTTAAGCTAATACGCAAAATTAGGTAAAATGACCAAAATGCCCTCAGGCCCACGTCTCGGAATCAGGTGAAATTTATATTTCCAGAATCCTCACACTCTCACGAGTTCATGCATACAAAAATTACCAAAATCGGACCTCAAATGGTCCATCAAATCTTCTATCAAAGGTCTTCAATACTAAGCCCTAGTTTTCCCAAATTTTCACCCTTAATTTCTATAATTTCTAGCTCTAATCCATGAAATAATAGCATAGGAACGAGTTTTAAGTCCAAATTCCTTACCTCAATGAAGTTCCCTTGAAATCCCTCTTTCAAATCGTCCAAAAAGCTCCCAAGCCGAGATAAAAATGGTGAAATAGCTCAAAATTCGCGAAGGACACAATTTATATGTCACGACCCGGATTTCCCACCATCGGGATCGTGATGGCGCCTACTCGTGGTAGCTAGGCAAGCCAACTTATTTACCTTTTCATCACTAAACAATTATTTTAACAATTTATAGCATCAATATAGAACATGAAATTTACTAAGAATAATAGCGGAAGTCTGATTTATAAATCTGAATCAAAACGCGGAACAGTTAATAATAGCCTCTACCCAAGATTTGCTGTCACATCACTCACGAACCACTAAGAATATACTAAATACAAAGGTCTGAAAGAAACATAGAAGCTGTCTGTCTCGAGACAAGGAGGCAACAGTCTAAAAGAGAACATAAAGAAGAGATGTCGGGCCTGCGGACGCCTGCAAGGCTACCTCGGTCTCGTGATAATGAAAGCCTGCTCCTGTACTAATGCTGCTGCTGCTCCTCAAAACCTGGACCTGTGTTTTAAAATGCACAGAAGCGTAGCATCAGCACAACCGACCCCATGTGCTGGTAAGTGTCTAGCCTAACCCCGGCGAAGTAGTGACGAGGCTAGACCGGACACCACATAAACCTATGCAGTTATAAATATACAACGGAAACAAAATACCAAACAACTAGCAATATGGGAGGGGGAAACATGCTGTGGGGAGATAACAATAGTAACAGTAATTCCGAGTAACAAACTAAAGCAGCTTAGATTCACAATGAACAAGGAAAACAATACTCAATATAAACACATGGTATCAATAACTGTTGCGGCGTGCAACCCGGTCCACAATTTACCATTGTTGCGGCGTGCAACCCGATCCACAAATACCACTGTTGCGGCGTGCAACCCGATCCACAAATGCCACTGTTGCGGCGTGCAACCCGACCCACATCATTTATCATGTGTCATTGTTGCGGTGCGCAACCCGATCCTCACATATTACTGTTGCGGCGTGCAACCCAATCCTCAATATCTTTGTTGCGGCGCGCAACCCGATCCACATCATTTAACAGCCTGACTCCCCAAACAACAGTCACGATTAAGAGGCATAAAAAAATAAGCAAATATTTGACAAAAATCCCGGCAAGGGAAAGAAACCAACAAGTTCAACCAAACGTCCCGGCAAGGGAAAAATCAACAACACTTTCTCTTTCTTACTTTTCTTATCTTATAATCCACTCTACCATCTTGAGCCAACGCTCCACAGATTCAAGTCATTTCATATACTTTCAATATTCGTATCACAATTCGAGCCAATGTTCCTAGGATCAAATGATCATATCACCGTTCACATGTTATTCACAACATATAGAAATCCTCCAATAAACACGGAGTTCACAACCAAGTCATGATAATCACATTATAAGGACTCACGGTCATGCTAGACACCAATGTATAGATNCTACGATGTGCAATCCGGGGTTTCAAACCCTCAGAACATCATTTACAATCATTACTCACCTCGAACCGGCTAAATCTCCAGCTCGCGATGCCTTTTCCCCTCGGATTGGCCTCCACACGTGTCGAATCTATCCAAAATCAGAACGAGGACATCAAAATATGACCAAGGGAACAAAGCCCAAGCGAAAACAATCAATAAAGGGCACAAATACCGAAATTACCAAAATCCGAGCCCCCGGGCCAACTTGGTAAAAACCCGAGGTTGGAACCAAAACCCGGTTACCCATTCCCCCACGAATTCAAATATGTAATTTGTTTTGAAATCGGACCTCAAATCGAGGTCTAACTCCCCAATTTATAGAAAACCTAGGTTCTACCAAAAAAAACCCCAATTTCACCCATGAAAATCCATGATTTTTAAGTGAAAAACATGTTTAATGATGTTAAAGACTGAAAGAATTGAGTAAAAATCAACTTACAATTGATTTGGGATGAGGTTTGCTCTTGAAAAATCGCCTATGGTGTTTGGCTTTTGAAAGAATGGTGAAAAGTGATGAAAATTCGACTAAGTATAAAATTTGCTGGGCCTCGGATATGGGAATTTCGAACCTGGGTTCACAATTGCGAACCAAACAGGGCTGGGAATTGCGAGATTTCAGTTCGCATTTGCGAACACTGGGCCTCAATGCAGACTTCGCATTTGCGAAGTAATGATTGCATTTGCGATCTGGGCCCTCTCGCATTTGCGAGCAAAGGCGTCGCATTTGCGACTACAGCCCATTTTCCCACTCTTCGCATTTGCGAAAGATTGATCGCATTTGCGATCTAGCCCAGATTTCCCCTTCTTCGCATTTGCGACTCTCGCAAATGCGATGCCAACAGACCTGACCTACAACTATTTTTTCCAAAGTTCAAAATGCAACTCGACACCTATCCAAAACTCACCCGAGCCCTCGGGGCTCCAAACCAAACATGTACACAACCTCAAAAATATCCTACGGACTTATCTGTGCGATCAAATCGCCAAAATAACATCAAAATCATTGAATCAAGCCCCAAATTCATCATTTTTCATTATAACTTCATAAACTTCAAACTTTAGATATTTAGGTCTGAAACACGTCAAATGACGTCCGATTTCGACCAAACTTTACAGAAAGCGCTTAACACATATTTAAGACTTGTATCGGGCGTCGAAACCATAATACGAGCCCGATACCACAGTCTTTTAATCAATTTTCATTTCCTTTTTCCTTAATAATTTCAGAGAAACAATTTCACAGAAAAATTCTTTCCTCGGGCTCTAGACCTCGGAATTCGACTCCGGGCACATGCCCGAGTCCCATATTTTTCTACGGACCTTCCGGGACCGTCCAATCTCGGGTCTGGGTCCATTTACCCAAAATGTTGACCAAAGTCAACTTTAATCATATTAATATCAAAATTCATCATTAATTTCACACATAATTCATATTTAAGCCTTCTGGCTACACGCCCAGACTGTGCATGCAAATCGAGGCAAGTAAAAAATGAGGTTTTCAAGACCTCGGAAGCACGGAGTGGATGAGGAAATAGGTGATGACCATTTGGGTCGTCACATCCTCCACCTCTAAAACAACCGTTCGTCCTCGAACGGACAAAAGAAAGAAGTACCTGAGTCGGGGAACAGATGTGGATAACGGCTCCGCATATCAGACTCGGACTCCAAGGTCGAGGCCTCAGGGGGCTGACCTCTCCACTGAACACGAACAGAGGGAAAACTCCTAGACTCAACTGACAAACCTGCCGATCTAGAATAGCTATCGGCTCCTCCTCATAAGATAAATCCTTGTCCAACTGGACAGTGCTGAAGTCTAACACATGGGTAGGATCGCTGTGATACCTCCGAAGCGTAGACACATGAAAAACTGGATGCACGACTGATAAGCTAGGTGGCAATGCAAGTCTATAAGCCACCTCTCCTACTTGATCAAGAATCTCAAACGGGCCAATGTACCTAGGGCTAAGCTTGCCCTTCTTTCCGAACCTCATCACGCCCTTCATAGGCGACACCCGGAGCAATACCCACTCACCAACCATAAGAGCTACATCTCGGACCTTACGGTCTGCATAACTCTTCTGCCTAGACTGAGCTGAACGAAGCCTCTCCTGAATGATCTTGACCTTATCTAAGGCCTCGTGAACTAAGTTTGTACCCAATAACCGAGCCTCTCCCGGCTCAAACCATCCGACTGGAGACCGACATCGCCTACCATACAACGCCTCATATGGGGCCATTTGAATGCTGGACTGGTAGCCGTTATTGTAGGCGAACTCTGTTGAAGGCAAAAACTGGTCCCACGAGCCTCCAAAATCAATGACACAAGCTCGGAGCATATCCTCCAAAATCTGTATAGTCCGCTCGGACTGACCGTCCGTCTGAGGATGGAATGTTGTGCTCAACTGAACCTGGGTGCCCAACTCTTGTTGAACTGCTCTCCAGAAGCGCGAGGTAAACTGCGTACCCCGGTCCGAAATGATGGATACCGGCACACCATGAAGGCGGACAATCTCCCGGATATAAATCTCAGCTAACCTCTTGGATGAATAGGAGACTGCCACTAAAATGAAATGTGCTGACTTGTTCAGCCTATCAACAATGACCCAAATAGCATCAAACTTCTTCCGAGTCAACGGAAGTCCAGTAACGAAATCCATGGTAATCCTCTCCCACTTCCCCTCGGGGAGCTCAATCCTCTGAAACAAACCGCCGGGTCTCTGATGCTCATACTTGACCTGCTGACAGTTCAAACACCGAGCCACATACGCAACAATATTCTTCTTCATCCTACGCCACCAATAATGCTGCCGCAAGTCCTGATACATCTTCGCGGCGCCCGGGTGAATAGAATACCGAGAACTATGGGCCTCCGCTAAGGTCAATTCTCGAATCCCATCAACATTGGGCACACAAACTCGCCCTTGCAATCTCAAAACACCATCATCATCTAAGGTCACCTTCGTGGCACCTCCACACTGCACCGTGTCTCTCAGGACACACAAATGGGGATCATCAAACTGCCGGTCACGGATACGCTCCAATAGAGAAGAACGAGCGACCGTGCAAGCTAACACTCTACTAGGCTCAGAAATATCTAATCTCACCAATCGATTGGCCAAAGCCTGAACATCTAAAGCAAGCGGTCTCTCGCTGACCGGGATATAAGCAAGACTACCCATGCTGGCGGACTTCCTACTCAACGCATCGGCCACCACATTGGCCTTACCCGGGTGATACAAGATAGTAACATCATAATCTTTCAACAACTCCAACCACCTCCTCTGCCTCACATTCAACTCCTTCTGCTTAAACAGGTACTGAAGGCTCTTGTGATCCGTGTACACCTCACACGTCACGCCATATAGATAATGCCTCCAAATCTTCAAAGCATGAACAATAGCTGCCAACTCTAGATCATGAACCGGATAAATCTTCTCGTGGATCTTCAACTGTCTCGAAGCATAGGCAATGACTTCGCCATCCTGCATCAATACTGCACCAAGCCCAACACGGGAAGCATCACAATAGACTGTGTAAGGCCCTGAACCCGTGGGCAAAACCAATACCGGTGCCGTAGTCAGAGCTGTCTTGAGCTTCTGAAAGCTCGCCTCACACTCATTTGACCATCTGAACTGGGCACCCTTCTGGGTCAACCTGGTCATCGGGGCTGCAATAGACGAAAATCCCTCCACGAACAGACGGTAATAACCTGCTAACCCCAACAAACTCCGAATCTCGGTCGTTAAAGATGGTCGAGGCCAATTCTTGACTGCCTCAATCTTCTTCGGGTCCACCTGAATACCCTCTGCTGATACAATATGACCCAGAAATGCAACCGAACTCAAACAGAACTCGCACTTCGAAAACCTAGCATATAACTGACTATCCTCCAGAGTCTGGAGAACCACTCCGAGGTGCTGCTCGTGCTCTTCCTGGCTGTGGGAGTACACCAGAATATTATCAATAAAGACTATCACGAATAAGTCTAGATATGGCCTGAACACTCGGTTCATCAACTCCATAAATGTTGCTGGAGCATTGGTCAACCCAAATGACATGACTAAAAACTCATAGTGCCCATACCGAGTGCGGAATGCAGTCTTAGGGACATCAGACGCCCTAATCCTCAGCTGATGGTAGCCAGATCTCAAGTCTATCTTTGAAAACAACTTTGCTCCCTGAAGCTGGTCAAACAAATCATCAATCCTCGGCAGTGGGTACTTGTTCTTTATCGTCACTTTGTTCAATTGCCGTTAATCAATACACATCCGCATCGAACCATCCTTCTTCTTCACGAATAACACCGGCGCACCCCAAGGAGAAACACTAGGCCTGATAAAACCCTTCTCTAGTAAATCCTGCAACTGGTCCTTTAACTCTTTTAACTCTGGCGGGGCCATGCGATACGGCGGAATAGAAATGGGCTGTGTGCCCGGAGCCAGATCAATACAGAAATCAATATCCCTGTCGGGCGGCATACCGGGCAGGTCTGAAGGGAAAACCTCGGGGAACTCTCGAACAACAGGAACAGAGTCAATAAAAGGAACCTATACGCTGGAGTCGCGAACATACGCCAGATAAGCTAAACACCCCTTCTCGACCATGCGTCGAGCCTTAACATATGAAATAATACTGCGGGTGGTATGACCTAGGGTCCCTCTCTACTCTAGTTGGGGCAATTCTGGCAAAGCCAAGGTCACGGTCTTGGCGTGATAATCTAAGATAGCATCCCTAATATGACGTCGAAATCCACCATATCTAAAAGCAATAAATCAACACGGGTCTCAAGACCCTCAAACACAACCACACAGGAACGATGCACTCGGTCGACTACTATGGAGTCACCCACCGGTGTAGATACATAAACAGGAATGTCCAAAGCATAACTAGACATAGCCAGGTAAGGTGCAAAATAAGACGACACATACGAATATGTCGACCCAGGGTCAAATAGCACTGACGCATCTCTATCACAAACCAGAATAGTACCTGTAATAACGGTATCTGACGACTCAGCCTCTGGTCTGGCTGGCAAAGCATAAAACCGGGGCTCAGCCCCACCTCCCTGAACCATGTCTCTGGGACGATCGGCTACCGGCTTGCCCCTACCTCTGGCGGTCTGGCCTCCACCTCTACGGTCTCGACCTCCACCTCTATGATCCCTACCCCCGCCCCTGGCTGGCTGGGCAGGTTCTGGGTCACTTGGTGCCTGAATCATGGGGCGAGGACCCTGCTGCTGCGACTGTGTACCCCTCAATCTCGGGCAAGCTCTCCTGATGTGACCATACTCACCACACTCATAACATCCCTCCGTACGATGAGATTGGCCCTAACGACCCAAATGACCTCCACGAACACTCTGAAGAGGCTGTGCACTGTTGGGAGCTGGCGGTGCACTGAGTGAGTGCTGATCGGAATAATGCCCACGAAAACCACGATCACCTGGGGCACCCTGCGAAACCTGGAGGGCTGACTGAAAGGGCCTGGAAGGCTGACCCCTATCATAAGAATCCCTGCCTCCAGATGAGGCACCACTGAATTGACCTGAGTGACGGGGTCTCTTGTCTACCCTATGACCACCCCCCTTTGGCAGAACCATCTCGATCCTTCGGGCCACATTGGCCGCCTCCTGAAAAGTAATGTCACTACCCGCCTCTCTGGCCATCTGAAGACGAATAGGCTGGCTCAAACCATCAATAAATCTCCTCACCCTCTCCCTCTCAGTGGGGAGTATGACGAGGGCATGGCGAGCTAGATCGATAAATCGGGTCTCATACTGAGTGACCGTCATAGACCCTTGCTGGAGATGCTCAAACTGTCTCCGGTAGGCATCCCTCTGAGTAACGAGAAGAAACTTTTCTAGAAACAACTCTAAAAACTGATCCCGAGTCAAAGGCGGCGACCCTGCTGGTCTGGCTAAACAGTAATCCCTCCACCAAGTCTTGGCGGATCCAGATAGACGAAAAGCCGCAAAATCAACTCCATTGGACTCCACAATGCCCATGTTCCGAAGAACCTCGTGGCAGCTATATAAGAAATCCTGGGGGTCCTCAGAAGAAGCTCCGCTGAATGTAGCAGTGAAGAGCTTGGTGAACCTGTCCAGCCTCCACAAAGCATCTGCGGACATAGCCGCTCCATCACCGGCCTGTGCAACTACCCCTGGTTGAACTGCCGCAGCTGGCTGACCCGGTGGAATCTGAGTCTGGGGAGCTACCTGCTCCGGAGTACGTGCAGCAGGAGTCTGGGCTCCTCCTCCAGCCTGGGAAGTGGTTGGTGCTACAGGAAGCAATCCTGCTCGGGTGACACTCTCCATGAGGCCAACTAACCGGACCAAGGCGTCCTGAAGAACTGGGGTAGCAATAAACCCCTCTGTGACCTGAGCTGGGCCCGCCGAAACTGTCTGGGATGGGGTCGGAACCTCCTCACCAAGGTCAACCTGATGCTCTGCCCCTACCTCGGCCCCTAGCATGGCCACGTCCCCTGCCCCTAGCGGGAGCTGCCTGGGGCTCGGACTGCTGATCGGTGGATGAGGAAGCGCGTGTTCTCGCCATCTGCGAAAGAACAGAGTAGAAATTCAATCAGCATTGAGAAACCAAATCGCACGGCAAGAAAGAACAAATGAGAGATTTTTCCTAACTCAGTAGCCCCTGGGAGCGAGTACAGACGTCTCCGTACCGACCCCTCAGACTTTACTAAGTTTGTCCGTGAGTTGTGAGACCTATGTAACCTAGTGCTCTGATGCCAACTTGTCACGACCCAGATTCTCCACCATCGGGATCGTGATGGCGCCTACTCGTGGTAGCTAGGCAAGCAAACTTATTTACCTTTTCATAACTAAACAATTATTTTAACAATTTATAGCATCAATATAGAACATGAAATTTACTAAGAATAATAGCGGAAGTCTGATATATAAATCTGAATCAAAATGCGGAACAGTTAATAATAGCCTCTACCCAAGATTTGGTGTCACATCACTCACGAACCACTAAGAATATACTAAATACAAAGGTCTGAAAGAAACATAGAAGCTGTCTGTCTCGAGACAAGGAGGCAACAGTCTAAAAGAGAACATAAAGAAGAGACGTCGGGCCTGCGGACGCCTGCAAGGCTACCTTGGTCTCGTGATAATGAAAGCCTGCTCCCGTACCAATGTTGCTGCTGCTCCTTAGAACCTGGACCTGTGCAAAAATGCACAGAAGCGTAGCATTAGCACAACCGACCGCATGTGCTGGTAAGTGTCTAGCCTAACCCCGGCGAAGTAGTGACGAGGCTAGACCAGACACCACATAAACCTGTGCAGTTATAAATATACAACGGAAATAAAATACCAAACAACTAGCAATATGGGAGGGGGAAACATGCTGTGGGGAGATAACAATAGTAACAGTAATTCCGAGTAACAAACTAAAGCAGCATAGATTCACAATGAACAAGGAAAACAATACTCAATATAAACACATGGTATCAATAACTGTTGCGGCGTGCAACCCGGTCCACAAATACCACTGTTGCGGCGTGCAACCCAATCCACAAATACCACTGTTGCAGCGTGCAACCTGACCCACATCATTTATCATGTATCATTGTTGCGGCGCGCAATCCGATCCTCACATATTATTGTTGCGGCGTGCAACCCGATCCTCAATATCTTTGTTGCGGCGCGCAACCCGATCCATACCATTTAACAGTCTGACTCCCCAAACAACAGTCACGATTAAGAGGCATAAAAAAAATAAGCAAATATTTGACAAAAATCCCGGCAAGGGAAAGAAACCAACAAGTTCAACCAAACGTCCCGGCAACGGAATAATCAACAACGCTTTCTCTTTCTTACTTTTCTTATCTTATAATCCACTCTACCATCTTGAGCCAACGCTCCACAGATTCAAGTCATTTCATATACTTTCAATATTCGTATCACAATTCGAGCCAATGCTCCTACGATCAAATGATCATATCACCGTTCACATGTTATTCACAACATATAGAAATCCTCCAATAAACACGGAGTTCACAACCAAGCCATGATAATCACATTATAAGGACTCACGGTCATGCTAGACACCAATGTATAGATACTCGTCACCATGCCTATACATCGTACTCGATCACATAGCAATTAGCAACAAGACTCAACTCCTATTCCCTCAAGCTACGGTTAAACCTCAAAGCCTTGAAATCCACTTAATCCTCAACTATCACTTTACCTCGCGATTCCACCTCCAATTCGCTCGAATCTAATCACAAATTGTTCAATTACTTTCATAAACACTATATGAATCAATTTGAATGCATAAAAATGATTTTTCCAAGTTTTTCCCAAAAATTCCAAAAACGCCCCCGGGCCCACTTGGTCAAAACCCGAGGTTCGAACCAAAACCCGGTTACCCATTCCCCCACGAGTTCATATCTATGTTTTGTTTTGAAATCGGACCTCAAATGGAGGTCCAAATCCCAAATTTTAAGAAAACCTAAGTTCTACCCAAAATCCCCATTTTCACTCATGAAAATCCTTGATTTTAAGATGAAAACATGTCTAATGATGTTAAAGATTGAAGATGTTAAGTAAAAATTGACTTACAAATGATTTGGAGAAGATAGGTTTCTTGGAAAATCGCCTATGGAGTTTGGGTTTTTAAAGAATGAAGAAAAGAGGGTTAAAATTCGTCTAAGTATGAAAAATTGCAGGTCTCAGATGTGGGAAATGCGAACATGGGTTCGCAATTGCGAACCCAGCAGGCTTGGGAATTGCGAAAATGGTTTGGGAATTGCGAACATGGGAATTGCGAAGAAAGTTTGGGAAATGCGAACAGGCTTGGGAATTGCGAAAATGGTTTGGGAATTGCGAACATGGGAATTGCGAAGAAAGTTTGGGCAATGCGAACAGGTTTGGGAATTGCGAAAAATGTTTGGGAAATGCGAACCTGGGAATTGCAAAGAAAGTTTGGGAAATGCGAACAATCCTGATAATTGCGAAAAATGTTTGGGAAATGCGAAACCTGCAGACCTGCAATTCCTTAAGTCCAAAATTTCACCCCGTGGCCTATCCAAAACTCACCCGAGCCCTCGGGGCTCCAAACCAAACATGTACACAACCTCAAAAACATCCTACGGACTTATCCGTGCGATCAAATCGCCAAAATAACATCAAAATCATTGAATCAAGCCCCAAATTCATCATTTTTCATTATAACTTCATAAACTTCAAACTTTAGATATTTGGGTCCGAAACACGTCAAATGACGTCCGATTTCGACCAAATTTTACAGAAAGCGCTTAACACATATTTAAGACTTGTACCGGGCGTCGGAACCATAATACGAGCCCGATACCACAGTCTTTTAATCAATTTTCATTTCCTTTTTCCTTAATAATTTCAGAGAAACAATTTCACAGAAAAATTCTTTCCTCGGGCTCTAGACATCGGAATTCGACTTATCACGACTCGGATTTCCCACCATCGGGGGTCGTGATGGCGCCTACTCGTAGAAGCTAGGCAAGCCACACATCTAGAATCCATAAATGCTTTTGTTTATAATCCATTTCTACCAATTTAATTAACAAGAATTAAATAATTAAACAACAGCGGAATTTGTAATTTAGCAGAAGACTTAAACGATATAAACCAAATAATAAGGAAAAAAAATCCACATGTGCCTCTACCCAGAACTGGTGTCACAACATTCACGGACTACTAAGATTTACTACATACAACCGTTTGAAAGAAAGTAACATTGTCTGTCTCGAATATAGGAGATAACAGATCATAAATAAAAAATAGAGGAGACGCCGGGCCTGCGGACGCTTGCAAGGCTACCTCGGAGTCTCAGTGAACTGAAGGCTGGCTCCCGAGCTACTACGGCTGTCCGGGACCTGGATCTGTGCAAAAGAGCACAGAGTGTAGTATCAGCACAACCGACCCCATGTGCTGGTAAGTGCCTAGCCTAACCTCGGCGAAGTAGTGACGATGCTAGGACCAGACTATCAAATAAACCTGTGCAGTTACATAAAATACAGCGAAAAGTAAAGCAGGTATAAGCAAGTAAGGATGGGAGGGGGAACATGCTTCGGGGGATAACAGGTAAAAACAGAATATCAAGAGAATAATAAAGAACATCAATAATTTAACTCTAACACGGATAAGGGAAATAAAAGCATGTTTCACTGTCAGTACATATCTTCTTCTTCTTCTTCGAGTTTCAATCTGAAATTCAGTCAAAACCAAGTCTAATCTTCACCAAAACCCCTCAAAATTGAGATATAAACTCCAAATCATATTCCCGATTATTTTCAACAACACCCAATCCAAACAAATAATGATTTTTGAAAACCCAAATTTGAATTCAAAGTTTTCAAGCTTTTTAATGGCTATCAATGGTGGAAAATATATATGGAAGAACAGATGAAGATGAAGTTGAAGAACAGAAATCTCCTTTCCGTTTCAAAATTACGCAGCTTCCAGATCTCCTTTACGTTTCAAAATTTCGAATTTAATTTGGAATAAATCAATCCCAGATTTTGTGGCTGATTTTTCGCGCGCAATAAATGGCAGATTCTGCCTAATAAACGATTGGTATATAAATTGTAGTTAAAGTGTGGACTGGGCGGGTAATATACAAACTATGCACATTTTTGGAAATAAAGTTTCAAATATGGTATAGTTAGGAAAAAATCCCATTAAAAAAATAAGAGACTACACAGTATAGACCCGCTGAATTCATACTTTTTTGGATATCTTATTTTAAGTGTAGGACAAAAGATTTATCAAGTCTCGATAGTTCTTCCAAATGAGTTTGATTAAAATATTTCGCCTTCTGCGACAGGGGCGTACGCAGAACTTTTTGTAAGTAGTATCATATTTATATAAATAAATAAAAATAAGTACTATTATTTAATATCATTTTCTTACAAGTTGAAAGCCTTGGCACAATAGTTTAGTTGAATATTATTGCAAAGGGAAGTATTATTGGGATAAAACGGCCAAAAAAATACTTTTAACATGGTGTGATATGCGGCGTTGCATCTATACCCAATTTTGGGGCCACAATTGAACCTATACCCACTTTGCAAAAAATTGCTAGCCTACCATTACGATCAACTTCAGATTTATCGGTCTGAAGTTAAGAAAAAAAATTAATCTGAAGTGCAACAAATATTTTCCTCCACTTAAGGCCAATGTGTTTGAAGTGAAAAATTGCACTTCAGATGCACTTAAGGCCGATAGGTCTTCATGCAACCAATGTTTTCATGTACTTAAGGCCAAATAGGCCTGAAGTGCAAATTGCCCAAAAATAGAAATTTATTTTTCGAATTTTAACAATCCAATATACGATTTAATACCTAAATATACACCAAATGAGCTCAAATTTGAAACATAACCTTATCAAGAACAAAATCCAATCATCAATTTGTCAAAACAACAATAAATCTAACAAACTCATTTTGAAATTAAGAATAAGAAAAAGAAGAAATCCTAAGCAATAGTAAAAATAAAGCGCCAAAATAGCTCGCCACTGTAAAAACATCATAAAATACCTTAAAATATATTCACAAACACTATGGTACCCACTGTAAAAACATCAACCAAATAGAGCGTCCCGTGCAATTTTTACTTGTGATATTATCCGCTTTGGGCCAAGCCCGCACGGTTTTCTCCAAAAGGCTTCATACCATTAAAAGTATCAAATTTCATATAAGTAGAATCTTTTTCATTTCTACTTTTCATGTGGGACTTTGTTCACACACACCCAACAAGTATAGGTTCAATTCTCCTTTGCCTCAAATTTACCAAAAATACTCGCTCAAAGATATCAAAAACTAGAATATCTAGGTCCAACCCCAAACCTACAACCTTTACAAACCTAAATATGAGCTTGACCAATGAATCAAGAAATAATCTTTGCCAGAAAGCGATGTCATTACTATATATTGCCCTGTTTTTGGAGAATATTAGTATAGACATTTAGTATATTTTTCCGACGAAGCGGTGCCGGATGACACCGCTTTCACCCATTTGCGTCCGCCCGTCTGCGAGAGGAATCCAAGTTAATTATATTATGTTTTGAACTTTTGATCAACTTATTCTCTTAAAAAAAAAAAAAGAGTAGCAAATCATTGTTGTAATTTAATATCGAAAATGTTTCACAGTTCAAATGATTTATTGAAATGATGAGAACGTGAAAGCAGCTGACACTTCCATAATTAGAAAATGCGACAGGAGAGGTTCATTGATAACGCCAAACTATACATTAAAAAGATACACGGACGTAGCAAATATAGTCTGAGTAATTCTGCCCAGAGTCGAACCACAGAGAATTAACTTATCAATTACTTTTGTCGGACTTACTAAATTCACAGAATCAATTTCCCCAAACTTTGTGATTCACAATTGATGATATATCTAACAACTAAACTGAAAATAAATAACAGCTGAAAGTTAACTAAGCTTGCTTGTATATAATTGGAATAAGGTCTAAGATAATGGTTTCCCCCGTTGTTGATTTCCTTGGTTGAATATATTTTATAACTGAGACTTAGTTGTCTCCATCAATCATGAACACTACAGCTATCATAAATCTTTCTCAAGCAATTATGATAATTTACTAGACGCACTCTCTCAAGCTACGCTAGCTAGATTCGCACTACGGTTCACTTAGATTACACCCGAGGTATCGTTATCTCTAATCCAACCTCTAAACCCTCGGTTATGACTCTCGTCTATACTCCGGGAGTGATGTTGTTCATATAATTACCTAAATATGCACTCTCTCTCAAGCAGATACATACTAAATAGGGACGGATAATTGAAGGCCCTTACAACTAACCACAATCAAAACGTAGATGAACAAATAGAGATTAACAACCAATTCATAACTATATTAATATACCAGCCAAGTCATCCCCAACGGGTTTCACCAAAACCTTAGATTAAAGTATTTAGCTACTCATAACAAAGTAAGATAAAACTACTAAATTATTCATAATGGAAGAATTGCAAGAAGATAGAAGAGATAAAGAACTATGATGTTTTGGGTGATCTCTCACACTTGTTCTTCTTCCAAAAGAAATCTCAAAATTTTGCTTAAACTATCTTGGGCGAGTTTCTACATCTTATAAGGGTTTTACAAAAGTTTCCCCGAATTGACACTTTGACCCTTAAATTTCTGGATCGTGAACAGTTCACCGCGGCCGCGGCATGGACCGCGGTGAACACTGCCTGGGCCTATTTTTGTGTTTTGTCTCCTCGTTCTACTCCGCTGTCCACCGCGGTCGCGGTGGACTTTTGTCCAGTCATTTTCTTTTGCTCTTTTGTGTTCGGGTACTTCTTGAGTGGGTGTTTTCTTCACATTATTGCCTCCAAACACTTCATGTTGCTTCCTCACATATAATATTCCCTGCCAAACCAAATAGCACCTTTTAAAGCATTTTATTGGCAAATTACCTTATAAAACAACAACAAAGCATAGGCAATTAAGGTATAAATATCAACTATATAGCCTATTTTATCATTCATGTACGTTGTATCAAAACGGGAAAGTCAACGTGAAATATAATTCCACATCCGACTGGGTTTAGTATTAAATAGTACATTAAGTCCCTTTTAAATATAACTAAAATATGCAAGTAACTTAAATATGTAGTAGTTGATTGGAAATAATTGATTATCATCCTTGCCATAGATGAGGGCTTACACATACGTGGTGCCGTTGTTGAGATATGTTTGTACCTCAACTGATTAAGCACTTGGAAATCACTTTAATCCATTTATCTTTACATTTCACACATTTATTAAAGCTCTTTTATGGAGTGAGAGGAAGAAAACTCTTCCTTAGCATTGCTTTCCCACTAAAACTCATTTTACTCAACTTTGGGACTGAAGGTGGGCTCGTGATTAATAGTCGGATGGTATTTTTTGCCAAAATTTCATGGTATAGCCAGTTTTCGGACTGGTCAATCAAAAATAGTCAGCGTTTACCAAGTCAATGAAAAATAGCCACCGTTTTGCTGCAATAGAGACCGGTCCAGCATAATATACTGGAGTTTCGGTGCACTTGTGTATGAACTCCAGCATATTATGCTGGACCGGTATACTTTGCTGGCTCCAGTATAATATACTGGAGACTGGAGCACTGGTGCTCCAAACTCCAGTATATTATACTGGACCATTATACTTGCTGGAACTCCAGTATATTATGCTGGAGTTCTAGTGTATTTATGTTGGAACTCCATCATATTATGCTGGAGTTCCAGCATACTATCCTGGAACTCAAGTATAATATGCTGGAGTTCATGTATACTTATGTTGGAACTCCAGCATAATATACTGGAGTATTTTTCGAGTTTTGAACAGTATTTTCGCTCAGATTTATCTTTACATAAAAAGTGGCTAAATTTCATTACTTTTGAAATTGGGCTATTTTTGAACGACCAGTTGTAAATCTGGCTATTTTTAAAAATCACCCTATTTTTTTTTCAAAAAAAAAAGTTGAGATTTCTAATAAAGAGGGACTCTTTGTTTTGAGATACTGCACCATTCCAACATTTTCACGTAATAATGACGAAACTCAGCTATGTTTCCGTCTGGAGGCTAGTATATCTCACTTCCTCCAGTTGTGCACTATCTTTTGGAATTGGACTTTTAGCCAGTATCTCAATTGAACATTGCTTCTAAATTAGATTTCAAACTAAAGGATGTCCTTTTGGGCTTTGGCACTGCCATTTGTTGGGCCACGATAATAATTTTAGAAAACTGCTTAATTATTTACAAATTAGCTCTCAATGTATATTTGCACATAGGTCACGGGTTCGAATCGTGGAGCCTTGGAGCATAATAAAGTAATCTATGTATGGCTTATAGGTCACGGTTCGAACCGTGGAAGCAGCCATTAATGCTTGCATTAGGGTAGGATGTCTACATCACACCCCATTGCGATGCGATCCTTCTCCGAAACCTGCGTGAACGTGGAATATCTTGTGTATCGGACTGCCCTGCCCTGCCCTGCCCTCTCAATGTATATTTGCAGGTTCACTAATTTTACCTGTAATCAGCTTTCCCGCATAAGTTTGCTATATTACAGCCGGGAAAGTGCAAAAGACTTGTAGGAATACAAGTGGAATCTTATCACTAATTACTAGTCTAAATGTCTAATGCTATATTCTTAGTTAGGCATGATTATCTGCCTTGATTGTGCAAAATCCTTTTTAGCATTATTACCTGGCTTAATTGTGCAAAACTTTTAAGTTATTACTTGCACTAATAAACGTGCTCAGTTTTAATCGTTTCAATATTACCGGCCTTAAGCGCTCACATATATGGTGTGAATTTATGACTTTCAAGTAGGGGTGCCAATAGATATTTAAAAATCGATTAAATCGGTTCGTAAGGTGGATCGATCGAATCGTACCGTACGAACCGATTTTTAGGTTTCTTTTAATAAAATTATAGGTTTTGTATAAATCTATACTTGTAAAGAAAATTAGTGTAGTTTTTTATTTTATGAAAATAAATCAAAAAAAATATCGAACCATACCGACAAAATTTACATGCGAAAAATATATTTATATATTAAGTTTAAAATAATAAAGCATTAAAAAATTTCCTTGACCTTCGAATTATGGAACAGTTACAAACAAATAATATACTCAAAATCCTAATTCCCAAACCTTTTATGCTACTCCTACTGAAAATAAATTATCTCCAGCATATTCACTAATGGCGCAAAGTATTCTAGCGATTATTAGTAGCAAGCTACAATGTATTGAATATGTTTCCTTTCGTATGATTTAGATTTATCTTTTTGAATATTTAATCTGCTATAGACTTTATTCTTGAGTCTCAGCTTGGTTAATATCCTTCCACGAGTGTGATTTTTATTTTCTCTGTCTTTGTTTAATTTCTTTTTTATACTACTATAGAATAGTTGATGGATCTATACGCTCGCCATCTTTCATGTTTTCTTAATTCATCAACCTTTAAACAGTAAAGCTATGTGGGTTTTGCTAAGTCCTATAAAAGTGTGTATGTTATTGCATTCTACTTCTACTAGTTACATGATATCAAAAAATAAATACCGGAAATCAACCGAACCTACCGTTTGCGAAGAGAAACCGACATGTATGACACGGTTTTAAAAAATCTAATTTTAATTATATATAATAGAATAACAGAAAATTGATATGGTACAAATTTTATAAAATAAACTCGAACCAAACCCTTGACACCCCTACTTTCAAGGGCAAATATAGACCTTAGATAGCTACAGTCCCCATTTATTAACTCCAAAAAGTTGCAATTTCTACACTTTAATGTGCATGTATATTCTTCTTGCGTTTATGGTATATTTACATGATTTTTTATTTTACATTCGGTTTGGATTATTGTTACCCATTATTTTATAACGTATTATATCGTAATTGTATTGTATCGTTTTATGATTATAATGTTTGGATAGATTGTATTGTTTGTTGTAGTTAAATAACATTTTTGCTGTTTGGTTTGACTGTATTGTACTGTACTATAACTGTAAGTTCACCAAAATACCCTCAATTATTTTAAATATTAAATTTATCAAGAATTAAGAATAAAAATAATTTAAGAATACCCTTTTCTACTAATTTATCATCAATTATGTCGTATAAATGGATAAAGCAATTAAATTCAATTCTAACAAAACTAATGAAACAAGTTAATAATATTAACGATAATAATAAGTACACTCCATTCATAATTAGATAATAATAATAATAATAATAATAATAATAATAATAATAATAATAATAATAATAAAATAAAAATATAATGTCAAGTGCACTCCATTCAGAGTTAAGATTATAAGTAATATATTCTAACAATATGACATATAATTCATAACTTAAAAGTTAACTATTATTGCAAAAATAAATATAAAAATTGTAGAACGATGATAAAAAAATAAACGAAGACAAATTTGTTAGTAGACTGTATTTATAAAATAATTCTGGAAATATAAATGAATATAAACAGAAATGAACATAAACAGAAATGACATAAAACCAATTCGAGCCCACTGAATTCACAGTGTTTCCTTAAGGAATTTAATCCCCTCCTAGTACCCAAGGTTATGGNCTGGTGTACGTGGTACTTCAAACCCCAGCGTTTCAGCGAACACAAAATTCGGTAGCAAATCACACTTACTTTTTGCTTTGTTTGATGCTAAAAGTATGCAGAAGAAGGAGAAGAAACTCAGAAAATCGTAGTCAAATTCTGAGCAGAATAGTGTTGTATTTATAGCCAAAGTTGGGCTGAAATCTGAAGAGGTGCAACTCTTCAGAATGGCTGTTTATGCAAAACGCCCTCAGCATAAATGCCATTACATAAATGGCCATTTACTCAATAATAAAGAGGGAAAATAAAGAGGAAAAATTGAAGAGGGTAGTTACTTTTCTGTTACCAAAACAGAAAAATGGATTGAATTTAATATTAATATTTAATATTAATATTCTGTTATTAAAACAAATATTTAATAATATTTCTGTTAATATTTTACTTATGGGACAATGCCCATTTGCCAAGAGGGGGGAGGGGGGGGGACTTAAAATTTCACTCAAAAATTTTATTTCCCTCCATTTACCATTCACCCTCTTTTAAGTATTTAATATATATTAATTAAATACATCCAAAACCCAACAATCCCCCACATGAATGGGGAATGACTATATCACAGAAGTATGCATGAAAAACTGTGTGATTCGCAAGTAAGGATTAATTGCATCTGGATAAGTAGGTTTCCCTTTGAACTTTCCGTAGTGAACTTATGTCGGATATACTCGATCAATCGGTAGATTTGATATCTTTGAACCGTCAAACTTTAGTGTATACCTAGACAACCATAAGTCACACAACCAACCCTTAACCGTCTTTGGTTCTCATTGTTGTGTTCGTTTCAGCCATGAACACCGCCTGGTTTCATAAGTGCTTAGAGAACTGGCCTTACAATGTTCTCCTTGAAGCGGCTAACACTTCACACTTACATAGGTGATTCCTAAACGTGTCATCCCGTAGATACACTATTTGATATACCCCGTATCAAATTTAGAAATCATTAAAAAGCCTTAATGCTTTATCCTTGGTACTGAACATTGTCTCATCACGAGAATGGACCAAAAGTTTAGTTGACAATGTTGAACCGTCATCAATGACTTTGTTTGATCTCCTTGAACCAAGATCTTGGGATCTTCTGTCTTCTAGGTAGAGTTACCGCCACTATGACTTGTTCTCGGCCACAGTCCCATTCCCCTTGATGACTTCTCAACTACCTCTCTAGTTAGGCCTTTTGTAAGTGGATCCGACACATTATCACTTGACTTTACATAGTCAATCGTGATAATTCCTCTAGAGAGTAATTGTCTAACGGTTTTATGTCTTCGTCGTATATGGCGAGACTTACCGTTATACATAACGCTCCCAGCCCTTCCAATTGCCGCTTGACTATCACAATGTATGCATATTGGTGCCAACGGTTTGGGCCAAAATGGAATATCTTCCATGAAATTTCGGAGCCATTCAGCTTCTTCACCGGCTTTATCGAAGGCTATGAACTCAGCCTCCATTGTAGAGCGGGCAATACAAGTTTGTTTGGATGACTTCCAAGATACCGCTCCTCCACCAATAGTGAATACATATCCACTTGTGGACCTGGAATCAGTTGATCCGGTGATCCAATTTGCATCACAGTATCCCTCAATGACCGCAGGATATTTATTGTAGTGCAAAGCAAAGTCCTGGGTATGTACTAAATACCCCAAAACTCGTTTCATGGCCATCCAATGAGATTGGCCTGGATTGCTCGTATATCGACTCAATTTACTTATAGCACAAGCTATATCTGGTCGTGTACAATTCATGATGTACATTAAGCAACCCAACACACGAGCATAATCCAATTGTGATATGCTCTGGCCTTTGTTCTTTGCTAATGCAAGATTCACATCAATTGGAGTCTTTGCAACTTTAAAGCCCAAGTGCTTGAATTTTTCAAGTACTGTCTTAATATAATGAGATTGTGACAATGCTAGACCTTGAGAAGTCATATGGATCTTAATTCCCAGAATTAAATCAGCAACTCCCAAGTCTTTCATATCAAACTTGCTAGTTAGCATACGCTTAGTAGCATTTATGTTAGCAATGTCATTACTCATTATGAGCATATCATCCACATATAAGCAAACAATGACTATGTGATTTGGAACATTTTTAATGTACACACATTTATCACATTCATTTATCTTAAATCCATTTGACAACATTGTTTGGTCAAATTTAGCATGCCATTGTTTGGGTGCTTGTTTTAATCCGTAAAGGGACTTAACAAGTCTACAGACCTTCTTTTCTTTACCTGGAACCACAAACCCTTCAGGTTGTTCCATGTAAATTTCTTCCTCCAACTCTCCATTTAAGAAGGCCGTCTTAACATCCATTTGATGAATTTCAAGACCATAAACTGCAGCTAACGCTACTAACGTACGTATGGATGTAATTCTTGTAACTGGAGAGTATGTATCAAAATAGTCAAGACCTTCTCGTT
>NC_031991.1:62883994-62893780 GCF_001879085.1 Nicotiana attenuata
GTGCTTTCATTTGCAGTCCGAGTCACGTAAACATATCAAATGCCGTAAGCAGGATTTTGCCATTTCGCTAGCCTCCCTGTGGGCATGGGCTTTTTGAAATATATACTTCAATGGGTCTAACCGAGAGATGAGATAGGTAGTATATGCTGACAAGTAATGTTTCAACTTTTGCGCTACCCAGGTTAAAGCACAACACGTCCTCTCGAGTTGAGAGTATTTTACCTCATATGATGTGAACTTTTTGCTGAGGTAGTAAATCGCCTGCTCCTTCCTTCCTGTGATGTCATGCTTGCCCCAGTACACAACCAAAAGAATTGTCCAACACAGTCAGGTAAAGGATCAAGGGCCTTCCTGGCTCTGGCGGGACCAACACAGGTGGACTAGCCAAATACTTCTTAATCTTGTCAAATGCTGCTTGACATTCGTCTGTCCATCTGACCGCAACATCTTTCTTTAGCAGCTTGAAAATGGGCTCACAAGTAGTTGTAAGCTGGGCAATGAACCTGCTGATGTAATTCAACCTGCCAAGCAAACTCATCACATCCTTCTTGTTCCCTGGCGGCGGTAGCTCCTGGATGGCTTTAATCTTAGACGGGTCTAATTCAATACCACGCCGACTCACCACAAATCCCAACAACTTCCCCGACGGGACTCCAAACGCACACTTTGCTGGATTAAGCTTGAGGTTGTACCTGCGGAGTCTCTGGAAGAATTTCCTCAAATCCCTAACATGGTCACATTGTTTCCTCGACTTTATGATCACGTCGTCCACATAGACCTCGATTTCCTGATGTATCATGTCATGGAACATGGTAGTCATTGCCCTCATATACGTTGCCCCTGCGTTCTTCAACCCAAATGGCATGACCCTGTAACAATACGTTCCCCAAGGCGTGATGAATGCCGTCTTTTCCGCATCCTCCTCATCCATCAAAATCTGGTGATAGCCCGCATAACAATCCACAAAGGAACCAATCTCATGTTTGGCACAATTGTCAATCAATATATGGATGTTTGGGAGTGGGAAGTTGTCCTTCGGGCTCGCCTTATTGAGATCACGGTAATCAACACATACTCTGGTCTTCCCATCTTTCTTTGGTACTGGCACCACATTAGCTAACCAGGTAGGATATCGAGTAACCCGTATGACCTTCGCCTCAAACTGCTTAGTAACCTCTTCCTTAATTTTCACACTGATATCTGTTTTGAATTTCCTCAACTTCTGCTTGACAGGGGGGCATTCCGAATAAATGGGCAATTTGTGGACCACCAGATCGGTACTTAAACCCGGCATATCATCATATGACCATGCGAAAACATCTTTGTACTCAAACAACAATTTAATTATCTCCTCCCTGAGCGGGGCTTCCAAATGGACACTTATTTTTGTTTCCCGAACATTTTCCTGATCCCCTAGATTGATTGCCTCTGTGTCATTCAAGTTAGGTTTGGGTTTTTCCTCAAATTGATTTAATTCTTTACTGATTTCTTCCAAAGCTTCCTCGTCATCGTATTCCCCCTCGCCATCACACTCAATTTCTTGTATTACTATTTCATATGGATTATCAAGACTAGGCCGGAGACTCCTCATGCATGACACATCATTGAAACCAGCATAAAAGGGACTGTACAAGAGAGAAAAGAAAACAAAATAAAGGCTATCAGGAGTGAAGAGAGAAGGAAATTGCATTTTATTAAAATTGTAAGATAACGAGGTTTAACTCATCCAAATGGACGGAACATAGAAATCTGAATTACAACCCTGGAACTAATCCAGATTTAATACTCAAAGAAAAATCCAAAGCTAACTACCACGACTCCTTCCGAGTTGGAAGAGGAGTAGCTTCCCAGTTATTGAGCTTGGCCTGAGACCCCACGAACTGCACATCAGCTTTACTCGGACCTTCGCCTGGTTCCACCATATTCACTTCATCGAACACCCTTTCAATCTTTTCGATCAGCTCTTTGTCAGGTTCTATCACAATAGAATTTGGTAGTGCTGTTGCTGGGCGTTGTTTAGTACCAGGCCGGACGAAGGAACGGGAAAGGAGAGGAATAGGTTTTGGGAGGGTCCACACTCTCTTTTTCATCTTTTTGGCTCTCCTTATGTCAGCAGTAGTGGGTTTGAAACCTAGCCCGAAAGTGTCCAGATTTCCGGGAAGAGATACTGGCTGTATGATTCCCTGCAGTGAAGCACCCAACCCCTTTCCGGGCAAGAATCCATTCCTTATCATCTCTGAGGCTACCATAACAGATGCGGCAGCTATCTTGGGCATAGGAACACACTCCGCTTCCGGGATTTTATCAATTGGCACTGTGTCCATGACTTGGTACACCCACGGACCTTTGTCATTTTCAACTTCCTCGAAGGATGTAATAGCATTACAAGAATTGTCCTCTCCATGGATCACGATCTCCTGCCGATCCCATTCAAATTTAACCATTTGATGCAAAGTAGACGGTACCGCCTTTGCGGCATGAATCCAGGGCCGTCCCAATAGAAGATTGTAGGAAACGCTGACATCGAGCACTTGAAACTCCATAGTGAATTCCACAGGTCCTATTGTTAGCGCCAACACAATATCTCCCACTGTGTCTTTCCCTCCGCCGTCAAATCCCCTTACACAAATTCTATTTTTATGAATTCTTTCTCTGTCAACTTTCAACTTTTCTAGGGTGGAAAGAGGGCAAATGTTTGCACTAGACCCATTATCAATTAGCACCCGAGTTACCACAGAATCTTCACACTTCACTGTGAGGTAAAGGGCCCTATTATGTTCAGTTCCTTCCAATGGCAACTCATCATCAGAAAATGTTACCCTGTTCACCTCAAAAATTTTGTTTGCAATCTTCTCAAGATGATTCACAGTGATTTTATCTGGCACATGAGCTTCGTTCAGAATCTTCATCAACGCCCGGCGGTGTTCATCCGAATGGATCAATAAGGACAATAATGAGATCTGTGCCGGGGTTTTTCTCAATTGTTCCACAATCGAATAGTCCTGAGCCTTCATCTTTTTCAGGAATTCTTCAGCTTCTTCTTCCGTGACAGCCCTCTTTGTCGGTGCCGGAGTGTCTTTAGCTGCATTAACCTTTCTCATTTCCTCAGGGGCGAAGCACCTCCCTGATCTAGTCAACCCATGAGTTTCGCACACTTCTTCTTTAATTTCCTTTCCTTGGTACATCACAGTCACTCTGTCATAATTCCACGGGACAGCTTTCTCACTAACCACAGGCAACTGGGTCACTGGTTTAATGATAACTGGCTCTGTTCGAGCGCCTTTTACAACCAACACAGGCTTAATGACTGCTTATGTCACCTTAACAGGCTCTGGTTCTATTATCACCGCTGGTTTTCTGACTGTCTGGCCCACTGCGACCAGGGCTTTCCCATCAACCAATTTCTCATTTGCTTTAGTTTCACTTGCCTTAATCATCATCACAGTTTGTGACGGCTTCTTGTATTCTCCCTTCTGCACTAACTCGATCATGTGAGCCTCATGATGAATTGGTAGCGGATTCTGCGTGATATTGGGAGTCTCCGGAGCCTGCACCTCAATTCTCCGTGTATCAATGAGTTCCTGAATGGCAGTTTTCAGATGCCAACATTTCTCCGTGTCATGTCCAGGCGCTCCAGAGCAATACTCACAGCTTACTGAATGGTCCAGGTTCCTTGGGGGAGGGTTTGGTAATTTGGGTTCGATCGGGTTCAACATGCCTAACTGCCTTAATCTGTGGTACAGGCTGGTATAAGATTCACCCAAGGGAGTAAAAGTCTTCTTCTTTTGCAACCTATCATTCTTAAATGCGGGATTGGGTCGGTAACTGGTTCCAGCGGCATTTCTGTTGGTTCTTGGGGGTGGGTAAGCGTTTTGAGATGGGTAAGTATTTTGGGGAGTAGGTGCGCGCCATTGTGCATGGGTAGGGGGTTGGGGGTATGTCTGGGCATGATGGACGGAGAAATGGGGAGTAGGAGGTGTGTAGTAATGTTGTGGTGGGCCATATGGAGTATGTGGGTAAGCTTGGGGGTGAGGGCGAGGTTGGTGATAATATGGTGACGGACTCTTGGACCAGACCCTTGATTCCACTACTGCCACTTCTTCTTTCTTTTTCTTTCCCGATACTCCTCCGGTGCCGCTTTGAATAGCCAGCGTAGGTTCTTTGAGTGCCGAATAGCTCATAATCTTGTTAGACTTGAGACCCTCTTCCACCATACTTCCCATCTTTACGACCTCATTGAAAGTTTTCCCACCGCGGACACCAGATGACCATAGTAGGTTGGCTCCAAAGCCTGAAGGAAATAATCAACCATCTCATTCTCTTTCATCGGAGGATCAACTCTTGCTGCCTGTTCTCTCCAACGGAAACCGTACTCTCTAAAGTTTTCTCCGGGCTTCTTCTCGATTTTGGTCAATGACAGACGATCCGGGACAATTTCGAGATTGTATTGAAAATGACATGCAAATGCTTGAGCCAGGTCGTCCCAGGTGTACCACCGAGCATGATCTTGTCGTGTGTACCATTCTAACATTGCTCCACTTAAGCTTTGACTAAAGTAAGCCATTAATAGCTCATCTTTTCCCCCAGCTCCCCTCATCTTGCTGCAGAATCCCCTCAGATGGGCTACAGGATCACCATGTCCATCGTACAAATCAAACTTTGGTAACTTGAACCCTGCTGGCAGCTGGACATCGGGAAACAAGCACAAATCTTTGTAAGCCACACTGACTTGGCCACCCAATCCTTGCATGTTCCTGAAGGATTGCTCCAGGCTTTTTACTTTTCGAAACATCTCTTCCTGTTCCGGATCCTTAAGCGGCTTATTAGCTTCCACCGGGAGCTCAAAGCGAGGAGTGTAGGAATATGGCTCAGGAGCTTTAAAGGTAGGCTCGGGAGGGTAGTACTGGTTGTCGTGAGTTGGAAACACTGGCTCACTGGAAGATCTCTGCAACGTGGCAGGTGGAGGCACCACAAATACTGGAGCAATTGGTGGTGGAGGACATGGAATTTGTTTGGGTGGTGGTGGTGGTGTCTGAGAGGTGGTTCCGTAGTACTGCTGTTAAGTAGGGAAAGCGTGAGATGAGTTCGTGGTGGGAGGATCTTGGGGTTGAGCTGGTGGTGGGAGGTAATTGGGGTTGGCAGGATAGACTGGTGGTGGATGTCCCTTCGACCAGGCCTGGTACATCTCGGCCATTTGTTGCTTTAGTTTATACATCTCCTCTCTCATTGTGTTAACATCCAGTGCCTCATCCTCTCTGGATGGGTCGACAATGCTTGCTTCTAAATCCTGATTGGTCATGTTTGACTTGTCCTTGGAACGGGTGTTGTAAGGATGAGTTGCCAGAATGCCAGTCAGCTTAAACACCTATCTGGACTCATCAACAACAACTTGGTTAGCGGTTAGGGCATTAACAAATAGATAACCGCACATTGATGGGTGGATGCACCTAAGCAGTCAAACGTTTCTATTATGCCTCTATTCATTCACATGCGTCATCCCGGCTTTCGTTTCTTTTCTTGCCAATTAGTTCCCACTCTTATCTTTTTACTTTGTTTTGCTCTCCCTCTTTTGCTTCTCTCTCATTTGGTTTTTTTTCCCTGTTTGTATCATTCCTTTCTGGTTTTCCCTTTTATTATTTATGAATGGTCGAATCCTATGGAGATTGCCTACGTATCACGACCCTGCGTGAATCAGACCAAGCGTAGTTCGTGAAAAATAAATGCAAAGTAGGAGCATGATATTTTGGCAATTTCAATTTTATTGATAGCAAACATTTCTATTACAAAGACTCAAAACAACTAACAGACTCTAAGAACTACAAACTCCATCATCCCTATTCTAATTCAAACAAAAATACAGACTCAATCCACTGACTCTGGTGAAAAGAAATACAAACCCATATGACCTAACTCCAAAAAAAGAAATACAGACTCGGAAGACAAACTTCTTTTTTTAGTAGAAGAAAGAGTGCAGACTCAAAGACAATTACGAATACATTAAAGCTCCTGGTGCCCGCGGGACATCATTCGGTCTCGCCGCGGGCCTATATGCAAGTTCCCCTTGAAGTCTGTCCAGGTCGTTCATTATCTGCTTCACAAATGTCATCACTGATGCCAGGAAGGTGGTACGGGTCATGTTCTCGCACATTTGACATTTCCTAGTAATGGAATGAGCAACAGTTAAGATTCTCTCTCGGATTCTTCCTTTCTCTTGAAGCAACCGCCCTATCTGTTGGGCCCTGGCCTCCAAGGTCCGCTCATCCGCCTGGCTTTGTTCCCGGAGTTGTTGCAAGTCCATTTCAACTGTGCCAATGCCATGTAACAATGTTCTCTTTCGACTTTGAATTCTTTTGCCTGTTTGATCATACAGTTTTCTGTGGCAATAACCTTTTTCTTTAATCCCGTGACCTCACTATCATATTCTTCTTTTAACTGTTTAACCATGCGGGCCCGTTCTTCTGCATTTTTAGCCAATTGTTTCCGGACCCCAGCTAATTCCTTTTCTGCCTTGTTGCGGTCAAAACTATAGTCGTTCACCTTTTGCCTTAGATTTGCTATAAGCTTTGCATCTTTGGCACTTCTGACAGGATTATCGGCCTCTAACTTCATTTTCTGGATTTGGGCTCGCAAGGCTTCATTCTCTCTGGCCAAGTGTTTTTTCTCACCTTCATCAGCCGCGGCTTGCAAGCTATTCTCAAATCGGAGGTCCTGGACCTGTTTTTCCAATGCTCCTATGCGGGGCCCTATACTCATTTTCTTTAGTTAACCAATCCCACTGTTCTTGTGCTGATTCAACAAATTCCTAGATGTGAGGTCGTTTGGCCGGTCTTCCGAATGCAACGTCCCTTCTATACCAAGCCTGATAATCAGGCGACACTTCTCCTTTGGCTCGATCTCGAACACAAGTGTTTACCGTCAAATATTGACATTCGCTCCAGACCTGGCGGACCATTGCTTCAGGAAACTGGCCATCAGGGCCAATCTCAACCACTTGCAAACTGAGATCATCATCCTTAGGTACTATCTGGCATCTCCCCAGCTGCCTCAACACTCGATACGGTGCGTAAGGCTGAATGCTTTTAAGCCCCATCAGAAGGAAATGTGGTCGGGCTGCCGGCATGTATACGATTTCATCAACGGGTAACCATCCCAGTGTCCACTCTATTTGGCTTGCAGTGAGGGACCGAAAATATGTTGTCCAACCCGTGACTCCTTCTGGCAATTTCGGCCCCTTTAATCCTTGTGTAAAACTCTTCTATGCATGTTTTTTCTGGAGACCCGTATCTCAAAAACTGAGGACGATGACACAGATGCTCGATCATCCACATTTGTAACAATAGACTGCACCCCTCGAAGAAAGCTTCCCCGGCCCTGCAGGCTGTAAGAGCATGGAAGATGTCGGCCAATATCATAGGTGCAAGTGTACTTTTGACTTGAGTAATTAACGTGCTGACGACACCAGCTATTTTTATGTCAATGTTCCCATCCTTCCTTGGAAATACTAAAAGCCCCAGGAAAGCTACCATAAAGGCGAAACGTCGATGCTCCTCCCACTTTTGGCGGTTTCCTTTGCTACATATCTTACATTCTGGGTTGTTGAACCCCCCGATATGGCCATATCGATGATATATGAAGCTCAAAGTACAGAAACCATTTGGCAGATCTGGGTTACGGATAGTTCTGACTATCTTCAAAGAGTCTAGAAATCTGTGCACGGCTACAACTCTGGGGGCGACCAAGTATTTGTGCCTCAACGGAACCTCATCCTTTCCAATGTAGTCAGCTATTTCCTCTAATGTCGGGGTAAGCTCAAAGTCCGAAAAATGGAACACATTATGTGCTGGGTCCCAACATGTAACCAGTGCCCTAATAATATCTCCCCGAGGCACGATATCGAGCAAACCGGTAAGCCCTTTCAAGTGTTTCTTGACCGCAGCTTGCCCTTCTCCGCCTAAATCATTCCACCACAGACGTAACTCCAAAAGGATTTTATGCATGATTGAAAATAATTCATTCTGAGTCGTGCTCATCCTGCACATTTATTAAGGTGATTTTAATCACTTATTTTGACCTAAAAGAGAAAAACGGCACAATCTCTGTTCATATTGCCAATTTAGACAAACAGCCGGTATTGCGGATACGGCCTCTCAGCACTTCATGAAGAAGATTTTAAGGCTGTGCCTGCTAACCGTTAGAAAATGACTCAGGGTGGCTGTTCTTGCAAAAACAGCCTTCCAGCGCCCTTTTGGGGACATTCGGCATATTTAAACAAGAATGGCGGCACCCGACTTATTCATGACGAAATTAAAAATTTTGGCATTTTTTTTTCGCTATGTTTGAAAAGGGGAGGTTGGACCCGATGAGGGTTGCCTACGTATCTCACATCCGGTGAGAATCAAACCAGCGTAGTTCGGGCAAATAAAACTAACTATTTTCGTAAAATAAACTCTTTTTGTTTTTTGTTGGCAAATACACTATTTCTGAAAGCAAGACTCTTTTTTGTATTTTCTTTTTCAGTGGTAAATAAAACAAACTAATTAGAAAATAAAACTCTTTTTGTTTTTCTTTTCCATTGGCAAACAAAACAAACTAAAAAAAGATACTTTTCTTCTTTTTTTTCTTTCATTTTTCTCGAAAATCCGGCGGAATTTCGGCTCTACTTGGGCATTGATTTTTTCTAATATAGGAAATTAACTCTCTACACTGCTATTTTCTCTTTTGGTTTTCCACTTTTTCCAAATATTCAAAGCCGGTCAGCATGCGGGCCCCAAACAGATAAATGCACAAGTAGGATGCAGCAGGATGGTCCATTATTCCGGGTACACCTGTCCTAGACGGACCCAACCCCTGTGTTGAGTCCCCTAAGTCTTATGCACGTGATGCAGCAGGATGGTCCCCTGTGTTTAGGAGGGTAATGTTATTAAAAGACGCGCTTAAAGAGGCTAACGTGTTATTATCTTTGGGGAAAGCCGTGAAATTCGCTAAAACGGCTCATCCCGAAGTCTAAGTATTGTTGTATAAATATTTATCGAGGGCCTCGCAATGTTGTTTGTTTTGTTTAGCGAGGCTCATCTCGTTTTATTATTAAAAGGCAAACCTAGAGTAATCTATAATTTTCTATCATGTATTGTCTATAAAAGCAAAGGAAAGGCCCTAATTAATTAATTATTTTGTTACTAAACCATCATCGAAAGTATTACATCTCAATATTAAATCAAAGTGCTTTAATAGTCGACACAAGAGCTCCAGCCGACTGGGCTTCAAAACAGCCCAAAGACGGAGAATGGCTTAACCTTGCAAAGGGGGAAGAGCTGACCAACGTTGGGCTTTAAACAGATGAAGGCCCAGGCCTGTCCAAACAGAGGCTGTTACGTTTGGGCTCCTAAATGAGCCCAGATCTTATACTGATGCTATTTGAATCTCAGCCTACTGATTTTTA
This sequence comes from Nicotiana attenuata, assembly GCF_001879085.1. Classification (NCBI taxonomy): domain Eukaryota; kingdom Viridiplantae; phylum Streptophyta; class Magnoliopsida; order Solanales; family Solanaceae; genus Nicotiana; species Nicotiana attenuata. The sequence continues at coordinate 62,893,434 of NC_031991.1, forward strand.
AATTTACAACAGCCTCAATTATTGGCAGGCCCAAGTTCAAAAGAATACAGGGCCCGACGTTTAAGTTTTCAACTTGAAACAAAGGCTGAGAATGCAACAATTCTAATCTACAGGCAATTAGCTACAATCCGTATAATTAACTACAATTTATATCATTAATAATCCCGGAGTCAGATTTCAAGGAGCTAATACAAAACAGTCCACATCTATATTCAAACCTTAAGCCCAAACGTATATCATTTAGTTTTAGAACTAAGCTACTGAAGCCACCACTGACAACGATTACCAGACCTGGATTTTAACAAGGATAGGAGCAACGAGTAGCATACTCGCGGAATGTCTCCGTG
>NC_031991.1:62893799-62895174 GCF_001879085.1 Nicotiana attenuata
GGAACCTCATCCTTTCCAATGTAGCCAGCTATTTCCTCTAATGTCGGGGTAAGCTCAAAGTCCGAAAAATGGAACACATTATGTGCTGGATCCCAACATGTAACCAGTGCTCTAATAATATCTCCCCGAGGCGTAATATCGAGCAAACCAGTAAGCCCTTTCAAATGTTTCTTGACTGCAGCTTGCCCTTCTCCGCCTAAATCATTCCACCACAGACGTAACTCCAAAGGGATTTTATGCATGATTGAAAATAATTCATTCTGAGTCGTGCTCATCCTGCACATTTATTAAGGTGATTTTAATCACTTATTTTGACCTAAAAGAGAAAAATGGCACAATCTCTGTTCAAATTTCCAATTTAAACAAACAGCCGGTATTGCGGATACGGCCTTTCAGCACTTCATAAGGAAGATTTTAAGGCTGTGCCTGCTAACCGTTAAAAATGACTCAGGGTGGCTGTTCTTGCAAAAACAGCCTTCCGGCGCCCTTTTGGGGACATTCGGCTTATTTTAAACAAGAATGGCGGCACCCGACTTATTCATGATGAAATTAAAAATTTTGGCATTTTTGGCTATTTTTGAAAAAGGGGAGGTTGGACCCGATGAGGGTTGCCTACGTATCTCACGTCCGGTGAGAATCAAACCAGCGTAGTTCGGGCAAATAAATCTAACTATTTTGAAAACAAGTACTTTTTTTGTTTTTGTTGGCAAATACACTATTTCTGAAAGCAAGATTCTTTTTTTTATATTTTCTTTTCAGTGGCAAATAAAATAAACTAATTTGAAAATAACACTCTTTTTGTTTTTCTTTTCCATTGGCAAACTTAAAAAGAACTTTTCTTCTTTTTTTTCATTTTCTCAAAATTCGGCAGCATTTCGGCACTATTTGGACATTGTTTTTTTTTTTCTGGTATAGGTAATTAACTCTCTATACTGCTATTTTCTCTTTTTTTTGTTTTTCCCACTTTTTCCAAATATTCAAAGCCGGTCAGCATGCGGGTCCCAAACAGATAAATGCACAAATGGGATGCATCAGGATGGTCCATTATTCCGGGTACCCCTGTCCTAGACGGACCCAACCCCTGTGTTGAGTCCCCTAAGTCATATGCACGTGATGCAGATAAGCGTTCCTACTAGGGATCCGGCATGAAGTCAAGTTCTTCTAGGTTCAAAAACCTGGGTATGTGTTCTAGACTGTGTACCCGAGCGGACAACTCGAGTCGAGGAGGGGGCTACGTACCGGGAACCAAAAGGCCATCCGGCTTAGTAACTTGTCCGGCCTCTTTCTTATTTCAGAGTATTGACACTAATAGAATAAGGAGTCTCAACCAGTAAGCACATCCCCGGAGGTGAGAAGAGAAGGGTTTCGGCACAGT
>NC_031991.1:62895277-62957621 GCF_001879085.1 Nicotiana attenuata
TGACTTGTTACACAAGTAACTACACCTATTTTATTGAAATCTATACTAAAGCCCACTCTAGAAGGGTCTATACCCATTACAATTCCTATTCTATCCTTGCCTTAGTTTTGATTTGACCAATCTTAATGAAACTACCCTTTTCCATGCCTAAACTACCCTTTGAACCCTCTTGGAATTACTGAACTAAACCAGACCATCCTAAACTAAACCTAACAGCTAATTAATACCAAACACTGAATTAAGGCATTACCGATGATAATTACTGATTAAACTAGACTAAACTAAACTAGACTAACTAAAATTAACAAATCAAACATTAAAACAAAAATTAAAATCAACAAAGCCTAAACAAAATCAACTAAGACAGATAATAAAGGATTAAGGACTATAACAATGAACCATAAACCGAAACCAAACATTTATCAAGACGGATTCAAAACGAAAAATTAAACTAATACCTAAAATTAACAAGACAGGATTAAATCAATCAAACAAAATTAAACTAAAGCTGAGAACAATTACAAGCGCAAGATGAAACACATATTGAACAGAATCAAAACAGAATCGAACAAAAACTTACTAATTTTGAGCATTCGACTGACTATCTTCGAATTTGGCTTTCAGTTAATGTCACGTGTTTATTTCGTCTGAAATAAACATGTAACATTAGCTAACAGTCAATCGAGCATTTGAGTCTCCAAACAGACTTGATTTCGAAAAACCCTAGACTAACGATTTGACAAATTCCAGAGATATTCGACGGAAACCAAGTGGAAATTTGGGATGAGGGAAGAGAGTGGATGATTTGGTGCTAATTTGGCGTGGTTTGGACGGAGTGGCATCATGGCCGGAAAACTTCAGACTAATATTCGAGCACTTCTGGTTAGATTCGAGGGACGGGGTTTGGGGGGTTTGAAAGAGGAGAACAGGGCGGTCCTTGGATTTGGATGACTTTGCGTTTTGGCCGGAGGTTTTCGATCCAATATTCGAGCAACTCGGCTCTGATTTGAGTGAATCTAAGGCCAGATATGGAAAGAGGAGGAGAAAAGGATTTAAGGGTGTTAATTTGGACGGGAACGGAGGCCGGCCGCCGCCGTGAGGCGATTTCCGGCGGCGGAGCATGGCGGCGTTACAGGGTTCTGTTTTGGGGTGAAATGAGAGAGACGACACGGGGGGGGGGGGGTGTGCAGGGGTTTGGACACTCTTATACTAACAAGACCCTACTTCTCCACCGTTGGATGGATTAACCTCGACGGCCAGGATTGATAGAAGGGGAGACGATGTCGTTTCGTGCGTCTCAAGACTGGACCTGGTTAGGGAATGGGTATGGACCAGGCGGATCTGGGGGGTTTTTAATTTGGGCTAAGCCAATTTTGGCCCAATTTTGGTCTTCTTATCAAGCCCCACTTTCTTTTATTTTAATTGTCCCCCTTTTTCATTTTTGTTTTGCTTTCATTTTTGTATTTTATATTTTTTTCTGATTTTATAAAATGCTAAAACAAAACAAAGACCTAATTAAACTATTTAACTCCTAAAATTATTTAAAACTTTATTTAAAGATAAGTGCAACAATTAACAATTAAAAGTGCAAAGAAACTATTTTTTGCAATTTTCTTTAAATTTTGTTCTGAAACTAATTAATACCTAATTAATACTAAAATTGTGAAATTAAATCCTAAATGCAAAAATGCATATTTTGTATTTTCATATGAATTAAAATGCACGAATAAAAATGCAACAATTACCAAAAAAAATGCCACCAAATTCACGAAAAATTACAAAATACTAAAGAAACTGTTTGTTTGAAATTTTGGGAATTATTGCTTAGGGAAAAAATCACGTGCTCACACCTTAACTATTTTCTTACCTTATTTCTGCCGGGTTTTCAACACTATAAATGCACGACTCTTTCACAAACTCAGAAAAAATTCAGAATCCTTCTGAACTCATACTCACACACAATAATATTCTCNTCAAAACAGAATCGAACAAAAACTTACTAATTTTGAGCATTCGACTGACTATCTTCGAATTTGGCTTTCAGTTAATGTCACGTGTTTATTTCGTCTGAAATAAACATGTAACATTAGCTAACAGTCAATCGAGCATTTGAGTCTCCAAACAGACTTGATTTCGAAAAACCCTAGATTAACGATTTGACAAATTCCAGAGATATTCGACGGAAACCAAGTGGAAATTTGGGATGAGGGAAGAGAGGGGATGATTTGGTGCTAATTTGGCTGACTTTGGATGAGTTACCGTTTTGGTCGGATTTTCGATTGAGGATTCGAGAAGTTTGGCTAGGATTTGGGGGAAGCGGTTTTGGGGGTTGGAAAGAGGAAGACGAGAGGAATAAGGGGTGTATTTTTTGGAGTGGTTTGGAGCTTCGCCGCCGTGGGCGGCGGAGGCGGCGTCCACAGATTCAAAGATTCGAAGAGAAGGGAGGGGATTTGAGACATGGGGGTTTGGGGTTTGGAAAGAGGAGATTACGGGGAGTAAGCGGTGTAAATTTGAGGTGGATTGGACAATCGCCGCCGGCGGAGACGATTTCCGGCCGGCGGCTGACGGCGGAGAACGGAGGCGGAGTGGTGGTGTATACAGGGGGTGAGAGAGATGACTGGATAGGGGGTGGGGTGGGGTTTGGACATATATATACTTAGTAACCTAGGCTTCAGGACCGTTAGATTAAAAAACCTCGACGGTCCTGATTGAAAGTTACTAAACGACGTCGTTTAGGGGGAGGGGGGCGGACCTGGATCGGGTTAATGGTGTGGGTTTTGGGCTAACAGGCGGATCTGGGGGTTTTTTAATTTGGGTTAAGCCAATTTTGGCCCAATTTTGGTCTTCTTATCAAGCCCCACTTTCTTTTATTTTAATTGTCCCCTTTTTCATTTTTTGTTTTGCTTTCATTTTTGTATTTTATATTTTTTCTGATTTTATAAAATGCTAAAACAAAACAAAGACCTAATTAAACTATTTAACTCCTAAAATTATTTAAAACTTTATTTAAAGATAAGTGCAACAATTAACAATTAAAAGTGCAAAGAAACTATTTTTGCAATTTTCTTTAAATTTTATTCTAAAACTAATTAATACCTAATTAATACTAAAATTGTGAAATTAAATCCTAAATGCAAAAAATGCATATTTTTGTATTTTCATATGAATTAAAATGCACGAATAAAAATGCAACAATTACCAAAAAAATGCCACCAAATTCACGAAAAATTACAAAATACTTAAAGAAATTGTTTTGTTTGAAATTTTGGGAATTATTGCTTAGGGAAAAAAATCACGTGCTCAAATCAGTCATAAACAATATAAATTGAGCCTTACCGGGTGACCAAGGAAGAGGGCCAACGATGTCCATTCCCCACTTTGTGAACGGCCATGGTGACAAAACCGAATACAGCAGCTCCCCGGGTTAGTGAATCAACGGATCATGTCTTTGGCATTCTTCATATTTTGTACTAACTCCTTCGCGTCTTTTTCCATGTAGATCCAGTAATAGCCGACTCTGATTACCTTTCCGACCAATGATTCGGCGCCTGAATGATTTTCGTAGGTGCCCTCGTGAACTTCCCTCAGAACGTACTCAACATCTCCTGGACCTAGACATATCACTAGTGGGCCATCGAACGTTCTTCTGAACAGGGTTCCCTCTTCCGACAAGCTAAATCGGGTTGCCTTTCTACGCAGGGCCCTTGATTACTTTGGATCCGAGGGAAATTTTTCGGCCTTCAAAAATTCTATATATTTGTTTCTCCAATCCCAAGTTAGGCTTGTTGAGTTTATCTCGGCATGGCCTTCTTCCACTACTGATCTCATGAGTTGTACGACTGCCCCGAGTTGAACTCGTCGTCCTCGGCCGACGATCCTAAGTTAGCAAAGGCATCGACCTCGCTGTTTTGATCCTGAGGTACGTGTTGCAAAGTCCGCTCCTTGAACCGATGTAATGTCACCTGCAACTTCTCCAAATACCTTTGCATCCGTTATTCTCTGACCTCGAATGTCCCATTAACTTGGTTTTCCACAAGGAGGGAGTCGCACTTAGCTTCGATCACCTCCGCCCCCAAGCTTTTGGCTAGTTCGAGACCTGTAATCATGGCCTCATTTTCGGCCTCGTTGTTAGACAATTTCACAGTCCTAATAGATTGTCTAATTACATTGCCATTGGAGGCTTCAATACGATGCCAAGTCCGGACCCTTTTACATTCGAATCGCCGTTCGTAAAGAGGGTCCAGATTCCTAAAGACATCCCTGAGTTCACTACCAACTCTCTTTCGACCTTAGGTATTAGGGCTGGCGTAAAGTCGGCGACGAAATCTTCCAAAATTTAATATTTAATGGCTGTTCGGGGTCGATATTCAATATCGTACCCGCTGATTTCCACGGCCCATTTGGCCAAACTCCCCGAGAGCTCGCATTTATGCATTATGTTTTGCAATGGGTAAGTAGTCACGACACATATAGGAGGACACTGAAAATATGGTTTCAGCTTCCTAGAGGCACTTAGCAAAGCGAGCGCCAATTTTTCTAGGTGAGGGTACCTAGTTTCGGCTACACCTAGAGTCCTACTAACATAGTAAATTGAAAATTGCGTACCTTGCTCTTCCTCGACCAGGACTCCACTTACCGCTATCTCCGATACCGCCAAGTATAGGTATAGTTTTTCGTCTGTCTTTGGTGTGTGAAGCAGCGGTGGGCTCGACAGATACCGTTTGAGCTCCTCCAAGGCCCGTTGGACACTCCGGGGTCCATGAAAATTTATTCTTCTTTCTCAGTAGTGAGAAGAATCGGTGGCTCTTATCGGAGGACCTCGAAATGAATCGCCCTAGGGAAGCTATGCGTCTGGTTAATCTTTGCACGGCCTTCACATTGTCCACAACCGTGATATCTTCGATGGCTTTGATCTTGTCGGGGTTGATCTCGATCCCTCGTTTGGATACCACGAATCCGAGGAATTTGCCCGATCCGAATCCGAACGCACCTTTCTCCGGGTTCAGCTTCATATTATACTTCTTTAATATGCTGAAGGTTTCCTGCAAATGTTTTAAATGTTCCGCTGCTCGCAGGGACTTAACCAACATATCGTCAATATAAACTTCCATTTATTTTCCTATTTGTTCCTCGAACATTTGGTTTACTAGGCGTTGATAAGTAGCACCAGCATTTTTTATCAGAATGGAATCACGTTATAGCAGTATGTGTCGTACTTAGTCATGAAGGAGGTTTTTTCCTGATCATCCGGGTTCATCTGTATTTGGTTGTACCCGGAGTGGGCATCAAGAAAACTGAGGATCTCATGGCCGCCTGTGGCATCGATCATGCGATTGATATTGGGCAAAGGGAAGGAATCTTTTGGACATGCCTTATTCAAATCCTTATAATCTACGCACATCCTTAATTTATTCCCCTTTTTAGGGACTACCACTGCATTTGCTAACCAATCCGGGTATTTAACCTCCCGAATGGACCCTATTTTAAGGAGTTCAGATACCTTGTCCTTGATGAAAGCATGTTTGACCTCAGACTGGGTCGTCCTCTTCTACTTGACGGGGTGGAATTTCGAGTCCAGGCTTAGCTTGTGAGTGGTTATCTCCGGCAGGATCCCTATCATATCAAGGTAGGACCAAGCGAAGCAATCTATGTTAGCTATAAGAAATTGAATGAGTTTTTCCCCAAGCTCGGGACTTAACACCGTGCCCAGGTATACCTTTCGATCGGTAGATGCTCGATCAATATGATCTGTTCCAGCTTCTCAACCGTCGATTTAGTGGCGTCGGAATCATCGGGGGCTATAAAAGACTTGGGAACCCCGTAGTCATCGTCTTCACCAGTCCCCTGCTTCTCTGGTTTGATCAGAGCTGGTGTCAGTAATTGTTGTTTATCTTCTTTCTTTATGGCCGAACTTTTCCCCTTTGTCGTTGTAAGTGTGGATATCGGAATCACCTCTTCGACTGCAAACATTTCTTTTGTGGCAAGCTGCTCCCCATAGACTGTTTTAATCCCTCCTGGTGTTGGGAATTTCAACACTTGGTTCAAAGTTGAGGGCACTGCCCTCATGTTGTGAATCCATGGCCTCCCGAACAGCGTGTTGTACCTCACGTCTCCTTCGATCACATAAAACTTGGTTTCCTAGATGATCCCGGCGGCATTCACTGGTAATGTTATCTCTCCCTTAGTGGTTTCACATGCCATGTCGAATCCGTTTAGAACTCTGATTGCATGCATGGTTTTATCTTGTAGACCGAGATGTTCCATGACTATCGATCGGATAATGTTTGGCGAGCTACCTGGATCAATTAACACACACTTAACTTGAGATTTATTTATGAGTACAGATATTCCAGTGCATTGTTGTGGGGCTGCATGATCCCTTCTGCGTCCTCGTCATTGGAAGACTAGGTTCCTTCTGGTATATAGTCTCGAGTACATTTTTCCCTTGTGATGGACACCCTGGTGCGTTTCAACATTGGCCCTCGAGGGACAACGACCCCACCAATGATCGTGTTAATGACGTGTTGAGTTTCTTCTTGTCCGGTTTGTTTATTAAAATCACTATTCCTGAAATGGTTCTTGGCTCGGTCGCTAAGAAATTCTCAAAGGTGCCCGTTGTTGAATAGCCGGGCTACTTACTCTCTCAACTATCGGCAATCCTCTGTTCTATGGACGTGAGTGCCATGATATTTTCACATCTGGATAGGATCCCTTTGGGCAAGATCGGATTGTAGGGGTCGAGGCCATTTGGTGTCTTTGATGCGTCCGATAGCTGATACAATGGCGGCAGCATCGGCGTTAAAGTTATATTCTGATAACCTCGGTGCTTCCTTAGGCCCGATAGGCCTGGCGAAATCGTTCTTGCTCATGAGTCCCTGGTTGCTCTGACCTTGATCACTTCTCCTTTCACTTTGCATAGAATTTTGTCCGGGCCCATTACTTCTTCAATCTCCATTGTAAGGTTAATATCGATCTCTGTTTGACCTTGGTTCATGGTCGATATCTCTCTTGACTTCGTCAATGGTTCTGACGGGATAAACGGACCCCAAAGGGGCCCCAAGTTGGTCATCTTCGACTCTGATATTTGATTGATACCGGTTATGCAAGTCGGCCCAAGTAACAGCCGGATATTCTATCAGATATTTCTTTAATTGTTGTGAAGCCACCGAGCTTCAGACATTGAGTCCCTAGGTGAAAGCTTGAATGGCCCAATCATCAACGGCCGGTGGTAGGTCCATCCGTTCCATTTGAAATCGGGACATGAACTCTTTGAGAATCTCATTATCCTTCTGTCTTACTTTGAAAAAGTCCGACTTCCTAGTCTCGACCTTGATAGCCCCGGCATGTGCTTTCATGAAAGAGTCTGCAATCATAGCAAATGAGTCAATAGAATTAGGAGGTAAGTTGTGATACTATATCATAGCTCCTTTCGACAGGGTCTCTCCGAATTTCTTCAACAGGACAGACTCGATCTCATCATCCTCTAAGTCGTTCCCTTTGATGGCACATGTGTAGGAGGTAACATGCTCGTTTGGGTTGGTCGTTTTGTTATACATAGAATCTCGAGCATGTGGAATGTTTTAGGGATCGGCTTTGGACCCGCACTCGGTGGGAAAGGTTTTTTTGCACGAAATTCTTAGAATCCAGGCCTTTTAGTATCGGCGCTCCCGGGATTTGGTCGACCCTGGAATTGTGGGTTTCTACCTTTTTGTCATTTCCTTCAATTTTCTTCTCCCCTGATTCTATTGGTTTTGTCAACTCCTCAAGCATTTTTATGATCTCAGTGTTAGTTCCCGACTCGTTTCCATTCGACCTCTCTGTGATCGGTTCATTCCTGGGGTGATTTCCTGGGACAGATCGGGTTCAATTCTGCTTGGTGCGCGGCTTTGGTTCTGCAACTGAGCTATCGCCGCTTGTTGAGCCTGTAATATTTTTAAGATCATCTGTAAACTAATCTCGTCTTCTCCATTGTTTTGAGTATTTTGCGCTGCCGATCAGGCTCCACCTCGAATGCTATTCTCGGGGTCGGTAGGCATATTTGTGTTGATAGCAACATGCGAGTTAGCATCCAATGGGCCCGCAACTGGAATTCCGATGGGATCAACGGGCGGTACCTCGTTACCAAGTGCTATGTTGTTATTTTCACCGTGATGATCGGACTCATTGCCAACAGGTAGTGGTGCTGATTGAGAGTTCGACATTTTTGTATTTTAACCCGAAATTAGAGACACTTCAAAGAACAAGTGTAAAGCAGTGTGTGTTATGGAAATTTGCATCAAATAACCACTATTATCCTTATTCCCACGGTGGGCGCCAAATTGTTTACCCTCAAATCCGATAACAAATGAATTTGTAAGTGATTTTAAGGATACATGAATTAAATTGTCACAAAGCGAAGAATTAAACTGAAATTAAAATAAACAATGACAGAGTATATCCAAACCACAAGAATTGATCGGCTACAGCCTTGGGGAGTTAGCCACAATTGAACTGGATGCAATTTGATAAGTATCAAGACATAGAAGAACAAGAGCTTAAAGAAAAAAATGATAATATATTGCTTTGGAATGCATGTTACAATGTGTTCTACAAGTAATCAGACCTTCCTTTATATAGTAGGGGAATCCTATATTAGGTACAACTCTATAAAAGGTAAAAATTTCTCAATTAACTGATTGCTGATCTCACGTCGGCATATGCCGAGATCTCCGTCGTGATTTTCGGTCGGTTACGGATATCATGGCCTTCTGTTGGCCGAGCTTGACTACCTGACAACGTTCTTCGAAGTTAAGCAAGGCCAGGACCGATCCGAATCGTGTCCCAGGTTTCTTCGAAGGCGGGTGTTATGGTCCGGACTCAGAATGGATGAGATCCCTACCTCGGTCTAGGCCCCCAATTACCATATCTCGAGCTTAGCTTATTATGTCGGAGATCAGGATGTGCTTTGAGATTGGTTTTACCCGTATACACAATATTTACCTAGTATGTGATTATAATTCACCTTATTTTTGGCAATACTATACGGTCATTAGTGTTTTAAAAGGCTTTTTGGGATTTGTTCCGGGCTCGCCCTTGGGCGAGGCATTATCAAAACGCCCTGAGACTCACTCGTGAGGCTTAGTTCTGCGAGGCTTACTCCTTAATCGGCCGACTGTACGTCCTAAACATGCCTAACGTCATTCGCTCAACAGTTTTTACTCAAATCATGTGTCAATTTTCCTAATTAGCACTATTGACCCTCAAAATTTTATAACAAATACATGATTAAAGTTGTATTTATCTATAGGAATACGAAGATTGAGAGTAACTCAAATAACGAGTCAGAATATTGCATATTTACTAATGAACACCATGAGGTAGGGTGTTGTATAATTTAAACATGGTTCTAAAATAAATAGCCTAAATTTATTTATGTCCACTTGCTATTGGCCTTCTTGTCTTAGTCTTATGTCTCTCAAAATTATTAAATTCCTATTATTATTCTATTTGAAAGCAATTTTCTATTTACTCATGAAGGAGTACTAAATGGCAGTGATGAAGTTTATTAATTATTAACTTTTAGGAAGGTAAAATATTTAGTTTAAAAATATTTATTAAGAAATTATTATTTTCTTATTATTTGGAAGTTAAGACGTTATGGGTGATTTGTATTTCATAGTAACATAAACATTATTGATTGTTATTGTTGGTATAAATATGCTAGATAATTTATTTTCTATGAGTAATAAATTGTAATTTCCTTAAACTTTTAATTTTTTATATTTTATATTATTATTCTATTTTACTAATTTGTAATTAAAAATATCTAAAGATCTATGGGGCTTAATTTCTTCCCATGCCTCGGGGCTTACGCCTCGCCTCATAATAGGTAAAACGTCCCACCTCATGCCCCCGCTTTTTAAAACACTAATGGTCATCATTCAATCAAATGTTGAAATCAGAGAAAAGAGCAATTTCAAATTTTTTGTCAATCAACCTTTTCACTCCATCTTTAAATCCCAGTTACAACGATATTCATATAAATTTACAATAGAATATATTTTCTCGATGGTTTAACATACATATCAAGCTTAATTAACAAATATATTTGATGATTTGGAGAGTGACATTTTTGAAAAGTCTTCTCTTGAATTCTATAAATACAAGAACACCCTAGGAGCAGTAATATTCAATTTCCAAGTATAATTCTGGCTTTATTGTATCCTGACAGATAATTGCTTATAATCCCCTAAAGAATATACGGGCAATATCTCTCGAAAGATAGTGATCTTTCACGCCTCAAAGCTATACATCTCTTGTAATCTTCTGCAATTTTTCTAACAATATTCAAGAGATATTCTGCTATGGAGAAGTTTATGTCTGTTGTAGAGAACCCAAAAGAGTTCATCCAACTAAATCGGTTTGATGGATCGAACTTCACTCGCTGGAAGGACAAGATGATCTTCTTGCTTACTGATCTAAATATATTTTACGTCCTTGATCCACTGTTGCCTGCAATGTCAGAACCCACTGAACAAGATTCAGAAGATACCAAACAGAAAGAAAAAAATGCCAAGATGATGAATTGCTCTGCCGAGGACACATTTTGAACACTTTGACAGATCGACACTATGATTTGTATTCCGATCTGAAATCACCAAGAGAAATTTGAACAGCGTTGCAGATGGCATATGAAAATGAAAAGCGAGGTATTGATAAATTTCTGTCTTTATAATGCTTTGAATTTAAAATGGTTGAGACAAAGCCCATTATTGATTAGATTTATGAACTACAAATCTTAGTTTCAATGATCTTGAAGTTAAAGTTCCGGAGCACTTCAAATAGGTGTCATACTCTCGAAATTACCTTCTTCCTAGAATGACTATAGAAAGAAAATCTTGCATTCTTCTGATAAATTAACAGTGGAACAATTTCAAACTCACCTTCAAATTGAAAGTGAAACTCGTGCTCGTGACGCTATTGTCCAACCTTCAAGTTCCAATGTTAATTTTGTTAGTCAAATGATACAGGGGATGGAAATAAAAATCTGAAGGTTTCCAACAAGCGTCGTTTTAAGAAACGAAATGATTTGACGTGTCATCATTGTGGGAAGAAAGGACACAAGATTCGTGAGTGCAGGTTTAAGAAAGCAGAAATTAACTTCAATCATGGGAATCCTCGAAATTCAAGAAATTCGGAAAAATCCGTGAAAGCACACATAGAAGAAGTTCTTCTCAAGGCTTGGTTGCAATAGTTTCTGTGGTACCATGTAGTATGGTCACAAAATTAAACATGGTTGTTGATTCTATTAAGAGTCAAAACTAGTGGTTGGATTCGAGCACCACAGTTTATGTCTGTTATGAAAAGAATATGATCAAGACCTATGCAGAAGTAAAGGAACCCGAGAAGGTTATGACGGGCAACCATGTGACCGCAGATGTTTTAGGAAAGGAAGTGTTGAGATAAATTTTACTTCTGGACAGAAGTTAACATTGCTAAATATATATATCATGTTCCCGACATGAAGAAAAATTGGATGTCTGCTAGTTTGTTGTCTAAGAGAGACTTCAAGATAGTCATAGAATCTGATTATGTAATAGTAACTAAGAATGGTGTATTTGTTGGAAAATGATACAATTGTAATGGCATGTTTAAATTGAGTATTAATGAAATAAATTAGGTTTCTGCTTGTATTGTTGAGTCTGATTCTATTTTAGGGCATGCTAGACTAAGACGTTTAAATTTTGGTTCTTTAAAATATATGTCTAGAAATGATTATATATCATGTAAAACTGAACATGAAATTTACATACAAGCAAAAATGACAAACAAACCATTTCGTAAAGTTAAAAAAATTTCGGAATTATTAGACTTGGTACACTTTGACATATGTGAATTAAATGGTGAATTAACTAGAGGAGGCAAAAGATACTTCATTACTTTTATAGATGACTTCTCTAGATTTACATATGTTTATTTACTTAGAACAAAAGATGAGTCTGTTCAAAAGTTTAAGGAATATAAGTCGGTTGTAGAAAATCAAAAAGGTAGGAAAATTAAAATAATTCAGAGTGATAGGGGTGGAGAATGTTTTTTTACTGAATTTAATAAGTTTTGTGAAGAGCCTGGATTAATACATCAAACAAGTGCTCCCTATACACCACAACAAAATTTATTGGCTAAAAGAAAAAATTAGAACTTTAGTAGACATGGTTAATGTTATGATTTTAAATGCACACTTAATAAGTGCGAATTTTGACCATATATTAGTACCTTTTTACTTTTTGTTTTAGTCCGAAACTATTAATTTATGTTCTCAAAACTAATAACAGTGTGCAAATTGAAAGAATGTTGGAAATTTGAGCTCTTATGAAGAAACCCGACTCAAAAAGGAGTGTTCCGACTCACAAGGCAAGAAGGGGCGCATCACACAAGAAGTGCGGTCCGCAAAGGTATTTCTGAGGCCGCAGAACTGGTGAAGAAGCCTAGCAGACTTTAAGGAGAAGTTCGGACTGCACATGAATTGTGTGGCCGCAGATAATGGTCTCCACTGACAAGAGTTCAAAAAGTTTAGAGAGTGTGCAAATGACCAAGACTGAAGCCTTGCCTGAAGTGCAGACCGCACAAGAATTGTGCGACCGCAGAAACTGACTTGCAGCCACTGACCAAATTGTGCGGTTGCAAAATTCAAGTCCCTGCAAGCTGAAGCAATGTGTGTGATCACGTCCAAATGCACGCCTCAAAAGAGGTATGACACGATCGTTTGCGATAATAAAACCCAACAAGGAGTCGGGGTCGAATCCGCAGGGAGCTAAGATGGGAGCTAGGAGTATATACTCGGAATAAGCAAGTGAAGTATCTTGGTTGCACTTCAACAATAAGGTTTTTGTTTCTATATCTAATATTAATCTAAGGCATGCAAATTAAGGATATAAAACTAGAGACAATTGTTTTTGTGAGATTTTTTCAAATATATAAAAGGTCTAGGGTTGTGACCATGACCTAGGTGTTTGCCTAAAGGGATAAAGATGTTTATGATTGTTTTATTGATTGGGGTGTATTATAGCTCACAACACTACGTTGCCCACTCAATACCTCTCTGTCAGAGAGTGGTTTTGCTCAATTTGGCTTTCTCAAGACCAAATAGGTATCTACCAAATTGGTTGATGAAAGCTCAAGTCGGGTTGTTACTATCTCTAGGTTGAACCCTTTAATTGGGTTAATCAGTCTGTCAATTGACCTATTTCCTTGTTAGCTAAGTTAACCTAGACTAGGTCCCTTTTTCTCAAGAAGAGACTAAGTCAAATAGGCATGAATCGATGTTTGCAACCATTAATTCTATAATTGAAGCATGAACTTAAGCTAAATAATAGACACCCAATCATATACAAGCATAAAATTAGTCACCCATAAGGTTCATACACTAGGGTTGGGTAACAACCCTAGTAAAACTCTAGCTACTCATAGTGGGTATTGAAGAAAACAAAGAAGAAAAGATAATAAAACTCATATTGGAAGATTAAAATAGAGAAATCTAAATATAAAACACTAAAATAAGCTAAAGTTTCCTAAAACAACAAAGAGAAACGACTACAGTAGTTAAAAAAATTCAAAATTTGACCTAACTTGAAACACGTCTAATTATACAAAGCTGGAAATCTCGGACAAAAATGCCCCTCGGGAGGTTCTACGGCCGCACAATTCCATGTGCGGTCCGCAGATTTCTTTATTTGTCAGGAACTGGAGGTTGCGGCCGCACATTTCTGAACTGCGGCCGCGAGGCAACTCTTTTGGGGTCCGTAAAATTTGGACTGCGGTCGCAAGGCGTTCTTCTGCGGCCGTACAATTCTTGTGCAGTCCACAATTCACAGAGGTTCTGGATTTGGTCATTTTGCACACTCTCTGATCTTCAACTCTTAGCTCATCTTTGCGGCGGCACAATTCATGTGCAACCCGCAATCTATGCAATTGTCTGCTAGAGTTTCCTTCTTTTTTTGCCGACGCAGATGGAATTCTGTTGTCCGCAATTTCTTCTGCGGCCGCAGGATTCCTTCTGCGGACCGCACTTTTATGCTTCTATGCCTTTCATTGCCTTGTGTTTTGAAAACTTCTTTTTGAGTCGGATTTCGTCTTGGGAGCTCAACTTCCATCATTCCTGCAATTTTGCACAATTTGATCAGTTTCGGGAATAAAATTCAATGCTTTTAGACTAAAACGAAAGCTAAAAGGCGCTAGTAAGCAGTCAAAATCCCCACTTATCAACTCCCCCAAACTTAAGTCTTTGCTTGTCCTCAAGCAAATAAATTAGTTCCCACCTCCAGTAGTTAAGGGACATTACAGCTAGCCACTGGTGAGCCATTCACACCTTAGTTGGGACCAACAATTATCCACACCACTCATGCATTATTGACAAGGCTATAAGTTAAACATTTATGCATATATAGCTCTAATGTGACATTCGAGCATCAAGAGTTGACTTTACTTATCAAGGACTCTCGCTCTATCTTGTAGGTCATGGTGGACTCCAAACTCTTCCTCCTCTACTTTCCATTTGCCAAGCTCACTTAAGAATATAGCACTCAATTCAAAGATTTATGAAAGGTTCACTCATATCTGTCAAGAGAATGTCACAAGTACGGCTTCAAGTATCATAGGCTTTCCCCTCATGTAGATCACCACTAATGTAAGCTTACTCGGCTCAAAATCAAGTAGGACTTTTTTCGGGATGTAATGAAGGCTTTTGGATTAGGGATTGATACAATCTGGGTGAGTGGTTACACCTTCCTTAAGCACTCCATCTTTCAATTCTCGGTTCACACTTTGCCGATTCCTTGAGGCACTTTCTTTTCGTTGGGGGACTAAAGATACTTAACAACATTCTTTCTTGATCATTACATTCACATTTCTTCCATGTTTGGGATCATTGCCTTTCTTTGAATCCCTTCAACTCTTCCACTTATTCACGTTTTTGCATTTCTCCCTTTTTTTTGTTCTTTTCTTTTCTTTGCCTTTCCTTTTTGTCATTTCTTTTCTCTTTTTGTGCCTTGAATTTTTTCAATTTCCTCGTCTCTCCCCCAAACTTATGTTTGTAGCCATTTGTTTCACATGAGTGTTAAGGAAAGCTCGGATGCCAAGAGAGGGTCACGATAGAACGAGTAAAGGCTTGTAACATAGTTTTCAAATGAGAAAGGCTAAAGGCTCGAAGGAGTTGACTAGGGATGCCATCATTGGTAGGCAATATAAAACTTAAACGGGCCAAGGAAAGACTACAATCACCTCTCGAGCCAAGCAAAACTTAGGATTTCGCCTTAAAACACATTCAGGGCAAGTTCTAGACCTTCTGCACGGGTATTTGGACTAGCAACAAAGCATCTCACCCCTCATGCAACTTGTCACGACCCAAAATCCAACTAGCCATGATGACACCTAACTTCACCCGCTAGGTAAGCCAAATAACAACAATCCGATTCAATTAATATTTAACTAACTTTAATACACTCCCCAAGGACTGGTAGTACAAATCATGAGCTTCTAAGATACGAATTTACAAAGCTGGTGTGAAATAAAAATACATTATCTGTTGAATATACATGAACAAATTAAAAATTTTGAAGCTACCAAGAACAAGAGGTAGATGTGACTGGATCGCATGTGCATCTTCAATGCTAGTTCCCGCCATGTACAGCAACATCAACATCCAAAATCTTCACGCAAGGTGCATAAGTGTAGTATGAGTACAACCAACCTCATGTACTCAATAAGTAACAAGATTAACCTTTGGGCTGAAAGTAGTGACGAGCTCAACAGGTACAGTCCAATATAGAAATAACAGTACAAAAAAGTAGGCATGTTTTCAAGTTCACAGTTAACTTAATACAAGTAAGATAGATCAATTCTGCATGATATGAGGAATTTGACACCTCTATATCTACATGCCAAAATACATGCTGCATGTAATGTATCACAATGAAATCCTCGTGTACTTACTCTCCGAATACTCAATCTCTCAGCACTGTATATGACCAATCCAGCCAAAATATAAATAAAAAGATAAGGCAATTCTATGCCCTGGGAAGATCCATCCCGAATATGAATATCAAATGCGCTCACTGTGGGGGGTGCAGACTTCGGAGAGGCTCCTTCAGCCCATGTGCTATATAAAGCCAATATGGCTTACTGCGGCGTGCAACCCCGATCAATATAATAGTAAATCCTATAAGGCATGTTGTGGCGTACAACTCGATCCATAGATAATATATATAAAGCCAATATGGCCTGTTGCGGCGTGCAACTCGATTCATAAATAATATATATAAGCTCAGTATGGCCTGCTGCGGCATGCAACTCGATCCATAAATAATATATATAAAGCTAGTATGGCCTGCTGCGGCGTGCAGCTCGATCCATAAATAATATATATAAATCCAGTATGGCCTGCTGCGACATGTAGCTCGATCCCATAAATAGGGGTGTGCATTCGAATTGGTTTATCGATAAATCGAATCGATTATTTGTTATCGGTTTATCGATTTCAATTTCGATTTCGAAATTTTCCTTATCGAGTTATCGATTTCGATTTCGATTTTGTCCTCTTCGGTTTATCGGTTTATCGATAAACCGATAAGAAATACTATAATTTTTTTTTTTTTGCCCTTATTCTATAATACCCTTTTCCTTTACCCTAAGTCCCTAACCCTATTATTTCATCTACCACATTTAAGAAATGATCATATTTAAAGCTCAAGGGAATGAAGTTCAAATTAATGGAAAATAAAATTAGCCGTGACGATGTATTTTTTTTATACCGTTGGAGTGTTGGTGGCATACATTTGATCCCTTACTTTAGTATCGTTGCATGTGCTTGTTGACACAATTTTTATGTTATAAACGGTGTTCGTCTTATTTTAGCTTCTTTTGGTCAATATTTGTTAGGCTTGTTTATAGTGATATATTTTTCGTGGAATCCCGCAAATTTTCTTATTGGTGCAATCGATAACCGAATCGATAAGCCCCAAAAATCGATAAATCGAAATCGAAAAAATCAAAACCTTATTGAAACGATAACGATAAGCATATGTACAAATCGATAATCGATAAGTAATTATCGATAAGGGTCAAAATCGAATCGATAAATCGAATGCACACCCCTACCCATAAATATCCTCACAATTGGATGTAACGTGACTTGATGTGAAATTTACATTTTTTTAAAATAATTAATTCAATAGCAATATGACCTCTGTGGATCTCAAAATATCGGCACATAGCCTAAGCATAATTTTCAACATAAGTCTCAACTCAGTTCTTTTAACACATGGAGGATATGTGAAAATGTCACAATTATTTGATTATGCAACTCTACGGAATCAATTAAGTCACAATTTCCATGGTGCACGCCCATACACCCGTTACCTAGGATGTACGTCACCACCATACCAATCAGATAACACGTATTTAGGGATTAATACCCTCAGCTCCAAGTTTAGAAATGTTACTTACCTTAAACCGTGCAATTATTTCATCCAATAAGCCTTTTCCTCGCGAATTGGCCTCCGAACGTCTCGTCACAAATAATTCGGTACAGGCAACACAAATCATAGGAATCAATTGCATATGAAAATACTAACTTTTCCAATTAAAATCCGAAATTCATCTCAAAATCGACAGTGGGGCCCACGTCTCGGAACCCGACGAAACTCACAAAATCTGACAACCCATTCAATTACGAGTTCAACCATACTAATTTCATTCAAATCCGACTCCGAATCGGTATTCAAAACTCGAAAATTCATTTTGTGAAATTATAGAAGTTTTTTCCGATTTCTCTTGAAAAATCAATAATCTAATACCGAAAATGAAGATTAATCCATGAAATATAGTCACAAGTGAGTCAAAAATGCTTACCCCAAGTTTTCTGGTAAAATTCCTCTCCAAACTCGCTAAATCCCGAGGTTCCCAACTAAAAATACAAAATAATGACTCAAAGGTCTGAAATAGAGGACTTATAACACTACCCCGACTTCCTTCTTCGCGTTCGCGAGCCTCCCATCCATGTTCGCGATGAACAAAATTCTCAAAAGCTATTTCAAAACTCTTCCCAGAGAGCCTCTAGTGTAATCATCATAACTGTTTGTACAAAACTCCGAATGACAAATGGTTTGACTTTCTGAAAACTAGACATGAAGGTCTATAACTTTTATTTGTTGATCATCACCCAATTCCTTATAGATTGCGAGATATAAGTTCCCAAAATCAGCCATGTGCAGTAGAGATTTCTAAACTCTTCCCAGATAGCCTGTAGTGTATCTACCATAACATTTTGTACACAACTCCAAATGACATATGATTTATTTTTCTGAAAATTAGACACCAAGGGCTACAATTTTTATTTTTTGATCATCTCCAGATTCCTTATAGATTGTGAGATATAAGCTTCCAAAATCAGACGACAGACAGCAGGAATTCCTTCTTCGCGAGAGTCTCTTTGCGAACGCGAAGATTAAAGTCCCAGCAGCCAAATCCTTCTTCGCGAACGTGAAGAACAACATCAGACATCAGAAAACCAGTATCCAAAGTAGCCCAAAATGATTTGATAACACCCGAAACACACCCGAGGCCCGAACCAAATATACCAACAATTCCTAAAACATCATACGAACTTAGTTGAGGCCTCAAATCACATCAAAGAATGCTAAAATACGAATCACACCCCAATTCAAGCCTAATAAAACTAAGAAATTCCAACTTCTACATTCGATGCCGAAACCTATCAAATCAAGCCCGATTGACCTCAAATTTTGCACATAAGTCATAAATGACAGAACGGACCTATTCCAATTTTTAGAGTCGAATTTCGACCCCGATATCAAAAAGTCAACTCTCGGTCAAACATCCAAACCTTTCATTTCCAGCTTCCATCTTTTCAAGCCAAAATCAACTACGGACTTCTAAATAGATATCTAAACACACTCCTAAGTCCAAAATTACCATACAGAGCTATTGGAACCACCAAAACTCCATTCCGGAGTCTTTTTCAAAAAAGTCAAACTCCAGTTAACTCTTTTCATTTAAGCTTCTAAACAAGGATTGTTCTTTCAATTTAATCTCGAATCATCCGAAAACCAAAGCCGACAATTCACACAAGTCAAAGTACACATTACGAAGCTGCTCGAGACCTTAAGTCACCGAACGGGACACTAGTTCTCAAAACAACAAGTTGGGTCGTTACACAACTAGATTGTTAAAGAGGATATAGTCGAGGGCCCACAACGACCATATTCAATATTGAAGATCACTATGGTCCAATTAGACCACCCGATGGTACCAAAGTCAACACAAGAGTCACAAAGTCACTAACTAGAGTTATTTCCTTTTAAAATCCTTGTCTCTAACCATAAGCACGTAGTTAAATGTGTTGGTGCCAAATGAAGCATGTTTGACTCTTTAAGTTTGACTTAATCGGGTCTTTTTATTCATTACTACTACTATTATTACCTAAACACAAAACATACTCATTCTCTTAAGAAGGTTGTCACGCCATCCATCTTTGGGACGAGTCACCTGGTTCACACAACAACTACCTTTGGAAAGAACCGTGGCATTAAGAAAATCAAAGATTATTATCTACTGAAACATAAAAAAAAGGTACTAAATCAAATACTAACTAATAATGAAATAAAAATAAAGAAGCTACAAAAAAAAACTATTGAAAGCAGAACGAATATACATAATGAGAGAGAAAGAGAAGATATACACATAACCAGAGAGGAGAGAGAATATATACATAATGAGAGAAGAAAGAGAAATTAATATCAAGTTAAGTACAGGCCAAATGTCTCAGAATCAGCAAATTAGATCAAATAAACTCCACCCCCCAAATAAAAATAAGCATTGTCCTTAATGCATATAAAATAAGAGTAAAGGAAGGGAAAGAGTGAAAAGGACTCCCTATGGCTCCTTGAACATCTTTGTGTCCCCAGCAGTGTCACCGCCCTCAGGCTCCAATTGGATCTCATCATCTTTAATTTTGGGAGTGGACAGGTTGGTGAACATCTGACGCACTGCCTCGACAGTGTTGGCAGCCAAGTCTGGCCAGCTGGTGCCAACGGAGCTGATGGTGCTGTAAGACCTGGATCAATCAGCATATCAAAGGGAAGATCTCCGGCTGCTGCAATCTTGGTCACCTGTCTCCGGAGCTTGTCAACTAACTTCTTGGTGGCCTGGGACTTTCTCATTTTCTTTACCTCTTTTCCCAACTCTTTTATCACTGCCCCATGTTGTACCAAAGTGTTCATAATAGTAGTCTGGTTCTCACGAAGCTTCTTCAAAGTATATTCCACTGTCGGAGGTAACTAAGGTGCCTGAACAGATGACTGTACTGTAATAGTGCTGGATAAGTCAGACAACTTTGCAGTGGCTGTCTGCATCTAGTTGTTGAGGCTCGCCAATATCTGGGAGACTAGCAACGCAGAAAGTGGAACAGTAGGCATGGGCACCGGCTTCAAAGCTGAGGTGGAACCTATGACAGTGACTGTGGTGGGAACTGAAGATGATGAGGGGGCATGGCTGCGGCACTGGAGGAAGGCTCGATCGAAGAGGGTGGAACATCAGCGACCTCCGCAACTACCACAGTTGGCTCATCAGACTGGCCTGTGGTGGTAGACGGCAGACTTTTTCTCTTAGGGTTGTTTGTATCCATCAATGAATACCATGAGAAGGGCTTCTTCGGCCGCACCTTTGTGTCAAAATCCCTTTGCTCTACCTGCGCATCCGTGAGGTACTCTGTAATGGTATTGGGATATGGGTAGGAAGAATCATTCTGCCAAGTAATCACTGAGATGTTGGCCGACATCACGGCACCCACATTGATAAGGTACCCGACCATGATAGAGGCAACTAGCACAGCCCAAGGAATCGGAAGATATGTCTCATTCTAACTCGGGTCTAGTCTGCAATAGACAAAGGTTTTCTACCCCTTTGCCTCGAAACTCAGAGTGCTCCTCTGGATAGGCACCCCTGCTATGATCCATGGTGGTGGTGGTCCTAGTGCAGCTAAAATCTCCTCTAACCAAGGACAAGATGCACCCCCAAGTGCACACTTCACTTAGTACTCTGTGGGATCGACATCATTAAACCCCAAGTATGTGTTCAGTATTTGCTAGTCAAAACGCACTTTAAGGTTTCTCACTTTTGTCACCTTTGTCCCCTTCTTGATGTGCGCCACATTGGAGTAGAATTCCCCGACAAGGTACTCTTTTGCATCTACAATGCTCTGGTAAACCACATCCACTCTTTTAGTTCTCTAAATTGTCTCAAAACTTCAGGGTTATACCTTTCCAGATCTTTCAACTTAAACTGTCGCTCAAGGGTGAGCGACCTCACTGGCCACCAAGTGTGAAAGGTGGTGAAGGCAGCCAGACTAACAAACCGGTCCTCCCAGAACTCTTTCTTCTTCGACATTTCAAGGTCGGCAACCCATGGTCATGCAACTATTTATGGAGGTGAATCATGTTTGGATCACCTTTTGAACATTACCTCGAGATTACCATGCCGATGGTGTTTCCGCCATTTCATCCAAAATATCACAAGCCTCCGCGTACAGCGTAGTCATGCAATTTCCACCGGCAAGTTGATTCACCTCACATTGGTTGGTCGTGTTAATCCCACAATAAAAAGTTTGTTGAATCATATTCTACATCATATCGTTGTTGGGACATTCTTTGACCATTGTTCTGTCCCGCTCCCATATCTTGTGTAGCGGTTCATTGGGCTCTTACTTGAATGCTAGAATCTCATCTCTAAGTGTAGCCATATGCTCGGGAGAGAAGAACTTAGTAATAAATTTCTCCGCCAACTCATCCTAAGTACGAACGGAATGACTTGGCAATCGTTCCAACTAATCTAAGGCTTTCCCCCGTAGAGAGAAGGGAAAAAGCCTTAGCCTCAAAGCATCCTCGGAGACATGTGTTTGTTTACTCCCCCAGCAAGTGTCCACAAACCTCTTCAAGTGTTTATACATATTTTGACTTGGAGCCCCGGTGAAGAAACCTTGTTGCTCTAGCAAAGTAAGCATCACATTGGTGATTTGAAAGTTGCCCACCCTGATACGGGGTGGGACTATAGCACTTGCATACCTTTCATTGACCAACATCCGGTGTGGAGCCGCCTGTGGAGGAGGTAGGGTGGAACTGGGACATTATCTTAAGGCGCCCGACCTCTTCTATTGGCTTGATCTTTTAGAGGAACCTCTTCAACTTGGTCATCATCAATGTCCGCAACCCCCAAAGGCATGTTTCCAAGTTCATTGTTGTTCGCCGCCACAATTGTATCTACAATTGATTCACACAAATTAGTAACACAGAAGAAAAAGAAGATAATCCACACACAACCCAAATATATAGCTAACAACACTTTTTACTCCCCGGCAATGGGGCCAAAAATTGTTCACGTCCAAATGCACGCCTCAAAAGAGGTGGTATGACACGGTCGTTTGCCATAATAAAGCCCAACAAAGAGTCGAGGTCGAATCTGCATGGAGCTAAGATTGGAGCTAGGAGTATATTCTCAGAATAAGCAAGTGAAGTATCTAGGTTGCACTTCCACAATAAGATTTTTGTTTCTATATTTAATATTAATCTAAGGGATGCAAATTAAGGATATAAAACTAGAGACAATTGTTTTTGAGATTTTTCCAAATATATAAAAGGTCTAGGGTTATGACCATGACCTAGGTGTTTACCTAATGTGATAAAGACTTTTATGCTCGTTTTGTTGATTGGGGTGTATTATAACTCACAACACTACATTACCCACTCAATACCTCTCGGTCAGAGAGTGGTTTGCCCAATTTGGCTTTCTCAAGACCAAATAGGTATCTACCAAATCGATTGATAAGAGCTCAAGTCGGGTTGTTACTATCTCTAGGTTGAATCCTTTAATTGGGTTAATCAATCTCTCAATTGACCAAATTCCTTGTTAGCTAAGTTAACCTAGACTTGGTCCCTCTTTCTCAAGAAGAGACTAAGTCAAATAGGCATGAATCAATGTTTGCAACCATAAATTCTAAGATTGAAGCATGAACTTAAGCTAAATACTAAACACCCAATCATAAACAAGCATAGAATTAATCACCCATAAGGTTTACACACTAGGGTTGGGTCACAATCCTAGTAAAAATCTAGCTACTCATTGTGGGTGTTGAAGAAAACAAAGAAGAGACGATAATAAAACTCATATTGGAAGATTAAAATAGAGAAATCTAATGTTAAAATACCAAATAATCTAAAGTTTCCTAACACAGCAAAGAGAAACGGCTACAGTACTTACAAATATTCAAAACTTAACAAAAATGACCCTCAGGAGGTTCTGCGGCTGCACAATTCCATGTGCGGTCCACAGATTTCTTCATTTGTTAAGAACTGGAGGTCTGCGGCCGCGAGGCAACTCTTCTGCGGTCCACAGAATTTGGACTGCGACCGCACAACTCTTATGCAGTCCGCAATTCACAGAGGTTCTGGATTTGGTCATTTTGCACTCTCTCTGATCTTCAACTCTTAGCTCATCTTGGTGGCCGCCCAATTCATGTGTGGTCCGCAATCTGCGCAATTGTCTTGTAGAGTTTCCTTCTTTGTTTGCGGACCGCACTTTTCTGCTTTTGTGCCTTTCATTGCCTTGTGCTATGAAAACTCCTTTTTGAGTTGGATTTCATTTTGGGAGCTCAACTTCCATCATTCCTGGAATCTTGCACAATTTGATCAGTTTCGGGAACAAAATTCAATGTTAGACTAAAATAAAAGCTAAAAGTCGCTATTAAGCAGTCAAAATGCCCACTTATCAGTGCGGACCGCACATGGAATTGTGCGGCCGCAGAACCTCCCGAGTGGTAATTTTTGTCAGCGAATTTTGGGCCACCATAAATAGACGGGAATCACATTTTTTGGTCAAGTTTTTAAGTTCAAGCAGCTGTAGCCGTTGTAATTTTCAATTTTCGGAAATTTGTGACCATTTTGGGATTAAAACATCATAGTTTATTGTTTTAATCTTACATTATGAGTTTAATTAGCATTTCTTCTTTGTTTTTTTTATTTTCTACTATGAATAGCTAGACTCATACTAGGGCTGTGACACAACCCTAGTGTGTAAACCTTATGGGTATTTAATTTAATTCTTGTTTATGATTGAGTGTTGATTATTTAGCCTTGTTTATGCTTTAATTTTAGAATTAATGGTTGCAAACATTGATTCATGCCTTTTTGACTTGGTCTTTACTTGAGAAAGAGGGACCTCGTCTACGGAAAACTTGGCTAACAAGAAATTGAGCTAATTAAGGTTTTGATTAGCCTAATTAAAGGGTCTGATCTAGAGATAGGAAAAACTCGACTTGAGCTCGTATCAACTATTTAGCTTGATACCAATTTGGGCTTGAGAATACCAAAAATGGGAAAAATCACTCTATGACCGAGTATTGAGTGGGTAACTTAGAGTTGAGAGTTATAATACCCTGATCAATAAAACAAACGTTAACGTACTTAACCCATTAGGCGAACACCTAGATGAAGGTCACATCCCTAGGCTTTTTAATCATTTGGTAAAAACAACAAAAACAATCATTTGCTTTCTAGTTTCTTCTCATTAGTTTATAATTGTTAGTGTTAATTTAGAAGTAGAGAACAAAATCACTTGTTTAGAAGCGCAATTTAGTTATTTCATTTGCTCTCATCAAGTGTATACCCTAACATCCATATTAAACTCCCTGTGAAAATTGAGCCCGTCTCTTGTTAGGTATTATTCTTCAAACGACCGTTTCCACTCACTATTGAGTGCGGATTGGACATGGATCAACACTTACCACATAATGTATGGGGTGAAGCTCTATTAACTGCGTGTTATATTTAAAATAGAGTGCCTTCAAAAAATATGCATATTTTACCTTATGAGATTTGGAATGGTAGAAAACTAAATTTAAATTATTTCAGAATGTGGGGTGTATATCTTATTCTAAGGTTCCTGATCATGATAGAACAAAATTGGGGCCTAGAGGAATTAAAAGTATTTTTGTAGGATATGCACAATATTCAAAAGCATATAGACTGTTAGATTTGGAATCTAATGCTATTATTGAATCCATTCATGTTGAATTTGTAGAAAATAAGTTTATAAAGGATACTACGGATGAGCATTTAGTTGAACCAAATCAAAGTGATGCTGGTGTGAGTAAGAGGTCATACTCAGAAGTTGTTAACAATGAGAAAAGTGACAATATTAAATTAGAACCTAGAAGAAGCCAAAGAATTAGAAAAGAAAAACACCTCGATTCTGATTTTATTTCTTCAGATTCTATAGTTTTTCTTATGGAAGTAGATAGAACATTTGTAAGTGTGAACACCTAATTTTTGACCACACCGCAAATCCTATACTACTTTAGTGTAAATATTTCTTTTAGGTCTAATCTTAATATTTTTTAAATTTTTTTATCTTACTTTTAATAGGTTTTATTTAAGAAAATTAAAAAAAAATATTCACATTCTTAGAATATAAGATTTATTTCAATGTTTAAATAGAAGAAATTCTTCTAATTTTAAATGTAAGTTATAGTAGTATTTTTCTTAGTATAATTTAAATTTTAGTGTAAATATTGAGTTTTCTTATTTATATAGTTTCTTTAAGTCTAAAAGTAAGTTGGTTGATATATATATATATATATATATGTTGTTTTATATATATATGTATATGTATGTATATATGTTGTTTTTCCTTCTTTTATTTAATAAAAAAAAAGGGTCAAAAAAAGTTTTAAAAAATAAAAATAATAAACTAACGGAAGAATAAAAATAAGTAAATTAAGAGAGATACAAAATAGTATCTTTAATTACCCATGATCTCCTCAACCCTCTCCCCCACGATTTTCTTCTCCTACACTCATTACCCACGCCTCACGTCTCAATTTGTTTCTGAACCTCAATACCACGTTTTCATTTCAACTCCTTGGCACAAGACTTAATAACTACCATGGTTCTTCTTTATAAAAGGAAAAACAGAAGTCAAAACGGAGGGAGAAAAAAAAAAGAACGAAAGGGAGAAAAATTGAACAAAAAGAAAAAGGCATTTTTTCAGGGTGAAATATATAAATCTTATTGTTAAAAAATTAGAGTTCTTGAGTGGAGTTTTCTTTACTCGAGTTTGTTGATGTTTGTTGCTTCCGGCCGCGGTTCTCGATTTTCTATTCATCCGTATGATTTTTCGGAATTGAAGTTGTACTTACAGTGAATTTCCATTACATCTACTAAAAAGATCTTGCTTATTCAAGGTGAAGTACTACGTTTTCTTGTTTATTCTAATATTTTTAGTATTATGAATTAAAGTTTTGTTGAAGAACTTGTATGAAATGTGTTAGATTTTATGTTCCAGATTCCTACGTTATGGATCTTATGTCACTAAATCCAATTCGATTAATTTGAGTTGTTTAAGTTATTATATTGAATAGCGAATTTGTTAGAAAAAGATTTTTAGTTCTAGTAAAGAGCATGGGTAAAAATTTCATTTTTTTTTAGAAATGTTTGAGCCTAAAATATTGATCTTCATTTGTTTTGGCATGAGATATGTTCGTCTAATTCCCTAAAGCCTCTTTTAGTCCTACTGTTTGAGTTGCTGAATTTTATAGTCTTTCTTTATCAATAAAATTAGTATCCATGTTCTTATATATTAAATGGTTGTACTTATAAATTTTACAAGTTATTTACACAAAAATATGATGGCTGATTATCTTTTTTTTGGTTTGTTTATCAAGTTCAGTAATGAATGTTTCATAAGTACTTCTTTAAAGTTTCTAGATTTAAAAATAATAATAATTTAATGTAAGGAAGGTTTGTCTAAATTGAAGCATATCAGTAGGAAAGCTTCATCATTCTAAATCTATTTTCCTTGCTAATTATTTTCTCTCGGTCATATTTTATTTTTAAGACTTTAAAGTCACAATGTTATAGTTAGCCTCTATCTATTTTTTGTCTCTCTAAATAAAATGTAATAATGTTAATATGTTTGGAGCTTCGAAAGTTTGCTAAAGCCATCTGAGGAAATTAATTTTGAGTTTGATAAATACTTTATAGTAGGAGTGATGTTACATTTGGACGAACTGCACATTGTGCAAATCTGCAATTAGTATAATACAAAAATGGTTGTTTTCCTAACTTTTGTCTTCTCTATTATTTATCAGTGCCATATTCAAATATTTGTATTAAGATTGGAATATCTTTACATATGTTGAAATAGGGAGCGAGATGAGTTAGGAACTAATTTTAGGTTCGTGGTAATAAGTAAAAAATATATATATAAATAAATGTCTCGGATTAAAAAAAAAGATAAATAAACAGAATACTCTAAATAAGCTAGTATGCTTTAGGCGCCCATTAATTAATCAATAATCATGATTATGTACACGTTCGCGTGACACAGTTATGATTTCCTAAATTAAATGCAAGGTATGCGTTCGCGCAACTTTGACAAAATAATCTTAAGAATAATAAAGTGTTATTAATTGTGTACACGTACGCGTGACATGATTCCTGGCACACCAGTTAGTAAATCGAATACACGTACGCGTAATTCGTTTCAAGATAATTCCATAAGTACAAATAATCAAGCAATTAAAAGCGGTTTGAGGCAAAAGTGCATAAATTTCTCTAGAACATAAAATATCCAGAATTAGTTAAGCCAAGTATAATTATTAAAGCGACCGTGCTATAACCACGGAACTCGGGAGTGCCTAACACCTTCTCTCGGGTTAACAGAATTCCTTACCCAGTCTTCTCGTTTCGCGGACATTAAACAGAGTCAAATTTCCTCGATTTGGGATTTAAAATAAATCGGTGACTTGGGACACCATAAATTATCCCAAGTGGCGACTCTGAAATAAATAAATAGTCCCATTTCGATTAATGTCACTTAAATTGGAAAAACTCCTTTCTTTCCTATCACCCCTCGGGATAAAAAGAGGTGTGACAGTAAGTTATAAAATGTCCATGTCTAATAACACATGGATTTTAGTTGATTTGCCTCCTGGGTCTAAATCTATAGGTTGTAAATGGGTATTTAGGAGAAAATATAACACAGATGGTTCTATACAAACGTTTAAAGCAATACTAATTGCAAAGTCTTCACGCAAAAGGAAGGCATTGACTACTTTGATACATATGCTCTCGTAGCTAGAATAATGTCACGACCCCAAACCCGGTCGTGATGGCACCCAACACTAATGCTAGGCAAGCCCGACCATTTACTCTCTCAACCCGAGCACAAAGCTCAAAACCAATTAATCAGATACTTAAAATCAACTATTAATACTCATAATTGAAATACTCAATTAAAACAATACTAAATACTGACATAAACTGTAACTCCCAAAGACCTGGGGTCATGAGTCTAGAGCCTCTAACTAATACAGAGTCAAGAATCCTCAAAATAAATATATTCTAAAGTACGGAAATAATAAAGGGATAAGAGAGGAGTCGGGTCCTGCGGACGTCATAGCAGCTACCTCGACCACTCCTGGAACTCTGAAAAAAACAAAGACTGCTCAGCTAAGCCTCCGGTGTACCTGAATCTGCACACAAGGTGCAGGGAGTAGGGGTGAGTTCTACCGACTCAGTGAGTAATAAGCATATAAAATGTCTGAAGATAAGAAATCCACGAAATACCACAAAGCAAAGCTAAAACCAACAGTCCTACACCTTACTACGAACCAACAGCAAAACAACTTCAAATATATCAGTCAAGTATAATGTAAAGATGCAATGCAATGCACATGACCGCTACGGCGCGTAGCCCGATCCATTTAACATCGACGCCGCTCACTGGGGGTGTGTACAGACTCCGGAGGGGCTCCTTCAGCCCAAGCGCAATATAATCATACCATTCGCTGCGGCGTGCAGCCCGATCCATACTCAGTCCACAATATGCATATGAGTCACGTAACAGATTCAATTAATTTTCCAATTTCCAATTTATTAAGAAGAATATACTTTAGATATTTAACTTCAGGAAAAGTGACTTAGCATTTCATAACAGTGATTAAACACAGGACTGAGATCAATGATTATACAAAGCATGCTATCACAATGACATTCATCCTCTAAGGATGCTACAGATCGGCACAAGGCCCCAAACACGACAATAAGCCCAGATATATTCAATACAGGGTGTGTATCAGTCGCCAATATAGACACATTCTTGTTCGGGATGGACCAAGTCACAATCCCCAGTCATAACCAATCCCGCACCTGCCATGGGGTGCGAGTCATGCCCTACAATAGCGTCATAATGTGATAAGCCGGGGTTTCAAACCCTCAGGCCATCATATACACCAACTACTCACCTCTATCCGGCCGTAAAATGGTCCGCAATGCCTTTTCCTTTCGTATCGACCTCCTCGCGCGTCGAATCTAGTCAAAATCACAACGAATACATAAATATGGGTTAAAGAAACATAACCCAATCAAAAATACTCGAAAAGTACTAAAATTCACGAAGTTGGTAAAACCCGAGCCCCGGGCCCACTTCTCGAAAAATTCCGAAAATCACACCAACGGATTCCTCGTCTCGCCACGAGTCCGTGCATATAAAGTTTACCAAAATCGGAGCTCGTTTGACTCTCCAAATTCCATTTTTACATCACAGCTTTCCAAGCCCTAGCTTGACCCGTTTTTGATGAATTTTCTACAATTTACATGTAATTTCTACCATAAATTCGAATATTTAGGCCAAGGAACTTACCTCAAGTGATTCTCAGTCAAAACCCTCGAATTTCCTTGTTCAAAGCTCTTAAGAACGTCAACAATGGAGGAAAAATATGAAGGGTTCGCGGATGAAATATTATTTTAAAACCCTTCTGTCGCCCAGCGATTTTCGCTTCTGCGGTCCCGTAACCGCTTATGCGGGACCGCTTCTGCGGCCATATGACCGCTTATGCGGTTTTTCATTAAATCCTTGGCCTTCCGCTTTTGCGCCCAACCATCCGCTTTTGCGGATCTCACCATTCCGCTTCTGCGGTCCCGTTTTCGCCTATGCGGACCCGCTGAAGCGGTACCCCGTCTGCTTTTGCGGAATTACCCCGGTCCCTCATGGACCGCTTATACGATCTCTTAGCCGCATCTGCGGAACCGCTTCTGCGGCTCCTTTTCTGCAGATGCGGAAATACCAGAAGCCAGGTGCACCAGACCTGCAACAAACATCAAGATTCTCCGTTTAACCACCCGAAATCATTCCGAGGCCCACGGGACCTCAACCAATAGCACCAACACACCCCAAGACCTTATTCAAACTTGTTCCAATCATCAAAATACGTCAAACAACACAAAAATCATCAAATTACCACGGATTCAAGCCTAAGTTAAACTAGAACTTCCGAAACTTGCATTTGATCTAAAACCCGACCTAAACACCTCCGAATGATCTGAAACTTTGCACGCATATCCAAAATCACCTAACGGAGCTACTGCAACTCTCGGAATTCCATTCCGACCCTCGGATCAAAATCTCACCTACCATCCGGAATTCACCAAAATCCAACCTTAGCCAATTCAAGCCTAATTCCACACCGGACCTCCAAATTCAATTCCGATTGCGCTCCTAAGTCACAAATCATCCCCCGAAACTAGTCGAATCATCGGAAATCCATTCCGAGCCTTCTAACTCATAAGTTAACACTCGGTTGACTTTTCCAAACTAACCTTCTCATAAAGAGACTTATTGTCTCATTTCTAACCGAATTACTTCAAATTCTCCAAACACATATAATGAAACATATAGAAGCATAAAACGGGGAAAACGGGGCGGTAGCTCCCGTAACGACGGGTCGGGTCGTTACAAATAACATCTATTAGAGTACTTTTATCTTTGGCATCTATATATAGTTTGTATGTACATAAAATGGATGTTAAAACTGTATTCTTAAATGGAAACTTGAGTGAAGAGATTTATATGAAACAACCTAAAGGGTTTGTTCTTCCTGGAAATGAACATAAAGTTTGTAAGTTGATAAGGTCTCTTTATGGATTGAAACAAGCACCAAAGCAGTGGCATGAAAGATTTGATAGTATAATACTATCTAATGGATTCGTACATAATCATGCTGACAAGTGTATTTACTCCAAATTTGTAAAAGAATATGGAGTTATAATTTGTCTTTATGTTGATGACATGTTAATATTTCGTACGAATATGCTTTAAATTTCTGAAACTAAGAAGTATTTAACTTCTGTTTTTAAGATGAAAGACTTGAATGAAATTGATACTATCTTAGGTATCAAGGATAAAAGAACCGCAAATAACAAAGTGACTTTATCACAGGCCCATTACAATAATAAGATACTTAACAAGTTTAATCATTTCGGCGTAAAATAATCTAACACTCCGTATGACTCAAGTATCAACTTAACTGAAAATTTGGGAAGAACAGTGGCTCAAATAGAGTATGCAAGTGTTATAGGTAGTATGATGTATGCAATGCATTGAACTAGACCTAATATAGCATTTGCACTTTATAAAATTTCAAGGTTTACTAGCAATCCAATTAATGATCATTGGAAAGCGATAATAAGAATGCTTGGGTATTTAAAAAAAAACAAAGCACTTAGGGTGTTTGCTATAGTGGTTTTCCAGCAGTATGGGAAGGATATTCTGATGCGAGTTGGATTACGAATGTTAATGATAGCAAGGCTACTTCAGGTTGGATATTCACTTTAGGAGGTGGTGCCATTAGTTGGGCATCCAAGAAACAAACGTCTATTTCCCGTTCTATAATGGAATCTGAATTTATTAGCAGCTGATGGAAAAGAAGAGAAACGACTCCTGAACATGTTACTAGACATTAAGTTGTGGCCACAACCTATGCCAGCCATTTCTATATTTTGTGATAGTGAGACTACAATATGTGTAGCTCATAATAAAATGTATAATGGGAAATCAAGACATATAAGCATCTCGAATGCTTATATACGAGAGTTAATTACCAATGAAATTATAACTATAATATATGTGAGATCAAATAAAAAAATGGATGATCCACTTACAAAGGCATTGCCAAAAGAAGTGGTACAACATACTAGTGAAGGAATGGGGCTGAAACCCTTAAATTAAAACACAAGTGATGGGAACCCAACTTTGAGTTAGTATACACTCTAATAATATAAGTTCAAAGGGTAATTAAGTTACTTGTGTTGTTTAAGCACTGATCTGCTCGTAGCAGCATTAATTCCAATGTACTGCTTACTGTTATATGAGGAGCTACAGAATTGTTAAGTGCCTGTAATAATAGGGGTACAATGACAAACTCGAAAGAGCAAACTGTTACTTTGAAGAGGTTGAATTAATTCTTAATGGAATTAGCAAATGTCTGAGTAACAAGGACATAAAGTCTAAATTCCACCTATATAAATATGAAGTGGTGCCGCTTGGAATAAGACTTAAAAGGTTGGTCTTATAAATATTCTTGAAATCAGGGGTAGCACATGGCCATAAAAGTGCTAAAGCTCTATACTGGATTGTTTCACTGTTTCAAATCATAGGATACCAATAACTTCGTCGAACTTTAAGGTATTTACACTAGTGGAAAGTTCAAATCTATACAAGATTCCATTATACACGATATTATGATACATATACAAACTAGTGGGGGATTGTTAGCTATAGTTTGTGGGGGTTTCCACATCGGTGGCTGAAAGCCACTTTTGAGGCCTTAAAAGGCTAAGCCGACTAAGTCATATAGAATGAGTATTTGACATACTTCTAAATTATGTGTAACATATAATATATATATAAATACTTGGACTTTGGGGCTTGGGCGCGGGTCGGGTCGGACCTTTAAGTAAAGGTTTTATTTTTGTATTTATCTTTTTGTAGCAGTTTCTGATTATTTAAAATTCGAATTTAAAATAAAGCAGACATAATTGTTCGTATAGGAGTGTGACTTTTCTGAAAATTCTTCTTGAATTTTATAAATACAAGGATACCCCAGGAGCAGTAATATTCAATTTACAAGTATAATTCTGGCTTTGTTGTATCCTGACAGAGAATTTCTTGTAATCCCCTAAAGAATATACGGACAATATCTCTTGAAAGATAATGATCAGCTTTCACGCCTCAAACCTATACTCCTCTTTTAATCATATGCAATTTTTCTAACATCTAGTACTAAACAATAACAACATTTCACTTGGGGAGCAAGCCTTAGGTCAATTTAACTAATTATGCTTGTATGGAGGCTACTCTCAGGCCTGTGAAGTACATACAAAAAAGGCATCAGAATTTGGCGTGATAGCCTTTATCTGAGGAGCTAAATGTTGAGGCAGGGTGCTTGTGGTGTTGTTTTGACAGGGACTCAGGAGGAGAGCTAAAATTATAGTTACTAGTTACGGCAAAATTTATTAGCTTTGGACAAAATTTTATATTTGTGGAAAGAAATTCACTTAATACGTAAAAATAATTATTCAAAACTCGGTAAGCTATATATATATATATATATATATATATATATATATATATATATATATATATATATATGATTGTAAAACATCAATCTCATATAGCATAACAAAATAGATTTGCTGAAACAGACGGTGCAACAACAAGCAGGGCCGTCTCTACCCTTATCAGTAGTAAGGCTTGTGCCTTAGGCTCCCTAATTCGGGGGCTCTATTGTTTACAAATAATAGATTTATAAATATTTAAAAATAATATTTAGTACTTTTAATTCAGAAATAAAAAAATTCATATAAAAAGAAAGATTTTTTTTAGATATATAAATAAAGTAACATTTTTCTTCTTGAAATAAAGTAACAATTTGACTTACTTAAAAATGAGTACATGAATAGTTTTTTCTAACGTTTCAATTTGAGTTGAATTGACAATTCCATTTTATTCCTGCATTAGATAACGTGTAAAAATTTACTCCCCCTTCCCTAGTTTGTCCAAGTCAATCTTTCTTTTTCCCAATCTCTTTTATATTTCAGAAATTCCTATATTTTGTCTTTCTCTTTCATATTCTTACTCATCTTCATTTTCCAATATTTCATTAGTTCAAGTAAATCTTACCTATAATCAACAATTTTGCAGAAAAAGATTAAATGAGTTGACTATACTATCAATTGAAAAGGAATAATTAGAGAAAATTAATTGTAAAATAATATTAACATCTTTGTATCTCAAAAAATTAAAAGATTAGAATTCAAATAAATATATATATATATTATAACTTTCTTTTAAAAATTTAGGTCACACATTAAATTTTAACTTTAGGTTCCACATGTGAGCTGCCCCTAACAAGAAGCTATCACAATGTAGCATGTCGACACAATCAACAAACTTTGGAAATCTCTAAAGAACAAATATTTACAAATTACAGAACTTTTGAAGTCATCCCGTTACCTAGCTCTGTTTAATCGTAGTAAAAATAGCAAGCGCTAGCCAGTTTTCGGATTAGTCATTCAAAAATAGCAGCGTTTGCAAAGTCATTGAAAAATAGCCACTATTTTGCTGCAACATGGAAAGTTCCAGTATAATATATGGGAGATTGAAGCACCGGTGCTCCAATCTCCAGTATATTATGCTGGACCGATATATTATACTGGAACTCCAGTATATTATACTGGAGTATTTTTCCAGATTTTGAACAGTGTTTTCGTTCAGATTTATTTTTACATGAAAAGTGGCTAAATTTTGATTATTTTTGAAACTATGGCTATTTTTGAATGACAGCCTGTAAATCTGGCTATTTTTGAATTTCGGGAGGCCCAATAACAGCGCAAACCGGCCCAACCCAATCACCTATGTGTTTTTCAACTGTAGTAAAATGTGAACTTAGGAATTCACCACTTTACATTATGCTCGAAATGTTTTCCCTGTTGGAACCCATAGCTCAGCCACTACCATTACAGCTACCGCAGGAGTCCCTTGAATTCAGAGCTTCTAAGATTTCCTTTCACAAATCAAAACCAACTCGGCGACGTGATTTTCCACAACCCATCTCGACGAGCCCGGCCCATTTTTCTCCTTTGGACGACCTCGTAAATTCGAGCACCTATGCTTCAGCGCTTGAGTCCTGCAAATGCCCCAGGCTGGGTAAACAAGTCCATGCGCAAGCGCTCAAAAATGGGTTTCACGGTCACGAGTTTGTTGAAACTAAGTTGCTTCAGATGTATGGAAAATGTGGTTGTTTTAACGATGCAGTTTTCTTGTTCGACAAAATGCGTGCTAGAAACTTGTATTCGTGGACAGCTCTGCTTAATGTCTATTTAAGTGATGGGCTTTTCGAGGAAGCTTTTGATTGTTTTCAACAGGTTCGATTTGAGGATTTTGATTTGGAGTTTTTCTTGTTTCCTGTGGTAGTGAAGATTTGTTGCGGTTATGGTGGCATTGAATTGGGGAAGCAATTACATGGCACCGTGATAAAATATGGATTTGCATCCAACATTTACGTGGGAAATGCTCTGATTGATATGTATGGAAAATGTGGGAGTTTAGAGGATGCAAAAATGTTTTTGAGTAACATGTCAGAGAGGGATTGTGTTTCTTGGAATTCAGTCATTTCTGCTTTTGCTGCCAATGGAAACTTAATTGAAGCACTAGAAGTTTTGGAAAAGATGTCTGTTGAGGACCATTTAGCTCCAAATTTTATTTCTTGGAGTGCTTTGGTAGGTGGATTTTCACAGAATGGATACGACGAAGAGGCCATTGAAATGCTCTACAAAATGCGAGCTGTTGGCTTCCAACCAAATGCCCAAACGTTGGCAAGTGTACTTCCTGCTTGTGGTAGATTGCAAATGCTATATTTGGGGAAAGAAATTCATGGATATCTGACCAGACATCAATTGATGTCTAATTCTTTCGTTGTTAACGGCTTAATTGATGTGTACAGGAGGTGTGGGGATATGGGAAATGCATTCCGTGTATTTTCAATGTTCTCGACCAAAAATGATGTCTCTTACAACACCATGTTAGTGGGATACTTTGAGAATGGAGAAATTTCAAAGGCTCAAGAGCTGTTTTATCAAATGCAACGCGAAGGCAAATGGAAAGATATAGTATCATGGAATTCAATGATTTCAGGATATGTAAACAACTTTATGTTCGATGAAGCTTTGAATACGTTTAACAAGGTGATGTGGAATGAGGAAATTGAAGCAGATACTTTCACCCTTGGTAGTGCTCTTGCTGCTTGTGCTGATATGGGTTTTTTACGACGTGGGAAGGAGATACACTCCTGTGCCATTGTTAGGGGTCTGCAAACAGATGCTTTTGTTGGTGGGGCACTTGTAGAAATGTATAGCAAATGCTTGGATGTTAATGCTGCTCAGAAAGCTTTTGATGAGGTGAATGAGAGGGACATACCAACATGGAATGCTTTGGTATCTAGCTATGCACGTTCTGATGAAATGGTTAGTGTTGAATGCATTCTTGAGAAGATGAAGGCAGATGGATTTGATCCAAATATTTACACATGGAACAGTATTATTGCTGGCCATGTTGAGAATGCCCGTAATGAGTCAGCTCTGCAGTTATTTCTGGACATGCAATCCTCAGGTTTGAGGCCTGATATTTACACGATTGGAACAGTATTACCAGCCTGCTCAAGGTTAGCGACTCTTGACCGTGGAAAGCAGATTCATGCTTATGCAGTTAGGTGTGGATATGACTCAGACACCCACATAGGATCGGCTCTTGTGGACATGTATGCAAAATGTGGATGTGTCAAGCATGCTAGACTGGCTTATGATAACATTAAAAAGTATAACTTGGTCACAGAGAATGCAATGCTTACTGCATATGCTATGCATGGATATGGGGAGGAAGGAATTGATTTCTTCCGCAGAATGCTGGAGAATGGATTTATACCAAACGACATAACCTTCTTGTCAGCTCTTTCATCGTGTGTCCATGCAGGATTACTAGAGACCGGACTGGAGTTCTTTGACCTGATGGGATCTTACAATGCAAAACCGACATTAAAACACTACACATGTATAGTTGATCTTTTAAGTCGAACAGGTAAGCTTAATGAAGCATTGAAGGTCATTAAAGAGATGCCTTTGGACCCTGATACAGTGATCTGGGGTGCCTTGCTTGGAGGCTGTATTATCCATGGGAATCTTGAGGTTGGTGAAATTGCAGCAAACAAGCTCATCGAGCTAGAACCAGGAAACACTGGGAATCATGTCATGTTAGCAAATTTATATGCTTCTGTTGGAAGATGGGGTGATCTTACCAAAACAAGACAACTCATCAACGAGAGGAAAATGCACAAAAGTCCTGGATGTAGTTGGATTGAAGACAAAAGTGAAATACACGTATTTGTAGCGTGCGATACATCCCATCAAAGAACAGATGAGATTTATGAAATACTAGATATATTGACAACACAAATAAAAGTAGAACATTAGAACGCATTGTACTTTTGTATAGAACAAATAATTTACAAAAATACACATTGTAAGATATTAATGTCACCAGATATTAACTGATCTTCCTCTTTGTGGCTTCTCCATAGCCTATAGTCGACCCTTGTTACGACTGTTAGTGAAATTGCCACTTCTCTGAGGCTTCTGCTCATTACATAACGACACAAGATGCAGAAAGCCTTACTTGATTGTCAATAAAGGTCTATCGACTCCAGTACCCTACGAGCTTGAATGTTCAAAGCTGTCAATCTCTGTTCTGGATCAAGTGTTGAACCAAATTGACTAGCTGCCCATATCAATGATGCAGATTTCTCACCCAGAAACCGCCTTATGTCTTCATGAATTGTCGCCATGGGAGGCCTCTCCCTCCCGTTTACATGTCCAATCAGAAGCAGTAGAAAT
This sequence comes from Nicotiana attenuata, assembly GCF_001879085.1. Taxonomy (NCBI): domain Eukaryota; kingdom Viridiplantae; phylum Streptophyta; class Magnoliopsida; order Solanales; family Solanaceae; genus Nicotiana; species Nicotiana attenuata. The sequence goes on from NC_031991.1 coordinate 62,933,104, forward strand.
TCTCCACACTTGAGCCTGGTGAAATCAAATTTCTCAGAACCATGCAAGCCAAGTGGCGAAGAGAAATCTTGGATTTACGTTGGACAGTGTGTTTCATGGTTATTCTTTATCTTATGTGTCAAAGGCCACCATAAAATTTTCTCTAAACTATCCCCGAGAGAGAGAGAGAGAGAGAGTCTGGGTGGGGTGGGGGGATTCAGCTTGAACTTTATAAGGAGAGAAGGATAGGGTCGATACACTAGAACTAGCATGCAGGATGATCTTGGATGAAAAGACGTCACTTTAGTTAGAACACCATGCACATTGCAATTTGAAAGAGACTTTATGTTATAATTTAATAAACTGAGTTTGAAGAGATTAAAAAAAAAGAGTTTGAAGAGATGAAGTACCTTAAATTTTCATCTACTTGTTTGTCTCTAATCAGTATAGCAACGTCTTCAATGCCATTGCAAGCCTCAAAATCCTAGTACATCACCAGTCAATGTGGATAGAATCACGGGCTTATTTACTAAAGGAAGGAACAATAAAATAAAGTATACATCTTGTAACACTAAAATAGATGTGGAACTGCTTAATTTCTTGAACTAAGCCTATTTATTTAAAACCAGATTTATCTTTTATTTTGTATCCTTCAATTAAATGAGGAACAATTCTAGATGCAGTCACTTAGTAAATACCTTTTTGGATTGTTTTATCAATAACCGAAAATAGGAAACATTTACTACCAATCTCCTTCCAAATGAATATTACAGGTAAAAAGAACTGGTTCTATATCACTTCTGTCAAAAGTAAGTCAAAAGAAAAGATATCTACCGCCTGATTGGCAGATGAATCCAGCATTATAGCAATCAAAGCATCCAAGCACGCACCTTGTCCCAATACTCCTCGGATTGATAGTATGTTCATCAAAACCTGCTTTTTTAATTATGAAGTAAGGGCATTTTCATTAATAAGGCATCAAGCAGATGCAAATAAGTAGAAAGGATGTGCAAAAATTAGCTGCTCCAAACATGAGTATAAAAAAAACTATGCTATGACCAGGGAGCTAACAAAGTCCAAAAGACATCAGGACTTAACAGGGGTTAGATTGTTCCAGGAAAAAAAGACTAACTAAACGTCTAGATTTGAGGGTGAGCATAGGAACTGGGATTCCATCAAAACCTGCTTATTTCCAACCAAGTTAAACATATCATCATCTTGAAGTGCCTATTTTCATGAAAGCATAAACTTTGAGGGTGTAAATGATCTCCAAAGGTACTGAAAACAGAAAGCTAACCTCTTTTCCAACTACAAAAAGCAGCTATAAAATTGACATGGCAAGCAGAATAGTCAGAATCATTTGAACAAGATTACAGTTTCCAATTTTCTGAGCCATGACTAGAAGGAGAAAGTCACAGATCAGATTCTCTGAGAAGGCATAATAAAATAGGGAACTTTACCGGGATTGCCTTGTGTTGATGGGCCAAATCATTACTCTTGCGATGAAGCAGACAACAACCTTCCAGAACTCTAAGCGCTAGGGCAACTTCAGAATCAGTTGAAGGGCTGGTTATTTCCATAGGTTCCACAGTAAATATGTGGTCTAGACTGGTTACATTCTGGTCCTCTATATCTCTCAAGGAATGTTTGAATAGAACTGGAACCACTGTTGCATATGTCATGGTTAATAGCTGGGTCCATTTTCCAAATTAAACAAAATAGTGTCGGAGTACAAATTTTTATTATCCCCGTATACACCAGCATCAAAATAATGATAATAAGAACTATACTACTGAAAGTTTCAATCATTTAGCAGAAACTGGAAGATTTTACCCCTAAAATCACAGAATAAACATCAATGGAGAATGTAAATGTACATAAAGACAGCGGCATCACTGCCCCTAAAATTCCAAGATCAACAAGTTGTTGCCGCATTTCACAAGTATTGTGGCTTCGTCTGTATTCATCTGAAGTTTCACTCTTTTTGACTGTGAACAAGTCAGAAAAGACAAAATTGTTTGACTTGTTTTCACTGGAAGTTAAACCGTAAATGAACAGGCTAGCTTTACATGCAAATACCAATTTTAACATAAAAGAGAAAAGAGAACTTCATAATAATAAACCATAACTCCTTAATTCCTATTATACTTCAGAACATATTGTAAAACCCACAAGTCAATCAGAAAGCGATGATCACAGTTCACCAAGTTGTAAGTTTGAATACTTACACCTAAATTCTCATCAATGCTGAACTAGCATTTCAACTCGAGAAGATATCAAACATTCTTTTGTAACCTGCTGATACAGTTGTGCAAACAATCATACAAAAAGATTGAAGCTAAAACAAACTGATTATGACGATAATACCGTCTGAAAGCTTTAGATTTGACACAAAACATTGTCGTAAGAAAATGAAATTCAGCTTAAATTTAATGAATTTTGACAATCTTCTAATGAAGCTGACACAAAATGTACCCGAGCTGCCCCCAAACCGAAGCCATATCCAATTCCACAAGACCTCATCTGAGGTATAAATGGTTTTCAAACTAGCAAAACTTCTTTTTTCCTAAATTCCTTGTAGCACATTTGACAGAAGATGAACCTCAATTTCATTTCCCCTATTTCCGATTAATGTCATTATCAAATTTCCACATTCACAACTGCCCTAAGGTCAACTGATATAACCAATTTCCCACGTCAAACTTTCGGTTAACCAAATGGAGATAAACATTCAGTTATATTCCCATAAATTGCTGCGACTGAACATAAAGAAAACGAAAAATCATCAATCGGAGAAACCCTAGGGGTACAGAGAATAGAGGAAAACCTTGAAGATCGGGAATGGATTGGCTGTGACAGAAGAGGTTGATTGTAGTGTCGGACTCAGCAACGGATCGGAGAAACTTGAGGATGACGCGGAGGCCACGAATGCGGAGGAAGGAGAACTCTGCACGTGCATCACTGAGTCCTGTGCGCAGTGCGAGTGTCACCTCCCTGTATACTCTCTGCCTTTCAAGCGAACTGATTAGCTCCGTCACCGCTGACGGCGGCGATTCCGTCTGAGATTCAGAGTTCGAATCTTTGCTCCAAAACGGTGCTTTCAGATACATCCCTTCACTCCTCTGTTTTCGCCGTCTTCCACCTCTACGTTCAAGCAGAGAAATTGAATTTTCGCCGTCTCTTTCTCGTTTTTTTCTCTTTCTTTTGGCGGAAAAACCTAAAAAAAAAAAAATTAAGTGTATGTAGAGCCGAGTTAATTTGTGAAAAAATTCCTAAAACAGAGATAAAAATTAAATAGTGTTGCAAAATGATTTTAACCAAAAAAATCTATCTATACAGAATAGGAGAAGTAAAACCACTACATTAAGACAAGTGTCTTAACCACAAAAAGCCAAGTGGCATTTTTAAGATAAAATAAACTACTTTTCTAACTAACTTTTTATTGAATTTTAAATTTTGAATTAATTGGTTACACTACTTGAATTAATAAATATAGATATNTTCAATGGAGTCCTAAGGCTTGATGGAGAAGAGAGCTCGTGAGAAGAAATGAGAATTCCCGAGCTACTGTTCATTTTACTTAAAATTCGCTGGGCAAATTACCCTTCGCGTTCGCGGGAGAGGGCCGCGTTCGCGAAGGGTAAACTGGGTAAGCTATTGTGATCGCGTGGAGACAGACACGAACACGTAGAAGGAAATTGCTGGGGGTCCAGGAACTGTTATACGCGAACGCGATAGGGGAAACGTGAACGCGCTGAAGGGAGTCTGTCAAGCTACGCGAACGCGGTCAAGTGTCCGCGAACGCGAAGAAGAAAAAGGGCTAAGCCCTCAGGGTCAGATGACTCTACGCGAACGCGAGGCGAGGGATGCGAACGCGATGAAGTAGAAGGCTAAAGCTACGCGAACGCGGAAGAGACCACGCGAACGCGAAGAAGAAATCACCTGCAACAGCTGAAACCAAAAACCTGCTACATTTCCTAAGTGTAAAAACACCCCGAACCACCTCCAATTCACTCCCGAGCCCTCGGGGCTCTTAACCAATCACACACACTAACTCAATAACATCCTACGAACGAGCGATCAAATCGCCAAAATAACATCAAAAATCATTGAATCAAGCCTCAAGATCATCATTTTCATTTCAAACTTCATAACTTCAAATATTAGATATTTAGGTCCGAAACACGTCAAATGACGTCCGATTTCGACCAAACTTTACAGAAAGCGCTTAACACATATGTAAGACTTGTACCGGGCGTCGGAACCAAAATACGAGCCCGATACCATAGTCTTTTAATCAATTTTCATTTTCATTTTCCTTAATAATTTCAGAAAAACAATTTCACAGAAAAATTCATTTCTCGGGCTCTCGACCTCGAAATTCGACTCCGGGCATATGTCCGAGTCCCATATTTTTCTAAGGACCCTCCGGGACCGCCAAATCACGGGTCCGGGTCCGTTTACCAAAAATGTTGACCAAAGTCAACTTTAGCAATATTAATATCAAAATTCTTCAAATTTTTCACAAAGTTCACATATTTCAACATAAAAGCTTTCCGACTTCGCGCCCAGACTGCGCATGCAAATCGAGGCAACTAAAAGCGAGGTTTTCAAGGCCTCGGAAGCACGGAAAGGAGAGAAATCCGGTGATGACCCTTTGGGTCGTCACAAATATTAAACAAAGTAATATGCTAATAAATATTTTTATTAACAATGTATAATTACTAAACATTGGATAATGTAATAAAGAAAAATATAAAACAAAAAAGTTCTTCAATAACTATATAAGTCTTTTTAGTTTAATAGAGATTTTATTATTGGGTATATCGTATTGACAAATAAGATGATAATTTAAATTTATTAAATTAATATGATCTAATATGTTCAAACAAGCCCGATTAGAATTTAATTTAACTAATATTGTTTAATACTGACCGCGCATCGCGCGGGTACGACTACTAGTAATGATAATAACACAAGGACAAAAAATTTCAAATGTCTACATTGGCATTTCAAAATTGGTTATTTTCTCGTAGAAACTAATCAACTATAGTCACTTATGTAACACTTATTATTGTGAAACTGCATGTGTACGTATAAAATCGGGGATAATGTCCACCCCGATTTTCCGATGAGAAAACGGAAGAAGGGCACGGATGCACGTGATTATAATCGAGGTTAGAAATCCTTTTTATCGAGATCCGGGAAGAGTGAAGGATGTGCTCGTCATCGGGAATGGTAAAGCGACGCGCCCCTGTCACACCTTCTTTTTACACCCCCGAGGGGGATATAAGGGAGTTTTTCCAATTTAAGTGACATTATTCGAAATGGGATTATTTATTTATTTATCAGAGTCGCCACTTGGAATAGTTTAATTGGTGTTCCAAGTCACCGGTTTATTTTAAATCCCAAATCGAGGAAATTCGACTTTCATTTTTGAAGTCTGCGAACCAGAAATTCTAAGTAAGGAATTGTATTAACCCGGGAGAAGGTGTTAGGCATTCCCGGGTTCCGTGGTTCTAGCACGGTCGCTTAAACTATTATAATTGGCCTATTATCTGATTTTAATACATGTTTTAGCCTATGGTATATTTTTAACTTATTAGCCGCTTTTAATTCATTTTAGGAAGATTCAACGTTATCTAAAACACATCTTGAACCACGCCACATGAAATTGCACCCGCGGTCCACGATACATTTTATTTAACTTTGTTGAGAATTGGAGTTGGGTCACCTGAAATGCACACCCGAATTTAGATAAATAAAGGAAATTAATTTAAAATAGCGCGCCTAAAGCAACTACGCGCTTTCAAGTTAATAACAAGGTTTGCGAGGGCCATAAAAAATTCAACTGATGGCACACCTCGATTTCTAAAGAGTTAAAATTAATTAAGTGAGGGCCATGGGCTTTGGGATTTTATTCGAAATGGCACACCTCAATTTCACTTCTATTTAAAGAGTATTTGATCTAGTCTTTGAGGGCCATAATTTATATGTTTGGCTAATATGGCACACCTCAAACTAATTAAAGGACCTAGTTAATTGATTAAAAGACTAAGGGAATTTCTAATTTATTTTAAGCAAATGTTTAAGCTAAAGTTTAATAACTAATGGATTGACAATAAGTAAAACCAGGCATTTGGTTGTTAAATGGGGCCTAAACTGGCGACAGCCCAATTGTCATGTGCAAAGCTGCTTATGACAATCACATGAAGCAGCTGGCTCAACGTGAAGCCCAAATCAAGAGCAAAATCGACAAAGGGAAAATTGGGCACAACTGGGCTAATGACAACAGCCCAGATTCGTGATTCATTACCATTGATTTGAAGCAAATTGCAATTTCATAAGAAAAACTTGGAGATTAAAATAAATGCTAACATTTCTTGCCAACTTAAAGTAGATACAGAATGCACCTTGAAGCCCAAATCTCCTCTCTATATAATCCTATTACTATAATAAACCATCCGCAATTATTTCAACTTTTGAAATCTAACATAATCTATGACTTGTAAACAAAAACACTAACATGATTCCCAAAGAAACGAACACATTTACTAATATAAACCATAATTGAATGTTCTTATTCCAAACTTATTCATATCATTTTAACCAAATTCAAACAAGCTTTCCAAAACAAACAACTGATTTCAGCATACTTGAATAAGTCTAGAGCACATCTAATTTAAACTGAATTTTATACTGCCATAGCCCCAAAAGTCCGTACATGTCCACACCACACTTCAATAGCTTTACAAACCCCAAAACTACTGGATTTAAACAAATGTCCAAGCTTACAAATCATGTTTGATCTAATAACATGTATCTAACAACATAAATGAACAAGTCATACATGAAATAGAACTAAGCTAATACAGAATTAAATGAGTTCAAAAACACAAAAAATGACATTTGATAAACATATATGCCATAAGCTTCCAACTTAAATAACAGCAACAGATCTTTTCATTTCATCACGTCAAATGAGGTTCAGTAAATACCTGGTTACAGCAATTAAAAACAAGGAAAAATGAGCTTGAAGTTTAAGAGGAAACAACAGTAGTAAGTCAGCAATGGAACAGTACAGAATCAGCAGATCAGCCTCAAACTCTTGACCCAATTCCAAACATCTAAACCCAGATGCACTATTCTATTGAACTTTTAGAAATTTTGACTTATCAAAGGGAATTAGAACCAAAAATCAAGCCAATTTTGAGCAATTCTCAGTATATGGAGTTTGAAAGAAAACTCAGCCATTTATAAATTTTCTGTGTTTTTCAGTCTCTGAATCTCTGACTTGAGAGTGAAGTAGCAGGCCTTTTATAGAGGCTCCTTAGGGCAGCAGAAATGATTTCAGATTTTGCCTATTAATCCTTTTTTAATTTTCGTTTTTGCTAATTTTTTTTAACTTGTTTGCTAAGTCAGTCCCTTTTCCACCTTCCAGAAAATTTCCTAAGTCAGTTACAAGAGATTCCCTAAACTAAAAGTCCTAAACAACCCTTTAAACTTATGTTATTTACCCTTGTAAACTAACATGGGTCAGGCTGAAACACAAACCCAAAACAAGAAAGAAAACCTGGGCTTACCCAACCCAATAAGGTCAAACCAATCAGAATGAAAGAGAGACAGGGCAGTGGGCTTTAGAGCAAAACCTCTGAATTCTTTACCGATTTCAATTATCAAACAAAAGCCAATAAATTGTGACTGACTTTCAGGCCATACTATGCTAAAATGCATTAATAATCGAAACAAGTAATCAACATGAAAAACAATAGGCCTAATGACTGCTTTAAATGAACCTTAACCTAATCAGACAAACCAAACTAAAAAAAAATGTTTGTGAACAGAAGTTAGGAATTGAAGAAAAGGGCCGGGAAACAAAGAAAAGAGATAGAAAGAAAGCAAAAATACAAGGACACTAGTGAAACCTGATCATAGAAAAGTAGAAGAAAAGGGAACAGATGTAGAAGAAAAGAAAGGGAAAAAAAATCAACGAGATAGGTCAGAGGGGAAAAGCTAAAAGAAGAAATACCTAACACTTCGATCTTCACAAACTCCGGCCAGCCTAATTTGGACCAAATATGAGTGTTAGTCGGGTTGTTCTTGTGAGAATAACCGTCTAACACTCATTTCAGGCCGAAACACCTTCGATGCTAGGAGAAAAATGATCCCAGACCTTTGCATGATGAGTCAGAGGCAAGGAAGGAATTAGGGTTCCGTCTTAAGATCTGAAATTAAGGAAAAACGGAGAGAATTTCGGTGAAATTGATGGTGGTTTAGTGTTTGAGGGATTATGGGGAGTGTGTGGTAAGGTTTTGGGAGGATTTGCTGGCCAAACGTCGGCGAAAATGGCGGCAATTCTTCAAGGCGGCGCTGGGGGTTAATGAAAGAGATGAGAGACAGGAAGAGGGTATTTGGACTAGGTTACCTTTAAAGGTTTCGGACATATTAATTAAAATGGGGGAAGTGTTCCTGGCCGTTGGATGCATTGAGATGAAGGTCCAGGATTTAATTAATTATTAGAGAACTCAAAACGGCGTAGTATTGGCCCTATACTACGTCGTTTGGATCGTCTGAAAAACCAACTGATTTGGACCGGGTATGGGGTGGTCTGGACCGGATTTTGAGACGGGTTTAGGGGAAATTCATTTGGGCCTGGGGAGATTTAATTGAAATAGCCCAAACACCAGTCCTCTTTTATTTTCTTTTCTTTTCTTTTTCAATTTCAAATTCCTTTTCTTTTCAAATTAAAATAAAACCCTAAATTAATTCTTAAACTAAATTAAACTTATCAAATTAGATTAATTACTCATCATAGTATTTACAATAATTAATTAAATTCTAAATTTAAAGAAAAACTATAAAATTCAAAATTAAAGAGTTAAAAATGCAAAAATGAACTATTTTTTGTGATTTTCGTTTTTATACAACAACCAATTTACTAATTAATCTAAAAATATAAAATTAAATCCTAAATGCAAATGCAATGTATTTTTGTATTTTTCATGAATTAAATAAAACTAAACATGCACAGAAAAATGCAAATAATTAGAAAAATTCTACAATAATTCCTAAAATAACAAAGAATTAAAAGAAAATTCCAATTCTTTGGGATTTTGTAGGAGTAATTTATGTGGGGCAAAAATCACGTGCTCACAGCCCCGAGCCAAGAATGAGTTGTAAGACCCCGGGAAACACGGTGAACGGTTACACGCGACGGATATCACAGCGCGGATCTCGCTCAATATCGGTTATGGATCAGTAACTAAGGGTGAAACTTTCCTACTATATAAAGGGAAAGTTTTTCTTTTGTAACATACACTGTAACACGCGAATAAAAGAACTACAAATTTATTTTCAGCCTTTTAACTACTGATAAAGTTCTTGTTCGCTTATCATGTTCTTCATTCACGACTGGGCTCGAACTGAGGGTCAAATCGAGGGCGAGGTCACTATTCAATCTAAGTTCAGGCTTGGCCATAACATCGCAATTGGTTTGATCGCTTATTTCATCTTTAATTTGTTTATCAAATATTTTTAATTATTTGTGTTAAATCAAATCATGTATCCTTAAAACCGCGTACAAATTTAATTGTTATCCAATTTTGGTGTAAACAGATTGGCGACCACCGTGGAGCTAAGGATAATAGTGGTGATTTTGATACGAACCTCCATAACACACCCTATTTTACGCTTGTTCTTTGAAGTCTTAATTTCAGGTCAGGCCAAAAATGTCAAACTCTCAGTTTGCTCACTTGAACGTTGACGCTGAGTCTGGACATCACGGCGAAAATAATAATTTGGTGCCCAATAACAAGGTGCATCCTGCTGATCCCAACGGTGTTCCAGATGTCGACCCGGTCGATGCTAACTCACAGGTGGTCATCAACAACAATTTGCCAACCGATCCCGAAAATAGTGTTCGCGGGGGACCTCGACCAACGGCTCGAGAAGCGTCTGAAGACGAAGGTGATGGGGCAAGCCTACGGCTAATTTTCGAAATGTTGCAAGCTCAACAGGCGGCAATAGCACAACTGCAAAACAAAGACACGCCCCTAATAGGGTCGAGCCCGAACAATCCCGAGAAAATACCCGAAGAAACGAACAAATCACCGAGAGACCGGGTAAAGATGAACCCGGGATCAATCCTGAGGTAATGAAAATGCTTGAAGCATTGACGAAACGGGTAGAGTCAGGTGAGAAGAAAATTGAGGCTAATGATAAGAAGGTGGAAACATATAATTCCAGGGTCGATCAGATCCCGGGAGCTCCCCCGATATTGAAGGGGCCGAACTCCAAGAAGTTTATCCAGAAGCCTTTTCCTCCGAGCGCGGCATCGATGCCAATCCCAAAGAGGTTTCGTATGCCCGACATCCCCAAATAAAATGGGACCATAGATCAAAACGATCATGTGACCTCATATACGTGCGCAATCAAGGAGAACGACTTGGAAGACGATGAAATCGAGTCGGTATTACTGAAGAAGTTTGGGGAGACTTTGTCCAAGGGAGCAATGATATGGTATCACAACTGCCCCCGAATTCCATTGACTCATTTGCTATGCTTGCAGATGCTTTCGTTAAAGCCCATGCCGGGCCATCAAAGTCGAGACCAGAAAGTCAGACCTTTTCAAGGTCAAATAGAGGGACAACGAGATGCTCAAGGAGTTCGTATCAAGGTTCCAGATGGAACGGATAGACTTACCTCCGGTTGCAGATGATTGGGCTGTTCAGGCATTCACTCAAGGGCTTAACCGCCGAAGTTCCTTGGCCTCTCAACAGATAAAACAAAATTTGGTAGAATACCCGACGGTAACCTGGGCCGACGTCCACGACAAGTACCAGTTAAAGATCAGGGTCGAGGACGACCAACTCGGGGCCCCTTCTGGATTACCCCATCAGGGCCACCTATAGATCTAAGAGGGCCATTGATCAAGATCCATGACCGGTCCGAGATCGATATCAACCATACAATACGGACCAAATAGGGAGCGGGTCTGGGCGCCATCCCGCAAGGAACGAGAAATGAAACGATCGAGGGCCCGGTGGGAGGCCTGATGAGCAAAAATGGGTTCAATAGGCCACTCGGGAGTAGGAAAGCACCGAGGTTAATAGAACTTCAACGTGGATGCCGCCAGCATCGTGTCAGCCATAGGATGCATTAAAGAGACCAAGTGGCCCTGACTTTTGCAGTCCGATTCTACCTAGAGAGATCCCAATTTGATGTGAAAATATCACGGCACTTATGGTCACATGACCAAAGATTGTTGATAGTTAAGAGAAGAAGTTGCCTAGTTATTCAACAACGGACACCTCCAAGAATTCCCGAGTGATCGATCAAAAACCACTTTAGGAACAGGGATGCCAACAAACAGGTCGAACAAGATGAGCCTCAGCACGTGATCAACATGATCATTGGAGGAGTCGATGTACCCCAAGGACCAATGATTAAACGCACTAAATCCATCACGAGGAAAAAATGCACCCGGCATTATGTTCCGGGGGGAGCCATTTCGTTCGGCGACAAATATGTCGAGGGCATCGTACATCCTTACAATGATGCACTGGTAATATCCGTACATATCAATAAATCTCGATTTAAACGTGTGTTGATTGATCCAGGTCGCTCGGCCAACATCATCAGATCAAAGATTGTAGAGCAATTGGGGTTACAAGACCAAATCGTGTTGGCAGTCCGGGTATTGAACGGATTTAACATAGCATGTGAGACCACTAAAGGGGAGGTAACCTTGCCACTAAACACCGCCAGGAGGATCCAAGAAACAAATTTCTACGTGATCGAGGGGGACATGAGGTATAACGCTATATTTGGAAGGCCATGGGTCCATAACATGAGGGCGGTACCCTCGACCTTGCACCAGGCGTTGAAATTCCCCATACCGGGGGGAGTCAAGACGGTCCATGGAGAACAGCCGGCCGCAAGGGACATGTTCGCTATCGACGAGGCAATCCCGGAGCCCACAGTTTCGACATCAAGTAACGCAAAGCCAACCAAAAAGGAAGAAATTAAATAGAAATCATGATGCCAGCGTCGACCGAATTGGAGGAACAAGGAGGACGATTACGGTGTCCTGAGATCATTCATAGCTCCTGATGACATCGACGCCACTAAATCGACGGTTGACGAGTTGGAGCAAGTCATATTAATCGAACACTTACCGGATCGAAAGGTATACCTGGGCACGGGGTTAACCCCCGAGCTCAGGAAAAAACTTGTTGATTTTCTTAAGGCTAACATAGATTGTTTTGCTTGGTCCCATATTGACATGACAGGGATCCCACCGGAGGTAACCACTCATAAGCTGAGTTTGGACCCGAAGTTCCATGCGACTAAGCAAAAGAGGAGGCCACAGTTCGAGATCAAACATACGTTCATCAAGGATGAGGTATCCAAACTTCTTAAAATAGGATCCATCCGTAAAGGAAAATACACGGACTTGTTAGCTAACGTAATGGTAGTGCCTAAAAGGGAATAAACTAAGAATGTGTGTAGATTACAAAGACCTAAACAAAGCATGCCCTAAGGGTTCTTTCCTTTTGCCTAACATCGATAGAATAATTGACGCGACGGCCGAACACGAGATACTCAGCTTTCTCGACGCCTACTCCGGGTACAACCAAATTAGGATGGACCCGGATGATCAAGAAAAGACTTCTTTCATCACTAAATTCAGCACCTACTGTTATTACGTAATGTCGTTTGGATTAAAGAACGTCGGTGCCACCTACCAACGCCTAGTAAACCGGATATTCAAAGAACAAATAGGGAAATTAATGGAAGTTTATGTTGACGATATTGTTGGTCAAGTCCCTGCGAGCAGAGGACCATTTGTAACATTTGTAGGAGACCTTCGACATATTAAAGAAATACAACATGAAGCTAAACCCGGAGAAGTGCGCATTCGAGGCCGGATCGGGCAAATCCTCAGGTTTATGGTATCCAACGGGGGATCGAGATCAACCCCGATAAAATAAAAGCCATAGAGGACCTCACCGTGGTGGACAACGTCAAGGTCGTTCAAAGACTGACCGGCCGTATAGCCGCCTTGGGCCGGTTCATCTCGAGGTCCTCGGACAAGAGCCATCGATTCTCTCACTATTAAAGAAGAACAATAAATTTTCTTGGACCCCGGAATGCCAGCAAGCTTTGGAAGAACTCAAATGGTACCTATAGAGTCCTCCCTGCTGCACACTTCGAAGGCAGACGAACAACTGTACCTCTACTTGAGGCCGAATCAAGGTATCCTCACTTGGAACAATTAGCGCTCGCTTTCCTAAGCGCTTCCAGGAAGCTAAAGCCGTACTTCCAATACCACCCTATATGTGTCATAGCCTCTTACCCGCTGAGAAATATCATGCATAATCCCAAGCTCTCGGGCCGGTTGGCAAAATGGGCCATGGAAATTAGTGGGTACGATATCGAGTATCGACCCCGCATCGCAATAAAATCTCTTATTTTGGTAGACTTCATGGCCGACTTTACGCCGGCCTTAATACCCGAAGTCGAAAGGGAACTACTGCTAACCTCGGGGACTACTTCGGGAATCTGGACCCTCCTTATGGACAGTGCCTCCAACGCGAAGGGGTCCGGGATCGGTATCGCATTAAAACCACCTACGCGAAATATAATTAGGCAGTCTATTAGAACTGTGAAATTGACTAACAATAAGGCCGAGTATGAGTCCATGATTGCAGGTCTAGAATTAGCTAAGAGTCTGGGGGCCGAAGTGATCGAAGCCAAGTGCGACTCCCTCATCGTGGTAAATCAAGTTAACGGAACGTTCGAAGTAAAAGAAGAACGAATGTGGAGGTACTTGGACAAATTACAGGTAACCTTACACCAATTTAGGGAATAGACCCTGCAGCCTGTACCCCAAGATCAAAACAATGAGGTCGATGCACTAGCTAACTTGGGGTCACCGGTCGATTTCGATGAATTCAACTCGGAATCAGTAGTGAAACTAATGAACTTGGGGATAGAAGAAGGCCATGCCGAAGTGAACTCAACGAGTTTAACTTGGAATTGGAGAAACAAATATATAGACTACTTGAAGACAGGAAAATTGCCTTCGGATCCCAAAGAATTGTGAACCCTGCGCACCAAAGCCGCCAGATTTAGCTTGGTCAAAGGGGTATTGTTCAGGAGGACTTTCTTTGGCCCACTAGCCAGATGTTTGGGACTGGGGGAGAGTGAATACGCCATGAGAGAAGTTCACGAGGGCAATTGCGGGAACCATTCGGGGGAAGAATCCTTAGTTCGAAAGCTAATCAAGCCGGCTACTACTGGACTAAAATGGAGAAGGATGCGAAAGACTTCGTACGGAAGTGCGACGAGTGCCAAAGACACACCCAGATGATTCATCAACTGGGAAAAATGCTCCACTCGGTCCTGTCTCCGTGGCCATTTATGAAGTGGGGAATGGACATCGTAGGTCCCCTGCCATGGGCACCCAGTAAAGCTCAATTCATACTACTCATGACCAATTATTTTTTCAAATGGGTCGAGGCTCAAGCGTTCGAAAAGGTGCGAGAGAAAGAAGTCATTGACTTCATCTGAGATCACATAATATGTTGATTTGGGATACCGATCGAGATTGTTTGCGACAATGAAAAACAATCCGTCGGTAGCAAGGTGAGCAAGTTTTTTGAAGATCATAAGATCAAGAAGATACTATCAGCGCCTTATCACCCTAGTAGGAATGGGGAGACGAGATCAACGAACAAGACTATACTCTCGAACCTGCAAAAGAGGTTGACCGGTTCGAAAGGAAAATGGAAGGAAATCTTGCCCGAAGTCCTATGGGCATACCATACGACTTCAAAATCAAGCACCGGGGCCACCCCATTTTCACTGGTCCACGGATCTGAAGCCTTAATACTAGTCAAGGTGGGGGAACCGATACTCAGATTCTAGTACGCTACCGAAGAGTCAAACGGCGAGGCCATGATCACGAGCCTAGAACTGCTGGACGAAAGGCAGGAGGCTGCCATGGTCTGGTTGGCCACCCAGAAGCAGCGAGTAGAAAGATACTACAACCGAAGATCCAACCTCTGAAATTTTCAAGTCGGGTACTGGGTATTGAGAAGGGTAACACTACACACTAGTAACCCAAACAAAGGGAAACTAGGCCTGAATTGGGAAGGCCGTATCGAGTTATCAGAATAACCGGCAAAGGCTCATATAAACTCGAAGCGGGAAACAATATACAACTACCAAACAACTGGAACGTGACATACTTAAAGTAGTACTACTGCTAAGGTACGAACTCAATTCCTTTTTAATTGTGTTATAAATCGGACTAACGTATGCAAGTAATCGACCAAGGATGGATGTGGCTATTAGGTTTGAAAGCACGTGTTGTACTCTTTTTTCCTTGAACCGGTGCTGCCCCAAAGTGGGTTTTTCGGCAAGGTTTTTACCGAGGCAACAGTAAAACATGCTACCTTAGATTTGAAGACCGGTCTTAGATCGGAGTCGATGATCGTTTGCATCAGATCAACAGTATCCGAGCACTCACGAGTTCGGCCTCGAATACTGGGGGCTTTTACCCCCAGGTTAAGATCTTTATCAAGGGAAAAGAAAATTTTATGTGCTAAAAGCCAAGTCTTGGTGGTTAGGATTCACTGTAAGGGTCAAATGGTCATATGAACCACCCACATTGTCCACTCTAGCCACAACACAGGTTTTATGCGCCTTCGATCATGTACCTTGCATATTAAGTGTTGATACCCAATTTTGCCCTCATATTTTTCAAATAGTATATATACTTTCAAAATATCATTTTGCATCATTACTTAATTTACAAGATTTATACAAGTATTTTCTATAATTTTAGAGCTTTAAAATTGATTTTCTTGCATTTAAATTACTTGATTATTTATTAATTATCCTTTCAAATTATTTTATGATGACTCAATTATCTAAACCTATTATTTGTATCCACATATAGGTTTCATAATATTTTACCTCATTTTATGTAGTTACATTTGAATTTTTAGGCTATTTACACAATTTTGCAGTAATAGTTGTGTGCTATGCATAATCACATTTTTTCACATTATTTGTGCCAAATAACTTTTTTATATTTTATACTGTTAAATAATTATTTTCAATCACTTTAGTGCACAAGTAATATTTTTATTGTCTATTAAATATTTTTATAAATTATTTTATTAGCAATATTCGTGTATTTAATTTATTGCCCAATACAAGGCTAATTTAGGACCAAAATCAGGCCCAAGACCTTTGGCCCATTCCACCCTTCAGCAATCCAGCCAAATGACCCCTTTGAAAATCCGGTTGCAACCCATTATATTTAACCCGCCCGTTGCCTATTCGATCTTGGCTGTTGATCTTAAATGATCAACAACTCATAATAAACCAACCCTTTCTCCTTATAATCCCTCACCCTAACCCTAGAGACATCTTTTGCTAGCCAGCCGCCTATATACTCTCTCGAACCTTCCCCTCTCTTCTCCAAACCCTACCATCCGTTGCCCGATTCTCTACGATTCCGACCTAGGAATGGAATCCACCTATGATCTACTTACCTTATTAGTCCTCTCCCATTATTGTTCGCCCATTTATGGTATCACATAGGTACTTGCCTAACTATGTCAACTACCACTTCCAAGATCGGACCGGAACGACTTGAATCTTTGGATTTTAGGCGGTTTTCCGTTTATATACGCACAACAAGGAGCGATTTGCACATTTGATTTGATTTTCAAGCAACTAGACCCAACTAGGGTTTGAGATTCTATATCTCCTCTACTGATTCTTATTTGCATGTGATATTTCCTTCCTTTATTTGTGCTTAATTGATTGTTTTTCATGTTTGTTCGTTCAATTCCTACTACTATATAAACCCCCTTCCCGTTCCCCTTAGAAGAAGACGCGAATCACCAGAATCACTGTTATTCTCTCACACTCTCACTCACTCGATACTATTCTAAATCTATTGCTCTTGGCCGGCTAAAAACCAAGGCCGTCGGTATCCTCTCTAACGACCTCCCTAGTGCGAGCACTGCTCGGGGTCCATTTGAGACTCCTGTGAACTCTGACGCACTAGGATTTGGGTCTTTTGGCTGTTCTCTTTGCTAGTGGTATTCAAGTTGTTTCTGACACTTAGCCTTTCCCTCTTATTTTATTTGTTGAATCTGCAAATTGGTGAGTGTCTTGACTTTTGCAATTCTATCTTCTTTTGCTTGTTTCCAGTGCTTCGCATACTTATGTTATTTGAACCAATATGACTCCAATATTATGTTGTTTTACATGCTTTTGTAGATATCCTGTAACTCTGAGTCTTTGAATGTCATAACCTGTTTAGATTCTTATGTTGAATGACTAGGTACATTTAAGTTTACTTAGTGTTCCGCTGTTTATTATGAGTTTTCTAAAACTATGTTTTGGATTCTTGCACTGAGATTTCCAGGGAATCGTCTCCTTCCCAGAACATGCTTTAATTCCTTATTTTCCCCTACTTATATGAGCCAAATCTGTTGTCGCAATGTTTTAATCAAACCTATTATTGTGCCTTTAGTGTTTGGTCAATCCTCTTTTCTTTGGTATTGTTTATGCTCTTAGTTGAGTCCTACTACATTTAGATTCCATGATCATATATAGTTGACTGGTTTAATCTCTGAAATATGTCTACTCTGTTTAACCTTAAGTTGGTAATGTTTTCTACCATAATTTCGTGAACTTGGGAATCTCTGTATTGTATTCTGCATAATTAGGATCCTTATCAGCGACTATAGACCATGCATCCCTACTTGTTTGTTTACTTACCATTCTCTGGCTGTGACTTTGTTAGACCTTCATGCCTTAAATTCCCAGTTTTGAATCACTTTAGGTTAATTCATGCTTTGCAATAATCTTATTGTTTTGAAAACCAAGCATGCATGCTTACCATGTTGAACTAAGTGATATGTTTGCCAAATTGTGCCCACTAGCATGTTGTTATGTTGTCTGCAACCACATTCTCATTAGGTTCTCATGTTAAAACCTTCATATAAGGACTGAACTCTACCTACTTCTTGTTCATAAATCTGCTAGACTATTATCTAAAGGTCTTTAGGTTGATTCTGGATCATACCTTACTTTGAATCCTTTTTGAGTGATTTGCTATCCTATGATGCTCAACCTTGTCACTATCAAACTTTGTTTCCGGAATTACAAAGCATAAGCTTGACTCATATGCATTTTTGTGTGCCTTTCCATTTAGCATGATCCTATTTATGTGTCTTGGCTAGAGCTGTTGATGGTTACAACAGTGTTTAGGTTGTTTATGAATATTGTGTCACCTGCCTAGCTAAATTTAACATCCATTTGGGTAAGCAAGTTATTCATTGGGCTTGGAAATGGGCCATGTGTGTTGTTGGACCTGGGGCACTAGATTCAGGTCCACTCTGATTGTCTTGTGAGCATGTGGTTTGAGCCTGTCGTTTGTTCGGAAAGTAAAAATATTGAAGGTCTGGGATATCCCTGGGTTATTTTGTATTCGGCCTGTAATTGCTGTAGTAGGCTTATATTTGTTTCAGCCTATGCTTCGTCATTTTCAAGACTGTATTATTTCATTCTTGGGCTTGTAATAATCTGTAAACAAACAATTTGGATACTAGTGAAATTGGGGAAACGGGTACATTCTAACATTTGCATAAAAGGGTAGAAAACTTGCCTATAGGATCTATGTGGTCTATTTGCAATTTGTTCAACGTGCCTTATATACTATTTAGTTTTATGTGTAGAAAGCATGCCTATAGGAATCATGCATACTTCGTCTGTACACTGTTCAAACACGTTAGCTTAAGTATTTGCCATACTCGCCTCTATGTTATTACTATACATTTAGACAGTATGCCTATAGGATATGACACATATGCATTGCTCAACTGATACCACGCCTATAGAACTTCAAATAATTAATTGGTCAATTCTGCTACTACTTTAGTGTACTGCCCATTTAGATATCATCGCTACAGGATCTTTATTACTTAATTAACTATTTTGTGCCGCTTCTATATTGCTTCATTATTAGCCTGTCCATAGGATATTATCACCCGCCTAGAAAACATGCTCATAGAGATAAATTGTTATAAACCAGTCTCAATTGTCAATCGTTAGAAATCCTGCCTATAGGATGTGGTTATTCATCTTAGACAGCATGTTTATAAAAATGAATGTCGCAAATTCTGAGTTTTTAAGTGTCCTACTGCCTCTTCATACGAACAAGTAGAGATTACGTCTATAGGACCTATAACGCCTGCAATATACCAATCTGTTAGTTTAAAGCTGCAATAATGTCTGTACAACGCCATAAATCAGAATCAAATAGAAATCATGCCTATTGGACTTGCAATGTTTTAGTCCATCAGAATGTTGTTTATATATAATACTGGAAATCAGAATCACATAGAGATCCTGCCTATAGGACCTAATGATTAACAATGTGCACTGCCTAATCTGAAAATCTATGACTGATCGCGTGCTTTTTGTGCTTATGTGTGGAGGTTAACTTGAGCCTTTCATTGCTGTTATGTGCAGTCCTAATTGTTTTGAATGTCACTTAGTTTTATCATCTTGAGAATCCTAAGCAAGTCTAGAACCACCCAAATAGAGGTCCAAAGCCTCCTGGACCATAGGCATGGGACGGATAATGCACATATAGGACGCGTCTTAGAATTGAATTAGAGCGCCTTTAAGTAAACAACTTCAACATAGTAATTGGGTAGCAGGAGATGATAGTTTGTGCCCACTGAATAACATGAGCAACCGCTACCCCAAGGGAGTTGTGATGCATTATTTCTGTTGCACGGTGTGATCCTTTAGGTTAAAAAACTTAGGACATGTTAAAAAGCTTAGGACTCCCCCCCCCCTTTTTTATGTACTTATTAGTTACACTTAGTCACTTAACATAGAGCAATTTAGTCGTATCCTTGTAGTCAATAAGATTTGTACTGATTCTCGTATGTTTTAATAAGATTCTTCGACTTCTGAATTTACCTTTATTTATTTGATCACCTAGCCTAATTACACAATCCACATAGTTTAATGTCCGACCGGGACACATAGTTGTGGACCTCGAAGAGTGACTAACACCTTCTCTTTGAGGTAATTTGAGCCCTTACCCGATCTTTAGTGACACAGACTAGTTAAAACAGAGTCATTTGCAAATAGGTGCCCTAACGCACCTTAAAATCATTAGGTGGAGATTCTTCTCTTTTAATATCACATTTAAAAGAGTTGTCACACGTCGAAACCCGCTTTCGCAAAAACGGGGCGTAACATTAAGCAATGAAAGAAATTTTTGCTTCCCACGCTTTGTTACTGTGCATTTTACTTCTTTGATCCTGGATCCTAAGAGCCCACGGACTACCCCTGCTAGGGGACAGTCAAGCCCATGGGCTACCTTACTCGGGGACTGTCGTCCGATGAAAATTCAAACGACCCGGGCTAGCAAATCTCGGAGGCACCAAACCCATTAGGCGGTGCCCAAATATGAAAGGCTACGGCCACCCTAAAAATGGCTTGGAGACGTTCGAAGTCTGTAACCAGAAAGTAAGTCCCTTACGAAAAATCGAAACCTACTAAAAGGTTACCCTTGGCAAAAATATCGTCTAAAAACACTTAAGCATCTTAAAGACCTTTGGTTCTACCGAGGATTCGAAGCCACAAGCAACCAAAAGTTGTATCAAAGTCGGGCTCCTTTCGGTCCTTCGAAAAATGGATGCTCTAGAACTGCATCGGATTTTATGCTAAGGCATTAAAAACAATACAAAAATAGAAAATTGCAAGTAGATACTGGAAAAGTAAAAGACACAGTATTTCCAAAAAAGGAAAAATTTTATATACTCCAAAATATATTTACAAAGGCACGATAAAACAGCCTCAAAATAAAGCCAAAAGAAAATGCATAAGGAAAAATTGAAAAAGAACCAAGGCATCTAGGCCTCGTCTTCACCGGGTCTCGACTCGTCGCCAGAACCATCAGAGCCTTCAGGACACTCAGGCTCGTAGATCTCCTTTTCCTTGAGTCTCCTAGCTTCCTCAATCTCGACCGATATGTTAAAACCTCGGGCATGGATCTCTTCGAGGGTTTCTCTCCGGGATAGTCACTTTATGTACTTAGTCTTCGTCTTTAAGCAGGCCTTGGCTACCACCACATCGGCCTTGACTGAGCCAACATTTGCTCGGCGTCAGAAGAGGTTGCATCCAATCTGGACCTCAGTGCGGCATATTCTTGTTTGAGGGCATCCCGTTCCGTGACGGTCGAGCTCAGTTGTGCCCAGAGATCATCATTTAGTCGAGACCACTTATCGGTTTTATCCTTCGCCACCCGGAGTTGGTTCTCGGTCGATGTCAGCTCCGCCTTTGCAGCTTCTTTCTCTGAAGCCAGCAGGTCCATCCTTCCCTTCCACACCTCGGTCGTGGTATTGACCTCATCCATCTCAGTGCAAAGCTGGTCGATAAGGTCTATCTTCTCTTGGACCTGCGAAGTTGTGTTGTTAGTCACCATAACTAATTGCTCATTTTTACCCTTAAAGATCTTTACCTTCTTAACCAGATTGGCGTGTTCCAACTTTAGGGTCAAGGCCTCATTTGGGCTTTCTCCAGCTCGGCCTGGAGAATCAGGAGGTCCTTGAGGGGCTCGTTCTGCTGGTCACTAAAAGCCCTATACATGTCCTTCCGAGCCTGCTCTTTGAGCTCGAACTTGAGCTGGCTGATCTCCAAGTGGGATTGGAGGAAGCTTTCATTATGAAGCATTGAAGCCTGAAAAAATGATAAAGTTATTAGAACAAATCTAAAGCTAAACAAGGTTTACAAAGGGGTGTAAAAGGTAAATGCCTTGCCCGGTTTAGTGAATGTTGTGCCTCATTGAAGAGGCTCAACGTGCCCACTTCATTCATCTTTGCCCGATCCTCCTCGGTCACCAGGCATCGGAGGTAGTTGGCTACGCCTACCGGAGAGGACAGGACCCGGGCATCTGCCGGGATCGTAAGAACGACCGTCTCTTGCGCTTAGGGTCCACGCTCGGAGCGGGGAATTGCTTCACTAGTTTTGAGCTCGAACTCGGCTCGCCCTATCCCAATGGTGCATCCTTTTTTGGGACGTCCGGGTGACCAAGCCTAGAAAAGTCCTCCAGTGTGGCCATATCCATGCCATCGAAGAACGTGTTGAGGGCGTTGTGTGGGCCCCGCTCCATCTCGCTTGACTTTTCTTTGCCCGCATGGGCCTCTTCAAGCATGGACTCGGTGTAGGAGGGTGTTTCCACGATGTCAATCACACTAGCTACCTCCTTCGAGACAGGAGTGACTTCCCGAGAGGCCGCGACCTCCATCTCTCCCTGTGGTTCCCGAGCTAGAGGGGGATCTACCTCGTAGTCGTCTTTCCTGAGTGCTGCTTGCTCCCCCTTTTAAGGGTCAACCCATGAGCAATGATAAATAGGAATTTTGACTACTTATTTGCAATCTTTTACTTTCATTTTAGCTCAAAATCGCTTAAAGGTATTCCGAAAACTAATGAAATGTGCTTGCTTGCAGGAGTGTTGGAATATGAGCCAAAGAAATAAAAATCAACTCAAGAAGGAGTAATTTTGGACAAAGACCAAAACAAGGCTAAAAGGGCAACATGCGAACCGCATAATATTGAGTGCGACCGCAAAACATGAAGAAAGAGTCTGACAGGAAGTCTTTGCAAAGTGCGGACCGCACAATTCTTGTGCGGCCGCAGAAGATAAAGCTCAGAGAGATGGGATTTTTGGATCATGAAGAAAGGCGGACCGCATCATTATTGTGCGGCCGCAGAATCAAGAGCGCGGCCGCACTCAAAAATGTGCGGCCTGCAGAAGTCTCCCATTGCCAAAGCCCAAGGTCAAGAAGTGCGGACCGCACCATTACTGTGCGGCCGCAGAATCAAGAGTGTGGACGCACTCAGAAATGTGCGCTCCGCAGAAGTTGATGAAGCGCGGCCGCAACCCAGAATTGTGCGGCCGCAGAAGTCCAACCTGTCAAGCCAAGTTTCAAGGTGCGGACCGCACAACCTCCGCAGGGGAAATTTTGTCTGACAGTTTAAGCTGGGTATAAATAAATCTTTTTGTCATTTTTAGGTAAAGTTTTGTGCACCTGAGTATAGATAGCCGTTTTTCATTACTGTATTGGGTAACTTTTTAACATTAGATTTTCTTCTCTTAATCATCTATTATGGATTTTATCTTAGTTTCTTCTTTAATTTCTTCATTTTTCATGAGTAACTAAATTTCTAACTAGGATTGTGACCCAACCCTAGTGTGGGTACTTAATGGGTGTTTGATTTAGGGCTTGTTTGTGATTGGGTTGGTGATATTTAGCTAGTTCTTGCTTGAATTTGAGAATTGATGGTTGCAAACATTGATTCATGCCTAATTGACTTAGTCTTTACTTGAGAAAGAGAGACTAAGTCTAGGAAAACTTGGCTAACAAGGAATTAGGTGAGCTCAAGAAATTGATAGCCCCAATTAAAGGGTTGAATCTAGAGATAGTAAGACCCGACTTGAGCATTTATCACTTGTTTTGTGCAATACCCATTTGGTCTTGAGAAAGCCAAATTGGGCAAAATTACTCAAACTATCGAGAGGTATTGAGTGGGTAATTGCGTGTGATTGCTATATTATGACCCCAACCAAGCAAACTTGCCCTAGAGCCTATAATCCGTTAAGTAACCACCTAGGTGGAAGTCACGACCCTAGATCTTTTCTCAACTTGAAAAACAACAATACCAAAAACATTGTCTCTTAGCTTTTCAATTGCAAGCATTAGCATACAAATTAGAAGTAGAAAAGAAACAACCAATCATGTGGAAGTGCAATCTTGGGCACGTCATGCACTAGACTTGGTATATACCTAATTCCTCATAAGCTCTCTGTGGAATCGACCCCGACTCACGTTGGTATTTATAATTGCATCGACCGCCTCACAATCCCAATTTGTGGTGTGAGTTTGGGCTACATCAATTTTTAGCGTCATTGCCGGGGAGCTAAAAATGGATTTAGCAATATATTTGGTTTTGTGTGAGATTTGTCTTCATTTCCTTCCGAGTTACTAATCTTTTCGTGAATCAATTGTAGGTGATACAATGGCTCTCAACAAAAATGATCCTCTTGGAACGTGCCATTGGGGGATGACGGGGATGATGACCAAGTTGATGAGGTTCCTCTTGAGCCTCAAGGAAATAGACGAGGTCGCCCGCCTCAAGAAAACATTCTCGTTCCTCCCCTACCTCCTCCAAGAGCGGCGGAACACCGGGTGTTGCCAAATGAAGGATACATAAGTGCCATAGTCCCGCCCCTCATTAGGGCAGGCAACATTCAAATCACAAATGTCATGCTTACACTATTGGAACAACAGGGATTCTTTACCGGGGCTCCAAATCAAAATGCATACAAGCACTTGAAGGGGTTTATTGACACTTTCTAGGGGAGCAAACAAACCAACTTCTCTGAGGATGCTTTGGAGTTGAGGCTATTCCCTTTCTCTCTACGGAGG
>NC_031991.1:62957641-62989082 GCF_001879085.1 Nicotiana attenuata
GGGGAGGGGGGGGGAGCATTGGATTGGTTGGAGAGGTTGCCAAATCATTCTATCCATACATGGGATGAATTGGCCGAGAAATTTATTGCCAAGTTCTTCTCTACCGGGCATATGCTAACTCTGAGGGATGAGATTATAGCTTTCAAACAAGAACCCAACGATCCTTTGCACGAGATATGGGAAAGGTACCGAACAATGGTCAAAGAGTGCCCCAACAATGACATGACTGAGGCTATAATTCAACAAACTTTCTATAGGGGGGTCAACACTACTAATCAATGTGTGGTCAACCAACTTGCCGGTGGAAATTTCATGTCCACGCCATATGCGGAAGCTTGTGATATCTTAGACGAAATGGCGAACACTTCATCGGCGTGGCAAAGTAGAGCTAATGTGCCTCAAGGTGATCCCAATGCGATTCACCTCCACAAAGAGTTACATGATCATGGCGAGCAATTGCCGAGTTGACCACTACAATGAACCAATTGGCCAAAACTCAACTACACCAAGTGCAAGGTCCGAAGCAAGTAAATGCAATGGAGGGAGTTAATTTGATGGTGAACAAGAAGAGGCAAAGGGGTCCTCAAGTGCAAAATCGAGTTGAAAATTATGAGCAAGATGATAATGGATTTGATAAAGATGGACAATACAATGAGCAAGAGGAGGAAGTACAATATGTGAACAACTTCCAAGGGCAAGAAACAACAATCAAGGCCCAAGTCAACAACAATGGAGACCACAAGGAAATCAAGGAAATTGGCATTCAAACAATCAAGGTGGTTGGAACAATCAAAACAACCAAGGGAATTGGAACAATCAAGGCAATCAAGGAAATTGGAATAGTCAAAATAATCAAGGCAATTGGAGTTGCAATAATCAAGGCTATTGGGGAGGTAACAATCAAAGAGGTGGAACAACAACAAAAACAACCGGGGGTCGGGTTTTCAAAGGCCCCCGATGTTCCAACAACTGAGCAATCCACCTCCCTATCCTTCTCAAGGTCCGAGATCTTCTAACAATGAGATGGGACGAATCGAGAACATGTTTAAATAGATGATGGAGAAGAATGTCGACTCCGATGCTCAACTAGCCTCTCACAACACTTCTATTCGCAATTTGGAAGTTCAATTGGGCCAAATCTCGTAAGCTTTGAACACTAGTCCTAATGGGGCACTACCAAGTGATACGGTGGTGAACCTAACGGGTGGGAATAATACGGGACATGCTATGGTCGTGACTACAAGAAGTGGGAAAGGTGGAGATACAACCACCTCAAATCAAAGAAGAATTGTGGATGATGATGTTGTGGTTCAAGAAGATGAAATTCCAAGCAATGTGGTTAAAGCTAATGAATAAGTGAGAATTGATATTGATGAAAATGTGGAGGAGACGCAAGAAGAAGTGAACCCGTTTAGGGAACACGTAATTGACATGCCGGAACCGGTAGTGCCAAAGGCTAAAGCACCAATGCCAAGGCCTCCTCCTCCATATCCCTAAAGGCTTGCCAAGAAAAATAGCGAGAACCAATTTAAAAAGTTTATTGACATGATGAAGAGTTTGTCTATCAATGTACCATTGGTTGAGGCTTTAGAGCAAATGCCGGGTTATTCCAAGTTCATGAAGGACTTGGTGACAAAGAACAGATCAATGAATTGTGAGACCATCAAGATGACACATCAAGTGAGTGCTATTGTGCACTCAATGGCTCCGAAATTGGAAGATCCGGGTGCTTTCACAATCCCTTGCACTATTGGGAGCGCCGATTTTTCCAAGGCTTTATGTGATCTAAGGGAGAGTATCAACTTGATGCCCTACTCGGTGTTCAAAATTTTGGGGATTGGGCAACCAAGACCCACATCCATGAGGTTGCAAATGGCGGATCGTACAATGAAGAGGCCTTTGGGTATTATTCATGATGTGTTGGTTCGTGTTGACAAGTTCATCCTCCCGGCGGACTTTGTGATTCATGATAGCGAAGTGGACTATGAGGTGACTATTATTTTGGGTAGAGCTTTTCTTGCTACAGGGAAGGCTCTTGTTGATGTGGAAGCCGGTGAGCTCACCTTCCGGGTGGGTGATGAAAAGGTGGTCTTCCATGTGTGCAAATCTATGAGGCAACCAAATAGCAATGAAGTTTGTTCGTTCGTGGATTTGGTCACCGATGTGATTATCGATGATGCTAGTGCCACAATGAATGTTGAGGATAATTTGGAAGCCGTTTTGCTAAACCTTGACGATGATGAGGAGAAACAAGGCTATGTGGAGTGTGTGAATGCATTGCAAGGAATGAGGTCGTACACTTACGAGCCCCGCAAGCTATCCTTGGATCTTAAAAATCGAAAGATTCCTCCAACAAAACCCTCAATCGAGGAGCCTCCCACTTTGGAGTTAAAGCCGTTTCCTCCACATCTCAGTATGAATTCCTTGGCCCTTCTTCTACTTTACCGGTTGTTCTTTCTTCTTGTTTGACTAACATGCAGGTAGAGTCCACATTGGAGGTGCTACAAAGGAGGAAAAGAGCAATCGGATGGACATTGGCGGATATCCGGGGCATAAGCCCCACCTTTTGTATGCACAAGATTATTTTGGAGGAGGGTGCCAAACCCTCCGTTGAACATCAAAGGAGGCTAAATGAAGCAATGCAAGAGGTGGTCAAGAAGGAGATAATCAAGTGGTTGGATGCCGGGGTTGTTTACCCCATTTCTGATAGTTCATGGACTTCTCCGGTGTAATGTGTCCCAAAGAAAGGGGGCATGACTGTGGTTACCAATGACAAGAACGAGTTGATTCCTACAAGAACGGTGACCGGATTGAGGGTGTGTATGGATTATCGCAAGCTCAACAAAGTTACAAGAAAAGATGATTTTCCACTTCCCTTCCTTGATCAAATGCTTGATAGGTTGGACCGACGTGCTTTCTATTGTTTTCCCGATGGGTATTCCGGCTACAATCAAAATCTCATTTCTTCGGAGGATCAAGAAAAGACTACTTTCACTTGTCCCTATGGTACTTTTGCATTCTCGCGGATGCTATTTGGTTGTGTAATGCACCAGCGACTTTTCAATGGAGTATGATGGCTATTTTCACCGACATGGTGGAGGATATTCTTGAGGTCTTCATGGATGATTTTTTCATGCTTGGGAATACTTTCGATGATTGCTTGAATTTGGATAAGGTCTTGGCAAGATGTGAGGAAACGAATTTGGTGTTGAATTGGGAGAAATGTCACTTCATGGTCCAGGAAGGTATAGTCCTCGACCACAAAATTTTAAAGCATCGTATTGAGGTCGACAAAGCCAAAATTGAGGTGATCTCCAAACTCCCTCCCCCAACATCCGTGAAGGGAGTGAGGAGCTTCTTGGGTCATGCGGGGTTCTATCGCCGATTCATCAAGGATTTTTCCAAAGTGGTAAACGCTTTGTGCAAACTTTTGGACAAGGATGCCAAGTTCCATTTCAACGAAGACTGTATGAAGGCACTCGAATTGCTTAAGTTCAAGTTGACTACTACTCCTATTATTACCGTACCAGATTGGAGCTTGCCTTTTGAGCTCATGTGTGACGCTAGTGATGTGGCGGTTGGAGCAGTTTTGGGGCAACGTATCAATAAAATCTTCCATCCGATCTACTATGCTAGCAAGACCATGAATGATGCCCAAGTCAACTACACAATGACCAAAAAAGAGATACTTGCTATTGTTTTTGCTATGGAGAAGTTCCGCCCGTACTTGATGGGTACAAAGGTGATTGTTCACACCGACCATACGACACTTCGATACTTGATGATCAAGAAATATTCTAAGGCAAGGCTAATGCAGTGGGTGCTTCTATTGCAAGAGTTTGATCTAGAGATCCAAGACCGCAAAGGTAGTGAAAATCAAGTGGCGGACCACTTGTCTCGTTTGGAGGAGGAGGGGAGGCCACATGATGGCCTAGAGATCAATGATTCCTTCCCTGATGAGCAACTTCTGTCTATTTCAATGACCGGGATGCCATGGTTCGCCGACTTAGCAAACTATCTTTTGAATGGCAATGTACCGAATGAGTTCTCTTCAAACCAAAGGAAGAAGCACAAATGGGATTGCCTTGACTATTATTGGGATGAACCGTATCTTTTCCTGATATGTACCGATGGTGTGATCTGACGATGTGTGCCAGAGGAAGAACAAGTGGAAATTCTTGAGGCTTGTCACTCTTCACCGTATGGTGATCACCATGGGGAGCTAGAACGACAACAAAAGTGTTGAGTTGTGGATTCTATTGGCCGACTCTCTACAAGGACGCTAGTGATCTAGTCAAGCAGTGTGATGAATGTCAAAGAGCCGGTGGGATTTCTAAGAAGAATGAGATGCCCTGCAACACCATCTTGGAAATTGACATCTTTGATGTGCGGGGTATTGATTTCATGGGACCGTTCGTGAGCTCTTGTGGGAACACTTACATTTTGGTAGATGTGGACTAAGTATCAAAATGGGTTGAAGTTGTGGCTTTGCACAACAACGAAGCTCGAAATATGGTGGCATTCTGGAAGAAGACATCTTTACAAGATTCGGTACTCCTAGGGCCATTATTTGTGATGGGGGATCGCATTTTTCAACAAGGCTTTTGATACCTTACTCACCAAGTATGGTGTCACTCACAAAGTCTCGAGCCCCTACCATCCTCAAGCAAGCGGAAAAGTTGAAGTCTCCAACCGGGAAATCAAATGTTTGTCAAAAACTGTGAATGCCAACCGGACGGATTGGTCAAGAAAACTTGATGATGCTCTTTGGGCTTATAGAACGTCCTACAAAACACCGATTGGGATGTCTCCATATCGATTGGTATTTGCAAGGCGTGTCATCTTCTGGTGGAACTTGAGCATAAGGCCATGTGGGCTTTGAAGAAGTTGAACCTTGAGTGGGATGTCGCCGCAAACTTAAGGGTGGCACAATTGAATGAGCTAGATGAATTCCGGTATCATGCCTACACAAGCTCATCCCTATACAAGGAGAAGATGAAGTACCTCCATGACAAGTACATCCATAATAAGGAGTTTAAAGAAGGTGATCTTGTGCTACTGTTCAATTCCTGGTTACGGATGTTTCCGGGCAAGTTGAAGTCTAAATGGAGTGGCCCATTTGAAGTGGTGAAT
The DNA here is from genome assembly GCF_001879085.1 of Nicotiana attenuata. Taxonomy (NCBI): domain Eukaryota; kingdom Viridiplantae; phylum Streptophyta; class Magnoliopsida; order Solanales; family Solanaceae; genus Nicotiana; species Nicotiana attenuata. The sequence goes on from NC_031991.1 coordinate 62,962,775, forward strand.
CTAACCCCCTTTGGTGCTTTGGACCTGAAAAATAAGAATGATGAGGTGTTTAGAGTCAATGGGCACCGGGTAAAACATTATCTTGGCAAGGTTGATGATGGCCACATCGTGGCGGTTCTTCATTTCTAATGATTGCTAACCTGCATCATGCCACGACTTTAAATAAGTCGCTTCTTGGGAGGCAACCAATGTGTCTTTTTCGTTTTCTTTATCTTCTTCATTAGATAGGCTTTGTTTTGTGCTAACTAGTTTTGAAGTATATGCAGAAATGGGTGTGCATTGCAGGGACTGTGCATGAAAAATTTGGCTAAGTATTGCAAAAGTGCAGACTGCACACTAATTATGCGGATCGCACAATCATTCTGCGGCCTCACAAATCTGTGTGCGGTCGCACAACTGGAAGACGAAAAGTGCAAGCTCTCTGAAGATTGGCATGTCAAACTTCCTAACCAATTTGTGGCCGCACATAAAATTGTGCAGTCCGCACAAATTCTGCGGCCGCACTCACTTTTGTACGGACCGCAGAGTTTCAACAAGGGTCAGTTAAAGAGTGTGGACCGCACTCAAAATCTTGCGGCCGCACTCAAATTAAAATTGGGGCGACTTGGTCAACCTATAAATAGGACCTCAATGCACTATTCACAACTTTACACACTCTGACTTCTTGAACCCTAAGCAAGCACAGTACAAGTTCACTTAGTTCACAATTCTCAAGCATTTCATCTGTGTAGATTCTCACATGCATCCTTCATCACTGGTATATTCATTACATCTTTAGATATTTGAAATTTTTTTAGTTTTTGTTCTTATATGTTAGGGTCATTTTTAGGCCTAAAATGTCAATAGTCAGTCATTTGTGCTTAGAATCATGTGGGTAATATCTTATATGTTGATTGAGGTCTGGGTAGATAGCTAATCATGTTTAATTGATAACACCATGTCTAAATGTGCAAAAAATTGCAAGACGCAGAATCAGTGTCGCATAAATTCAAATTGTGCGGCCGCACACACTTTTGTGCGGTCCGTAGGTCTCAAAGTTAAGGCAAAAGTATGAATGAAAAGTGCGGACTGCACTTAAAATTTTGCGGTCCGCACAAAAGTGTGTGCGACCGCAATGTTAAAGATCAGAGAACCCAGTAGTCTAAACCTAGGGTTGTGCGGCCGCACTCAAAATTGTGCGGTCCGCACTTAGAAGTCTGCGGCCGCACTCACTTTTGTGCGGTCCGCACTGCCTCCTCTGAGTGTGTTTTCCTACAACTGTCATGCATACATCTATGTACACTGTGAACTTCAAATCTAACCAATTCCTATTGCTATGTGTTGCAGACAATGGTTAGATCATGTGGAATAGGTGATACGTCAAAAGGGAGGGATAAACCCTCCCGAGGCCGAGGCTGAGGCAAGAGTAACCTACCACTTTCCATACAGAGAGAAATAAACAAGAAGGCTACGGCCAACAAAGTCCCAAAATCTTCAGACACCAGTGAATATTCCCCGTCTAGGGAAGCTTCAGAGGGCAACTCTGTACAAGCACAGTCGGAGCCCAATCACAGCAAGTTCAAGGGAGATACCAACTCCGTGACGAATCCTCCACCTCAACAATTTCTTTTGAGGGTTCAGATGCTGGTAGCCAGAGTTCAGAGCCCTCCTCTACACACCCTCCTCCTGCACCAATTGATTTAGATGATGATGACGATGTTCCTGATGATGGTAAAGGAGGTGACACTCGAGTGGGCGGCCTTGAGAGGTCGAAGAAGAAAGAGATGTGGGAAGACAGATTCGTCAGCTTAACAGCCTTTAACAAATTCAGAGAGTGGTGGCCCCAGAGATCGCTCACTCTTGAGCGACAGTTCTTAATGAAGGATTTGGATATTCACAATCCAAATGTCCTTAAACAGTTCCCTGAACGAAAGGGATGGAAATGGTTCACCCATAGTGTCATCGATGCAAATGAGCACTTGGTTAAAGAATTCTATGCCAATGTGGCTCACATAAGAAGGGGACCAAGATAACAAAGGTGAGAAATATGAAAGTCCGATTCGACTCTTGCTCTTTGAACACTTATGTGGGCTTTGAAGAAGTAGAGGCAGTCCAGTGATTGGAAAAGCTTGCTATAGGTGATGCAACTCGCCCGTGGCTAGCTGAATTTTGGCTGCTCGAGGACCACCACCCCCGTGGCTCACAGTAGGGGTTCCCATAGTCCGGGCCACCCTAAATTTTGAAGCTAAAGGGTGGCAGACCTTTGTATGTAGCCGTATTGACCCGTGTCTGAATGAAAACAACCTCCCACTTCCCCGAGCAGTTCTGGTGGCTTCTATTATGGCTGGGTACCCGATCAATGTGGGTGCCATAATGTCAACCAACATCAAATTAGCTGTCCAAAAAAATGAAAGATCCTACCCTTATCCAAACTTCCTCACAGAGTATTTCAATGATCAAAAGGTGGAGCCGAGGAAACATGATACAAAAGTAAAGGCCAAGAAGCCCTTCTCACGGTACCACCTACAGGGTGATGACAACCCAAAGTTCAAGGGTAAGGCAACCACCTCTGCTGGCCAGTCTGAGGAACCAACGGTAGTGGTTACAGATCCGGCTGCTGAGCCCTCTACAGCTGCCATGCCGTCCACAGCAGCCGGTCCTTCCACCGGGACAACCGACATGCCACCGCCTTCTTCTTCCAGACCACCAGCTTTATTGTCAGTACCAGCCTCATCCAATTATCCACAGACTGCGCTGCGAGTCTCCCAGACATTGGCGAGTCTCAACAACTGGATGCAGGCAGCTATTTCAAAGCTGTCTGACATATCCAGTGCTGTTGCAGCACAGTCTTCTACCCCAGCAGCACCACAGGTACCTCCGTCAATGGAGGAAACACTGTCCAAGATCCTAAAAAATTAGAAGACCATTATGGAGACTATGGTGGCACATTGGGAAGTCATTGAGGAGTTGGGTAAACAGGTAAACAAAATGCGGAAGTCTCAGGCTTCAAAGAAGTCAGTGGATATATAAAGAAAAGAAGTTTCCAAGATTGCATCTGCCGGAGATCTACCACTGGATTTACTGAGAGTCAGCACCAGCAGCACTATCAGTACCTGAGGCATCACATGCAGCAACTAGCCAGTCTGGAGAGCCAGACCTTACTGCCCACATTGCTGAGGAGATGCTCCAGATGCTCAGCAACCCAGTTGTCCCTCAGCTAGGTGATGATGAGATACAGTTGGAGGAGACCGAGGGTGCTGAGGATGCCATGCAGACTGAGACCACATAGGGAGTTCTCTTAGCTCTCTACCCTTCTTTGTTCTTATTTTTGTTAAGCATTGGGGACAATGCTTATTTTTATTCAGGGGGTGGTCTATTTTGGATGATTCATTGTTACATTGACATCTGGCCTGTAATAACTCTAATGCTATTTTTCTTTTATCTTTATTTTCTCTTTGGTTATGTATATATTCTTCCATTTCATTTGATGTATATATTCATTTCCCTTCGATTTGTATATTTATTTGTATTACTTTCAGTAGTTTACTTCATAGCTTCTTTAGTTGTTTTTCTTAGTAGTATAACTTCTTATTTACTTTAGTAGCTTCTTTTTGATTTGGTAGCTTCTTGTTATGCTTAAGTGAGCAATAAGCCTTTGGTTTTCTTAATGCCACGGTTATTTCCAAAGGTGGATTTTGTGTGAACCGGGTGGCTCTTCCCAACGATGGATGGCGTGGCAACCTTCTTAAGGGATTGAGTCCATTTTCTTTCTTTTGTGTTTAGGCAAAAACAGTAGTAATGAATAAAAGGGTCTCAAGCATGCTTCACTTGGTACCAACACATTTACTTACGGCCTTATGGTTAAAAATAAGTTGTTGGCAGAAAATAGCTCTAGTTGTGACCTTTTGACTCTTGTGTTAACTTAAGCAGTCATCGAGTGGTTCAGTCGAGCCATTTTGATTCTCAATCTAATCTAGGGTTCTTGTGGACCCTCGACTCCGTTCTCTTTAGCAATCCAGCAACGAGAGGTGAGATAATTAGTTGCAAGTCCAAGTACTCGTGCTAATAGTCTAGAACTTGCCCCGAATATTTTTCTAGGCGAAATTCTAAGTGTAGCTTGGCTTGAGAAATTATTGTAGGCTCTCCTTGATCCACTTTGAAATCTCCCATAGCCTACCAATGTGATATCCCTAGTCAACCCATTTGAGCCTAACCCATGTTTCATTCAATAACCACGTTACAAGCCTTAATTCGTTTTGTAATGACCCTCTCTTGGCACCCGAACTTTCCTTAGCATTCTTGAGAAACAATTGGCTAAAGCATAAGTTTGGGGGAGAGAAGAGAGGTTTAAAAGTGATATAAAGGTTCAAATAAGAGGAAAGAAATGAAGAAAAGGGAAGACAAGGAAAAGAAATAAAGAACAAAAAGAAAAATGCCAAAAAGAAAGTGATTGAAGTAAAAAGTTGAAGGGATTCAAAGAAAAAACAAAGATGAAAGGCATGGAGTAAATAGAGAAGGAGAAAAATGAATATCATGACCAAGAAAGAGTGACATTATGTCCCTCTAGTTCCCCGAGGAAAAAGAAATTGACTCAAAGAGTCGACAAAGTATGAGCCAAAAAGAGAAAATGGAGTGCTTAAGGAAAGATGAACCCATTCTATTCCATCAAGTCCTACCTTGATCCAAAAGCCTTCATTACCTCCCGCAAAAGCCCTACATGATTTCAAGTTGAGTGAGCTTACATTAGTGGTGATTTACGTTAGGGGTAAGCATATGGTACTTAGAGCCGTACTTGTGACATTCTTTTGAGAGAGATGGGCGAACTTTTCACAATCCTTGAATTGAGTGTTACATTCTAAAGTGAGACATGTTAACGGAGAGTAGAGGAGGAGGAGTTTGGGATCCACAATGACCTACATGAAAGAGCGAGCTTCCTTGATGAATAAAGTCAACTCTTGATGCTCTAGTGTCACATTAGAACTATTGTACTCAGAAAGTCAAATCATTGCATTGTTAATAATTCATACGTGTTGTGGGTAATTGCTGGTCCCAATTGATGTGTGATTGATTCACCTTAGGCCAGCTGAAATAGTTCTTGTCTTGTGGAGGTGAGAATTACCTTATTTACTTGAGGACAAGCAAAAACTTAAGTTTGGGGGAGTTGATAAGTAGGGATTTTGACTACTTATTTGCACTCTTTTACTTTCGTTTTAGCTCAAAATTGCTTAAAGGTATTCCTGAAAACTAATGAAATGTGCTTGTTTGCAGGAGTGTTGGAATATGAGCCAAATGAAAATCAACTCAAGAAGGAGTAATTTTGGACAAAGACCAAAACAAGGCTAAAAGGGCAACATGCGGACCACACAATATTGAGGGCGGCCGCAAAACATGAAGAAAGCCTCTGATAGGAAGTCTTTGCAAAGTGCGGCCGCAAAAGAAAAAATTCAGAGAGATGGGATTTTTGGATCATGAAGAAATGCGGACCGCACCATTATTGTGAGACCGCAGAATCAAGAGCACGGCCGCACTCAAAAATGTGCGGTCCGCAGAAGTATCCCATTGCCAAAGCCTTAAGTCAAGAAGTGCGGACCGCACCATATTGTGTCGCCGCAGATACAAGACTGTGGCGGCACTCAGAAATGTGTCGTCCGCAGAAGTTGATGAAATGCCGCCACAACCCAGAATTGTGTGGCTGCAAAAGTCCAACCTGCCAAGCCAAGTTTCAAAGTGCAGACCGCACAACCTTCGCAGGGGTAATTTTGTCCGACAATTTTAGCTGGGTATAAAAAGATCTTTTCGTCATTTTTAGGTAAAGTTTTGTGCACCTGAGAATATATAGCCATTTTTCATTACTGTATTGGGTAACGTTGTATTAGTTTAACATTTTAACATTATATTTTCTTCTCTTAATCATCTATTATGGATTTTATCTTAGTTTCTTCTTTAATTTCTTCGTTTTCCGGGAGTAGCTAAATTTCTAGCTAAGGTTGTAACCCAACCCTAGTGTGGGTACTTAATGGGTGTTTGATTTAGGGATTGTTTGTGATTGGGTTAGTGATATTTAGCCTAGTTCTTGCTTGAATTTGAGAATTGATAAGGTTGCAAACATTGATTCATACCTAATTGACTTAGTCTCTACTTGAGAAAGAGAGACTAAGTCTAGGAAAACTTGGCTAACAAGGAATTGGGGTGAGCTCAAGAAATTGATAGCCCCGATTAAAGGGTTGAATCTAGAGATAGTAAGACCCGACTTGAGCATTTATCACTTGTTTGTGCAATACCCATTTGGTCTTGAGAAAGCCAAAGTGGGCAAAATCACTCTAACTATTGAGAGGTATTGAGTGGGTAATTGCGTGTGATTGCTATATTATGACCCCAACCAAGCAAACTTGCCCTAGAGCCTACAATCCGTTAAGTAACCACCTAGGTGGAAGTCACGACCCTAGATCTCTTATCAACTTGAAAACAAAAATACCAAAAACATTGTCTCTTAGCTTTTCAATTGCAAGCATTAGCATACAAATTAGAAGTAGAAAAGAAACAACCAATCATGTGAAAGTGCAATCTTGGGCACGTCATACACTAGACTTGGTGTATACCTAATCTGACATAAAGCTCTCTGTGGAATCGACCCCGACTCGCGTTGGGTATTTATAATTGCATCGACCGCCTCACAATCCCAATTAGTGGGGTGAGTTTAGGCGACATCAATTTTTGGCGTCGTTGCCGGGGAGCTAAAAACGGATTTAGCTATATATTTGGTTTTGTATGTGATTTGTCTTCTTCTCCTTCCAAGTTACTAATCTTTTCGTGAATCAATTGTAGGTGATACAATGGCTCTCAACAACAATGATCCTCTTGGAAACGTGCCATTGAGGGATGACGGGGATGATGATCAAGTTGATGAGGTTCCTCTTGAGCCGGTAGAGGGAATCGGAGTCCAGTACCCTGGACTTGGTGCTCTTTTTGATTTTTCGGACCCGAATGGTCAGTTTCTTCTTCTTCTTCTCCTCGGCGTCCGGGGAACACGAGGACTTTCTTTTCTTCTTCTTCTTCTTCTTCTTCTTCTTCTTCTTCTTCTTCTTCTTCTTCTTCTCCTCCTCCTCCTTTGCTGCAGCCCCGGGCTGTCGTAAAGCGGAGGGTTTGGCAAGCAAGGACGGATCCTCATCCTCACCCAATAGCCTGAGTTCGGTGTTCTTGGGCAAACCTGTAAGAAAAAAGAATACTTAGCAATGTGTAAGCCAAAAGTACAAAAGTGACTATTCGGAAAAGGGCCTCAACATGGGAACGGGCCTCCGATTTTCCCTTCGAGAGCTTGCTCTATGCGCGCTCGGATTATGAAATCTGCTTGCAGATCCCCTCAATCCACTCCTTGAAGCGGGGAAATGCACTAGGAACTTGGGCAACAACTACACTGCGACAAACATAGGCAATGAGAGCAAGAACAAAAAGAAATGACAAATACTCAAGAAGGAAAATACTTACGGGAAGCGTTCCACTTCTCGAGGGATGGTAGAAACTCGGAAGGGATGAGGTCTTCGGTTTTCACCTGAACGAACCTCCCCTGCTATCCTCGATCTCGGTCCTCATCGATGCTCGAGAACGGAGCCTTGCTTGCTCGGCAGACAATCTTGATCAGCCCCCCTCGGAAGATTTGGAGACTGTATAGGCAAAGTAGGTGGTCGAGGGTGAACCAAGGGTCTTCAGTATTGTTCAGAAATTACGTAATAGGATCATGATCTCCCAAAAGAACGGGTGGATTTGCCCAAGGCACACCACGTACTTTTTGCAAAAAGAAAGGACTATGGGGTCCAGGGGCGAGAGTGAAGGGGTAAGTGTAAAAACTTAAATACCCCTCGACGTAAGTAGTGATGTCGTCGTTGGGCCCGGGGATGACCACATCCTTACCCTCCTAGTTATAGTATGCTCGGACAATGGGTAGGGTTTCCTCAGTAATGGAGCATATGTATCTCTATGCTCCCTCACCTCGGTCCTGTTGACTAGAGGCTTTCTCGACGTTGAAGTCATTCCCGATAGAGCAGCTCCCAGGTACGAAGCTCTTCATGGGGGGCTCCTGATCCACCTCGGGAACGGGTACCTCAGCATCTGTGGCCGGGTGGGAAGATGAAGGAGCAACCTGCTGAGGCACTGACTTGGAGATTTTCGCCATCGTAATCTTGGAAATATGAAGGTTTGAAGAAAAATATGAAGGTTTGAAAAAGAATATGAAGGTTTGGGTTTTAGATTCAAAGAAAATGCATGAGGATTGAAGATGAAGATATGCAGGTTCAAGGAGCAATGTATAAAGATTTGGAGGAGTTAAAATCAATTAGAGAGTTCGACAGTAAATTCTAGAATCGGAAAGTGGAAGAAGTGAAAAAAGGTCGAAGCTTTTATAGAGGAAAAACAATCAGTGCGCGACGTTTCGTATTCGAGGACAGTCAACCGGTGACTGATACGTGTCCGAAGTCAAAACAACGCGACTGATGGGACGTTTCGATTTACCCGTCATCTCGGTTGTAACGTACGAAGGAAGGAACAAGGGTTCATCTATCGCTTCATATCTTTTCGGTAGACCTACTCTCCGAAAAACGATGGGACTATCTGTGTACGGGTAAAATCGGGGGTAATGTCTACCCTGATTTCTCGGTGAGAAAACGGAAGGAGGGCTCGGATGCACGCGATTGTAATCGAGGTTAGAGACCCTTTGTATCGAAATCCAGGAAGGCTGAATGATGTGCTCGTCATCGGGTGTGGTAAACCGACGCGTCTCGGGCCAAGAATGAGTTCTAAGACCTCGGGAAACACGGTGAACAGTTACACGCGACGGATAGAGGGTCGTGATATTCACACCCAACCGGTAGGGGTGTTCATGGTTCGGTTTGGATCAGTTTTTTCCTAAAAAGAAACCAAACCAAGTAAGTCAACTTTTCAAATATTAGAACCAAACCAAACCAATTAAGTCGGTTTTTCTCGATTCGGTTTATGTAGGTTTTTCGGTTTTTTCGGGTATTTGTCGGTGTTTTCTTAAATATAAGACATACACTACCAAACACATATTCCGGAGACCACATTCTCAACGTAACACTATCAAATCAATTGCCCTTTGAGAAATCTATTATTTACCAAGATATATTGATGATAAATGAATCAAATAGTGATGAATAATTTAAGGACTCACTTAAAAATATATTATTTTTAACACGAAATGGATTCTTACACTTAACAAAAGAAAACTACCAATCAAACTAGAATGTAAAGGTAAAGAACTATACTAAAAGTGCAAATTATTAACATTTACCATTTAATTTTTGAAACTTTATATAAAAATATACATATATATAGGTGTCATAATAAATTTGAAATAGCTACTCCTACAGTCGGTTTGGTTCGGTCTTTTTCTGATTAAAACCAAAACCAAATCAAATTTGATCGGTTTTTAAAATTCAAACCCAAAACCAAACCAAACCAAAAAGTATCGGGTTTTTTTGGTCGGTTTGGTTTGGTTTTCGGTTTTTCGGGTTTTTATGAACACCCCTACCAACTGGATATCACGACACGTATCTCGCTCGATGTCGGTTATGGATCAGTAATTAACGAGAAAGGAAGATTTTTACCTTTTTTAGACTTATACTAGGAGTAAAACTCTCCTACTATATAAAGGGGAAGTTTTTCTTTTGTAACACACACTGTAACACGCAAATCAAAGCAATACAAGTTTATTTTCTGTCTTATAGCTAATGATAAGGTTCTTCACTTATCTTGTTCTTCATTCATGACTGGGCTCGAACCGAGGGTCCAATCAAGGGCGAGGTCACTGTTGAGGCTTGTCCATAAAATCGCAGTTGGTTTGATCACTTATTTTGTCTTTAATTCATTTATCTATTATTCTTAATTATTTGTGTTGAATCAAACCACGTATCCTTAAAATCGCGTATAACTTTAATTATTATCCAATTTTAGTGTAAAGAATGCAAACCATCATAATTATTTGGTACTAGATAAAGTTTGATTACAAAAACAAAATAATCATAAGACACCATAAGACTAATCATAAGACTTTAATGATATCTATAGAAAAATTTCTCAAGTTTTTTTTTAATATACTTCAATAAAACACCACATCTACTCCAATTAAGATCCTAAAATAAAGCTTAGCAACATAGTATTCGATTACATTAGATTAATGTATAAAACTTGAGAGAGAAAAAATTATTTTTTAAGAGTTTAGCTCATATATATTATAAAAAAATTACACTTAGTGAGAGAAAATTCTCTGTCTTCTCTCTACTCATCCACACCCTCAACTCTAGATTAATTTCCCAGGAATGAACCCAGAAACAACTGGAACTACACCTCATGCATCCATTCCTCCGAAACCACCAGATTTACCTATTGATCATTCAATGTCAACTACTAACACCACCCCAAATATTTCAAACAATGCCTCATTTAAGGAGAAATTACTCTCCCAGAAAATTATAACGGACACTCTCATTAATTCCAACCTCAGAATGATAGATTATTCTGAGCAAATGAGAGATGAATCCTCCCATGAATCTTTGTCCTCCCAATTCAAAAACATCACCCTAACAGACGAGGACAGGGAACGAATGTACTCACCATGGCGATTCTCTCTCATAATCAAACTCCTAGGCAAAAGAGTGGTCCACCACTACCTAAAAAGAAATATCCAAGACCTTTGGAAACCCAATGAACCGTTCCCATCAATTGATCTAGGGTCAGATTTTTACGTAGTTAAATTTATCAAGGAAGAAAACATGGCAAAAGCTTTACAACAAGCACCATGGTTTATTAATGGTCACTACCTCTCTGTTAGAAGGTGGGAGCCTAATTTTGTTGCTAGCAAAGCTAAAGAATTATACTTAGCTGTCTGGGTTCGTCTTCCTCAATTACCCACAGAATTCTATGATGGGATAGTGCTTGGAAAAATTGGAAACTCAATTAGAAAGCTACTGCGTATAGATGCTTGTACAAGTTCAACAATCAGAGGAAGGTATGCGAGACTGTGTGTGCAAGTACCACTAGACCAGCCGGTCCAAACTGCAGTTCAAATTGGTGCACATCTACAACAATTACTGTATGAAGGAGAAAACTTCTTGTGTAAAGCATGTGGTCGATTGGGTCACACAGCACCTTCATGCATCTATCCTAAAACAGATATAGTGAAACAGATACAAACAGGACCCTGGGTCATCTCCTCCAACTCCATAGGAAAGGCACAATCCAGTGAGGATCTGTGGCAAACTGTGTCATTTCCCAAAGCAAAAAAGCACAAGCGATACACTGCCACTCCTTCACAGGTCAAAAATCATGGCAAACATCCAGGTATCAGTGTCAATATATTTTATGCGGCATCAGGTAAATTTCTAAATAATCAGAAATTAGCTTTTAAGCCTAAAACTCTTAATACTGCTGAGCAATAAACTATGCACGAAACTACCTATAACTCTACTAAAGAGCATTATAGTCCTAATGCTAATCCTACCACTTTTGTTCCAACCTCTAATAAGTTTTCATCACTGCTAGCTGATAATAATGATTTAACAAGGGTTGATGAATCTGCCATAATGGATTTGGATGAAATAATCTATAGCCAATCCACAGGCAATGCTCATTCTTTCCTCACACGAAACAGTTCCCCTACTCCCCAACTTGGGTGTCCACGTGGCAAAACTGCTTCATGCAGCCATACCACTATAGGTAAACCAGCGGCCCCACATCCTAAACAACTACTTGGCACGCCCTCTCTTCTTCATAATTCCCCTAATATACCCCTAGATGATTTGTCACATAACACTGGCCACGTGGCCATGCAAACTAATTCCCCAATAAGGGATAACCTAGGGTCGGAAGCAATTGAACAAAGCATGCAAACCCAAACCCCTATAATAGCTACTCAATCATTGCCTTACGAATCACAAGTTCCTACTGCCTTTACATCTTCCACTCCACAATATGAATCCACCACAATCTCTCACAAGGAGGAGAATACCACTAAATCAACTCTCCCCTCATCAACGTCCATCCATTCTATCCAGAATGGACAATCAAATACCAAACCCCAATCTCCCAATCTATGTCACGAATGCCCTTCCACAGGACCATCAACTAACGACATGGTTAGAACAAGGGCTTCAGGGACAGGCAGCCTTCTTCACGCTGAACATCCAAAAACAAGAGGTTCTATTTGTCCTCCAAAACCCTCAGATCCTAGCACAACTAATCTCAGAGGGCATGAGGCTAGCAATGTCCAACTACATCAACCACCTTTGGTTGACGAATGTCCTGGATCCCATTGCTCCAGCACTAGCACCTGCTCTACTACACAACATGCAAGCCCATTGGAACCTTCCACACCACTACAATCCATTGCAGAACATGCAGCTCCTTTACCAACTACCATTCTTTGCTCCACAGGATCAAAACACTCCTCCCTTGATCCATGCATGGCAGCCTGTGCCACAACACTTCCCACCACCGATGGATATTCACCAAGCAAAACCTCATCTCCATCACAATGCACCCGTACAAGAAGAGGAAGGAGTAGTGGAGCAAGAACAGATTATCCCACCACTAAACATAACATTATTCACAGAAATTTCAAACCTACACGCAATCAAGATCATGCTATTTCAGGCAATGGAGGACAAGAAGTTTGTTTGCAAGTGTCCACAGGAACTGTACAAATGTTCCCTCGACATCAGGCCTCCACTAAACGAGGCAGTAGGCAACTTCGCAGTCATACTAAGCCCATCAGTGAAGGGCAGTGTCCTACAACATCCCTCTCTTGATCCCTCAATGAGTAGACTTCCCAATTTTGTAATTTGAAACATTAGGGGTGGAAACAATGATGAATTCAGGCGTCATTTCAGGGACCTTCTGAATACACACAACCCTTCTCTAGTTGCCCTTTTGGAAACTCGTATGACCAATCACATAGGCATTAGAGATGATTTCCACTTTTCTAATATGGTGGAGATCCCTGCTCAAGGTCAGTCTGGGGGTATTACTATCCTTTGGCATGACTCTGTTGTCCAACTCAGTCATATACGTCTTGATGGTCAGGAAATCCATGCCATGATCCAGGTACTTCCTAATCACCAACCTTGGTTGTTTAGTACTATTTATGCTAGCACTAAAATAAATATTAGGTCTCAACTTTGGTTAAATTTAGAAAATATTGCTAACAATTTCAAAGGCATGTGGTTCCTAGGTGGTGATTTCAATGAAGCATTTTCTCAACAAGATAAATGGGGTGGTAGACCTATTAATCGTAATAGAGCCTCACATTTTCAGTCTTGTATTAATCACTGTCAACTTATGGATCTTGGTTTTAAGGGGGCAAAATACACGTGGTCCAGCCATAGACATAATCGCTCTGATTTAATTTAGAACGACTTGATAGGTGTTTTATTAATGAATAATGACTTGAATATTACCCAAATGCATTTGTTACCCATCTTCCTAAGACATAGTCTGATCAAACACCCCTCCTCATTTCACTATCTCATTGCACTAGGCTTCATACTAAACGTATCTTTCGCCTTGAAACCTACTGGTGCCAGCACCTAGAATTTACTTCCATGGCCATGGACACTTGGAATGGCCAAAATTTATCCAATGCCACTGCTCTTTTCACTAATAAAGTAAAACACTGGGCTGCTAACACTTTTGGCGATGTTATTAGAAAAAAGAAAACCATTATGGCAAGACTTAGTGGGATCCAAAAAACCACCAACTATCCTACGAGTCTCTTCTTGAAAAATCTCGAACAAACTCTCACTAACGAGTATAGCAATCTTTTAAAAATAGAAGAGGATAATTGGGATCTTCGTTCACGTATAAATAGGCTTAGTGAAGGTGATGCAAGTACTAAATTTTTCCATATAAGCGTTCTTAATCGGAGAAGGAAAAATCGTATCTCCTTTTTTAAGGATGATCATAACACTTGGATTAATGATCCCGATAAAATTCTTCAACACACCTTCAATTATTTCCACAACACCTATCAACCTAGTCATGAATCATCAAATTGGATAAGCATTCAAGCCCCCCCCCCCCAATCTCATCCCACGCTACTGATTAGCATTGGATAAACCACTACAACATTATGAAATCACTAGGGCTATTTTTTCATTTAAGCCTTTCAAAACTCCGGGTCCGGATGGGCTACATCCATTTTTTTATCAGAAATATTGGCACATTGTCCATAAAATAGTCTACGACTACTGTCACTCCATCTTTGACAACCTCACCATCCCTGAAGAGCTTAACACCACCTTCCTTTGTTTGATACCCTAATTCCCTAATGCCAACGAGCTGAAAAATTTCAGGCCAATTGGGCTTTGTAATACAACTTACAAAGTCATTACCAAAATCATTGTCAACCGTCTAAAACATTTTCTAGATACCCTCATTGGCCCTTTTCAATCAAGCTTTCTCAAAGGAAGACGGGCGGCTGATAATGCCACTCATTCAAGAAATTATCCACCACTACAAGAAAATAAAAGGAAACAAAGGGAAAATTCTCCTTAAAATTGATTTGGAAAAGGCGTTTGACCGCCTTGAATGGTCTTTTATTCGTAGAGCCCTCCACTATTTCACTTCCCACCCAGAATCACTAAACTCATCATGTGATGTCTTGCAAAACTACCTCTAGTATTGCTGTCCTGCTCAACGGATCTCAAACAGAGTTCTTCAAGCCATCAAGGGGCATTAGACAAGGTGACCCTATGTCACCATACATTTTTATACTATGTATTGAACTTCCATCTATCTTTATCAATCACCAAGTCGATTTAACTCTCTTGGATCCTATTAAACTTAGCTCAAACGGGCCATCCCTCTCCCATTTATTCTTTGCGGATGATTTAACCTTAATGGCAGCAGCAAATGAAAAATTTGCCTACACAATCAAGCGGTGTCTTGACTACTTTAGTAGATTATCAGGCCAACAAATAAATCACACAAAGTCTAAATTGCTCTTCTCTAATAACTGCTCTACTACTCAAAAAAATACTATGTCTGCCATCCTCAATATCAAAGTTAGTGACACTTTTGGGAGATACTTAGGCTTTCCAATTCTGAGTAACAAACCTAAACCAACCTTGACAATCTTAATAAAGACTAACTAGTTGGAAAACTCAATTCCTATCACTAGCAGGGAGAGCTACTCTTATCCAAACCACTCTCAATGCCCTCCCTAACCACATTATGCAATACACCATGCTGCCCAAAAAAAATACACCGTAAAATTGACAAAATTCAACGAGATTTCCTGTGGGGTAGCAATCAAACTTCTAGGAAGATTTATTATATAAAATGGGACACTGTCTCATTGCCCAAGCATGATGGGGGTCTAGGGATAAGAAAATCCTTGGATAAAAACAAAGCGGCTATTACAAGCCTCACTTGGCGTTTCTTTAGTCATCCCACTACTATGTGGGCAACAATCCTTAATTTCAAATACGTTGGTCGATACTCAAATACTTCTCACTCCTTCATATGGAAAAACATCCTCACAGTATGGACCATTTGTAAAGATGCTATTGCATGGCATATTGGTGATGTTTCCCACTAGATTTTTGGCATGCAAACTAGCTGCCATGTATAAAAAGCATACGAAGCATGATCCAAGGTCCCCTAACATATAAGGAGTCAACTCTCAAGATTTCAAATATCTTCTCTAACAAAACATGGGACCTATCACAATTATCATTTGAGCTTTCATCCCATATTCTGATTGAAATCCAATCTTTCCAACCTATAAATATCTACAACCACACTGATACTCCGATTTGGGCACTCATCAGTGATGGTATCTTCACCACAAAATCTGTGTACCCCTTATCACCTCTAATGTAACTCACACCCAAAGAAATTTTTTTGATTGGCTTTGGAAATTAAAAACTTAGAATAAGCTTACATATTTCCTATGGCAATGCTATCATGATCGATTACCTACAAAAACCTTCCTGAATCACATTGGGATTGCCATTCCCTTATACTGCCCAGCTTGCCCCACCACTGAGGAAACATCTCAGCACATTTTTCTGCTATGCCCAATAGCAAAACAATTATGGGAGGCTCTAGGTGTGAGCATTCAATCAATTGACACCCAATTTGCCCACTGGCTGGACAGTCTTTACAAACAAAAACCACATATCGACTGCCATTCCTTGACATGGGATTGTCTTTTCTCCTTCACTCTCTGGCTTCTTTGGCTCAATAGAAATAGGAACACCTTCCATAATCTGTGCAACTCAGTCATGTCATCTCAAAAGCCATGGAATATTTGCATTGTAGTAATATCAACTGCAACAAACTAGACAGACATTTACAAGTCACTACCAAATGGGAACCCCCTACTATCCACCAACTGAAGCTAAATATAGATGGAGCTTTTAAGGGTAGATTTCAACAAGGAGGTATAGGTGGGGTGTTCAGAGACTCGACTGGAAATTGGATTCTAGGCTTTACTAAAACAACTACCGGTCCATCTCCTCTCTATATCGAACTTGAGGCATTATGCTATGGCTTACAACTAGCAGTAACTTACAAATTCACAAATTTTCAAATAGAGACAGACTCTGCCTCTATACCATCACTAATTGAATCTAAATTTTCCCCACTCTATAATACACTTATTTCTAAATGCAGGTACTGGCTGAAGATGTTGGGGAATCCACCAATCCTACACAATTTCAGGGAAGGCAACAAGATAGCACATGAACTGGCACAACATGGAATCCAGCAAGCTAATGTCTACTATAGTCAGACATATTTAGAAGTCCCCGACTACCTTAGAGATGATGTGCGGGCTGATAAAGAAGGAATTAATGTCACTAGGACTAGCACCACTAATATTATCGTGTTAAATAACCTGGCTATGCTGGGAAACCCTCTAATGTCCTCTTTTGGTTGTAATGCTACTTCTACTAGTATGCCTACGTCTGCTCCCAATGGGAGGACTAGGCCATGTAACCATGCTACTTAGTAATGAATAAAATTTTTTTCCCTGCCAAAAAAAAAAATGTATAAAACTTGTCTAATATCTATAGAACTTAGCAACATAACGCAAGCTTTCTTCAAAATAACACCTAAAATATTTGATGACATAAGATGTACTGTATAAAATTTGTCTTATATCTGTAGAACTTCGCAACATACCGCAGCTTTCTTCAAAATGCTATTGAACTTTTTAGGTATTAATAATAATTGTTGTTATTATCAAGAAACGGCTTCCGTGAACTAAGGGGTCGTTTGGTAGGAGGTATTAGAAAAAATAATGCAAGCTTTAGCTTTATGTATTACTAATACCTTGTTTGGTACATTTTTTTAACCTGTGTATAACTAATACTTGTATTAGTTATACATCATACTTGGTATTATCCTATGTATAAGTAATGAATAGAAAACCATGGCATTAGTAATACCAAAGCTATTAATGCATGCATTAGAATAGTTAAAGACAAAATTATCCTTAAAATCCCTTAAAGCTAGAGAATATGGAGGCACTTTTGTAAATAACTAGTTTTCTTAGAAATTATGCAATGCATTATAATTTTAAAACACTACACCAAACAGTAGATAAGAAATAATATCTGCATAACTAATGTTTGCATATTACTTACCCATGCATTACTAATACACATTATTCCGCACTATTTTTATACACCCTACCAAATGACCCCTTAATTCATGCATTAGTATGATTAAAGACAAAATTGTCCTTAAAGTCCCTTAAAGCTAGAGAATATGGAGGGCATTTTTGCAAACAATTATTTTTCTTAAAAATTATGCAATGCATTATAATTTTAATACACCACACCAAACAATAGATAATAAATAATATCTGCATAACTAATGCTTGCATATTACTTACCCATGCATTATTAATACACATTATTCCGCACTATTTTTATACATAGTAATAGTCACAATCTCATATATAATAATATAATGTTAAATCATTAGAAAGTTAACTGTCAATTCCTGTTGAAGGCTCAAGATCACTGGTAGAAACGATAACATTTCTATTTAGTTTAGCGTAATCTGTACGCATATTATTCTTCAGAAATAACCTGATTTACCACTCAAATTAAAAGTTAGTTATATTTTTAAAAGTAATTAAAATTTAGTCATTTTTTTATATAAAAATAAAATTTGAACAAAAATACTATAAAATTTCGACAATTCCAGCATAATAGGTTGAGTTCAAACTTTTTATATATAAGGTTCTAGCATAATGTGCTCAAATTTCATGATATGCTGGAGTTCCAACATAATATGCTAAAAGTTTATACGCAAGAACTCCATAATCCAGTATATTATGCTGAAACTTTTCGTGTTTCAGCTAGATTTTATCTCTGCATAAAATAGTGGCTATTTTTCAATGACTTTACAAATTTTGGCTATTTTTCAAGTATCAACGCGAAAACTGACTAGGTCATGTTATTTTCATATTATTCTAAGACGAACAATTTCTGAGTATTATTCTAACATGAAAAATCAGAAAATAGCTAGATTTACAACTGGTAATTGAAAAATAGCCACAATTTCAAAAGATAAAATCTGAACAAAAACGTACTTAAAAATTCGAAAAAATTCCAGCATAATATGCTGGAGTTCGAATTTTTAACATATGAGATTCCAGCATAATGTGTTGGAATATCTAAATGTATTGGAGTTCCAACATAATATGGTGGAAGTTTATACGCAGGGCCTTCATAATCCAGCATATTATGCTGGAACCTTCCGTGTGCTGGAGTTCCAACATAATATGTTGGAAGTTTATATCCAAGAGCTCCACAATCCGACATATTATGCTGGAACTTTCCGTGTTTCAACAAAACAATGGCTAATTTTTAATGACTTTGCAAACGCTGGCTATTGTTCAATTACCAGTCCGAAAACTGGTTAGCCCGTGCTATTTTCACGAACTTAATCACAATGAATTGGTATTGCTTATATAAGGCTTAGGAATTAAGTGAAATAAATCTAAAAGCAATATTGCCGAGTATTAATTCAACGTGAATGTTCAGTATTAAAAGTTTAAAAAATTTAAAAAGATTATAATAACTCATAAAAAATAAAATATCTAGCATTTTTTTTATAATTATAGAAAATGCAAATGTTCAAGTTATTATGAGTTAAAAATAAACTATAACATCTTATCTTTCAATCAATTAAGAAATCACAATAAAAAAATATTATCAAACTACACATTTTACCTCCCTAAAAGTTAATAATTCGAAACTTCATTAGTACTATAATTTAAATTATTGGTATTTTTTATGAGTGAATATAAAATAGCTTACAAATAGCAAAATAATAAAAGTTTGACAATTTTCAGAGACATAGAACTAAGATATGACGAGTTACAGTAAATAAAGATATAAATTTGGGCTATATATTTTCAGAAGAAATATTCATTTGATATTCACCCTACTTATACGTAAATATATAAATATGTAATACTATGACTCCTTATTTTGAATTACTCTCAATCTTCATATTTAGATGAATGAATAGGACTTTAGTCGTTTATTTGTTAAGGAATTTTGAGTTTCGACAAAGCTAATTAGGGAATTCGACGCATGATTTGTGTTAGGAACTGTTAGGCGACCACCGAACGCAAAGCATTGGGCGTGTTTAGGACGCTTAGTCAAGTGCATGGGGCGTAAGCCTCACAGAACTTAGCCCC
Source organism: Nicotiana attenuata (assembly GCF_001879085.1). NCBI lineage: Eukaryota > Viridiplantae > Streptophyta > Magnoliopsida > Solanales > Solanaceae > Nicotiana > Nicotiana attenuata. Next base: position 62,982,483 of record NC_031991.1, read on the forward strand.
ACACGTAAGCCTCATGGCGTTTAGTAGTACCCCGCCCCGGAGCGAGTCCCAAAAAAACCTAAAACAGTGGTTGTTACTTCTCAACCTTCGAGTTAATTCAGAGGGGCATTTAGTTTAGGTGCATACAAATTGGCTTTTTGGTGCCTCTAACCGCTTGATCAAAAAACATAGAATTTTCAAAAAGAAAAATCAAATATAATTTATATATAGAAGTATCTAAATTTGTTTCCATAATTGTTCAGATTTCCTTACAGACATAGTTCAAGAATCGAATCCAATACACTACAATGCAAATCTCCTTGCCGCGTATAGGGAACGGCCCAACCAGTTTGTTTAAACTCCTTATTTTCTATGGAAAACTAAATCCATATATATATAAACCTACATTAATGAAACCTTCCCCTAGAAGAAAGTTTTCAATGGATGAAAACGATTGGGATTTGTGGGCAATTGTGAGGAGTTGCTACAACGTCAACAGAGCTATTCCTGATGACGATGTGAGAAGTTGCAACAACGTTAATACCACTGCTCTTATCGATCACTGCGTCGATCAGGATGGTAATTCTGCTGCTAACACAAACACACCAACTTTATTTCCAGAACAAAGTGATTGGTTTGGTGATTTTAGCGACTCGTTCCCCACGGAGAACGAGCATTGTTTTGGGTTAGATGAAGTTTGCTGCCTTTCCAAGAATGCGAATACCAATTATACAATTGAACCCCACAACCCAGAAAACAAAACTGAAACTATTCCAAACTCTCCACTTGTTGTAGAACATGAGGAGAAGAAGAAGAACAAGAAGGTAAGAGGTTCAATGCAATTATCAAGAACTGAAGAAGGCAAGGCGTTTTCTTATCGTGGAAAGAGTACAGAAAGATATGAAATATTGGCTGAGAAATTGAGTGAGGCGGATCAATGGAGATGGAGAAAGTATGGGATGAAGAGAACGGGTAGTTCGCCCTTTCTCAAGAGCTACTATAGGTGCAATGAAGTTGAAAATTGTCCAGCAAGAAGACATGTTCAGCAAAGCTCAACGGATGCAAACAAGGTGGTAGTAACTTATAGAGGCCAACACATTCATCACCCTCCTCCTAACCAACACATTGCAATGGTAGACACAAGCCAAAATGCTAATGCACCAGTGCAAGACCCTTCTTTTCCCTCTTCTACTTCTACTTCGTTATTCAACTAACAGCCAAGTTTTTGCAAGAGATAGAAAGATTGATTTTGTGCCTTAGTAAGTCAGTCAGGATTGTTTCTAATTTGTACTGTGCTTTGATTACACTGAATGACCCTCAGTTTTATATTGCATATTGCAAGGGGGCTGTTGGAACTGAAGTAGGATCTTCTTCTAATGGGAATTTCTAGTGCTATTACTTTCTTATGGTAATTAAACTTTTTCCTTGACATCTCTATGATTTTTCTAGAATCATTAGTATCTCCTTTGTTCCTAGAAGCAGCATGAAGATGTTAGAACGTCCCACATTACTTACCAAAAAATAAATAAATGTTAGAACGTCCCACATTGGTTCAGGGAACGGGTTGTTATCTACTAATATGGTTTTGGGAAACCGTCTCATGAACTAACTTTTGGAATTGAGCGCCCAATGCCCATTTTCTTTATAAGGAACTAGTCATAGCTAAACAGATAGTCAGAAGCAGGTAAGCTGAATCAACTATACAAAACATAAAGGCCAGCCAACCTTTTTGTGTTTTTCTATGTCAGTCAGTGCACAGCTATCTGATTTAGCATATCTTTCTTTTAAAGGGAATGAAAAATTCATTATATCTTTGGTTTACCTATGCTATTTAGTGGATATGAAGAGATGACTGAGAGTCAACAAACTTGAACTTGCACTAAAAAAAAAGAAGAGAGAAACTCATAGTAATGACGAGGCATAAGCCTTACTTATAAGACAGATGTACCAAATGTCATAACTTCTTCATACTTCATTCAAGGACAAAAGTCAGCAATCACAAGAAAACCCTTTTAAAGGGCTCTCGGCTTGAACTTAGGGGCACAAAGAGTGCACTCTCTCCCACAAGTATACCCTCCTCCTTCCTCCTCTTCTACAACTAACCTCTCCCGAGTTTTAAAGGCACTGCAGCCAGAGCCAACTCAGTCTTGGATCTACCGGCTTAATGCCTAGTGATTTCACGAAGTGTCACTGTGCAAGGGTGGGATTAAGAGCTTCAAGAAGCTTTGGTAATAGGAAATCTAAATAATCATAGCAAGCCGTCTGGCAGGCTCAACCCTTGGTTTCCTGTGACACCAAGAGAACTGGCTGATGCAGACATAATCAAAAACCTAAAATGTTCCCCTAAGGTTGGCATCTTAGCATGCAATCTAGAGCGACCGTGTCCCACAATCAACTCGGATTCATTGCAGAATTACCCCAAAAAGTATCAGGGGCTCTTCAAAAACTGTATACTGTCCAACGAGAATTGGGAATACGGATAAATTGAAAAAAATGTATAGACAATTGTTAACTAACAGAGTTGCGTATCAATAAATTTTACTATGAAATAAGAGATGGCAGAAATATTCAATTGAGCATTTGCAATTTTTTCAGTATGGAAAGTTCTGTACAGAGATATATATAGATAGGATAAACATTACTTACATTAAGTACTAGAGATAAAGAATCAATAATGAATTGGTGCCGGTCTACCAATTCTCTTTAACGATTTTCGATTTCTCAAGTATGAATTTCCCTTCCTTGTACTTCTGTGTTTGCTCATAAGCTCGTTCATATTTCCAGCCCAAAACCTCATTGCAATCCCCACAGTATACATCAGCAACAGTATGAAGACCAGTCATGAGATGTCTGTCTTCTTTAGCTCCAACGTTAATATTCATCACATGAGTAAACAGAAAAGCTCTCCCATTTCTTCCCTGAAAAGCAATGTTTCTTTTCTTTGGACGATTCTCAACAAGATGAACGCAAGTAAAACTAACTATATTAAAATTATCTGACTCTTGAAGTGCAAAAGAGAATTAGTTCTTCCTTTCCCATTATTAGCTTAATGTTAAGACTTGACTATTCTAGGACTAAAAGAAAACAATAATCATTATTTATTACATCCCATGAAGGCTGAAGTCAAGAAGTGGTCAAAACTATCAATAAGAGTGAGCTAATTCACCTTATTTTTCTTCATTTCTCATTTAGTTTTTCCTTAACTACGAGCGATGACCGTCCTTTACTTTGAGTTCAAGACAAATGAGGGATTTATTGAATAAAAATCATCTGAAAACACCAATTACAAATTAACAAAAATTGGGAACTAGTAGTGAGTAATAAGAGATAGGCACAAAGTTTGACCTCTACTCATTCCGAATAGAGTCATTGCAAGTATAGTAAATAATTTTGATGTTCGCGTGAAAAAATATTATTGCGACTTAAACCACCATAATCATGTTTCAAGAATCATCCATATACAAAACACTAACAGAAAAGTACAGTATCTAGACATGAGAATAACTAAAAGTTAACAAGGCACATACGGAATCAATTACCTGAAACGCCTTAGAGACTATATCATCATGAAGAGATACATGATTGTGACATTTATAGCAGCTGTACAAACGAGGTCCGACCAATTCATCCATTCAACAAAAGTCCAATGATAAATCCCTCACTGATCACTTACCCCAGAAACCCAAATGACCAAATCCTACAGGAAAAAGTTATACAAAGGAACTCAACAAAGGTAAGAACTTTAACTAATGGAGTAAAAGCTAAAGCATAATCCATCAATCTGCAGAGAGAAAGTAAAGAAAAAAAAACAAAAAATTACCTTAGAAGAAATGCAGACGACCCAGAATTCTGCTCTAAAGGATAATAACAACCCCGGATAGGTTTAACTTGCACGGCCGTGATAATAACTTTTATACGGAATTGGGTGAAAGTATCAATCACGAAACTTGGAAAAATAATTAAGCTGCTTTGACAAAGACAGGATTACTTTTCATCAATTAACAATACATACAAATTACAAATCAAAATAAAATATTAGTCAAGTAAAGAAAGCTATCTAACCAATTACAACAATACAATATGTAGGATATGACAAGAATCTGAGCTGTAAAAACCAATTCAAAACCATCACTGAGGACAATTATGTTAAGAAAAAGCAGAAATGGAAAGAAACTGAGAAAAGGCTTTTTATTCTTTGCTTGGACTCACCCACCAATACGAAAATCAGATACCAAAGAAATATATACTACTATTTTAATGCTTTGAATATTATACTAACCTGTTCAGCGCGCACTCATGTCCACACTTGCCATTCTTGATTAGAATTAAAGGGTCAGTTAATTAAGAGGATATGCTCCTGGTTTTGAGCTGATTTTGTTAGAAGAGGGATAGTTCACTGTTGTATACAGCAGTTGAGTCATATCGTGGCCGCCCTGCCGCCCTTTGATTTTGGGTCGAATCTTTATTGGGCTGACCATCTATTTGATGGGTATTACCCATGAAAAAGCCCAACAATGGTCCCATTCAAGTGTTTTCTTTCTATTTTAATAATTTATTTAAAATATTTTCTAGTGTCCCAAGTTGATTATCATTTAAATTTTGAGTTGCTAAAAATTATTGTTTGCAATCAATTTTTAAGATATGAAAATAAACTGCAATCACAAAATAAAATAAAAAATAATTTTACTAATCAATTGTATTTCTCGAATGTAGGATGATGCAGACCTCATGAGGATGTATTTGATCTCCAGCTTCTTGAACTATTTAATTGTCAAGAAGCATCCAGCCATATTTTGATCTCTTTGCGAATATCCAAGAGTTTATGGGATTTTTGAGATACCTCTTCAAGGGAATATGCATCTCTTTAGATAGGTGTCAGTTTGGGTTTAGGGTAGAATAACTTCTAAGCAACCCTAATAGACTCTTAGGATTTCAAGAGGTAAAAATAGTATGGGCTAGCCTGTTTTCAGACTGGTCATTCAAAAATAGCCAGCATTTGCAAAGTCATTGAAAAATAGTCACTATTTTGCTGCAACACGGAAAGTTCCAGCATAATATACTGGAGATCGATGCACCTGTGTATGAACTTCCAGCATATTATGCTGGAACTCCAACACACGGAAAGTTCCAGTATAATATACTGGAGATTGGAGCGCCGGTGCTCCAATCTCGGACTGGTATATTATACTGGAACTCCAGTATAAATTATACTGGAGTTCCAGTATATTATACTGAAATTCTAGTATATTATACTGGAGTATTTTCCGGATTTTGAACAGTGTTTTTTCATTCAGATTTATCTTTACATGAAAAGTGGCTAAATTTTGATTGCTTTTGAAACTGTGGCTATTTTCGAATGGCCACTTGTAAATCTGGCCATATTTTAATTTCTCCCTTTCAAAAGTCTTGTGGTATCTTGAATTTAGAATTTAGCTTGATTCGTTAAAATTTCGATATCTACTGTTATATTTACTATTTTTTTTTTAAAAGGTCTACAATAAATATGTCAAATAAATATGTCATATCTGAAAGGACATGAACTTATAAGATGCAAAGTTCTACCCGAAGCCTATTGGTCCACCGAAAGAAACAAGTTGTGTTGATCCATAACCCCACTGAAATTACTTGACCAAACGAAGATCGTCATTTTCAGCTAAATTTCAGATCTTATACCTCATGGTCCACGTCAGGACAAACGGACAGGTTGGGTCGGATATAAGACGGGTCGAAATCGGGTAATAAAAAAATAAATAAACTATCCGATTCAACCCATATTTAATATGGATAAAAAATGGGTTTAACGGCGAATAATATGGGTAACCATATTATCCATGACTTTTGGAATTGATCACTTTTGAGAGAATTCCTGGTCTCCCAAACTTGAGGAACCTCCAATTTGAGGCTTTATAAATATAAAAGTTAAACTCATTAGTTCTCCATTTTCTAAATGGATAATATAGTTATTATCCATATTTAACCCGTTTTTAAAAAAAAAATTATCCAACCCAATTTTAATTGATAATATGAATAGTTAACTATTTTCTTTTAACCATTTTATCACTGCTATCCACATATAGTCAGACTTCCAAGTCCCAAGGTTGCTTAAGATGTTAGATTATCCACATGTTTAAAGTAAGATATGGCATATAATTGACTATACCACAATATATATCAAATGAAATTAAGGCAGTTCTTGTATGATTATGCTTGCAATTAGACAAACTGCTTCTTGTATATAAAAGGCAGAATGGCCTAAATGACATTTATACTTGTGCCACTTTGTCATCCCGGTCCCCAAACTTGATGAAGTTTCATTTAGACACCTCTACTCGTTCAAAAGTAATCTTTTAAACTCCTCTGACCATTGACCAAGTCTATGTGGCAACTTTATCGCTGAACTGGACAAAATCGTGTATTTCACGCATATAAGGAGCGTGAACGTAAAAAATTTATGATTAAAATAAGGAAAAAAGAAAAAGAAAAATTCGAAAAATCAAATTAGAAAAGAAAGAAAAGGCCAAATAGATGATTTTTCTCTTTCTCTTATGTTTTGTCGCCCACCAAGGACCCCCCCCCCCCGTCTCTGTCTCCTCCCTCTTCACTTTGCTCCTCTTCCCACTT